>NC_030679.2:80244273-80985106 GCF_000004195.4 Xenopus tropicalis
TTACATCCCCCTCTCATTCTGTCTCATTCATGGAGCGCCATATGGATCAAAACAGGAATGACTGGCATTCAAGCTAGTCGAAAGGTGTGCACATAGGTGCAATCACCTTTGTTTCAAGTTTCAAGCATCATTACTGTAATGAAATTTTTTTGACCCGTGAATGGTATTTTGACTGGTGCAATTTAGTTGCCCCTTTTTTGCACTCAGTGCTGTGCCTAGCAAATGTTAATAAGCCAATAAATTATTTTAACAGGTTTTGTTTTTTCAGTTTTTTTTTATTTGTTTTGGTTTCCGCAATGTAATATCCAATGAAGTCTAGAAATTCAATTAACTGATCCAATCAGTAGTGGTATTTGCAGTGTTAACATTTTCTTTTAAAATGATTGTATTTCATTAAAAATATACCATTGAATTTATGATCGATTCATTATTCTTCTGGAAATATTTGAAAATTCAAAGTGCTCTTATTGTAGATTGTAAGCTCTTTTGGGCAGGGCCCTCTTCACCTCTTATATCGGTTATTGAATGCTTTATATGTTTCTCTGTATGTCCAATGTATGAAACCCACTTATTGTACAGCGCTGCGGGATATGTTGGCGCTTTATAAATAAATGTTAATGTAATGTAATTGTTCCAACATATATGGGGCAAAAATATTTTTCTTGCAATGTGTACTCACCCTAAATACAGTCATTTCTTCCAGTAGAACTTCTTCCAAATCATGCCAGGTCTCCTTGGGAACAGAAACTACTTTCAAAACGGTCCCCATATCTTACAGAAAAAAAAATAAAGACATTTAGCTCACATATCCTATTATTTTAGGTGGAACCAGATACAAATATTTAATTTTACTTTGAACGCCGCAAATGTATTCATACTGTAAATGTATTTATACTGAATGGTATGTCATGTTTTTGAGAATATGGAATAGAAGCA
Source organism: Xenopus tropicalis (assembly GCF_000004195.4). Lineage (NCBI taxonomy): Eukaryota > Metazoa > Chordata > Amphibia > Anura > Pipidae > Xenopus > Xenopus tropicalis. The sequence goes on from NC_030679.2 coordinate 80,245,210, forward strand.
AAAGTTGCTAATGCCACTTCATTTGGATTGCTGACTCATTTAAAATAGTATTACCGCTATAATGCTCATTCATCCTAGAAACATAATCAAACAGGAATGAATGGTTTATATTAGAAACGAATCATACCTCTTCACGGAAACTCCATCCCTTGTAACAGAGTATAACTCATTAAGTATAAAGTAAAGGCAACATAAAAGGAAATTCAGGAGAAGCCGTCATTTAAATAACGGTAGAATAGACAGTGTATTATTAAAGAGGCATATGGTTAGTTTGAAAAACTACAGGTGTTTTTTTTTATCTATTTACCTGGTAAAACTGGTTTACAGCCTATATATATATATATATATATATATATATATATATATATATATATATATATATATATATATATATATATATATATATATATAAAGTTAATTTAGTCTGTCAATTTATGCCAGTCCCAGACCACCTTGAGGCAGTCTTTCTAATGCCTCCCCAAGCATCACTAGTGCAGAGGGTGCAATTGAGGTCTGTCGATATTTGTTTTAATAACCAGATTTTCTGCTCTTTAAGTTACCACAAGTGGCTTTTTGCCATCTCTGGTAACTTGTAGGGTGCTGCCACCTCAGGCAAGTTTCTCATCTCGAATATGAAATATACATAAACACTGGCACAGCAAGGCAATTACAAGTGGAGTAAACCCTGCATGTTTATTAGGTGCAAACCATGTAATGTTTCAGGGCAATCCCTTTCCTCAGACATAACGACTGACCAAGGGGCTTGCCTTGAAACATTACATGGTTTGCATCTAATAAACATGTAGGGTTTACCCCACGTGTAATTGCCTTGTTGTGCCAGTGTTTGTGTATATTTCAGTTGGTGTAGGAGGATTCCAATCCCTCAGTGAACACTATGCACAAGGCGTAATATTGTTGGAAAGGGCAGGGAGTGCTGGTGACCCCTGTGGACTACACAATTCTCAAACCTTCAGTCAATTCGAAAGCCTGTAAATTTCCTTACTCTGAAAACTTTTGAAGTTATTATTATGAAGTTTATTCTCTATATTTACTGCATAGTTGAGAAACCGTAACAGTTGTGCCTTTTGGTTTCTTTCCTTCAAGCCATTAAATCATAACATTTAGAGAGCTCAGTGCTTACCTAACTTACTCCTCAATCCTATATCTACTTTAATTAAAGAAAATGGAGTACCTGACAATAAATCCTTAAACTTATAAACTTGGTTTATAGTCCTTTCGATAAATTCCCATCCCAGAGTCTTTGTTTTTGCTTTACCTTAGCCTTCTTTTTTTTACTCCACAAATATAAACTTATAATTACATACACTGAATATTATTGTACAATGTACTTAACAATTTAACATGGTATCCAAATCCCAACATTAATACATTTGCAAAAATGGATATTTTCCTTTCCAGTCCCACTTCCAAACAATTAATTAACAAACTGCATGAGCAGAGGCCAGCAGAGTGCCCAGTAGTACACATTATGATTATGGTATACATGCTGAATCATGAAATGTTAATTTACAAAAACTTTGGCACTTCTACCTTTAGTAATTTGCTCATCTAGATAAAAGCCCCTTACTCTATGTAGCAACATCCTACAGTAAACAATAAAAGTATCTAGTTTAGCCCTCCCTGTCTGAACCTCTCTAATATGGTTTAACTAAATATATCCAGGAATATATTGGGACAGTGAAGAAATACAGAGTTGTGGATGTGGTTTTAAAGTAAAAGAAAGCATTATGTGACTTTATTTGTTGCTTAGCAAAATGCATAGCATAGACAAGGATAGGTTTTAGGAATGAATGACATTATTTCAATTGCAGAATTTAAACAATGTTGGAGCAGATTATGGTAATAAACTGTGGGACTGGTTATTAGCAGGCTGAATTATTCCAGGGAGAATAAAATGAGGAAAGTATAAATGTTTTAGGATACCCGACAGTAGCTGTTGGATTATTGCATTATTACAAAGAAAATGGTGACAAGTTTCTGTGAGCAGAGGAGAGGGAATTTTTAGAAACATGTGTACAGATAATTGTGTAAATATAAATGTAATATATGGTAAGTGGCATTATATAAAATACATGAAAAATACATACAAATTTTAACTGCTTTATCTCCATATACTCATCATTTAGAAAGGGAAATAGCTCTATGGGGATTTTTTGCAAGAAATGTTGCTTTAGATGTCATCTTGTCACTTTTTTGTATCCCTAATCATTGTTTTAAAATCATATATCACACCAAATACTTAAAAAGACAAGATAACATCTCAGTACATCTTTAAGGGCACTTGTCAAGTAGAATTACAGCAAAATTTACACTTTTAAATGACTGCAGCTGCATGCTTGAGGCAGTTCATTTAATATTACTATAGCATATTCCAGTAAAAAATGGACAGTTTGGACAGGCCCCCCCAGACATCAATATTTCATGTAAAGAAACCATGTAAGAAGTGTTTCTGTGGAGCCTTTATGTCACACAAGCACACTGGGAAAAAAGCTAGTAAATAGTAAAACCAAATACTTTTCTAATAATAGTTTTACATTTACTCAAAAATAGAGAAAAGGCAAGGATGTACTTAAAAGTTGTTCATAAATGTGGAGGATCCATAAATAGCAATGCAGATGTTCTTCAGATGAACATCTGCTTGATGTCAATGGAAAGCCCCTGTTCAAAACTAAAATAACTTTATAACTTACTCCAATATAGAGACCATAAGACATTGCTGCATGTTGCACACCTAAATAAAATACATATCTGTATACAGCACAATGTACTTTTTAATGTCTTCTCTGTCAACAGGTATATAATAGTATAGTATGTCAAATAAACTGCATGTGCTTGCAAATGAAAATACCTAACTCTGGTGAGTGCAGGAGTGTGACTCTATGCAGGTACATATTAACCAGAGACCACACAGAATTACCATATTGGGTCATCTGTCAATTTGTTTTTCTGTTCGTGCAATGACACTTTGGTACATTAATCTTTTGGGGTGCCACACAAATACAGTTTAGTCGGAAACAGACCAGAAATATGTCTGTGTGTTTGTCTGCCTCAGAGCACAGGTATGTGCACATGAATATTTTAATACCACCCAAGATCAGCCTGTTTCTGTTGCCCTTTAGGCTGTGAAACATACAAACACTGATGGAAAATAATTGGCTTAATTGTATATTTTGCAATATTCTGATAAATTACTATGTAATACAAACTAAAAATAAATCAATGATATATCTACATATCGTTTATATATAGTTTAGTCACATACACACCGTCACTCTGAGATTCTAAGGTGCGGATTTATTAAACTTTACCTTTTGTGCTTTCTAAGAAAGAAATAGAAATAAAAAAAATCATAAGTTTTGGTTAAAAAATCTTGCCATTTTATAGCTGATGAGTTGCTATAAAAGGTCAATATAAAGTGTTTCAGCATTCTCAAATTAAAAAAAAGCAGTCATGGTTTTTTTCCCACAATTATATACATTTTTATTTTCCTATAAATTCCAGTTTTAATAAATATGCCCCCCATAATTCACACTACATGTCCTACTAATACTTTATTTTGAAATTCTTCTTTTTAATTTCAACATGTATATTATTTTAGTCACATGACTAATTTAGACTTAGGGGGGAATGTAAAAAAGTCTATAATGGAAAACTTGAGCGCTTTCTTGATTACGAATTTCTGTATAAAGGACCCTATACCTGTTCTGATATTCATTAGACCTAGAGTATAAAACATGTATACTTTAAGATAATCAAATGAAAAATCCCTGATTTGTTTTATGAAATCACAAACTGTAGCACATGGTGAGATTTATGCAAAAAACACTTTATAAAAAAAACACTCAAATGTAAAAAATATATTCAATGTACTTTAGATGTTAGAGTAGATGGATGGAATCTGATAAGGTTTAAAAGAAAATTGAACTGCTCACCTCTCAGCACCTTAATTAAAACAAGTCACCCCCCCCCCCTTTTTTTTCAAGAACACACAATGTAAATTTTTACAGCCAGTACATGTGAAGAAACTCTGAAGGTCAAAGGTATTAGAAGGCCTCAGGTACCAAAACTACACTCTATCTGATCTACAGATAACATTTTTTTTTTACGGAGTAGAATTTCAAACAGTTACACACACATTAAAACATTCACTTCTTTTCAGATCAATAGGCTTCAGTTTAGAACTCGGTTGGAGCTTGAGAGGACTATTAATTCACTGTAATGATGGCTGTACTTCCACAATCTGAAATGAAACCTCAAATCAGATATTCAGAAAATTGATCTGCTGAGACATCGATTCCATATTCTAACTGCTGAAATGTTACAGTAACTGTGATGAATAAACACATTAATCTTACACCTTTATCACAGACTGTAGTTTTTAAAGACAGCAGGAATTCAGATATCATTAGGAGAGGGTCAATTTACAGTTACTAGAAAAGTTTAAGGGTAATGGCACATGGGATTTTAAGAAGTTAAAAAAAAAAGCCATTGCTTAAGTGTCCAAAACTGGACAGTAGCTTTCAGGCAGGACAAGATATAATAACTACATAACTATATACTATAAAAAATATAGGCAAAAATGAAGTATAATAAATGAAGTTACTATAGAAAATTCCATTTGTCAGGCTTTAGTGATTTTTTTTAAATATAATCAATCATCAACATGTGAAGCCCTGTTAATTGCATTTTATATAAGTAACTTCAATTCATCAGAGGATCTGGTAGAGAGAGAGTGAGATTGATTTCTGGCTGAATGTTTCCCATGAATAATCCTGTCTGTGCCGTGTTTGATAGGTGCTAAGTACTGAATCATCCCCACAGCTTCGTGCAGATGACTATAATTTTCTTTGGGTCAGAGGATACAGGGAACAAATCATTGCTGATGCTTCAGTATATTTGCAAAAGAAAAAAAAAAACTTTCTAAAAGCCAGGGGAATGAAATTAAAAGAAAAGGAAGTAATTGTAAAAGCTAGACACTATAACACCCATAGCAACAAAAATTTCACACTTTAATTCTCAATGCACATATGCCCTTTTCCTGAACTAACTGTAAGGCTTTCCCACACATGTAAAATGTTAGTAACCAAAGCTTTATTTCGGTGTTCAGTTTTCCAGTGATTTATGCCAGGCATCAATTTGAACTGAGTCAGGAGATTTACAGCACAGGAATCTGAAAACTGACCCCTGATACCCAAATGCATTCTTTGATGGCGGCATTTAGCAATAATATCACACTCATAGAATGAAACAGATCCCTTCCAACACACGTCTCCTCACCCTGATCTCATCCTCCTGCTAATATGCAAGCTATTCCATTTATACACATTTTGTTCTAGGGACTTTCCCTTTCCTGTCCAGTCTGTCGTCTAATATTTCAAACAGTTTTAATTGATGGACCACTGAGCAAGTGTAAATTAAGGCAAACAGTATTTACCTGTTCCAATAAACATGACATCATATTGACCATCTTCAGCTTCCACTCGATCCACCACTATTTGTGTAAATTGATAATCCACTTCCGTTTTTATTATGATTGGACGATTGTTGATAGGGAAAACAGGATTGTACATAGCTGGGTGACTTCGTGCAAACATAATAACTTCATCGGGGAGATCCTTTGTCGAGTCAAAACCACCAAAAGTCTTGCTAGGGCACTATAGATATTCAGAATACATATAATATTTTAGCAATTTAGCATTATCATGAAACCTCAAAAAACATCTACAGCCACATTAGAATCATTTTAGGCACTGGGTGACAATAATGCAATGTACCACTCATTACACCAGAGCTAAGCAAGTGTTAATTATTTACTCAATATATTAATGTTGTAAATAATGTTTAGATTGATAGAGGTATTACTAAGGGGCAGATTTATTAAAGTGTGAAATTGAGGGAATTTTACTGTGGGAGCTCTAATTTCAAACTTTGATAAATCAGCCACTAAGACTATTTTCCTTTATCCTTTCTCTATGTATTCCTTTCTTTAACTTGCCTTTTTTTTTTATTCCCTTTTATCCCATTTCCCTCTTCATGCATTCTTCTTAGCTTAACAAATTGTACTAAGCCAGCCCTAAATATTCATGCATCTATACATTCTCATGAAAAATGGACATTTACAAGTTTGTGACACCAGAGCACAACTTGAAGTTTGGGAACTGCATAACAAGTTGAAGATGAAAAGTTTTAGTACATGATATCTAAGTAGTGTTAAAATATAAATGAACATATTCAAGAAAAAAACGGATAACCAAGACGATAAGAGGCATATATATATAATTTCAAACCATAGATTCTGCATTTATTTAAAAGAAATCTACTTAACTACCAACTAATCGGCATCAGTTTTCATCAATTAGCTTCACTTCATAGTTTGTTAGCAAGGAAACAATAAAAATCTCATCCGAGACCAAATATTAGCAGAGAATGCATTACCATGGTAAGTCACTTTTGTTTCAAAAATAGAACCATTGTTTTCATGTAGTTTTTATAGCAGATATAGGATAGGGTATACATAATTCCTTATGAGAAAAAGGGGTTAGCTTCCAGAAAAATAAGCTATAGTCTGCATTTCAAATACTTTATATACAGAAATGTGTTGTTGCTTAAAAGTGATAGAATATAGCCAGAATTGCTATAGCCTTACAGAAGTGCAAGATTCTGAAAAAAATCAATTCTCTTTGTTTTAACCTTGATCCAAATGATATTAATATTTAAATAGTGATGAAATCGATAATGTCACAAACAGTGCATTCCTGTCTACAGAGCTGGTTTCTAAACTCCTTACTTGTCTTAATAACAAGAGAAAGATTTGTGTCTGCCATATTATATTTTAAAGGAGTCAGTCAGTATATTGTTACAAACCTTGACTTCCCCTGCCACCCCCCAATTTTCTATTTGTCCTGCCCCTGAGCCTAATGTCACACTGCAGTAAACTATGGAAGCTAGTTTTAACATATCATGTGGGAAAATTCTAGTGTGGATTTTCTGAACAATTTGGCATGGCCTAATCTGCAAATTTGGCCATGAAATGGTACCGGGGAAAAAGGTTTATTCATGCCTAACAACTAAATTAATTAAATATCAAAATATGAAATAAATAGGTCTAATTAAAGAAAAAAAGATTAATTTTACATTCCCTTGTTTAGACTGCATTGCATTATACTTACAGTTCCAGGTCGAGGGTATGGAACCCTTCCTTGGAATGGCACCCACTGATAATTTGGACCATCTCTATGAGCATAAGGACCCAAAAAAACTCTTCTTATGTCTGCCAGGCTGTACATACAGACTGCTGACCCTTTGAATATGTTACTGTAAAAAACAAACAAAAAAAAAAAAACAGTTTAAACAGTAAAGACATTTAGCATTAAGTAACACAGCATTGCAAACATAGTTTCAGTCAGAAAGATATGTAAGAACATTTCTTTACAAAACTAATTAAATGGGGTTTACATGTAAAATGCTTATGATTTCTCATAATTCCAGTCGTTCTCATATTAAACCAACTCACATAAGCCTTTTGCAAGCACAGACATGCTGAGCTTGATTCATATCTTGTGCTGATGATAGTGTTTCTTTATGCTGTTGCAAAGAAAATGAAGGTAGCATGCAAGTGACCCGAAATAAATGTTCAAAGACACTGCACAATATAGTTATGATTGTAAAAGTAATGATTATAAAAAGATAAGATATATAGTCTGCATAGGCATAAAAATGCTGTCCCTAGCATAAATGTACTTTATGGCAGGTTAAGGAAAGTTATGGAGATGTATAGCAATAGTATAATCATTTTATATGCTTTATAAACCTGATTAGCTGTTAAATGGGCTTATATATTATAATATTTAAGAACTGTAAGTTTATAAAATGACTTTTCCCTGTTTGATTAACAGAATTTTAAATGCTCCTTCTTCCGACCTTTCCACTTTAGTGTACTTTACACTTGATAAAGGGCACTATAGAGGTTCAAAACATGCTGTGTACAGCACTATAATAAAGCTGTTCTGCAATTAATTTGCTTGTTTAGTCTTCCAACAGTTTGTATTAAGAATCATTATAACAGCAGTAAACATATATCTGAAGAAGGTGGATCAGTAAATACAAAGCTTGATAGTATCTATGACAAGCAGTAAAAACATGGGAGGGCGGATGTAACATTAAGAAGAGACTGTGGGCACATATAGTTTATGTATAGCAACCAAAGGAAATACCATTACTACTAAAAGAGGAAATGAGGCACACAAGTGTTTGTATGTTTAACAATTTTTGACCTATGAGCAACAAACAGGAGCACAAACAAGAACATATGGAAATTGTTGCCATTTGTGCACTGGATTTTTCCCCATAAATACAATTTACTACATTTTCTTTAATATAGTATAATATGTAGTCATTTTTTTCTTTTTACTATAAGGACATATTTGTATAGAAAATTCATCAATGTTTTAGGCAGATCTTTAACAGATTTAATTTTTTTAATTTATGGAAAGGTTAGAAAAAAAATATTTTTACAAGTAGTGTAAAAATATTCTTACAGTCATATACCTCCCCCGTCTTTCTAGAAATTCAGGCATATTATCTTTTTTTTTTTTAAACAGCATTTTTTTATTGTAAATCATCCACTTCAGATCTGTGTACTGTATGCCTTTCGGCCATGAGTAAAGCCTGTGATAACTGATGAGCAGCGTGGGCAGCATTTGCTATGTGGAGAGGAGCCTTTCTCTCTCTATTCATAGCCAGTACTTGTGACTGCTTCACAATACATAACATGAGAGGGAAATAAAAATGAGTGTGTGTGTTTGTGGTTGGGGCGTAGGTTGGTGCAGAAGCATTTCAAACGTACTGCATAACTAAAAGTAATTTTGTATGGCCATCTAAACATCCAAATATGTTAGAATCCCATTAATGGTCTGTGACTCCTGCACTGTTTTAACTCTGTGCACTTTAGCCCCAGTCACCATATTTAAATAACTTCCTATCAAAGTTGCTATTTTCATCTTGAAACCAGTAAATTAATGGAATACAGTTATGATCAGTATCCCTAAAATAAAATGTTGTGATGAATAATTGAAAAACATTATAACGTGTTCAATATTCCATTACGATTTTATATAATGCCATTTATTTTTGCTATATAGTGCCACTTTAAAGAAGGTACAATGGTTTTGCATTAGAAATGACAACAGTTTGCCTTACACCAATCAGCATAGACACAGCAACCAGCAAAATTAAAACTTTGATTTCAGTTTTTTGTTTTTTTTTTTTTTAAACCGATCTATACAAACAAAGGCTAACAACTGACTGGTTACCTATGGATACTACCAAGGGTAATGTTTATACCTTACCTAACCAAACTGGAACAATAAGGTATTCCTTCCTCATAACATGTATGTTTTCAAACAAGCAAGTCTACTCAAATGTAGTAAAATGTGGTACCTTGAGGTTGTAAATACAGCGTAAACAACAGGATTTTTCGGATCTTTTGAGTTCATCAAAAACACATCTTCTGTAATTGTAAGACACAACACAATTATTTTTTATATATAATATAGTATATTGTGTAATATACAAGATGCATATTGCAGTAATTAATTACAGTATTGTGTAATGATAGGAAACAGTATATAGAAATATTGCAGAAATAACTGTGTTCTTACGTAGTTCATCAAAATGAGTATCAATGCCATTAGGACCAGGCACTGAACAAATCAGTCGAGCTTTGAGAAAAGTTGTCCATTTGTTAACTAAGCTTCTGTGGCCTCCAAAGTCATTCTGGAATAAAAGATACTTATTTAGTAAAGCAACGGGCAAATGAATATTTGTAATATTTATAATACAATGTAAATATATGAATACAGTGGGGTACACTGGGATTATATATATTCTGATTCAAGTTCCTGGGTTGGGGAACTGTTGGTGTCTGCTGTAGCCCCAGTTATTGTGCACATGTATGACGTCTTATGCATGCTTGATGTGCAAATACACACTGACATAGCCATATATCCACACATTAAAGTTTTCAATAACAACCATATATGATCTTGCTTACTAAATGTTTACCAATATTTCTAGATAGATAAAGTCATAAATATACATTTTAAAAAATAGAAAGTAATGAATCATTACCTTGCATAGCTGTCCAATCCGTGCATGTGTTGCTTTTCCAGTGTGTTCACCATCTATGGCATTTTCACGAAAAAAGAAATAAACTTTATCGTCTTCTGGATTATCACTTTCTGGTACTAAATAAGCACCAATGAACCTTGGATCTATGAAGTGAAACATATCAAACAATGTAAAAATGAAATAGTATGAATAAATATAAAATACAAATCTATAAATCACTAGTAGAATGTCCTGATTCAAAATCTATATAAAACATACTAAAGTATACTTATTTTTCCCTTTGCTTTATTATATACAAAATAATTATACATTTTTAAAAATTCCCACTACAGAAATCAACCTTGCCCCAGAAAGTTATTGTTCTCCATTGTCCCACAATACTGCTACCCTCCTAAAAACCCTATTGTAAATGTTAAAGTACAAGTTTAATCAATGGGAAATGCCAACCCCAAGGTTTATAAATTCACACCCTGGGCTGGCATTTGCCTTTGCTGGAAAACACACCATCCTTAGGTATAATTCTGTTGCGTGCTGTGCTGCCATCTTGTTACTTGTTCCAGGGATCCCTTGTGGCTGCCTAACAATTTGCCCTGCCACTGTGATTAAGTCTTTTTCGTTTCGTCTTGTCTGGCTCTGGCAGCTTGTGGGGTACAATATTACATTTGCATACTTAAGTTAATAACAATATAGATCAGACCATTAGATCTATAAAGTATTGTTATTAACTTAAGATTCAAGTTATGACCTTTCAATTTATGCAACTGGTTAGAGTGCAGAAACAACCAATGAATTGGTCCAATAGGAAAAAATTAAGGGCAAAGCCTGGGCGTGATGATGTAAGCATATAGGAAGTTCTTGGTGTGTCAGGTTCAAAATAGGCCACTCCCATCCCTTTAGAAAACTGGTCAGAGAGACAGAAGAGGGACTTAAGGCTGATGCCACGCGTGGCATTTTTCCGCTGCGTTTTTTCTCAGCCTAAAAACGCCGCACAAGCCACACAGCCTGAGACTATGGCGTTTTTCAGCCTAGTACTGGTGACTTAAGCCAATCCCGTTTCCATGGTGCTAATAGTGCGAAATAGCAAAAAACGCCGCGTATTTCCGCTAGGTCTGGCAGCTGCCTTTGCGTATACATAGGAATAGCTTGCTTTGCAAATACTGGCGTATTTCGGCCTACGCTTGAAAAATCCGTGCTAAGGCGTTTTCTAGCGTATTTCCGCATTGTGTGGTTTGCTTTGCGTCTTTTCAAGTTATTTCTATGGATGATGATATCAGGCGTTTTTCAGCCGCCGAGAGAATTAGAAAATACGCAGCGGAATAACGCCATGTGTGGCATCAGCCTAACAGGTACAAAAAGTAGCCTTTGCTTTGGCCTCTTTACTTTTTTTGTACGGAAAATGGATTTTCTAACACACAGAGCATTGTTAGTGATTAAATAAGATTTGGACATTGAAGGTGAACAACCCCTTTCATGAGCACAGTGCAGAGTGCACTGACAAGCATAAACATCATACAGAAAAGCAAAGTGATTTGTATATATGTATAACTTTATTTATAGAGTGCCACAACAGTACACAGTGCTGATTTGTTTTTATGCCTTCCAGTGACACGGCATTAGAGGTTATTTACAAAATGGCACTAAGTTTGCCTAGGAGCAGTAACCATAGCAACTAATCAGCAGGTAGAATTTACTAGTCACCTGTTTAAAAGCAAATATCTTATTGGTTGCTATGAGTTACTGTTTCTGGGCAAAACTTGGCGCCTTACATATGGCATATTACATATTACATGAGACATTAAATCTCATGCTATTGGAGGGTGTTTAAGATCATGCTGTGCCCCACCTGTGTGATGCCCATAATGATAATGCAAATTGTGCCCCATTTACATATTGTCTACACCGGGTTCTATTGCAGGGAAGTAAATATGCAGTTATTTATGGGGTCATGCTAGCAACAAATTACACTGTCATTGTCAGATTGCAGTTGCAGTGCACAGATCTTCTACATGTCTCCGTCAGTTAGACCAGCTATAACACCCTTTACATAAATTTATGGTCTACTGTGAAAACCTACAATATTCTTGTAATTCCTTAGGATAAAAGTACATTTTTTCTTAAATTGAATTCCCATTTCACTGGTTTACTATAATATTTATTACAGGTATGGAACTGGTTATCTAAAATGCTTGGGACATGGGATTTTCCAGAAAAATGTTATATCAGTACTGAGAAGCAGCATACCTTAAGGCTACCAAACATCTGAGATAAAAATTACTCAGTAGTATTGTTTTGGAATCAAAGTATATTCATGCTTACTGTCTGAATATATTAAACACTGCAAAATATCTAAATATAAAATATATATACGTGTGTGAATATATTTGAAATAGTATAGAGAAGTAATAGTGAATGAAAGTCTCCCTAGAGGAGTGAATTCTGTTTATTGGCACCAGGTAAACTTTTAACTTCCAAGCATGCATTTGTAAAGAATTAGGGCACAATCTTAGCTTAGCAACGTTTCCCTTGCCTTGTTGATGTTCCATAAAAGACATTGATTAATTACGGACAAGATCTTTTCAGCTCAACATTTTGGCTTCGCTGCACAAAACACTAACATTTGTGATTAAAAGACTGGTGGAAAATGAAATTTGGCTTTTTTTTTTTTACTCAAAGAGAAAAATGCAACAATAGGCTTGGAAAACAATATTACTCAAGTTGACATTGTCTTGGTATTTCCTATGATGACTTTGTTGGTTGGCTAAATATTTCACACAGGATATCTGCTATTTTTAGTGTATTGGTCACAATATAAGTACAAAATAATGTATTTGCAATGTTAATCACTGTCTATCAGAGCTTTATATTTCCCTGAAAACCTGCAGAGATGACTACAAGTGCCAAACTTATTAAAGGCTCTTGCTTTCAATATATTCTACCATCTGGTTTATACTATATTTTATCCATAACGTGGAATGTATCCAAGTAATTCCATTCAGGGCACCAAATATTTTAATAGAGTATCTGAGCTAACACGCCCTTCTTATTATTATAAACAAATAGCAGATCATGATCTGGAACAATTTTTAGTCAGGCTTCACAATATGGCTTAACCGTCCTGGGAATTTGATTTTCCTTCTCTGCCCAAAAGTAAGTATTAAAGAATGTGGAAATATAATTCAATGCTCCATCTAAAGAATTTTACACACACACAAAAACCCGCATGTCCTTTGCACACAAATTAATACTGATCTATGTTAACCCTTTATAATATAGTGTCTCAAAAGAAAATATCTGCAGAGGTTTAAATCAATTTATATATGTAGTAAAATTATGAATATTAAAAATAATTATTACACAATGTTATACCCCCTCTCCTCTCTTTCAAAATGCATTCTGCTCTCACTAGTGATAGGCTTAATAATTTGCCTGGAATGGCTTCACAGTGAATTGTCACGCTTTGCAGTTGGCGGGTTCTTTCATGAAATGGGCGACAAAGTTTGCAGCTGAAAATTTCACTGCACGTCAAAAAAAAATTGTCACGTGCGTAAAAAAATGATTTGCCATTTCGAAAATTTTTCGCCCACTCCTGAATCTTTTGGAAGATTCACTAATTTTGCGGCAAAACGGGACAGATTCACTTATCACTAGCTCTCACTAGTTTTTGGGGTATGCCTGTTAAAAATGAGCTATTAGCTATATGAGGGGAGCAGGTTCAGCCAAGACCTTTGCCTCAGTAAACCAATTTGGGCACATAAAAAAAAAATATGGGCACATAACTGTAGGTAGCTAACATAGTATAATTTATAAATAATATTATATATATTATTAAGATTGTGTATTCATGTTTGAAAAGGCTATTTTTTATCCATCTGAATCTAGCATATTAAAACCCCAACCCCAAAATAAGTTTTTGCCTAATTAAAAAAAAACATAATTCTAAGCAACTTTCTAATATGAATGTATTCAAAATGTTCAGTGCTTAAAAGTTATTTGTAAATGTTATTGCTATTGAAAGCAACATTTGCTGAACAATATTGCAAAGACCAGTCTCCTCCAACAAGACAGGTCTGTTAATCAGCTGGCTTGTGTTTCATTGTTTCAAATGTCAGAGCTACAGGGCAGAGAATAGAAAGGACAGGCAGACACTGCTTTTAATAACAGTTATATATACAAATAACTAGCAAACCATTACAAATATATAATGAATGTATATTGCAAAGTTGCTTAGAATTGTGTTTTCTTTTATTAGACAAAGAATTATATTCTGTGTTGACTTGTCCTATAACAGATATTTTCTTAATTTTCTGAAGAATTCTTTAATGGTATACATTAACCAGACTGTATACTTTCCCGCCACTCCTGTGTTATGAATTTTTACAGCTGTGTAAACAAACCTTTCTAAGTTAAATATGATGTATCAGTACCTATGTTCATCTTATAGAGATGAAGTAGTTCAGGGTCTTAGAAAAAAAAAACAGAAATCAGGAAAAAAACTTTTTTTTGCCAGTTCTCATTATTTTAATTTGCTTCCATTCAAACAATATATATTTCAAAGATATCTTCAGGGAAATAAATGACATCTCTTGAACCCTTTTGTGGTCACCTAGGGAGTGAAGGACTCATTTGCATAGCATGCAGGACCTCCTTTTACCCCACATTGTATGCACACACTGTAGATAGAATAAAGTGGGAAGGACTGACTCAGTAGACCAGAGGGCTTCTCTGTCATTCTGTTACTATAGTTATTTCACACTTAACCTTCACTGCAGATTCTCCAAAGAAGAATCATTTTGTTCAATTGGTCTTCAGCAGATTGGAATCAGTACTCAAATGGCGCAATAGGCTTTTGTATAGCACACACTAATCCAATTGTTTTTTCATTCTACCAACTTTAGGTCAACAATCACACTGCTGCCAGAAACTAATTAATTTGCAAATGGGTCTTATTTTCACAGAAGGAGATCTTTAGAAAGCTATGTCAGCTAAGCCAGTCACACCATAGTGACATGCATTATCATGACATCCTCCTCCTGGTAAATCTCTTAACTTCCACTGTGTAGATGAGCTCAAATTACCCAGTCAAGGGTAAATCTCTATTGAGCACCAGCAGAATATTTTAAGGGTTGGCCAGTAGTGGGAATATCTTTAGCATAAGTATTTAAAATGCTGTTTGGCAATTGCTTTTTACTTATTATTTACACGATTATAGCTAGAGATAGCATTTAAAAGGCTAATGTAATATTTAAAAATTTAGCACTGCAAATGTAATAACATATTTAATTAGGCCCTTATAATACATTGCCAACTGCAAGTGATTTTCCCCTGCTTCTGAACACATCTGACAAGATTTATTATACTAAATCTGGCAATTTAGTATAATTTGTGAATGTACTTTTCCTGCAATGTATTTTTTGTGTAAAAACAATAGAAAATATTTGAGTTATTAGCAAAATAACTGCAATATAATAGAACAATGTTTTGTTGAACGATGATAATATATGCAGCTCCACTTTCATGCATGCTTGTGGTACATCTTAGAATGAAACAAACATTTTACTGTTGTATGCATTCTAAACATCTTTGCAATTTTACCATATTAAATATGTAATTCACAGGTGCACCAAAATTTTTGGTATTCACTTTATACTTGTGATCACAGTAAATAAAAAAAGAATGGATAGACGATTTATGTTTGTACTACTATATGCTCATTCTGTGAACTAGTGCACTCCTGTTGTTAAGGCCATAACTAAACCTGTTTTGTTTTTTTTAAATATTCTTAGGACATCGGGATGATGCACCATTTCGGTCAGCCACCAGCCCTATGTCACACAACTTAAGAGACCACCTGTGCCACATATATATTAGTTTATCACCCATCTTGCAAAGTCCAAATGTCATGATCTATAAAGAGCCTTAATAAAAAAAAAAAGACCAAAGAAGTAAGGACAAGGTGGATAGAGGCAATGGTGCAAAAATGTCCTGGTTTTAATTTTTTTTTCAATTGATATTGGGTATTAAATTAAATAAAACACCAACACAATAAAAGGCAACAAAAGGCTTAGACTGTAACCTCTATGATTCAGGGACTGTCTACCTCCTATGTCTCTCAATATATGGCAATTAAGGGCAGAGTTACTTACATTCAGTATTTTTGCCAAGTAGTAAAGGCAAAAAAAAAAAATCGAATGACATCATGTAATAAATCCCTTTGCAACAACCTGCTTATATAGCCAACAACCAACTGGTTTCTTTGATTACAAGCAGTACTAAATAAATAATGAAATTCATATAAGACAAGATGTCACCGTAAGGTAATAAAGTCAATCATTCTACAGTAGAACACCTTTTTTCTGGTTTAAAAAAAAAATTGATATTCAGAAACTCCAGACAAGATAAAATCCAGTAAATGTTAAAGCAACTTAAATTTCAAGTACTCAAAATAAACACAAGAAAACATTTTCTTAACAAAAATACATTACTGTGTTGATGAAAAGGGTAAGGAGTACTGTATACCCTATGCTACATTAGATGCACAGACTACCACAATAGCAGAGCTGTCAACCCGGTACAGTTGCCAACTGGGGGATGAGTACAGCGGTGGCAACATTTTTTGTGTGTGCAGTAATGTCATTGTGTACGCACACCTCCGAATGCCCCTCTGTGCCTGGGCACAAAGCAAGGACCATATCAATAGACACTTTCTCAAAAAATCAGCAAAGCATTGTAAAGCCAGGTGAATTAGGCATAATGAAGGTAGACCGGGGACAGAGGGAAAAAAAATCAGGTAACCCCTGACAAAAAAAGCGCAGTTAAAAAGCAATTAACTGATAGTACAAACTAGCTGGAATTCACCATGTACAAAAGGAAACATTTTATACATAATTTTCATAGAAAACAGAGAACATTATATTGTAACACATTTATATGTATATTGTAACACATTAATATTAATAATATTTATGTGCTTGTTGGTTTAAAGTTCATGATGATTTTCCAGGTAGTCCCAAATCCTGAGGTTCTTATATCACATGTCCCTCTTACAGATAAAGGCTAAAGCTGGTGGCTTGCCTCACCTGTGTTGTTTGTTGTTACATTATTATTAGCATTATACTTATATATATATATATAACCACAGAATATTCTGCAGCACATTACTTTATTTAAGAACTATGTATAGCATACAGGTACCACTATAAAGACAAAATACTGAAAAAGACCTTTTTTCCATAATGTTCCATCAATTAAGAGAGGAAAAATAATGAGGGATGATTTGCTAACACCAGTGCAATTGTTTATAGCAACCTTTAAGACCTTTATTTATTTTATTACTGGTAGTAAACTGGTCAACAATAATTGATTGATTGTTATGTACAACAGCACCACTGTAATTTAGAATCTTTGTTAGCAAATAAGCACTAATGATAATATTATATTATATACAATATTGCATGTACTAGGAGAAGGAGTTTTTTGTAAATACAATTGTTTATTGTAAATACAATTTGCAACATTAAACACATCTAACCGCAAATAATAGGAGGGGAGAGAGAGTGGAAATGAGAAGATACATAATTCCAATGAAAACTAGTGCTGATATAATATTTTTAGGAGCGAGAAATATAGTACTGTTTTATAATGAAGCTTCTTGGGACAGTGACAGTTTTACTGCTTTATATGGTTTACATCAGAACCAAAAATCTAAGTGTTTCCACATCAACATCACTTTATAGAGGGTGATCTGCTTACCATTTAACCATCTGGAGTCATGCTGCTCAGTCCTAATTGGATGATGATTTCCAAGCGTGCGGAAAATGGCAAAATCTCTTCCCATAAAATCTGCTGCAGTTCCAGAATACAGCTCCCCATCTGTGCAACGGGAAAAATACCAGTGTCTTTTACCATCTTTATCACTCTTGTAACCATGCTTTTGAGAATTATGTAATGACTAAGTTATGCTGTTATATAAAAAGGACATGCTTCATTTTTATTCAGATTTAAGCCATTTCTATAATCCTCTCGATGCCAGATGTTTTATTACATCGTTTTCCTTGTTCATCTTTTTTTTCCCTTCCCTTTTAGTTATTTGTTCCGGAAGATTTCCCACACTTGAACCTTAAAATCTTTAGATTTCTGGACCACCCCAGTATAAACATTTGTTAAAAAACTCTGTTTACATGGTCCAAATGATTCTCAGTGCTATTTATAGGAAAACATTTAACCAAATGTTCAACAAGTTAATTAAGACAATACCCAAGAACTGTAGGTCTGTGAATATTCAAGCTTTTTTTCTGTTGAGGACAAAATGTCACTGCAATAGTTGCTGGAAACATCATTCTTTTTTAAGAGACTTAGCTACTGATAACTTCTCAAGTACTCACTGTATTATTACAATATATTACTAATTCTTAGTACAGAAGCATGAAACAATTGATTACCAAATCTACAAAAGTTATTCCCCAATGTGTTTAGGCGTATAGTTTAGTATATTCTTACAACCAACCACCTACTCACCACATTGTGTACCCTACAGATATTTCTAAAAGGCTAAATTGCACATGGAGTGCTTTTGCAACCAGTGTATTTCAGCCAATGGAGAAGCGCTGCCTCCCATTTAACAGTAATACAATAAAACTGAGGTAGTCCATTTTAGAGCTCTGGCACATGGGGAGATTAGACGCCCGCGACAAATCTCCCTTGTCACGGGCGACTAATCTCCCCGAACTGCCATCCCACCGGTGAAAATGTATGTCGCCAGTGGGACGGCACACGCTGTGCAGGCGATTTTGGCAAATCGCCGAAAATGCCTCGCGAAAATGCCACGCCTGCACAGCGTGTGCCATCCCTTAGGCAGTGCATTACAGTCAGTGGGAAGCAGCAGGGTGGTTACAGGCATATGCCTTCTGCCACAGGATTGCCTAGCCACAGAAAAAATCTAAAAGTAAATTAGTGTTTTTAATTTAGCAAACTTCTATGAAAATTACATTAGGGCAAACTTAAGGTTGCCATACAAGCCCTACATTTAGCAGGTTTGTTCAGCCAATTCTGACCATTGCAGCTTCTCCTATTTTTCTCTGTTATCTGCTTAACTTAACCCAAAAGCTGAAATGAATACAACAATACTTTTGGCCACCTAAGTGGATATCCAAAATTGCGCAATATTGGACCAAAAAAAACAAAAATAAAGACACAACGTGTACCCACAGCATATACTGCATTTACAAAGTGGGTGTATTTTGCACCTAATTGGAACCTAATTTTATCCTAGATGTTTACAACCATAATAATAACAATATTATAATATTTTATAATTATATTACTTATTATTATATTATCAATAATGTAATAACATTATAATGTTAGCAACATAACACAATAACAATAATAGTAACAACCTTTATTATTATATTGTTGCCGTTATACTATTGTAATTATTATTTTTAGGCTCTTTCCTATTTCTCTGTCATTCTGTTAGTCATTGCCCAGTTTCTAGAGCTAATTAATACATTTAAGGGCACTGTCCCCTACGCTCTACAAGCCGAGGGCAAGCCCCCGCCCTGCATACTTAAGCAGTTTCACACCAAAATCTGCTCTGTGTGCCTGCACCAGGGCCAACACAATACCTTCAGGCACATCAGTAAGATTTTTGGAGCATAGGGGCAGGGCTCTTAGTCTTTAGCTGCAGGGGAATCCACCCCGTGTGGCAGTGCACTAAAAGTTATAAATTAAACTACAACTGCAAAAAGTAATACAGATTTTTTTTTTTATGAAGAGCAGCAATAAATTGCCTTAGATTGCAATTGTCATTAATGTTGATAAGCAAATATATGCTTATATATGGTTTGTTTTTTTCAGCATTTTTTTAACCAAAATATTTTAAAAGCTAGTGGTTAACTGAAATGAACCGAACATGAAACAATTAAGTTTTGCATAATAAACCAAAATATAATTCTAAGCAATTTCCCAATATACAGTAAACATTTTTTAATGTTAATGTTTACTGTAAATGTTATTGCTATTGCAAGCTGTGTTTTTCTGCCCTCTTTTAATTCTTTCCCTGACCCTTAAACCCTAAAAGTCAGCTATCCTTTAGCCAAGACTCCAATTCCCATAATGCCATGCATGCTGCTAGACAGGTCTTTTAATCACAGACACAAAAAGGCGTTTTAAGTCTTGACTAATGGAGATATGGCTTTTGGTAAATCCAAACAAATCCTAAATGTAATAGGAACCTACTTAATTAAGAAGGATTTGGGGCTTAGTGTGTATAACAGACTTTGTGTTACTACACAGTGTCAGTGAGAGCCTACTAAAGCTAATAAAGTTCTCTCTTGCATAAAAAAGGCAACTGATTTGAGGGATGAACATAATGTTTGAGCATGGAGTACAGTTTTGGGCTCCATTCTTTAGGAAGGATATTAGGGAGCTGAAAACAATGCAGATGTGCAGCTAAAGCAGTTCAAGAAAAGCAACAATGAAATTGTGTGGAAAGACTAAAGTTAGTTTTTTTTTCTCTGCAGAAGTGTCCCTAAGAAAGGAAAGGATGAAGGCTTTTCAGTGGAACCAAAACATTGGTGTGTGTGTGTGTGTATAAAACTACTACTATCAAGGAGAATAACATTTATAGTTATAAGAACAACACAGATAGTTAAATCACCATTTAGAATGAATGAATGTATATCGAAAAGAATTACAATTTATTCTATTTTAAAACATTTTATTTATTGGTATTATTTGGTTGAAGTTCACTTTTAACTTTAACATGTTGTTCAGAAAGGATCACCATTTGAAGCAGGAAGGTCAGCAACTGGCTTCAAGTAAGGTATGTCTGGAATGGCTGAATTACAAAACCAAATGTAACAGGATACCAGATGTATTCTCATTTAAACACATTAAAGACACATTGTAAAGAACTAGTGATATGTATAATGATAATTGCTGTATTACTTTATTCAGCATTGCATTAAAAAGATTCAAAAGGAAACATATTTTGCAAACACATTTTCAAATGTTATAAACATTTTGGAAATGTTTGCTACAGTATGTTCCAAGACCAATATTTTTGCATATTTGCAAAACTTTAATATTTTTAAAATTTCTTTTCAAATATCTGAGAAACAAAAATGCACTACCTGGTCCTATAGCTGGTGTTTCATTGTTAGTGTACCTGGCTGAAGTTACTTGGGGAGATTTTGTGTGGGCTACAAATACATTATTTATAAGTGGGTTTGGGAGGTTGTAATAAAGCTTTATTTTCACTTTATTTATCTTGCTTGCTGGGACATTTGCTCAGGATGCTTCCATAAATATTGGAGTGCATTTTATTGATAGAACAAACCAATAATGTATAGGAGGAGACTGAAAGTAACTGTGTTTACTGATGATGTTAATTATACAAAACATTTGAATCTATCCAGGATGTTTTATTCTTGCAGTGGTGTCCTGAAAAACTGGTCACCTGAGCTGCTAAATTGAAAATGAAATAGAAGGCTACTGATGTTAATTTAAATAATCTTTAATACAATACAGATCCAGAAAGTGGTCCAATTGTGACAAGCTTCAGATTAAGTTTGTTTTCCTTTCTCTAGATAAATAAGGGTTTATGTAGGATTTGAATGGGCAAAAGTTTTACTTAGATGACTTCATGGCTTCAACCATAACTAATAAACAATGAAATAACATTGATAATACACAACCAGTCTGGATTTTGTATGCAATCTTTAACTTGAAAAAGGGTGTTTTATTTAAAATAGAACAAATACCTTTTGCTGGTACTTATAGGTCCTGTGATTGTGCTCTCTGTGTTAGAACAAATATTATGACCTTTATAAGTCATTAGAATTGTCATTACATAACTACTTGTTTCTCTGCTATAGGATATGAGATGTGCAGTTAAGGCAAAGCCTAATAATAAATGACTTTTTGTGATTATTAAATATATATATTAGAAACAATGTTGTATAACAAAGCACTAGTATATTATGAGGTACATAAAACATATCTGCACATTCAACAGCCACATTGACGTTGATCTTACCTATTAAAATGGATGCTGTCAAAAGCTTTGGATCATAGGGACTCTTTCCTCTGCCATTTTCAAAAAACGAATCTTCTAATTTAAAAATATTATCCTGCTGGTAAAATAAAGATAGATGTTTATCATTTTGTAATTAACTTTTACTGAGCTTCAAAGTAAAATATCTTAGTTTAACAGGGTATAAGTCATCATAAGAACATCAGCATATTTACAATGAAATACACTTCTACTGCATTACAAAGACATGTTTAACTGATTATTTAACAGCTTGTTAAATATTAATCATTCCTACAGTACATTCCATAAGAAACCTTAGTAAACAGAGTTCACAGCATCACTCACTGTTAAATGCTAGTAAATCTCATCTCCACACTGTGATCTCTATTGCCTTTGTGTTAACTCATTCCCTAATGTTCAAATAACATTCTATACCTGTATACATCTATAAATTACTGTTTGATCAGCATTTTATTTGTATGTGTTATTAAGCAATAGATGTTATTGAAGTAAATAGGAATTGTTTAAAAGAAGTAACATTAAATGTATGTTGCTATGGTTGTAGAATTAAATATTCTTGTCACCCAGCAATCTACAATAAAACACTTTCATTTTATACCATTTGTTTTACCATGGTTTTCATGCAGAACCTGCCTAATTAAAAACAAACAAAAAAGTTATTGAGGGTAATTAATTAAGGGTTGTCAACTTTTACAAAACTTTATTGAGCATTTCAGATTTAAAAATTTATTTTCTGAGCAGAAATAATTTATTTAAGCATGGAAAATATTAGTCTGAAGAATATTCTCACAAATATTTAGGTTTTTGTTGCATTTTTCTCAAATTGAGAACATTTCTTGAATTTTTATAAGACGAAAATGGAAGATGTGACATTCTTTCTTTAGTTCCTCCTTTAAAAAGAGAGAACTATGAACGGAGACTGTACACAACCATGCTTTTCTCTCTCTTTTCTTTTGCTTAAAATTAATGTCAATAGCAAAAATAAGCTGCTTTCCATTTACTTGTAAGTAGCAACAAAACCATCTTACCCACAAATGTGTATCACACAGTAAGAATCAGCTGTGCTGTGTAGTTTTTATTATTTCCTTACACGATTATGATATCAATAATATACCGTACTGAAATCATTTAATGATAAAAAAAAAACCAGAATGAACCTTTGCATCCTATTTATGCAAACTGTTATCTGAGTGGACTGAAGGGAAAAAATATGGAATATTTATGCGCTTCACTTCAAGCAGAGTAGTGACATGTGAAGTCTATTTCTGTATCATTTAACCACCATCATCATAACTGGATGAACACTCTGAAGTGATTCAGAAGTAGACCCACAGGACCTAGCAATAAAAACATTTGTCTCTTCTGCAGCATTCCTTTCACTTCAAGCTGATTAGATTGGACATTGCAGAGTACATGTCAGAGAGCTTACAGAATATGATGCTATACATTTCAACACATAATGGGATATGGATTTAACACGAAAAAAACCCAAATACTTGAGGTCAAAAGGTTTCAAGGGCTAAAATATGTGTTAGGTATAAATACAGGAGTATCCTATTGCTCAGCAAATGTATATCACATGACATGGAACAATGATATGTGGAACATTACTAAGCAGATATTTTACATAAATTGCCATAATATAAATGCAAATTAATTCTGAGCGCTTCATTTTCTAATAGCAGAAATGAACAAAAAAAAAAAAGTCCACACTTTAAGAAAAATGTACACCCTTTCTTATTAAAAAAGATAATAAAGAAATGCAGCTAGGCAAATATGAGATAGTAAAATGAATGGAAAATATATCTGCATTTGTTTTGTTTTTGAGAAAGCAGTTATTCTTTAAATCTTTCAAGTCAAAAAAAAAAAAGCGAACATAGTAGACTTAATAAAAGGCGAGGCATTAATTTGCCATTACATTGCTTGAGGGTTTACAAAGTTAACCTATTTATTATGCTGTGTAAAACGAAATTCACTGAAAAAACTGCGTGAAAAGCTGTGTAAAATAAATGGTGAACTTTGCCGTCTGAACGCCAGATTTTAAGCCATTATTTGACGTAAGTTCTGATGGAAGAAAAACATGTAAAAAAAATTAAGCTGTTTTTTAAGTGGCGAAGCCTGGTGGTTTGGCGAATTTTGTCATTGTCTTTACACAGCATAATAAATAGGCTCCAAAGTCTTAAAATGTAGCAGTGGGTAAGAACCATAAAATGTAGCAGTGGGTATGAACCATAAAATGTAGCAGTGGGTATGAACCATAAAATGTAGCAGTGGTTATGAATTTAGACTAATCGTTCTATATAAGAATATACCATTCAACTTTTTAGGTGTTACAATTATCTTTTTATTCCTTGTATTCCTATTGGTTTAAAAACATATTTGTTTTTCTATTAAAAAACATTTTGGCACTTTTTAAAACCGCAAAAATAAAACGTGCCAGTGATGAATCACTGAAATTTGAACAAGACAAACTTGGTATGATAGTCTGATAGCCAGGAAATGAAGTTGTAGCATCTCATGTTAAATTATACTAATTTATCTAATTTGCTGGCCTTCATTTTATAGCAGTAATGGTTTCCTTATTTCCAGTTTCAGAAGTCAGAAATCTTGCCTGTAGCTATCTATATCTGAAAGCAGTTACAGTATTTGATATCTTCATGCAGAGCCCATGGCTACAAAGGACATAAAATGTGCAATCCATTATACCCATTAGTAAACACTATTGTCTGAGCACAAATAAATCATGGTCTTCAAAATAGTGTATGCCACATGTTGGTTACAACATGCAATGGACAGTACTTTGTAATTGAAGAAAAGTCTTTTTTTGTTGGAAAAAATACAAAAATGCAGACTGTTATGCACCTGTATCTTTTGCAGATCTAATAATTCCTACTGCATGACATACAAAAGTAATACATAAAAGGGTAAGGGTTATTTGTAAGGCTAACAAGGCTATACGTGAAATACACTGGGAATTGGGATCTTTTTTTGTACATATAAGAAACAAAAGTGTATGTTGCTTGTGATTGTTGTTGACCAAGGAAATTGTCCTTATCAAGCTATCCATGGGATGTATGGTACTGATAATTCTAGGCAATAAGTGCCAACTGAACTTCAGTTGTGAAGTTAGTGAATCTTTGGTTACAGGGTTATAGTGGTTATATACTGGCCAACCTTAAGGTATCTGACCAATCAGCCCATATTTGACCAACTTTAGAATACAACATCACTCTCTTTAAGACCATACAAAAAGTTGTTTCTCAATCCAAAAAAAATATGATCATTTCTTAATCTACATTAAATGCTGTAAAATCTTTGCCTCATTACAGTGACCAGTAGTGATGAGTGAATCTGTCTAGTTTCGGTTATCCAGAAAACGTGCGAAACGCTGATGCAACACAAATTTTCCGCAGCTAAAATCCGAACTGCGAATCCACACCTGGCAAAAAAATTCGCTCATCATTGGCCATAAGAATATAAGATTCTTTTTGCTTTACAACAACCATAAAACCCAAAAGACACTGTAGTAGGTACAACTATGAATAATATAAGAGGAGTAGCAAAAGAAGAATCTGGCAAATTAGAACCACCAGTGTAAGGGCTCTGGCACACAGGGGAGTTTAGTCGCCCGCGACAAATCTCCCTTGTTGTGGGCGTCTAAACTCCCCGACATGACATCCCACCGGCGAAAATGTAAATCGCCAGTGGGATGGCATACGCGGCGGCGCGATTTGCGGAAATCACCTAAGTTGCCTCGACTAATCTCCCCGTGTACCAGAGCCCTAAAGGGACTTAGAATAAAGTTAATGTAATTTAAGTGATTTGATTTTTCTTTCCTTAACAGTTCTCTTAAATTGAAATTAATTTGCTACTTAATTTATGTATCTTCCATGTAGTTTCATGATATGGAATACGGATTGATTTTTTTCAATGCAATATTTTTAATAGTTAGATTAGGTTATATACCCAAGTAAAATACAAATGTGTTTCAAAAATGTTTTTCAGATGAAGAGGAGGACAAGTTTTGAGGTGAACCTAAGCATGATACCTATATTTGTCATACAAATAAGTGCTACATTAGAACATTCAGAATCCTCATGAAACTATTATTTTAATTACACAGGACAAAAAAAGCATGCCTGCACAAGTAATTATATCCTTTAAAGTGAGAACAGTTGCATGGTGTATAATTAGCCCCCGCAATCATACACTTCAAGGTGCCCAGCATTGTTTTGGGTCATTAGCAAAATATAATGAATATTTCACTAAAATGACATGTATTTCATGTAGGTTTGCTTTAGCTTTTGTGAACTATAAAAATAAATAAATACATATTATATAATTCTGCAGCTATTCTGATTAACTTATCACAGTATATTTACACTATAGCAAGTGGATGACAAATATATGTCCATTTACAAAGCGTAAAGTGAAAATAATGAGCACAAAATGATCATGTTCTTAGCACCTTTGCACTATGCCCTGCATTTAGCACCATATCCAGAGCCTTTGTGCTCCAGAATGAAGAGCCCCCTCCGTTGAATGTACTGAATGTAGCTTTTTTGGTTCCAATATTGATTATAAAGAGTTATACAATATAAAAAGGGTTATACAATATCACACATTTTAATGTTTTCTTGGTTGAAAATGGGGATATAAGATTATTACTTTAAACTGAGAAAAATCAAACAAAGAAAAATGATTAATGTGAATATAAGTAGAAGGTGTAAACAAGGTTACCAAGAAATGTCTACCCTAGAGCTACCTATTACTAATGGGGTATATAGTACTAAAGGTTAAATATTTGAACTCGGCAGCAATCTGCAGTAGCAGCTGCATTAGGGTTAATTTCACAGGTGAAACTGATGTTTGACAAGCCCGTTTCATTCAAACATAACGGATTTTAAAGCTATTAATTAGCTTATTTCCCACTGACTGCCACTTTACAAGCTTCAATATCTGTAACATTTAATATGGCTTAGATAGATGATGTAGTGGCAGCATAGTCACCTATCCAAACAAGTCTTTAGACTGTTTGACTTTGTCAAGAATGAGTCTCCTTGTACAGTTTTACTTCTTAACTCAATGTGTAATAGACAGAAATAGTATAATTTATAAACAGGGCATAGTTTAGCATTAGAAATACTAGTCTGGTTATTCCACCTGTTCCTAATAATTTTCTGCTAAAGAAGTGGCATACCTTCCAAAAATGAAATGCTGGACTAAACTTTCACACACATTTAAGTTCTTTAACCTCCAGATGTAGGTCTCAACTGATCTAAACAACTGTATAGCAATATATTGCAAAACATTGGTCTACAGCTCTGAAGAACTTTAAAGAGAACAGGTTGACAGGATATCCTTATTTGAGGTGTATATATTACAGGTGTATATATCAGTGGAGAGACATTCTAACAGTTTCACAGTTTCCCAAGTCTAAGGATAGCTTTTGCTGGTCGCCCAGATTTGGAACCACTTTGTTAACTGTAACCCTGCCATGAACCAGTGTAAATCCCTTACTCAGAATGGCAGTATGTCTGACATAGAACTTACAAATGTAACTTTTTATAATGAGTGAATTTCCTATGTACAGCAAATCATACACAATTTAAAATGTCAGGTCTATGGCTCTAAAGCAGAGGTGATGTAGCTGAAAGACCTAACCTGACAAAGGATCAAAGTAGACCTGAAATATTGCTGTGTTGGTCTGTGTTTGTTTGATAAATAAAGGCATTTTAACCATGTGAGAAAGCTGCTTAGAGTGTTGTCCAAGATTTAGTGACTTGTGGAAGTGAATACTTGCTGATTTATACATTTATACATTCAACATCTACTTTTATCTCTTATATTGCTTTGGTTTGTGTGGTATTTTGTCAAAATGAATACTAAAGAATTTGAGTGTATATATATTTTATTATTTATAGATTTTATGCCTTATATATTATATAAAACAGTCGCAGGCAGTGAAGTATTTTTGCCACAGTTCATTCAAATATTATATTGCATTCCTCTATCTTTTAACCCATCAATGAGGTATAAAATGATCTAAAAAATAAAATGTTGTGGCAATCTAATTTTTTTTGTAACTTAAATTTTATTGAAAAAAAAGCTCGCCCTAACACCCATACCACAATGGATGGGGGTGAGCCATGGCTGCTGGGGCCAACCCTGTGAATCCATAGAAGGGCAGGCCCATTGGCTGATTGTTGGTGGCCAGCTAATAATTTCCGCCAAGTCACTTGTGCACAGAAGAGCATAGTTAAGGCAGCTTCTATCCCACCCACCATTTAGCTTGGAGGCAGATTTCAATGTTCCCATATGTTTAATGAAATGCACGGTTGTCTATTGTTATTGATATATTCTTAACTCTCTTGTTTTACAGCTTTAGGGTTGTTGCACTGCCAATAGACATTTCTGGATTCAAATTTGGTAAGTTAAGCTGCAATGGGGGCAGTAGCCCACGGCTTTTAGTTTGGTAGGCAGCAGTAGCCACAGAGGGTATTAGTTTGGATTTGGCCTTGTTAGCAGCCAAGCTAAACATAACAGACCGATAACCGCAGCAAATACAGTGTAGGTATACAATCAATTTGCATTGCCTCGTTAGGGGTTCTATAAGCCCACAGGCAAGATGTAGCAATCTAATTGTTGTCACATTAATTGATAGAGGTGTATTTAGATCAGTTCAAAGAAGAAAGGCATAGAAGAAAGGCAGTTCAGAAGAAGAAAGGCATATTTGCATTTACAATTTGACTGTGAAAACCATAAAACATCATTTTTTTTATATGATATACTTTAAATGATCATTTACAAGTTTCCAAGTTTTGGGGTCATAAAAAAAAAGAACTGTGAAGCCTAAAAGCTATACCGCCACATGTTAAAAGTCAAAAAGAATTAAAGGGCACTAAATATGCTGCATAAGAATATGTACATGATCCTGGTCGTACATTATGGAATGTTTAACATCAATTCAATGCATGGTGTGTAATTTGTTTACATTTTACACCCATAATATAAATTTAAAGTTCTATGCAACCCAAAAGAGAGCTTAAGCATATAAACACGTGACTTCATAGCATGTGCGACCTGATGTAACTCAGTGTAATGGTGTTTTAAATAAATATCTCTGCTTTTTATCAAGATGAATTATAATAGATGGAAACAAAGAAAAAAAGTCTTATTTTTCTTAGTTCAAGATTTGTTTTTAAGACTCCACAGTGAAAGGTGAGACTGGTTTAAGCTCAGATATGACAAGTTTAGCAGGAGCCTGAGCTGACAACTGATTCCCTGGGAACATATGTCCTTGAATGAAAAATTCCAGAACCTTGTTGAACAACCTTGTTCTGTTAACATGCAAAATAATTGGAATAGGAATCTAATGGATAAAGTGGGATTTGAGGGCAACTAACCTGTAATAAAGTGTAATGGTATAAAAAGCATATATTTTAGTATATTACTATATATATCACTGGTTGTGTATTCTTTGAAAAATGCATTTGTTTACATTTTTTAAAGTAAACTGGTAACATCTTGTAGGGATAATTCTATTACAACTGAACGTGCTAGTCCCATGACTTTAGACTGAACAGTACTGCATACTGGATACCATGGCCTAGATCAGTGCTGTCCAACTTCTGTTGTACCGAGGGCCGGAATTTTTCCAACCTACGTGGTGGAGGGCCGATAATGGAAGCCAGTTTTGACCACTCCCTTTTTAGAAACCGCACCCACTTGAAACCACACCCATGTTATCACATGATCATACCCATATTAATGGTTGTAGTACAGCAAAAACCTGCCATACTCTGCCTTCCCTACCCTGCCTGTGTGTGCCAGACTCTGCCTTCCCTACCCTGCCTGTGTGTGCCATACTCTGCCTTCCCTACCCTGCCTGTGTGTGCCATACTCTGCCTTCCCTACCCTGCCTGTGTGTGCCATACTTTCACTGTGTGTGCCATTCTTGGCTGGTTTGTGCCATACTTTGCCTGTGTGTGTCATACTCTGCCTGCCCTACCCTGCCTGTGTGTGCCATACTCTGCCTTCCCTACCCTGCCTGCATGTACCATACTTTCACTGTGTTTGCCATTCTTGGCTGGTTTGTGCCATTCTTGGCTGGTTTGTGCCATTCTTGGCTGGTTTGTGCCATACTCTGCCTGTGTGTGCCATACTCTGCCTGTGTGTGCCATACTCTGCCTGTGTGTGCCATACTCTGCCTGTGTGTGCCATACTCTGCCTGTGTGTGCCATACTCTGCCTGTGTGTGCCATACTCTGCCTGTGTGTGCCATACTCTGCCTGTGTGTGCCATACTCTGCCTGTGTGTGCCATACTCTGCCTGTGTGTGCCATACTCTGCCTGTGTGTGCCATACTCTGCCTGTGTGTGCCATACTCTGCCTGTGTGTGCCATACTCTGCCTGTGTGTGCCATACTCTGCCTGTGTGTGCCATACTCTGCCTGTGTGTGCCATACTCTGCCTGTGTGTGCCATACTCTGCCTGTGTGTGCCATACTCTGCCTGTGTGTGCCATACTCTGCCTGTGTGTGCCATACTCTGCCTGTGTGTGCCATACTCTGCCTGTGTGTGCCATACTCTGCCTTCCCTACCCTGCCTGTGTGTGCCATACTCTGCTTGCCCTATGATGCCTGTGTGTATGGCACACACAGGCAGCCTACAGTGACACAATGCTGGCACTGCTCCTACAGTCTGCACAATAACTATATATTAAAAAACTTTTTAATTGCAGTACCACCTCAGTATATGTTCTTTTTGTAGTGTGCAGGGATTATTTGTGGGTTTATACTGCTCCTGAGGTGTGAACAGGGGAACAATGGGGGTGATTACAACCTGAGCCTGAGGTGTGAACACTGCAGGGGGTGAACAATGCAGAGATTAAAAGGTGTGAACAACACAGGGGATTACATGTTTAAACAATACAGCCTGATTACAGCCTGAATCTGAGGTGAGAACCATGCAGGGGGCCAGTTAATCTCAGTACTGATACCATTAAAGCTTACACAAGAGTAAGCCATCAAAGCAGCCAGACAGGTGGGGGCCACACAGAGGGGGGTCGCGGGCCGCCAGTTGGACAGCTCTGGTCTAGATGAACACCTTCATATGCATAAGCTTTAAAAGAACTTCCACATACAATAAAACTAGTACTACATAATAATACATACTTGCCTACTGTCTACTCAAAAACAATGGAAAAAATATTGTTGTTTGAAATTCTAAGCATGTTTCTAATATACATTAATTAAAATTTATTCAGATGAGTGCAATTTGGGAAGGGAACATTATTTGAGCTATAGAATAAGGAATTTTATTTAATTATACAATATTTGGAACAGAAACTCAAGCAAGTGTGTTAATGTATAAAATCTATTGTGTTTTGGGTACATTTGTATCATAACATTAAGTTGTACCATAGAAGTAAACATTTTTTTTGTGCATTCTGAAGACCTTTGCGCTTCCAAAATATTTTAGTGAAATATATTATATCGCTATGTAATGACAAATATTTGTGTTTTTATGTATTTAGAACCATATTTTTACAGAAGTGGCGTCACACACTTATACAGGCAAATTTAGAAAGCCTATATTATCCTGAAGAAAAACAATATATACTTTTCCTTGGTCAACTAAAAGGTGCCCCCAGGAAATGGTTCTAATGTGTACAAATGTACAGAACTGCCCAGCAGCAAAAGGGTTAAAAGATTAACTGAGAATGCTCACTAATTTAGGGCAGCTTCTGGTTATATCTTTAAGTATATGGTTATAGATGGTGTTTCTTGTGCACTGACAGCAAAAGGTGATGATAAAAATTGCAGTGTAGGCATAAACAGTCTAATTACCATTCAACATACTGTATTAGGTTCATGTAATTTAACACACACACTGCAAAAGAATTACTAACACTGCATTATATTTCTATTGAACTGTGTTTTAAAACACAGATTTTGCACACAGTAATGTTGGAAAGGTTGCCAGCTTCCCTACTTATTTATTCCTGTCTTTTGTGCCTAAAGGATCAACAACTTTTGGCATGGCTGAAGAAGTTAAGCACAGCTCAGTAACTATGGTTTTACATTCGACTGAGCAGGCACTAAGGTTGGTTTGTTTTTTTTAATAAACCTGCTCTCTGGAAACTACAAAGATTCAGTTACCATGTCCACTCTATATGTTCTTTACTTTATATTATTCTGCAATATTTATATTATTTTTGTCTTTGTACTTTATATCTATCTTACTGTAGTCTTGTGAAAATGTTTTATTATCCCAAGCACTGTACACAAAGTATATTAAAATAGCATACGTAAATATGTTTGTGGAAATAAAAATGACTTTCTTCCATCATAATTATCCATTGGTAAAAAAAAAATAGTTTAATGGCAAACCAAGCATTTTCCTCAAGGCTGACGTGTATGTTCATGCTCACAATACTCTTTTCCATGCTCCACAGGCTGAGTCACCTCCATGAAATATAATGGAATACAGCTGTCAGTTTTTTATGCATTTTGATTGCAATTTTTTTTTCTTAGAAGATGACAGCAATCATAATGTCTTGATATACCATGCCTACAACTTTCTAGGAAGCACCTGTGTTCCAAATGAATGGAATATTCCTTAAAACTACTTACTATAGGAAGTATTCTGTTGCTATTCTCCAAAGGTTAAAGATGTATTTAAGACCTCAAGAGACCCTTATAATCAAAGGAGTTAGGTCATGCCCCAGACTCCTGCTCATTCCTACTGGGCAGATCCTCAGACAAATTAACATTTTTTCCCACAAAAGTTTCTAGGCCATAGGCTTTGTAAAATAACAAAAAATAATGAAACTCTTCCTAGAACCCCAAATGTCAATTAAGAATATGGGTAGAGGCCCAACCATTCACTTGACCCATTTGTTTATTGTCTTTTATACACTTGCTGGTGGCTGCATTAATCTAAACGCTGACTGGTGATTGTGTTGCTTACCTGGCAGTGCACTTTTAACCCTTAGGAGGGTTTCTGACTGTCTACATGATGGCAGGCTACCCAATTATCATAACTGTTATGTTATGGATAATGAGCAATTGTAGGTAACGGCATCTTCAAAATATCTGTTTTTGCATTATATTGTTTTGTGTTGTATTTTTTGAAGCAACAAATTATTAGATGTTCAAGTTGGTATACTGGAGAACCTGCACTGCTACTCAAACTACCTCTTACAGATATTTATTGAATAATTCATTACTGTATTGCAACAAGATTAATTAATAATTGAATAAGTTGTTCTTTTTCTTGGAATGCATAGGTGCTTTATATTAAAGTCAAGTAACAATGACTTAGAAAAAGGTCAAATATTTATACTTTTCAAGTTAAATATGTTACAGTTATTACCAATTTTAAAGTCAGTATACATCAAGAATATGTGCTTCACTATAATTCAGTGTGATTCTGTGCAGAAATGAAAAGGTAAAACAAATCTAATTGAATTACCTAAGGGGTAAATGGATTAATTATTTATTTTTCCATAGGGCACAAGAAATTCAATCTTGTATAAAAACACATGTGCTATGTATTTTCTTTTTCCAGGTTCCATTTAACTGTTTGGTAATATAAAGCACACATGAATAGGGCTATTATCTGTTTCCTGAGTTCTCTATCAAATTTGCTATGCTTTACGTGCTATCCTCACCTTTTTAAGAGATTTAAATTGTTTCTTTTCTGCTCAAATTTGCACTCACCCGTTTCTTGCCTACTGAATGTAAAGTGGAAAAAAAAAAGAAAAGCAATGATGTAATATGAGAATGAGAGTTTTTTCTTCTGACAAATGGTTCAGAAATGCAAAAAGAAACCATATAATTTAATACTTTAGTTTAAGATGATAAGCAAAAGAGAAACTGCTTTTGCCATACTTAATAGCTTGCCTTAAAGTTGTATTCTTTTACTGATTTTTTTTTTTTTAATATAAACCCCTAAAGTACTCCAAAGAATGACTTCAAAACTGTATAAGTAACCACATTAATTAAATCTTGAGAACTGCTGTTGGGAGAGAATATGACATAAGTTAAAATGATACATAAATGCATTTTTGAGAACACCAACCACTAATTCACACATACACATGTTATTTTCTAGCACACTCATTTCAAGACTGTCTCCAAGACCCACCAACAGTACTGTCTTAGAAAGGTGCAAGCTAATCACCAGAGACCTTCTTGTTATGCCAGCAATGTACAACCCTAATCTAAGGCATTAACTACTTGACTAGAACAGAATTTTAAATAATCTACTCAATAGAAGACTCAAGCATCCTGGTGACTAGCTTTATTACCAGTCAATTAATAAAGAACATGTAAACACATATTTATAAATGGAGTAATTAAAATAAGTAGACATGTGATTGTGTGTGAAATTTCTAAGTGGCAAGCTGCTATAATAAAAACTGTCTCTCATCTGTATCTTTAAATTGGATCATGTATGGTGTTGATCAAACACTCAGCACAAGACTTATCTAGTCTGAAAGCAAAAGTCATTGATACAAGCTTCATGTGACCATGTGACCTACTAGTTGCTATATTATTTTGTGCCAGTTATTTATTGCTCACATAAAAAGTGGTAAGTGAAATAAAAGGTAATAAATGGAAAAACATTCACACAAATAAGAATAAAAAATAGCATTTTGCAATGTAATAGTATGTGTTTGATAGTTACGGCATTGCAAAGTGCACATTTAAGGCATGGTTTTCATTAAGACGTGTTATTACATACACTGCTCATTATTGCAAACTATAAAATTGGCAATCTTTCTTCTACTGATTGAAGTAGTCACTAAACAGTTTTCCGGTTTGCAAAAGCTATACTGAATTTGTGCAACCACTTGTGTTAAGATGAATTAGTGCACAATCTTAGTGGATAAGTTACTTCAAAATTCAATGGAGGTCACAAAATTGCAAGGTTACGTGTGTACATGTGACAGGTGGATGTAAACATGCTTTTTCAAATGGACAATTTTGCAGCAAAATACACATCAAAACCCACAGGGTAAACAAACATTGTAGCAGGAACAGTAAAATATATTTAAGTAAATGCATTCTAATGATCATAATATAAATTATTTAAGAATAAAAATGTCTTTATCTGATAACAATGAACTGATTTATTTACATGGGACAAAAGACAATCCATAACAATATAAATTAACACAATACCTGATAAATCTGGAATGCTACAGAAAGCCCCTTTTGGCTGCGATCACAGTAAACCAGGGATCCCCAACCTTTTTTACTTGTGAGCCATAGTCAAATGTGAAAAGACTTGGAGAGCAACACAAGCACCATAAAAGTTCATGGAGGTGCCAAATAAGGGCTGTGATTGGCTATTAGGTAGCCTCTATGCACACTATCATCTTACAGGGTGCTTTATTTGGTAGTAAATCTTGTTTTTATTCAACCAAAACTTGCCCCCAAGTCAGGAATTCAAACATAACTACCTGGTTTTGGGGCACTGAGAGCAACATCCAAGGGGTTGGGGAGCAACATGTTGCCCCCGAGCCACTGGTTGGGGATCACTGCAGTAAACCAATAGCTACATTGACATGCCTTGTACTTCAGAAAAGACCTTGCAACTACATACACAATATGTCATGCATTACTCGTTCATAACCAAACAGTTAAACATAGTAACAATACAGATATAGAATGATTTATATATGAGAAGACAACTTAATATCTCAGTAATCACGAAGTGCAGGTCTCTTTGACACTCTTTGCTTAGATCCATCCACTTATGGTCCCAATACATGTGCAAAGTCAGCAGAGTTCAAGTTTACAAGGCTACACAAGCTCTAACCATCCAGTGCTCTAACTGCACCTCAGTCTAGATCTAACAGTAGCCACATAAGTTGGAACCATCATAAATACACACATTTGCTGGGATGTCTATTTGCTACATCCCTAAGAACATTATGTAGCATTCAATATTAAATGGTCTAGCGTTTACATTTTTTCCTTTGTGTTAAATTTAGTTTGAACCACAGATTCCTATTTATATACTTAGAATACATTTCAGGTCCTGAAATGGAATTGCCACAATTCCATTTTTAAATTAATCCATTCTAAAACAACCACTCCCATGTACTTGTTTTTCTGTTGCTGACTTTTACATTTACTTTATATATTTTTTTTTTTTGGTATAAATGACAACCACATTTTCAAAGCAGTCTCTGACAAATTATAGACTATGACAAATACCTGAATATAATAAGATGGAAAGTAGACAAATTTACTCCCTCATTTTTGACAGTTTAAAACTTTTATTTCCTGCAAGTTAATGCAGGAGCAGAGCCTTTTAAAGAGCTGCTGTAACATAATTACCGACTTGTATTTCTGTCACTGGGACACAAATAGATTGAAAAAACATTAATGTGTAATTATAAAATATGCTTGGGCAAAAAGGAATAAGTCAAGTGACAGCTGAAAGGAACAGATGATTAATTTCCATGTAATGATTTAAGCCTGACCTTGCAAGAGATATATTAGACAGATTTCTTTTGTGTGTCATTTACAAAAAAATTTAAGACGTATAGCTCTTCTAAAATTAATTGGAACACTCTAAGGTAAAAGTCAAACAGTCAGTGTCTTCTTTAAATTTTTTCAGATTTAGAAAATCACTAACTAAATTTATGATTTACAAATTTAAACTCTACATTCACAAACCTTTTAACAGGCTCTGAAACACCAGAATCTACGTAACTTCCTCATTCACAAATCATTTAAAAGGCTCCGGTGTTGAATGTGGTGAATTCCAGAATGAGGCTCCTTGAATTTTTTCACACATTCATGTGTTATTGTTGTTTTGCACATGCCCAGACACTGGGCTATATACGCTTCCAGTAATTTCAATATGTATGTATATATGTATTTATATAGCACTACTTATGTATGCAGTGCTGTGCAACAATACATTAATAAAACAAACAATAATGAATATAAATAAATAAAAAGTAGAGTTACATTAAAGATTCCACAGAGCTAAGTGACAAAGAGACAAGAGGATGGAGGTCCCTGCCCTGTAAAGCTTACAATCTATATAGAATGGTATTAAGTGCTGCAGGTTACAGTGGGTGACACTGCAATATAAGTGCCAGTTCTCAGTTCAGGTGTTCAGTGCACAAGGAGTTAGTCTTTGAGAGTTATAAAGAGACTGAGGGAGGATTCTATCTGGAGGAATTCAGGGATGCCATTCCAATTATAAGGAACAGCAAGGCAGAAGAGCTTAAGACGAGAAACAACAGTAGAAGTGGGGGTGCAACCAAGCAGTTGCTCTGAGAGGAGCAGAGGAGCTGGCTAGGAACATATACAGACACAACAGGAGAGATGTAGTGAGGGGGAGAGGAATGAAGAACTTTAAAGTTTGTGAGAAGGAATTTGTATTTTATTCTTTGTTTAATTGGAAGTCATGATAAGGATTTAAGCAGGGTTGGGGCTTGTATGACAGATTTTGCCAGTAGTGTTAAGATGATTAGAGAAGGAGAAAGAGGAGTCAAAAATCACCCCCAGACAATGTGCCAACTAAACAGGTTTAATGAGCATACCATCAATAAAGATAGTAAAGGGGGGGTAGGACCAGGCTTAGGTGAAAAGATGACACGTTCAGTCTTTGTTAGGTTCAGTTTAAGGTGGCATCATCCAAGTGGAGATTGCTAGAAAGCAGTTAAAGATCTGAGTCTCAGTTTCAACTGTTTATGAAGGGGTTGAAAAGTACATTTTCATATTGCAGATGATATTTAAAGCAAAAATGAGAGTATGAGATCTCCTTAATATATGAAGGAGCACCTTTTTCCCTCATTAAATGTATAAATTATATCAAAACATATTTAGTATCAAAAAAGATGCGGTCACATAAAAAAAAAAAAAAAAAAACAACTTTAAATAATACAAATTGATGAAAGAACTATAAATATACATTTTCTTGGCATGTTCACAATGTGGTCAATGTAGGTTAGAATGTTAAGGAGCATTACCTTTCTTATTTCATGAAACTTAGTCGTGCTTGGACCCTGGCTCTCATTTTGACCACTTCTACTGGAGTTCTACTTTCTCCCCATATCTGTGTGGGTGTCTTAATGACTCTTCAGTTTCCTCTCACCAAAAAAACAAATATATATACAAAAACGTTCCTGATAAAACTGATCCTAGTGCCTGTAACTCTGTTATGTTTGCAGGGCAGAGACCTTGGCTTTACTGGGATGGAAGTGCATGTAAATAATGGCCAGTCTATGTAAAGTGTTGCATAACATGTTTGTTTTATATAAAGCATAATAACAGTAAAAGTTATATACAATGAATAGTTTATACCTTTCAGTTAAGGACCAGCGATATCAACATTCTGATGGTATTTTACAAAAAAAAAACCCTCATTTTTTTACATGACCATGACAGCTTTTAGATGGTGTCGTTTTTGTCTTTTTTTTTGTTTTTGTTTTTTGCTTAATAAATCACAAAAGTTTTCATGTAATTAGTATAATTCACAATTTTTAGCACTAAAAACTATGATTTGTGAAAAAAAATTCAAACGTTAGTAAATGAAACCCTACGTGTGTGAGCTGGAAGGTATTCATGAAATTTTTTTTTCACAAAGTCATTCATCATCGCTTCTCTCAAGGAATGGAAATATGTATTCATTTGTAAATCAGCTGATATGACCTTTCACTTAGGTGGAGTCGCTCATTCATTAAGTCAAAGGACTATAATTCAGGAAAATCTGGGTTTGATTCCCACATCAACTTATTGTGACCTTGGGCAAGTCACTTAATCTCCCTGTGCCTTAGGCACCAAAACAAACTGTTAGCTCTCCAGAGGCCTAAGTAGTTCATACAGTTAGTAGCAATTTAAGGAATATGGACAAAAAATAATATTGTTTGAAGGTGTAAAAACGGAAATGTTTCACAAGAAAATGTAGTTATTGAAAATGTTTCTGCTGGGAAAGGTTTTTTGTATAACATACAATGTTATACAATGTATGTCTCTAGGTAGATATGTACTGACTGATTTCTACTGACAAATCTGCTCTCTTTTTTCATCCACTGCTTGCGTAGTTAGTATATGAAGTCATCAGTGAGCGCAGTATGCGTTTTGAACATTGCTCTGGGCACAGCGAGAAAAGCCGCACAGGAGCAAGAACATGCATTGTTAGTGTCCTGTGAAGCAGCCCTGTGTTTTTATTGTTATCGGCACACCCTTGCAAGCATCACAACTGTCATACAGTAATGTGTTTAAGGAAACAAGCACTGTGCCCCAACTGATATTCAGAACACATACTGCGCTCACTGATAACTTCACATTCTAACTTCGCAAGCAGTGGATGAAAAAAAGAGAGTGGATTTAGCAGTACAAGAGCTCTTACTATTGGGGGATTCACTTGTCTATCAAATCAAAGTCAGCAATAGTGATTTTGTCAGCCTGCCAGTAGTGAGGAAGGAAAGCTGTGGATGCACAATGGTACAGAATAAAAAAAAAACATATTTAAGAAAATGTTTATTTTTACATAAACTATTTATACTGTGCATTTAAATTTCATGATAGTTTGCCTATAAAATCCACCACACAACAAAATGTATGCAAATATCCTTTCACTAGGTTATGTGGGTAAATGTATGGCATACAGTGCTCCACAGCTTTATAAGGGGGGGGGGGGGGTAAAATTCAAGCCTTATGACTTTCAAACAAGCTTCACTAAGCATAGTTTACAAATTGGAGATTCTGTGTTGTGTTTCTAATGAAACCGATAAAAATATTTTGTTAATAGTATTGGTTTCTAAAATTACTTTAAGGCATTGACCCTAATTCCACATCCAAAATAGTTTACGACACTCTCCTAACACCAACACATCGAAAAAATATATATTATGAGGAAAGAATTTCCTGTTGGTTATTTCTATGGATTAGTGGCCTAAGGGGACAGGTAAAAGCAGAATCAACATTCCACTGAGATATGCTGTAGTTAAAAAATATATACAGAAATATATTTGTGTGCAAACTATGTCTCTAAAAAAGAACTAAGTATCTTCATTTTATTTATGCAGTTATTTTATATTGGATTATTTTTAAATGTTTTACTGTTTTTTTTTTTTTGAGTGCAATAGCTCCTCCGTAGTATTCATATGTATTTTTTATTAATACAAAACATTGATTTTTGACTGAAAATAATTGTAGGTTTTATAAAATCGGCATAATCATCACCATGGTTCAATCTCTCAGGTGTGGTTAATACCACTTCTAAATCTATAAAACAATGGAGGGGGTGGATGTAAGAGTATCCTAAAGAGCAGAGAAATTAAGGGAACCATGTAGGTGCCCTTGTTATTACCAACAAAAATGGTTATAATTATGTGCAGAATTATTGATATTTTACATTTTTAGCTTGTAAATGTTTTTGTAACTGTGGATCAAAAAAAAAAACCATTCCACTTCACTGGCTGAAGGAGTTGTACTGTATTAAAAGTTGATGTTTTATAGATGAAGGTGGAAATGTTTTCCTTATAAATAGATCCTACTGTGCAAAGCTGTTTCACTTGCAGTTGGTTTTATTATTTAAACAGTGGCATAACAAGTTGGTGCTGGGCCCAGACATTGTTACTCGGTGCCCCGGCCTCTGACTGCCTGCCTCCCACCTGCCTGTCACTGTCCTCTGCTCCTGATCCACAGGTAAGAGGGTGGCTGGGGAGTGGGTTTTTTTTTTTTTACAAAAAAACCCCCTGCAGTCCAGACCCCTGTCCCCCCATGGCTGCAGGGTCTGCTTCCGCTATATTTACACTACTGTTTGTAAAGCAATTGTTCTTACAAATTGATCCTCCCTGCAGCATTTTTGTTTGGAAAACTTCTACAACCTCTATACAATATTAGTACATTTTTCGGCTAAGCCAATTTTTATGACATACCCATTGGTCATTTTAAATTCAGTAAAATAATGGCATTTGTTAGTTAGAAATGTCCATTTTAAATGCAAAATATCATAATTTTACCTCTGGGTAATTGCCAACATCAATATAGGTACAGACTGGATGAAAGGCTCCAGTTCCACAAGCATACAAGTGTGTGTGATTGTAAACCTTAAGGACTTTGATGAAGTTTGCACATTCTTTCTGTAAAAAAAAATAAACATATTAATGTGTGTTTGTAGATACATACAAATAAATCATTTTAGGTTGTATTCAAACATACATAGATAAATGACACAGACAGGGATAAAGGTTGTCAACACTGGTCAACTAGTGTGTGATCTACCAAATAGGCAAGAAACTATTCATGTGCAATGATTGCATTAGGGTGCAAGGGCACGTAATGCTAGTCTTGAACTCTAGGGCACAAATGTAACATGATTGTTATCAGTGATTATTGGGTTAATTAAAATGGACATGTAAGGCAACTTCCCTTGCTCCCAAGTGATGTATTTACATATGATATGTACTTTGAAGTCATTCTCTAATCCCCCTCAACAACTAGCAGAGAAAAAATCTGCTGACAGATTTGATAAGAGAAAGTTTGGCCTTTTTTTGAGTGAAACTTATAAAACAAGGAACATTTTCCATTCTGACATTTATTGAATGCCCCATATAATTCATTTGTATTTAATCTGCTTGTTATTTCAAACTTTCTAAACTGAATAACAAATACAATTAACAAAAATATATTTGGGCAATAGAAATACTATTAAAAATATTAAAAAAAACAATTCTCCTACAGAAAGTATGTTAGTAACTAGTATTTTCCTATTATGTTCCTATTCCCTTTGAAAGTTCTGAAAAGCGTAAAGCCGACAAAAGTAACAGAAAATGAAAGGAGCCAGCCCTAGGGACATCAAATATGGATTCTGACTCCGTAGGGCCACACATTATAATTCATGCTGGTGATATACAGGTATAGGACCCATTATCCAGAATGCTCGGGACCAAGGGTATTCCGGATAAGGGGTCTTTCCGTAATTTGGAACTCAATACCTTAAGTCTACTAAAAAAAAATCAATAAAATATTAATTAAACCCAATAGGATTGTTTTGCATCCAATAAGGATTAATTATATCTTAGTTGGAATCAATTACAAGGTTCTGTTTTATTTCTACATAGAAAAAGGAAATCAGTTTTAAAATTCTGAATTATTTGATTAAAATGGAGTCTATGGGAGACGGGCATTCCGTAATTCGGAGCTTTCTGGATA
The DNA here is from genome assembly GCF_000004195.4 of Xenopus tropicalis. NCBI lineage: Eukaryota > Metazoa > Chordata > Amphibia > Anura > Pipidae > Xenopus > Xenopus tropicalis. The sequence goes on from NC_030679.2 coordinate 80,287,608, forward strand.
ACGGGTTTCCGGATAAGGGGTCCGATACCTGTAGATGGCCACAATCTTTTGAAAAACCTGTTAAAAACAGTGTGTAATGTGAATGTATATACTGTCAAATATGATGACGACTACCACGACGATGACTACTACTACTACTACTACTACTAATAATAATAATAACAATGCACTGTATATTTATGTATGTTTCTATATTTTTCTTTATACTTATGTATGCAGCATTGTATTGTACATTATACATATTTGGAGTAAATTACATACTTCGTATATAAGGTGAAACATTCTTATATTTTCTTAATTCCTTGTATTTTCATAAACTTAGCACAATTAAGGAAATGTGTTTTGTTCATTCATAAATTAACTCCTTTCTCCGTGAAACAGATATTTTACAATGTCGTGTGTATAAAGTTATGGTATCTTAGGCACATGAGGTTATGTTATTCTTTTTTGTGGCAAGGCTAAGTATATGCTAAGACATAAAATTAGCTTAGGGCCCTAGCCTAGTTTGTGAGATCACAGAGAGAGCAAATGACTGGAAAAAACTTCCAGTGTAAGTGCAAAGGCAGTGGTAAACCAAGCTTTGCATATGTAGAACAATGATTTGGCTATTTTAGGAAGGGTTTGCATGGACAGTTACAAAAATAAAGTCTATCCATCTGTCAAACATCTGCCACACACAGAGAAATTCAAACAAATTGTAGGAATGTTTAGATAGATACCGGGCATTATTTTTACAAAAGAAACACTATATTCCTTTCCCCTTTGGCTAAACTAAAAGAAGAAAAAAATAAAAATCTAAGCAAATGAAATCTGTCCATAATTGGAAATGACTAACACTGCATTACCCTTATGTAATGTAAAATGCATACAGTCCTATCCAAAGCAGTATTAAAGAGATACTGGAACCTAAAATTAAACAGTTTTCTAAATATATCATAACATTGTACTTGCATAAACTGTATAATTTTGCCATAAAAGTACTTCCTGATGCTTTTATATTCCCTATCAGATCCCCCAAATTCCTGTATGAGGGGGCTGCCATATTTGTGCAGCAGTAGTCCGTTAGCATTAAAAGCTATAACTGACAGGCTGAGAAGGGACACTCAGGGTAAGGAACGTCAAGAAATAATTACTTGCAAAATCAAAAACTTTTTATGTACATTCATATTTTGAAAAGTAGTTTTTTCATTTCAGTATCACTTTAATTCTGAGGTTACGAATAATGAACTAAAGCCCCAGTCCCAATAAAGATTAATTAGTATCCTTTAAAGGCACACAGAATTTACAACAGCAGTTCTATGGTCCTTACTCATCTTTTAGTACATAAAGCATAGCAAGTGTTACAATTGGCTAGTGCTAAGCAGCGCGTAAAACTCACTTGTACCTACACTTATTTGAACACAATTTATGTATGATTTGGATCAGTGCTATTAATTTGCATTACAGAAAGAGTTAATAGTTTATGTGCATGATCACACTATGGTAGTTTAATGACGTGACTTGAAATAACAGCATATTATATATAAACATTCTCTTTTAGAGGAGCAAAAGCTTACTCCACTCTTGTGGCAAATGCTGTGTGGAGATGGCAGGGAATAGGTGCAATGTTTCTTTATGATGTCCCTCTATGCCTTAAAAAATTGTAATGTTACAGTAAGTCTATAGAGCAAAGGCCTTATTAAACTAGTGCTACACTCACACGATTTACCAAGAGGGTCCAGAAAGCTAGGTTATTATTATGTTTATTCTCATATTACTCTTTAAACTGCACATAGCACTGTGCTAAGTATTAATAATAAATAGTGAATCGCTATCTCCTAAGGCTTAAAATCTAAGGTTTATGACCTGCCTGTTAATACATTACAGTTTGGTTATATAGCACCAACATTAGACAGTGCCTTACAGACAATGCTTATCATTTACATTCGATCATTCCCCAAATAAGCTTACAATCTAAGGTTCTTGTACTGAACTAATACATACTATCCACACACACTGTCATTTATCTACATTCTGTTTCATTCCTATTGCTCCTCAAAATGAAGATGTTCCCTTGCAGTCTATAAATAATACATTTGTTTTCAAAAAGCATGCAGTCTCATCTTTTTAAAGGAACAGTAACACCAAAAAATGAAAGTGTATAAAAGTAACTAAAATATAATGTGTTGCTGCCCTGCATTGGTAAAAGTTGTGTGTTTACTTCAGAAAGTCTACTATAATTTATATAAATAAGCTGCTATGTAGCCATGGAGGCAGCCATTCAAAGGAGAAAAGGCACATGCACATAGCAGATAAAACACTATTGTATTCCACAGAGCTTATCTGTTATCAGCTATGTAACCTGTGCCTTTTCTCCTTTTTTCCAGCTTGAATGGCTGCCCCCGTGGCTATTTATTATATAAATTATAGTAGTGTTTTTGTAGCAAACACACCAGTTTTACCAGTGCAGGGCAACAGTGCATTATATTTTCATTACTTTAAAGCTCTTTCATTTTTTAGTGTTACTGTTCCTTTAATTGTTACATATATGCAAATCCTAAAATGACAATTGTATGCCATGCCCTGAAAATCTTAGTTCCAAATAGAAGTTAAAACTATTTTGACATCACATAAAGACATGTATTTAAGCTGTGTAAAAGCAAAGTTAGTAAGAATATTATCTTAAGAACACTATCCAAGAAATATAAAGAACATAGTTTATCAAAGTGGCAACACTTTTTGTTTTTTTATATGTAAGTGGTTTGGAAAAGTTTCATTGAGATTTTTTCTCTAATTTACAAGACAAATTAGCAGCAGATGTACAGCAGGGTTTCCAAAAAGGTCAACATGCCAGTGCTAAGAAGTAGTTTTAATATAAATAAGCATGTTTTAATTAGAGATGAGAGAATTTCAAATCCAATATAGTAATTAGACAAACTTGGGTCATACTTTTGAACTACGCAAAAGAAATCATAGATTCAATTTGTAACACACACATTGCTATGCACTGTATCAAATTAATGTGTTCATTTCTGGTTAATATGTATAGACATGCACAAATCCATGCACACACAGCATCTTGGTGAAACTGTATTGATGAACCCCAGTTGCAAACCTCTGATAATGAGTATGCAACTGTGAGAATGGTGCATTATACTTTTGCTTTCAAAATGGGGCAAAAAAACTTAAATGATTGTCATATACAGTAACACTGTTCTAGAACTACAGTATTGCCTTAAACTGACAAAGTATAAAAGTTATTTTCTACTGTACACTAAATTCAGACAGTAACTGGCAAAATATGACAAGGTAAGTGTAAGGGAGAGATATACCACAGAAATAGATCAGCATAGGTAGTCTCCTTTACTAAAATATATAAACACTGGCATTTGCTTTTGGTTATCTTTTAATTGTTGTCATTCATAATAATTGCAGATTTAAAAAATCAATAAATGTATTTTGAAAAAAAATGTGTCATTCAGTTGGGGAATTATCAAGCAGAAGAGGTAAGGAACAGATGCCGTAGGTTTGTCGTATTCAATTAAAGTTTATTTAAAATATAATATTTCATAGATCTATATGAGGAGTACCAATGGTGGATAATCTAATCCCTTTACATGGTACTCAAGCTGGTGACAATTGGAGAAAAAGATAAATATCAAGCCAACACACATATAAAAGCTTCCATGTTTTCACTGCTGAGCCTTGTCTAATTATTTCTAAATAGAGATTAGTTCCTGAAGGGTGGTCACCCAAAGATGTTCTCTCTGGGACTTCTTAATTTGGTCTGCACTCTAAGATGACTGTTATTATTACCAAAGAAATCCTAGCCTCTGGAATGTCAAGTATTTTATATTTAACTAACAGTCTGTTTGGAAGGAAGCCAAAACTATTACTTGTCTCCAAGTCATATACAGTTTTCTAACATTCATTTGGTCATGTTTAAAATAATAAAATGCATAGAAAGTATAATTATGTTATCTTCATATATACTTTTCAACTTATTAAAAAAGCATAAAATATATAATTTAATATTTTGAACATTTATTAGATTCTTATTTTGGGGAAACTATTAAAATACCTCTCATTCATAAAGATTTGATACATTTCTATATACTAGAAAACTGGAAGTTATTTTGTACTGCATAAATATAACAGTATAGCAAAAAGATGCTTTTTCACAAGCAAGGGCAAGGACAATCTCAAAAGCTTTTGTTTCTCAGCTTTCAGGAATCATGGCTCACTGCCAACATCTGGTTAAATAAAAAGCAGATCTGCCTACAATTGACAGCATACCCCTTTATTCTGTTTTTTCTTGTCATATCTGTCTCCTTTACAATCACAGCTCAAGTTCTGGCGCAAAATGCTTTGCAACAACCCTGTTCAATCTAAGCATTTATTTTAAAACATTAACTTAAAAGAAGGTCATTTAAGCTTGACTTTTATGTTTGTAGTTTATTTTTTTTTTCTTTTTATTAAATATACACTGCTTTTACACTGTTTTTTATGCTGAAATGTCTTCTCTGCATAAACTTGTTCCAGTGATTTGGTTAAGCCAGGTGACATAAAATCATACATTTCCTAAGCAACTTTTTCTTTCCTTTTTTCTGTTATATTATCTTTTACATATCTTGATAAGCAGGTCCTCTTATTTATGAAATGTTTAAAATTTGTAAGTATTCACAAGTCATGGATTCTCAATGCACCACCAAGCAGTGGTGATCACTACTCTATACTTCGTAGCTTCATGCTGATTCACTGTTAATCACCATAAGAATGCCAAAGGCTCCAAATGCCTTCCGAAAGCAAGTTCCAACATTTGTTTAACCAAATGATACTTGACCATTTTTGAGATGCATACTGCTGCCGTTCCCTTTACTCAGTAGGGGTTTGATTAAATTACTCTGTGTGCAATAGCTCTTACACGGTAATCAAGCTACAGATACAATGTCTGCTTAGTGAAAGCATTTGTGTAAATGTGGCTTATGCCAGTTTACAGAACAGTTTGCTTAGTCAGCATACTTCTAGGTAATTTATTTTTATATGCTTTTGCATATATGTTCAAGAAACATAAATCAGTAAATATAAGGTATATTTGACTTATATAGCATAGTTAAAAGCAAGTAGCATAATGAAAGTATTACAATAAATTGTACACTTGCAAAGTTTCTTTATATAACTTTTGTTTAAAAAATTAAAGGAGTCTTTAGGTATAAACCTACTGATCATAAATTATGTGACTCAGACATTGCTACAGGGGGAGCCAAAAAATTATGAATGTATTCTGGAAGTCCAAGGTGAAGCTAAATATTTTGCTCCAGGTGTCTTCAGCAATTATTAACTCATCAATCAGAGCCTGGTGCACTTTTATGATGTCTTTGTGTGGTTTCACTGAAATAAATAGGCTTCAGAAACATTTTAAGGATATTAGTAGTAGTAGTAGTAATAGAACAGATTATATAAATGCTCAAACATTTAAAATTACATGGCATCAAAAGAAACACAAATAAAATCAAATATTTTCTTATAAAATGGGAATTTGCAGGCATTCACACCACATTCATAGGGTATTTTGCCAACTATGATGTAAAACCACACTTTAGCACAAGATCTTTTTAGCTTTTTGCAATGGGAGCTTATGAAGGAAAACCTACTAATAGATCGAAAATAAAACATAAACTTAACACTTTCAGAAAAGGTGAGATAAGAAAAGTTGTGGCATGGAAAAAAATAAAACAATGGAATCTTGTGTAAGGCAGTATCCGCAAGCAGGACCAAAACACCATTTAATGGAGCTGGAGAAAATAAACCACCTTCTAATATGTAACAAAACATTTTTCATCTTTTTAGAGGTACCCTTTTAATGAAAAAATACACGGATATTATTATAGGTATATTATCGAAAATATAAAGGTAAAAAAGTGAAAATATTCCAATGCTAAATACATTTATATAGACTTTGGCCATATTTTTCTGAATTAACTTTATAAGTAGCATTATATACACTTAACTTTTCTAGCAATGTTTAGTAAAAGATATTTTTACTTTATATATTTATTTTTGTTTGTTGAGTTATATCTTACATGATTGCTTGGACATAGCAATCCTTTCCAGTTGGTTTAATTAGTAGAATGCTTTCTTTTCTTTATTAAGCAGTCTTGTTTTATGAAAAAAAACACATAATTTTCTAAATCTATAACTTAAAATAATGTCTCTTTACTAAGCTTCCTGTACTATACTGGTGATATGTATAAAACATGTTATGTCAGTATCGGTGCTATCGATGCATTCACTTGTTACGAACAGGAAGTCTGCAGTTCAGATTAGTTTAGAGGATTACTTCAGACATTTGATATTCAGATTTTAAGATTCACATTATTTGCCAACATTATTTTTCTTTATTGGTCATAAACTTGAACAATGGGTATACGTAAATTCAAGAAAGAACTTTTTCCAAGAATATAATAATAGCATAATCCAAAAAACATTAAAGTCAGCTAGTGCAGAAATTAAGCGAAGAGAATGTAATGGAAAAAACAAATTGGTGAAGTGTGTTTATTGCTCCAGCAACCACATCCGTACATAATTAACCTACATTTCAAATGCATCTTTCTGTAGCATCTAATTATGGAGGGGTGTAAGAAAAAATGAAACAGAAAATCGTACCACTCTCTTTTAAAGCAGTTAATATAAATATGAATGCAAAACAAAGGTCAGTTTTTGAGATGCATTTTTTAAGAACCCCCTTTCTTCTTTGTCTCTTAGGGTGAAGACACATGGAGCCACTTAGTAGCAGCTACTTGTCACGGCTACTAAACACCAGAAAATACCCTGCCATAGACAATACTGACAATTACCTCTACTAAAACACACACAGTGTTCAGTAAATGATCAGCATTGTCTATTTTTGTAGCCACAACAAGTGGCTGCTACTAGTAGCTTTGTGTTTCTTCACCCTTAGGGCTGTGACACACTGGGAGATTAGTCGCCCACGACAAATCTCCCTTGTCGCGGGCGTCTAATCTCCCCGAAATGCCATCCCACCGGCGAAAATGTAAATCACCGGTGGGATGGCATACATGGCGCCGCGATTTCCTGAAATTGCGGAAGTTTCCTCTCAAGGCAACCTCCACAATTTCGGGAAATTGCGGCACCGCGTATGCCATCCCACCGGCGATTTACATTTTCGCCGGTGGAATGGCATTTCGGGGAGATTAGTCGCCCGCGACAGGTTTTGGGCGACTAATCTCCCCCGTGTGCCACAGCCCTTAAGCTGGCCATACACGTACAGATGATATAGTATGAAACCTTGTTTCATACGATATTCAGTGCGTGTATGGCGACTCGGCAAGGCGATCAATATCGCAAAAGGCTGCAGATATCGACTCGGTGATCGGCCATGTTAAAAGATTTTGATCGGGCACCATTGAAGGCGTCCGAACAAAATCTACCTTTAGGGCTGAATCGGCAGAAAGAGGTAGAATTCCTAGCCCTGAATGTCTGTGGAGGGTGGGAACGATCTTTCGTGCGACCATCAAAAATTGCTATGTGTGTGGCCACCTTTAAAGTGGATATTTATCTTTCTACAACTATATCTAAATATCTTGTTCTATCAACAAATTTGCCACTGAATATAATGTACAGCTTATTAGAACCTGATGTTGCAAAGTGGATCCCTCCATCTCTCTCCCCCAGAGGGCTCTGCTGGATATGATTGCTGACCCTCACCCTGCAAGTGCTTACTCCACTCCCATATATACTAAAATACATTTCTGACCAAACTGATGATTTGTAAGTTGTCAACACATATGAAAAATGAAAATGTTATATCTATGTTAATAGTGTTAGCTTGCTTTGGCATGTCAGCTGTGGTAAGTTCATACCAGATTTTGTCCAAATTCTTGATAGAAAGTCCCATACAGACAGATAACCATACTGAAAATGTTCTTTTTTGTATTAAAATAATAGGCCATGGGGAAAATTAACAAAAAAGTTAAAGCTCTAAAATAGCAACCTTCACCAAACACCAGTTGCCTCTGATCAACCAGTGGAAAAAACAAAAGGAAGATTCTGATTGGCTACTATGGGTTTCTATGGTGGATTAAATCATGCATATGTTTTGTAAAATTCCCATGTGACAATAGTTATTTGAAGTTATGTAAAATTGGGGAAAATGTATTGTGCATTTTAACCTTGCGGGACCACATTAAAAATGTGGGAAAACCTAATATCAGGGTATGTAAAATTGATATTTAACTGTATAATAACATTTGACATTAAACGTTATTATTTTAGGTATAGATATTTCAAAAATTATAAACCTAAATTTAATAAAATTTAAAAAATGTATGTACAGAAATAGCAGAAGAATGGTTTGTACTTACCATAATATCTTTTCCAGCCCACTTGCATTCATCCCTTCGGATGTTTGTTACAGGCCACAGTATCTGAAAAAAGAAAAGATTTCAAAAATGATGCTTCTGGAAATGGAACATAGATCTGTAATGATTAAGTTGCAGTATGAATGTTTCTAATGTAGAACCAATTACTGTTAATGCACGGAACACAATTTTAAAAGATAACTACAAAAAACAAGCACATTGGGATATATAACACACAAAATAAAAAGAAGTATATTGGTAACTGAAGCCCATATTTAATTTAACAAAGAGCTAATTAACTTGAAGGGCATCTACAACCTTAAGTTAAATTTATTAAACCAGGGACCTCAGATTATGCAAACAAACCTGATACTGTGTCATACTATACATGTATTTTGAAAAGGATTAAACAGTTGGATATTTTTGTAGACTATGATTATTTCTAGTCTTTTAATACCACCTAAGCTTAGTACTTTGAGCAAAGTAGAAAGGCTTCTCACTCACTGGAAAATCCAGATATCCTCACAATCAATTATCCATGCCTACTGAAAAGCTTTTAGGAATTACATATAGAATAAAACATGATCCTTTTTTAATTCTAGTCTGATTCATTTGGTAGCCTATCATAATATTATATAAATGGAAGCTACTGTAAATATCAGGCATGATTTCTGACTTTGAATGACAATATTTAGATATTATAGATTATATTTTATTTGCTACTTTTGTGGCAATGGGGGCAGATAACAGCTTTCAGTCTTCATTTTGGCACAAAAATATAGCAAAAACTAAAACCACACCCCATCATTGTGGAAAACTGAAAATATAAAATCTTCCACAGCAGTCTGTGGATATTAAAATCCACAGGTAAAAGTGAGATGAGTTTGTTTGGGTATGGGTATATAATCTATATCAGGTGAATCGCAGGTGAGTATAAATGCTTGCTTTGTGCACTCCTGTCTAGGGAAAGGCTTAAATAAATCCGCCATTCACAGTATGGTTCTATGCATGCATTCATCCATGTTAATAATTGCCAGGCTTGCCCCTTCACCACCAGAATTAATAACAGTAAAAAGAACTATTAATTTAACCCATAGACATCAATGGTAACACACTGGTATAAATATTTAAACAAGTTTAGTCTTATAATTTGGGTGCAAAATGTTTCCTTGTGATACTATTGAGAAATATTTTCAGTTCTATAAAAACACCATATCTAAAATAACAGAAAGCACCAATACGATTATTTCAACATATTTCAGGTTTTAACATAAAAATATTACATTGTTGTACTAAACAACTCTAAAGATAAAAACAGATATCTGTGATTCTTGTTACAAACACTATAACACCTAGTAAAAAATATGCTCACCTGGTTATTTACATTGAAACAGACCTTTACATACATAACTTGTCAATGATTATATCCTTTACACATAAAATAGCAGAACTGAACTCTTATATTTGCTAGATAGGCAATGTTTGTATGCTTTGCCCCAAAGATAAATTAGGTTCAGAGTTAAAAAGGATTTTGTGCTGGAGTGCAGATGTTTTCATGCATTACACAACTATGCTAAGGCAGATAGAATATATACATTGTTGTAGATAATAGCAGGTTGTAATATACAAACAAATAAAAACGGGCATACATCCAAAGGTATGCAGGTGGTAAGCAGACAGGAAAGTAATTTATAGGTGGAACTTTGTCCCTGCCACTAAAGACTTGTTAAATGGTAAAAAAATTCAAATAAGTTGCAATGGAATGCAAGAACTATTGCACAAAATTACAGCATATGTTTACTTTATTAAGTCTAATTTTTTGTAATTATTTCCTTTTTCTCTGTAATATCAAAATAGTACCTTGTATGATCCTAAGCTGCATGAATCCATATTGGCGGCAAAACATATGATTGGGTTTATTTTTTGAATAAATTATTCTTAGTAGACTTATAGGCTTATTTATCAATTTTCGAGTTTGTGAATGTAAGTGTTTTTAAATTAAATAAACTCTCATATTGAATGCTCACTTATTTATTGATAAAGGAAAAAACTTGAACACCTCAAAATTTTTAACATTTACAAACTCAAAAACCGATCATTATGGATATCAGATCTCTTCTTATGCACATCTTTGAAACAATTGTGTTCATTTACTTTAATCCTGTAGACGAAAGCAGAGCAATAAGTACAGAGGAAGCACAAATAGTGGTTCAAATGTATGCTTCATAAACAGCCAAGGAATCTAATAAGACTTGCTGGGGGTGTGAGTATCAAGAAACAGTTAAGTTGATTAGGTTAGAGTTTGAACCAACAAAATAATTTCCACAGAATAAGTGGAGCTTTGGAAAGCATTGGTGGTAAACTGAGACACATGTAAGTTAAACACAATATTTCAAGTTATAACAATGGGTAGAATAGCAAAAGCTAATTTTTCAAGTTTCAAACTTGCTACAAGTACAGAATCTATTATCTGAAATACCTGAGGCCTGGTGTTGTCCAGAAAAAAGATCCTTCTGTAATTTGGATTTCTATACCTTATATATGGATTCAGGTAGTTTAGTTACCATAAAGTACAAGGTAGTGATGAGCAAATCTCTCCCGTTTTGCTTCGCCATAAAATCCGCCAAATGGCAAGAGAATTTGTGAAATGGTGAAAAATTCACGAAAACGCATTTGTCACACAATTTTTTTGTCGCCCATGTCTTTTTTGTCGCCCACGATTTTCGACACAACTGCGCCCATTTTTTTGGTGCGGGCGCATCCGATTTGACGCGACCTTGCCCTTTTTTTACATGCAAAATTATAACGAAAATTAGGTATATGTAAGGTCTTGCAATAAAAAAACATTTTTAAATATTTTATAATTATATCAGAGGAATAATATTTGGTTAATTTCAAATTAATGTTACATTTAAAAATGCTAAAAACTATTTTTTGTGGATGGGCAACAGAACTGAAAAGAATGTCCAAAATTTATGAAAATACAAAAGCAGAATAAGCAAGATAAGTGTTTGGTTCTTCTGTTCATCTTTCTATGGGGGAGGGGATGTCCCTGAATATGGCTGAATAAAGTATCTGAGTCTTTGTATTTTAAAGACAAACTTGGGCTACAGACACATTTTCTTTCAAGACATGGGTTATTTCAAATGTGAATTAAAGTAGTGATCAATGAAAAACATTTATACATGTTTCATACATACAAAAGGATTCAAAGACTGATCTGAATGCTATAAATTGCCATGATCTGTAAGAACTACTAATCAATCTGAACACATTTGGACATCTTTAATAATATGGTAGAAACATGTAAGTTATTTGAATTTCTGCATTGATTTTTGAAACATCCAATTTACAACTAAATTATTCTAGACAAACTCTGCAAGTTAGTTGCTTAGCACAGAAGAAGCCTTATAAACATAATTAAATCAAAGCCTATCTCTAAGCAACTACTGGTTTGTCTTCAAATGTATTTTGCACTGTTCCAACTTTATAATATGGTAAATAAAATAGCTAGCAAAGTCTATGTATATATTCAAGAAGTCCATTCACCCCCAGTACCCTAATCAGTCTGTCTGATTAAAACAGTTTGGTGGTAGGAAGCTTATTCATTGCATCACTGCTTACAACAAATTAGCAGTAAGGACATACATGAATACATCATGCTAATGAGCCAAGAGGTATAAAGGGAGGGAGTGTCTAAGATTAACATGATAATATGTGCCAAGTAAAGATACAAAATGGAGTAATGTCAAAAACATTATTATGCCTGTGTCCATTTGGTGATAAAGCCAATCACGGGGAAAAAAAGATTCCATTTGCATTTAAAAAGTAGTAACTCTTGGCAATCATGAATGAACACTAATAAGGCTCTCCATCACTTAAATATTATTTTAACCTCTTAAATTATTCATAATGTTTTATCGCCAATCTGCTTTTGCACAAGCTCATCTTTGATAGAACAGGCCATAATTTGTATCACTGCATTCTCTCTTCCACACAGTTGTAATAACACATTTATCAGAACCTATTATAATTCTATTACCTTTCAGAAAAAGTGGAGACTGGCCCATAGTGGGAACCATAATAAGTGTGCAATTGTGTAGATATATTATATATACACACACATACATACAGTATATATATTTTTTTAAAAATATATATTACATATATAAACATGAACCATAACTATATGCAGTACTCTTTGCTTCTACTGCACAGTACAATAACTGACTTAGTCTTCCTCCATATGATACTGTCCTTTAACTCTCTACCATATTTTGACATGTCACACTAAAAGGCTAGAGAGTGTTGGAACTAGAGGTGACACAAAAGCCTGACATTGATTTCTGGTATGCAAAACTAATGTGTGCTTTAACAGAAAAGACTATGTGGTGATTAAATCAGTTTTACTTTCAATTTCACGGTTGTCATAACACTAACTTTAAATATAATTTTTAGCTAAACTAAACCAAGGGTGGCCTTCTTTGAAATAGGGCTGTAGTATTCTCTTTCATTGCACAGTAAATTCCAAAATAGATTTATTTTGGCCACATACAGATAGTTGCAGCAGCTAGGCCCCCTGTGGCTCTGGGGCCACACACACACACATACATACATGCATACATGGCCCCAAAGAGATGCTGGTCAGGTTTTTCAGCAACCAGATCACTGGGGTGGGATCCTTTTAACTGACATTTTTAAAACATGACTGGAATCCTTTAGATCCTGAACAGATTCCAATCAGAAGTTGTATCAGCTGGTTCTTGACCGCCAAATATGTATTAACCTTTAGTGTCCATTTTAGAATTTAGAAGTAGTACTTCAAGTAAAATGTAAAGTAAGCACATATGTTATTGACATGTTTCTTATTGCATACATAGATAATCTGATCAAACAACTGCAATGCCTCCCATATGTAAAACAGTAAATAGGGATACATTAAAATTTGAATTTATGCTATTAGATAATACACATAAATATGACTGGTATGAATTAACTGCATGTAATGGATTCTATAATTCTAGAAATAATAACATATATTTATAGCTATCATGCATGTCAGTAATTGGTGTCAGCAAAACTATGACAAGGCTTTTCAGCAATGCAAAGCAAATGTGAGGCAGATGGTGTTTAAGAACTTATCTTGCTTAAAAAAAAAAAAGAGGGAAGACACCAATCACCAATTTTGCATAATGCAAGATGCAGCTGAAGCAACAATTAGCTGAATCTCTATACAAAACGGTACCAACTAATTCATTCCAGTGATGAAAGATTAAAAGCTCTACAGGCTTTTGATTTCTATAGAAACTGAGTGCAAACAAACTCTGAAAATAATCTGGGAATGCTGCAATTATAATTTGAAAACAATAATAATGGAAAATGAAATTAGAAAAAGCCAAAAACAATACCTTTTGAAATTCTTTGACATTTGCCAGGTTAAACGAAAATATGTGATCCTTTGCCCCAACATAAAGTCTTCCCCGTTCTTCATCTAACACAAAAGTATGGTAGCTTGAACTGTTGGGCCAGCCATTGAATGTGATTAAATTATTGGATTCCAACATTTCTAAAACAGATAAGCAAATGATATATGGTTAGCAACATACAGAATAAGCAGTTAATGATTATAGCACAACTGTACAATGTACTATATTCAGTTAAGTGATATTGCAAATATTTTTCGTATCCCCCCAGACTAGAGTTAACTTTCCTCACTAGCTTGTGAACTTGTGACTGTCATACTGTATTGTACTGCTGTAGAAGTTATGCAAGATATATTCTAATTGTAATTGTTATTTTAATGCATTATTTTTAATGCATTACCCTGTAGGGATTCAAAAAGATGTGTTTGTTCCTTATCCAACCTAGTCATGTTTTATGAACTCGTTGAAAGTGTTAACACTTGTATTTTGCATTTTCCTTTTATCTTATTATATTGTGTTGATGTTCCACAGCACTTTATGGAACATTCTTTACACCAGACCCTAACACAAGGGACTTTAGCCAGGTGGCAGATATTAAAGACATAGCAAAAACAAGATGGGGATGTCAATTAATCAAAACTAAATTATGTTGTTGGGGGATTGCTTGCAAAGCCCCTTAGGGTGAGGACACACAGGGCTACTTAGTAGCAGCTACTTGTCATGGCTACTAAACACCAGAAAATACCCTGGCAAAGACAATACTGAGAACTGCCTCTGCTAAAACACACATAGAGACAATTATCAATAAATAATCAGCATTGTCTGTTTCTGTAGCCGCGATAAGTAGCTGCTACTAGTAGCTCTGTGTGTCTTCACCCTTAAAATGTTAACAGTCCTTTAGTTTTGGGGAATTGGTTTGGTCCTTGGTTACTAGACTTGGAACAAACGTAACATTTTCAAATTCAATGGTTTACAGAAAAAAATGCAAACTTTATGAATCATTCCACAGAACAAAACATTCACTCCAATTACCCTGCTTTTATCATGAGAACATATAAAATGTGTCCTAGTATTGTTTGGGTTATTTTGCATTCATAGACCATTACCACAATAATTCAAATTTGATATATTTATATTATATAGATGTTCAACTGTATAATTAAATGAAGTAATAACTTAGATATTAACAGCCATTCCTGAATATTGAATGCATGTTTAATTTTAGTAAAACACAAAAGCATAGATTATTATGTGCAAGCAACATTCTTTACCGTTATGGTTGCTCTTATGGAAACACTGTTTCCCACTGTTCACAAAGAAAGAACGCTCTCACCAAGTATTAGTGATGAGCAAAACTGTCCCATTTCAATTCATAGAAGAACTGCTTAAAAAATTCGTGAAATGGCAAAAAATGCTCTAAATGCGGAAAATGTTGCATGTCAAACAAATTGTTGCTCGCATGAAAATGACAATTTTTTTTATGAGCATCATTTCTTTGATACAACTTCTTTGACAACTATTTTTGACGTGCAGCAATTTTTTCTTGAGGCACAAAAGTTCATGCACATTTCGTAAACAAATCAGCCAATGCTGAAATGCAGAAATTTCCACAAATATTATAGGCAATTACTTGACTACTAATATAATAGTTATATTAAAATAACAGAATGAAGAAAAAATATTTGCTGTTAGGATTCTGGTGAAAAGATCTACTATGGTTCTATTGTTCTGTGAGTGGAAATATGTTGCTAAAGCACAAAAGTCTATCCTGAGTCAATATTTGCTTATACAACAGATCAGAAGTACAGCAGGGCGTAGAATGGTGATTGTTAAATAAGGACTCAGATCATGTTGTTTGATGAGTGTCTGAGATTTTTGTTAAGACTATTCCCTCAATGCCCTTTATCATTTTGACATAGGAAGCAGAGATTGAGATACTTTTGAATATCACATAGTTAAAAAAGTTCATAAACAAGTGGTGGAGACCTTCAGCTCTTGCAAAACTGGGATTTCATGCTGAGCTATTTACCTTTTGTGTGCATATGCTGACCAGTTGCCACAAAGATTGTTTGGAATAGGTTTCTGAGAGTGCTTAGGGTCATTGCACCCAATAAATGCTCTAATTATCCAACATCCTAAGTTATTCACAAAGTCCATTACACTAAATATAAAATACAGCCCATAAATATATACTCATGTTGCACAGTTTTTAAAACATTCAACAAAGCTATCTTATTCCAAATATGTAAGAAATTCAATTGCTCTAAGGCAGGGATCCCCAACCTTCCTTACTCATGAGCCACAGTCAAATGTAAAAAGACTTGAGGAGCAACACAAGCATCATAAAAGTTCATGGAGGTGCCAATTAAGGGCTATGATTGGCTATTAGGCAGCCTCTATGCATACTATCAGCTTACAGGGGGCTTTATTTGGTAGGAAATCTTACCCCCAAGTCAGGAATTCAAAAATCACTCCCTGGTTTGGGGGCACTGAGAGCAGCATCCAAGGAGTTGGGGAGCAACATGTTGCCCCCAAGCCACTGGTTGGGGATCACTGCTCTAAGGTGAAAATACCTTAACCCAGTCTACATACCACTGGTGCAGCCCAATTAAAATACTAACTATTATACTCTCTTTAAATAATAGATTTTTGTTTAATATTCTACAAATATGTATAATTCATGGTTTATATAAACCATGAAATTCTTTCCTACCCATAAAACAATGGAACAGTCAGTTCACCACATGGTTAGCTGATGGGGCCTTCTGATTATAGGAATTTGCTTTCTTCAGCTTACTTAAAACGTTGGACAGTAGGTTCTAATTCAATGTAAAATTATTTTAATATAAAGTATTTAGTTCTAATGAAACATGGCAATATTTTGAGGTACTAAAGGCTTGTTTTTTTATGCTTTATTTAGAAGAGTGTTGTCAGAAATAGATTTAATTGTTCGTGCCAGTGTAATTTAGGCTTTTTTATGCCAGGATTTGACATGAATATTTTGCATGTGCCGTGACTCAAGATTTACAGTATACATTATACACCTAAAAACATCTTTACTAAAAATAACCACAAAAAATATGACTTGTGCTGAAACTACATTCTGCCTGTTGCTTTAATTAAACAAATCTAGTAATGAGTGATTTTTTTTTTTGGCAGGCATGGATTCACTGCAAAATTGCACATTTCGATTTTTTTTTTTTGCAAAACTGCTGATTTTTTTGCCATAATAAAGCAGTTATTTGAAAGTTGAGCTATTTTTACTAAATGTACCCCCTCTTATATAAGCATTTGTTCAGAGCTTTCTATCTACAAAACAAACCCATCCTTTATTCTAAGCAACATTCAAGCAGCTCATTATCAGGGACTTCTCAGCGGACTGGCAGTTAGGTCAGCTCCTCTAAAGTTCTGTGGGTTCAAAGTGACAGGAAGTACTAAAATAAAACTGGCTTCATATTCTTGTTTAGTGTGAAGTATGGTAAGTTTGTAAAGGATTTATTCAAAGTTAGTTCAATGTAAAATGGTGTTTTGCATCCTAAATACTATTATATGTGGCTCTATTGTTGTGTCATCATAACTAATCTCCATTAAGAACTGTCACTGTCAGATGAATAAAGTGTCTTTGTTCTCTAATTTTCAATATGAAATAACATATTTACATGACAAAAGAGATCCCTAGATTTGTGTCTGCCTAGCTGTCGTCAGTACAATAAACCGTGTCATGAATTTGATTTTGTTTTGACAAAACATTTTTAATTAGCAGGGCTAGATTCAACTAAATTATAATTCAGTATTTTTTTAATTAGTAACCAACACATTATTTCCAATTATATTTAGTTGATAGAACATGGATAAACAATAAGAATAAAAAGTAATAAAAGGTAAACCCTTATTTCCATAAATATTCACAACAATCTAGATAAAATTGTATTTTCATTTGTTGCACTGTCTATTTTATTTCAAATTATCAAGTTTATATTTCTTGCAGAATTTGGGCAGCAAGAGTTTTGGCAGGAAACTCCTGTGTCATGACTGCTAATATCCTAGTTAGGTTCAGTTGGATAGTCTACAAGGCAAACTGTTGGCATATGTACTCACTGTTTTCCCTGCCATACGTTTGTATAATCAGTGATATATTCACTGCACATTTCACAAGCAAGCATATGAGGTGCTTCTAGTGTAGCTAAACCACAGGGTGCCTATGAAAAGTATTTTCGGCAACTTTCTCACAGCTTTTAAAGAATGCAAGAAAGTTGGCCATCTGGCCCCAGCCCAAGATAGAATACCTGGAGGTCAGGGGTTAGTGGCAGCCCTTTAATTGTTTAAAAGGGGATGTCTAACAGTTATTATTGGTCCATATATATTTATGGTTTAATCAAGGTGGATTCACTACTCTAGACTATGTTGTATTTGGTTCACCTCACTAGATCATTGTCTCGATTCAGGTTGATGAGCAAAGTATATATCAAGATTCTAATTTTGAGTTATCTGTAGATTATCTATCTTGCCATTTTCATCACAGAAAAGCATGAAATAATATTTTTTATTAAAATTCAGATTTTCATGGTTTTATAGATTTTCTAAACCACAACTAAACTCTTTGCCACAAATATCAGTCATTTATCAAAAGATCCTAATTGAAAAAGTATGAATAAAATGAAGTTTTGGAAACATGCAGCTTTTACGTATTGTCTTACTAAAACCATGACTTTTTCGTATTGTCGTACAAAAGCGATCGTTAAAAAAAAATTTAAAACCTCTAAAACCAGGAAGCAAAAAAATATCTTCCAGTTGTAAAAGGAACATCTATTATTGATAGTTTTTTTATTAATAGTTTTTTTGATTGTGTATTTGTTGCATAATCGTGACAAAATTACATTTTTTCCATGACAAAACCAAGTTTTGGCATACAAAAACCTGATAAAAAAAAGAATTGAACATTTGTAAATGCCCCCATGCTTCCAAAACTTGCCTCCAAAGCAAATTTAAAAAAAAAAATTGGTACTTACTTTGAGGACACTGTGAGCAACATCAAAGGGGAGGCCACTGGTTGGGGGGGTCACTATACACAAACCATATCTATTGAAACATGACAAAGGCAACCTCCTTATAAATGTACCTTTTAAAATAGAATACTATATTTATTAATCAGTTTATTTTCAGTAAGATTTTCTGGATATTCTATACGCTATGGACAATCACAAACTGTACATCTACAATGGTAGAATCTCTTATATTTCCTCTACACACCACCCATTCCCATGCAAATTGTGCTAACCTGGAGCAGCCAATTAGTGACTAGCTTTGACTGGCTGGTTAGAATAATGAAATCAAATATCTGGTATAATACCCTGGTGCAAAACAAGACCTAATTAGGGGAAGGTGAATTTCATATTTGTGTTCGATTATAATCAAAATGTAACTTTTTAATTGCCATACTTTAAACTTTGTGGTTCTATGTTTCTCACAGTTTGTAGGAACAGAGTTGGATGTTTCATGATCTCCTTTGGTAGGTTGATTCAAAGTTGAAAAGTAACAAAATCTTATACAAAATATTGTCATAGGAGTGATGACACAGCACTGAATAATGAAAGTTATATTCAGCGTATGATGCCAGATGGTTAGCAAGATGCATGATGAAAGTCCACAGATTGGCTATACACACACCAAAAGGATTATTATGAACACCATACTAATTCAGTGTTTGACCCCCTTTCGCCTTCAGAACTGCCTTAATTCTACATGGCATTGATTCAACAAGGTGCTGAAAGCATTCTTTAGAAATGTTGGCCCATATTGATAGGATAGCATCTTGCAGTTGATGGAGATTTGTGGGATGCACATCCAGGGCACAAAGCTCCCGTTCCACCACATCCCAAAGATGCTCTATTGGGTTGAGATCTGGTGACTGTGGGGGCCATTTTAGTACAGTGAACTCATTGTCATGTTCAAGAAACCAATTTGAAATGATTCGAGCTTTGTGACATGGTGCATTATCCTGCTGGATGTAGCCATCAGAGGATGGGTACATGGTGGTCATAAAGGGATGGACATGGTCAGAAACAATGCTCAGGTAGGCCATGGCATTTAAACGATGCCCAATTGGCACTAAGGGGCCTAAAGTGTGCCAAGAAAACATCCCCCACACCATTACACCACCACCAGCCTGCACAGTGGTAACAAGGCATCTGTTTACACCAAATTCTGACTCTACCATTTGAATGTCTCAACAGAAATCGAGACTCATCAGACCAGGCAACATTTTTCCAGTCTTCAACTGTCCAATTTTGGTGAGCTCGTGCAAATTGTAGCCTCTTTTTCCTATTTGTAGTGGAGATGAGTGGTACCCGGTGGGGTCTTCTGCTGTTGTAGCTCATCCGCCTCAAGGTTGTGCGTGTTGTGGCTTCACAAATGCTTTGCTGCATACCTCGGTTGTAACTAGTGATTATTTCAGTCAAAGTTGCTCTTCTATCAGCTTGAATCAGTCGGCCCATTCTCCTCTGACCTCTAGCATCAACAAGGCATTTTCGCCTACAGGACTGCCTCATACTGGATGTTTTTCCCTTTTCACACCATTCTTTGTAAACCCTAGAAATGGTTGTGTGTGAAAATCCCAGTAACTGAGCAGATTGTGAAATACTCATACCGGCCCGTCTGGCACCAACAACCATGCCACGCTCAAAATTGCTTAAATCACCTTTCTTTCCCATTCTGACATTCAGTTTGGAGTTCAGGAGATTGTCTTGACCAGGACCACACCCCTAAATGCATTGAAGCAACTGCCATGTGATTGGTTGATTAGATAATTGCATTAATGAGAAATTGAACAGGTGTTCCTAATAATCCTTTTGGTGAGTGTATATCCTACATGCAGTATTTAGAATTATTGGTGTGCTTAGGGTAAGAATATTTATAATTAAAAATTTAATTGTTTGGGGTTTTTTTTTGCTTTTTTTGTAGTACTAGTTAAGAATAAATGAATAAAAACATTTCAAAATTATTTCTATAATATATATATATATATATATATATATATATATATATATACTATTTAACTGTTATATTTATAACAGTGAGTGTTCTTTCCTTAAAAGGTTAAAAGTAATAAGTGAAATATTAAATAAAAATACTCTGCATGCAAGAATTGAATGAATGCACTAATAGTTGGCCTATGACGTGTTCTACAGAAATCTTTCTTCTAATGTCTAGCTTGCTGACCCTCTTTATGACCTTGAGTATCATGCCACCTTAAGTGCATATGCCACAAAATGTTTTTCCCCTGTCATCACATGTTTTTCTTTCATCAACATACTATACAAAGAACAAATCAAATTGCCGACAAAAAATAGCATGAGCTTGCTGAACAGTTCACTATGACACAGGTGGTTTCATATATGTAAGCTTACATTGCATTAGATAAATGATTGATTTATCAGGTGAATGAAATTATTAACCTTACTAGGAGGTGCATAGTTGTTGTAGCAGCAACTCACTTCAGTATGTAACTGAATTCATATTTTATAAAATTCTAATGCAATATGACTGGATCACCAATTTAAACCAGTTCAATTGCCTTCTATTATAAAACATTATCATTTCATTAGCTGTATGAGAACATTTAGAGGACATTCGGTCTGCCTCTACAAACCATTTATTATACTCTGAAAAGAATGTCATCAATGCTAAGGTTTCTATTCCCTCAGAACCTTCACATACCAGCTTTGTTGCTATAAATCATCATATCAGCATGTCATTGGCAGAACCTCAAAATAAGCTCATTCTTATTTAGACTTTCTGAAATGAGAGTGCACAAAACTGTACTAATGGTACTATGTAACGTTGGGGCACTGGGCAGTAGATACAGATCTAAGGAAGACACAGAACCAGAAAAATCTTTACAAAATATTAGACTGTCAAATAATCCATTTTTTTGCTATTTATACATTGCATAAACTGTTGATTTTATAGTTATTCTACATTCTAAATAATTACAGTTCCACCCAGCATAAGCTTGTAACCTTATATGTAATTAAGTAATAAATGACTTGGCACTTAAAAAAAAAAAAAAACTTTCTGAGGTTTAATCGGAGAAAATCAAGGCGATATGATGCTATTCTTAAATAAAATAAGAACACTTTTATGATAGCCTGTTTTCCATTCAACTAAAAGGGAAGTGGCTGCAGGTTGAAAAGTGTGTTTTGATCACTACAGTCTGTCAGGACTTGATGTCTAAACTGCTGGTGCATTTACCTGCTGAGCCACTGGAAGTCCTTTGTCAAGTCCTGTTTGGTTTTCTTAATGCCCACCTTGTTATCTCCATGTGCAGTCTATTAATTAATTTAGACCATTTAGAAAGCCTGCCCCTGGCGATCTCTTGGTTTTTCAACCTTTGTCCTGTTCATTGACTGTCTACTGCTGCCTAGCCCAACCTTTGATCTGATATTGGACTTTGCTTGACTGATGCCTGTCCCTACGTCTTGTCCACTTCTGGACTTTGCCTTAGCCTGCCAATTTTTCACCTGAAGATGTCTTGTTGTTGCTTAATTAAAGCTTTGCATTCACTTATAATGGCTTCCCATTTCAGTTCTGCCATTAGGGGTATACTTGGGGTTACCCAGTATATAGGCTCCCATCTGCTAGCCTCTCCACAGTGACTGAACGTAACAAAGTTCTTCCCATGTGCCATTGTTCTAAAACAGTATGAACAATATAGTAGCAAGTTTATTATTTTATAGAAACATTGCTTTTTTTGCCTTGGGCAAGTCATTTATACTCTTAAAGAACCTAATTTAGATCAAGGAGAAAGAATGACACAGTGTTTAAATAATTACAAATTAAGTATGACTGAGTTCAGTTCCTGATAAGGGCTCCTGTGTACTTCTAACTTTGCCTGCATAACAATGCATAACTTAAAAAACAAAGAATCCTTAATTCACGGTAGGGGGGGTGACATAAGCACACCCCAATTAATCAATTCTCTACATGTGTTCCTTTAAGATAAAATAATTGCTGACTAAGGTAATGCTTTTTCAGTATTATACCACCATCCTTCCTGATTTTACCAGGTATCCGTTGAGTAGAGGTGCAAGTGTATGTCTATGAAAGGGATATCTGGGAAAATCAGGAA
This sequence comes from Xenopus tropicalis, assembly GCF_000004195.4. NCBI lineage: Eukaryota > Metazoa > Chordata > Amphibia > Anura > Pipidae > Xenopus > Xenopus tropicalis. The sequence goes on from NC_030679.2 coordinate 80,310,518, forward strand.
AGATGGCAAAGTTGTGATAGAAATCTCCACAGTTCTTAGCAATACCATTATTAATTGTTAACTGATTTTTTACTTATATATCAAAAGAGTGGTATGCACAGGCAGAGGTATGCATTGAACATTTTTTTAATTTAATGAAGTTATTGCCGGCAAGCAAAAAGGTTCTTGGTTCTACCATTAAGCAAATAAGTGTGCATCTGTGCATATAAGGATTGAACTATTTACAGTGACACAGCAGCCTGAAACTTTATAGGTTTACTAGGCCCAAGGGTTTTAAACAAGCTCTGTAGAGAATCGAGTATACTACTTTATTTATATTTTATTTAAATTTATAAAATTTAGTTTGCCATTTCTTTATGTTTGCAGATGTATATTTTGAATAATTATGAATCATTAGATTTACCCTAAAAATATTTGCATTCTTAATCTTTGCAGACATTGACATTGCTTAAATTCAGATCCATTCAATTAGATTTACCTGAAGCCTGAGAATCACTGCATGTTTGAGCTGATTATAGTCTTTTGCTTGTAAAGCACCGATTAAAAAACAAGATTAAAACAGGAGGATAGTATCTTAAAATAACTGGCCATGAATAGCATCTTCATTTTCAGCAGAAGCATTCAACTAATTTACACGCAAAATAATATTAGCCTCACATTTCAAAGAAAATACTGCACACTTAAAGGGCTATTCTACAGACCTTTCGAAAAAAATATTTTCTAAAGCAAAACGACTTGCACACAAACATCAAGCTTTGATGTCTTATGAAAGAGTATTTTACAGTTTGACCATTCACATATTTTATTTTATTTATTTGTTTGTAGGAGCCAAATTATCAGCTATCCCTTAGCAGGTGTTATTTTACTGCTTACATTTGTAAGAATATAGTTCCCTCTGTAATGCCATCTCATTCCTGCTCAAGGCCATTAAACTATCCACCAGTTCAGTCTCCAGAACGTCAGTGGAATCCTATCTACTGCACATAGTAAATAAAAGAAACATTGGGGTCAAAGATAACAAACAGCAATAACAGTTAATTTTAAAAAGGTTTAAAAACCATGACAGGAAACAAGTAATAAGTCAACAATATAAAGACAGCTATGGAACAGACACCATGTTGTATTACTTATGAAGAGCACATCATGAAAAATAGTTCATGTGGCAACAGCATGGCATGTTATGTATATTGTCACAAGCTATGCTCTATAAGTTACAAAACATGATCTTTGGGGAACTAATAAGAAATTTGTTCATACAGAAAAGCAACAGGAAAAGATCATTCTTTGTTGATAATCCATTAAAATTTTAAGGGGTCCAACACCTCATTGTATCACAATATCGCTATATGCAAAAATCACCTGACATGCTTGTCTTTGGCTTTTCATGAGGGAACTCATAACCTAAATTAGCACCAGTTCATTAATCCTGCATTTCAACACATAATCCTGTATGTGGTATATAGTATTGAGTTCTTCGTGTGGCAGTTCTTTATATTTTTTTAGTTCAACATTATATTAAAATTGTGTGCAAATATATATTTTTTAATCGTAAAATTAAAACCAACGTTTCCCAATTTGTTGTAGAATTATTGAGAAGCAAGCTACTGGATTTCAGTGGGTGCTTTTATTTTTATTGAAAGAAATGGAGTTATAAAATTCTAACATGCCGTTAAGTACTTTAAAGCTTTGTAAAATGGGCTAAGGTCAACAATTTTTCAGAGTGCCCCAAAGGGTCGTAAAAATGATTTTATACTAGGTCTTCATTGTTTCCTATGGGAAAAAGACATTTGTTTTTTATTATCAATGCCTTTTCACAGATGAGAACATTAAACTGAATTAAACAGATAAATGTACCTTGAGGCAATAATATATTTTCTTTACATTTTTGTCCTTCTTTGAGACATTAATTAGAAGTTAAACTGAATAAGATACATACATGAAATAATAGTACAAGAAGTATTGTGCACAGCAAATTCAAGGTTCCAAGCAGCTAAGTCATTTGGCAGTGATGACTGGATATTCCTCCACCACTTTCTATTTTTAGAACTTCCTTGCTAACTTTCAAGACAACAGACATATTATTACACTAGCTGTTTAAATACATTTGAACTTTCACTTCTTAATAAAAAGACTTTGGTGAAGGTTTATTGATATTTTACATTTTATCATTCAGATAAATTCAGATGTTCGGTATAGTTCTGACTATTTCAAACTCAACTCAACCCACTTATCTCCTACATTTAGATTGCTTTTGTCTTTCAGGTCATACACAAGATAATTAGAAGAAATTGAAAGTACAGACACAATGCAGTAACATAAGGAACACTGTTGAAGCTGTTATCTTCCCTCTATCTCTGGAAGGTATATATCTGCATCCTAGGAGCCTCCACCCATTTTCCTACATAAGAAATCTGAACATTTCCCTTCTGATTCCTTTCTTACCAGTATTAGGCCTCTAACAGGCTGATACATGTCATGCCTTAATGGAAAATATTTACTAGTCTGCACTACTAAATACAAATGCTACAGACACCTTGTCCATCACAACTCACTATACACATTACTCCTGCAATGGATATCCAGGTAGTATATTCTACCAATTTCTCCCATGATGTCTATAAATTTAGGCACCTGTTAGTAGCACACACTGACACACTCACATAGTCTAAAAATTCTTTAAAAAAATGTACACAACACAGAAAGAAAAAATTAAAGCTCAATAATTAAAAGTGAAAAATACATAAAACAGAAGAAACAGTTTAGCAAATTCGTATTTAAGTGTTTAGTTATCACACATGACAAAATATTTACATGGAAAAAAGTGCATTCACTTAAATGGAAAAATCTATATGCTATAAAACAGATATAAAGAGACATTACGCTATTTTGTGCAAAAAAAATACTATGAATGCTCCCCCTAGCAAAACAGGGATTAACTGCTCATATAGTGCAGATTATTTATGATGGCTAAGTATACCAAAGGAATCCCTGATTTTAATCGTTTCCATGTTATATTGTAGATATGCATTTTTCTTACTTTACACATTAAAAAACACTTCTGTGAAGTTGTTTCCTTTTAACTGCTAAGGTTTTTGCTCTCTGTGCTACTTCATCTAGCCAATCTTGTCCATTTTTCAACATGTGTTCATGAAAGGTGCGAGTGCTGAAAAACCTTTTAGCCTGTTGTTTTAATTTATAAAAAATTACTTTTTTCTTATTTCTTGAGCTAAACAAGGCAAACAGGGAAATTATGTTTGGTCCTTGTGAGATAGGTAAATTGATTACCAGAGCTCATATAATCCTTATGAATCTAATTATCATGGACCAAACATGGAGTAGCTTTAATTTCACTACTTAGCTGATAAAATAACAAGAAATATATATATTTTTGTAATTAAAACAATAGACAAAAAGTATGTTTAACAAAAGCCATATTAATTGCACTGATGTTGAAAAGGTGACTAAATCATGTGCTAATAAAAACAATAGGTTTGGGGTGCAATCTTTAGACACAGTGGGGGAAAAAAAGGTTATTTAGAACCGTTGCCATAAAGCTTTATAAGGATTTTGTGGTGAAATATAGGACTGAACCAATGGAATACTTGTCCCTAAGTTGGCTGAAAATTTTCACAACTAATTTTTTTTTTACCATATTATAGAGTGTGCATTATGTATAGTGTTCAGTCACAATCAAAAGCATTATGTGTTTTGGATGAGAAAGTTCCATTAAAAAGCTTTCCTCTGAAAACAGATGTGCTCAGTCATGAAATCCAGGCTAGAATTAACCTTGTCTGAATCTCAAGATTCCCTCTAAAACCTATTTTATGAGCTCTTTTGACAGTTTAAGACAGACCCCCATTTCACTACTATCTAGCCCATAAAAATGCTGACTGTCTGTTAGATGACTGTCCCACAATATGAAAAGGTTGGATAATATGCTAGCTAAAGCTATATTTAAGACTAGATCTAGAGTATATAAACAAAGATCAGCAGTATTAATTTGTATATAGTAAATACTGACAAAATGATTTTCTTTCACATTGTACCAAGTGGTTTGCAAATTGCTAATGTGGTGCCATTATTCAAAAGGGATCCTGTTCTCAGCAGGAAACTATTGGCCTGTTAGCATGACATCTGTGGAACATTTTCTAGCTGGATGAGTATGTTAGGTGTCTGGCCTTGGTCTATGGCTTTATAATGTATTCATACATGACTTTGAAGCTGGCTATGTGTACTGTAGCTTTGTTTCCTGATGATACCACACAATATGTTTTCACTTTGTAGAGTGATTTGCAGAGACTGGACAGCTAGAAAAGAGGCTTAGCAATGAAAAATCTAAAACTTTCAAATGGGCATACACAACAAAAATGTTAATCACACTAAATGAAACTTGTCTGTGGCCTACATAATTGTGAAAAAAGTACTTTTGTGTATATTGGATATTGGATTATGGTATGGATTAACAGTATGAAAATGGAGTATAGCAATAAAGTTCTTTATCTCAAAAATTGGTGCTTGTGTGGGTAGATAACAACTGTTTATACATATTTTAAAGGAATGGTAATATCAATAGATGAAAGTGTTAAAGTAATTAAATCATAATATACTGTTACTCTACGCAGTAAAACTAGTATGTTTGCTTCAGAAACATTGCTATAGTTTATAAATTTTATAAACAAGCTGCTGTGTAGCCATAGGGTTAACCATTCAACTCTGAAAAATAAGAAGAGGTTACATAGCAGATAATAGATACTACAGCGCTTGTCAGTTATCTACTATGTAACCTGTGCCTTTTTGCCCTATTCTAACTTGAATGGCTTCCCCGTGGCAACACATCAGCTTATTTTCATAAACTATAGTAATCTTTCTGGAGCAAATACCCCAGTTTTAGCTGAGCAGCAGTAGATATTCTATTTTGTAAGTGTTTTACTGTTCCTTTAAACATCTTGTTTAATCCAACCTAGTCCTTCAAATTTAACTGTGTATTTACTATAAAGAACTATAATAATTACGCATACACATATTTGGTTAAAATGTCCGGTGTTACAACAGTTTTGGTCAGACATATTACACACTATAAATAAAGTTACAGATTTCAACTTTACCATAGAAGAACCGGCCCCAATATTACTGAATATATATCCAGGTAAAAACGTTCTAGTATCAGATCCACTTACCCTTCATCTATTGCAATCAGCCAAAACCCTAATCCCAAGAAAGTGGAAATCCACAGAGGCACCCACCTTTACCGAATGGCTAAATAACACAAATGACATTAGACAAATGGAGGAAATAACATGTATGATACATAATAAAAGTGCACACTACTGGAATATTTGGACACCGTGGTTAAATTATCTAAATTCTTTATAATGGTTAATCTCGGTCATTCAGATCAGCTCCTGACTTTACAGAAAATTGCATATAGAATTCTTACTGTATAAATGAATACGTAGATATGACTTGTTGAATGCTATTGCTAAAAACTCAATTGTTAGAAACGAAAAAGATGTACAATAACATTGTTCCCCTCCCCATACCCTCCCCTTTTCCTTCTGTACCCTTTCCCGTATACAAAAATTGGAAAATAAAGAATTGAAAAAAAAAAAAAAAAGAACTATAATAATTTTTTAATTTATATGCATTTTTAAATTCTTTATGCCTAAACCACTTACAAAAAAAAGAAAAAAGAAATATTATGAATAAATAGCAAAAAAAGCTATCTGATAGCATCAAAGAATATGGACAGCTGACCACAAGTGAGCTGCAATACTATGCCAGCTTGTTCAAATTCAGATCACATAATTTGTGCTGATTTGTTAACAGCCTACAGTCAGTGCTGCTCCAGATGTAAATTAGCTAATTGTCAGTCACATTATTGTCAATCAGAGAATCTGTTGCAAACAACTCATGCATAAATCAATTTGTTCTTCACTAGTTTTGCAGTAGGAATTTCTTTAGAATGAACTCTGAATAGATGATGCGTTCTACCTCCCATACAGATGTGCTGGGCTAGCATCTCTGCCAGTGCAAGCATTTAAGTGCCTTGGGATCCAGATTCTGTCTCCATACACTTAAATTATAAATCTTTACTATTATCTATTTTGCAGAGCACCACAGTACAATATAATCCAAGAGATTCCTTTAGCATGCAAAAAAACCCAATTACAAACATGAAACCATCTGGTCTTACTGTTTCCTCTGTTAGAATTGTGGTCACTTTTCTGGCCTTATCTGTTCTTTACCTATTCAGCCAAACTATACAATGAACCTTAAGCTACTTATCCAAAGACATGACAGTATTAAACTGTTGCTGCAAAATATCATCCACTTCCTTTATTATTGCTCCCTTAGGCAATGCATTCCAAGCAAGGATTTGTAGGCTTCTTTTTAGCATAGTTATTATTTCATGTTTTACAGCTGGAGCTAGAAAGTTGCCTGTCAGTGTTTACTTTAATGCACATAATGCTAGTCAAAAGTTGCTTTTTAGAATGAAGCTTAAAACTTGGATTTGAGGAGAACTGTTTTGAGAATTTGAAATTGAAATTGTAGTATAATAGCAAATGTGGCGATGACAACAGTTGGATCTCCAGTTATTAACTGCAGCATTTATATATTCATCTAATTTTGGTAGTTCCTATAGTTTGTACCTTTATTTTTTTTTCCAGGATAAGCTAAGCCTGGATTATGTGTAACTTTACTTACATTTCTAAGCAAATAAGACTTTTAATGGATAAAAAAAAATTCCAACAAGTACTAAGATATAACAATAACCTTAAGACCATTACCAAAGTATCGGGCATGTAGAAACTATTGCTGTTTTGCCATGAAAACCTTGCCTCAGGCAGCAAAACCCCCAGGTATTCCAACAACTCACTACTCACACTCAGTTCCTGCTGGAGATAAGCAGTGGGGTAAAGGGGACAGAATCAGGTCTTTTATCTCAGGTGGTAGGAAGCCCAGAACCACAAGTAGACACCCAAAAATGTATTCAGTATATACAAATTTTAATAGCTGCAATGGGTCCAAATCAGTTCCCCTTACACATGTTGACAACACAAGCAACAAAAGTCTGCATTGACAAAATCGGTAGGGAGAGCTGGTCTGGAAGAGTCTGGTGGAGGACCACTGGGGACTGCAATGAGGGCAAATACCAGTTTCTTGTTGATAGGTGACTGAACATATCTGTAATTGCCAGTCCCTAAGAGTAGTAAAGTATTTTTATTGTGTAGGCATATTTAAGAAAAAGAAGCAATTATCTTTTAATATTAATTGCTGATATATCTAAAAGTGGAAGCTTTTAAGATTAAAAACATTGTTCAGGCATTTATATATTCAGACTGTATAACAATAGAAGGTACTAATCAATTAGAACCCTGTCTAATAAGTAAGCTTCTTTTGCACCAGTAATATATGCATGCCATATGTAAAAGTAAATACTGTAATATAATACTATAAGATATTTTAGTAAGTAAACACTGTGCAATTATTTTTTTTTTTTTTAAGTATTTTTGAGGATACAGCTTCTAGAAACATGATCTAAATGGAATTCATAGTCGAAGCCTAATGCATCTGTTAGATGAATGCCCCATGAGAAGATTAGTCACTTGCAATTAATCTTTGCTACCACAGGCAAAATGCCTTCACACCAGCAATAATGTGAACCCACCAAAGTTTTGCTTGCAAAGGAAACTTCGGGAAACTTAGTGACTTAGTGATGTGCATGCCTTCCCACTGGTGGCTGACATTATCACGAGTGGGAAAGGCATTTTGTGGGAGATTACAACTAATCTCCCATGGGACAGTATATATATATACTGTATATATATAAACGGATATCTTTACTTCAATATTTTGTTTGAGGAATGCAAGAGGAGCTGTTACCAAGCAAAAAAATGCAAATACAGAGCATACAACTATTTTACACATTGCAGCCAGCAAGATTTGGTTTCACTGTACACTTTGTGGCAGAGAGCATTGCACTTTAAGTGCATTTGAACATTAAAATAATATTCTAAAAGAGAATATGTTAAAAATTATTTTTTATTATCTTTCCCTCTGAGGCGGGTGCTCAATTTGATGCCTTATCCATCCATGATGGCCATATGGAAATAGATTGGCTTGTTTGGCGAAGTCCCCAAACATACAATCTTTGCTTCATTTGGCCCTCCATTTACCAGATAATTTTGGCCAATATTATTATTTACATCCAAGATCCTAATACTGACCTACACATTGGGCAAGAACTGCATCAACGCACCGATGAGCACATTGTTTGTCATTTGGTCAGGAGGTGTCAGCAGCTTATAACATACTTCTGAATAAGTGTCTAACCAGCACTGAAACCTATTTTATGATAATATACTGTAACATACTGTATTTTATGATAATATATAGACTTTATTAATACAGCACAATTTATTTTTATTAATCTAGTCTTTTCACAGTAGGTCTTTTGCAATTCCCCTATGAGTATAAATATCTAGACTTAAACATCCCCACGCTGGATAAAAGCAGAAAATAGTCTAAAAAGCTAGCCAGACCAACTTTATAATATATAATGATGAGAAAAAAAATCCCTAATTTAATTTAAAAATACGACAATCTTATATAAAAATGTACAAAATCATATTTTATTGAAATGTATCTAATAAAGAAAAATTGAAGATGTTATATGGTTTACCCTAAACTATTAAATAAGTATACAAAATACTCAAATATTTAACAAGACTTTTTATGATAAAATAAATCCATTGTGCTTTTTCATATAGTTTTTTTTAATCATATTTCATTTTTTTAAATACTTTATTACATAGGTCCCTTCATCCAAACAACTTCTGCCATGTATTATTTCATACATCATAGTTATCATATTTATTAAACATTTTTCTATTACTACAACAATTCTATTATAAAAAAAGATCATTATAATTACAGCAGAAACTAATTATTCATGTTAGGAAAAATAATAATAATGGGCTCTTAGTTTGATACACCCCTATATTTTGCAGACACAGCTAACATATGTGTGTGCTATTCATATAATATGGGCTGGGCTGTAGCCATAAACTAACTGCATGCTATGCAATGATGCAGCTATGTTCAATGATGATACCGGAGTTCAATTTTAATCTGCCAAATCTCATGTGGGTACCAATATACATAGGCTTCAGTATACAAATTGTTAATAATTAAAATATTGTGCTATTATTACTATGTTTTCAGTTCACTTATAAGTTAGTAATTTTACCAGGTGAGGCTACCGGTAGGCAAAACTAAGATGTTGATATTGTCTTTGAAAAGTTCTGACCCTAAATAAAATATTTGTGATAAAGGAGGATCTGTAACATAGATTGCTCCTTAATATTCTGATATCTATGCTGCTTTTTCTTAATTTGTCTAGTGACTATAATTGTATAGTGAGGGAACTAATTGAGGTCTACAAATCTGGAAAGTAATAATAAATCATTTAAGGATATTAAGGATTTTAATAATTCCTTTAGACAGACAGAAAAAGAAAATCATTTAAAAAGTGTCACTTAAACTTAGGGGCAAAATTATCATGATTTAAGTTCTTCACTTAACTGTATTATTTTACCATGTTAGTTTTCTCAGACAATATAGTTTGAGATGCAAAACATTATCATATTAAAAAAAGACATTGTATTAAATTATTCTGTTGGAACTCAAGAAATCTCAAATCCCCTACAGAACTATTTCTTAAAATAAATGATGAAGCACCATAAGAGGCACATTTACTTATCCACGAACGCTCTGAGCGTTCGTTCGTTCGTTCGTTCGTTCGGTCGGTCGGTCCAATCGCATTTTCCACGACTTCTTCGACGCTTGTACAACTTTTTTGGTGCTTTCGCGACTTTTTCGTATTTTTAGCGCAAAAAAATTCGATCGCTGTTTACAATCGTTCGGTACGAAAATTTTGTGACTTTCGGATTGCAAATACGATATTATCGCGACTAATACGATTTTTTCGTAACCATTTTCGTGATACAGGTATGGGATCCCTTATCCGGAAACCCATTATCCAGAAAGTTCCGAATTACGGAAAGGCCATCTCCCATAGACTCCATTATAAGCAAATAATTCTATTTTGTTATACATGTATCCACACTTGCAGTAACAAATCATGGATTATTAATGTACCACTTTTTTATTATTTAGCCCTAATCTTTTTAATTGGTTTTGCAAATGTTAATATTTTCATAGCTTTAGCAAATCTGTCTCATTATAACTGTAAATGTTACACTGTACACTGTTACTGTATATTTCTGACCATGCAATTGTCTCCTCATCATAGAAAAAATATGTTCCAAGAAAGCCAGTTGCTGGTTATGTCAGTCTTAATTGCATGACTATTACCTCAACAGCTTCTTGACCCTCGACTGAGCCTATCAAGTTTTAACAAGCACCAATCAGCACTGTATTATGTCTAATGTTGCAAATTCAGCTTGAGGTTTCTAAATGCTCTTTTAGAGCATCTCAGATTAATTTTATTGTTTTTGCATAGTGCTACTCTTTTTGAATCCATGCATACCAGACTTTAAAGAATATGTTTATATAATGATGTTTTTCATGGAAGCCTGTTGAAACCCATCTGAGAAATATTAACACAATTATAGAACTATTCAGAGTGAGACAATAGCTCCAAACGAATGCAACAGTGGTTGTAATATAATAGGTTTAAAACACATGGAGCCCATTATAATGCTTATTTATTATAGCTTTTTTCTCTCTCTACCAAAAAGACATGCCTAAATGAAAGTGGATGTACTTTGGTTGTGGACCTACCTTAAGATTCTATTCTCCATGAGATTTAAAGATAAAATCTCAATGGCTAATTACTGCCATTTTAGAAGACAAGGTAATCTAGCTCACTGAGATGTGTACCACCCAGTTGATTAATTCACAATATATTTTTTCTAAAGAAGTATTGCACTGTATTTTTACTTGTCTTTGCCAGGTGTCCCTCTCTAACCAAGACTTTCTAATTTTACACTACTGTACATGCATAAGTATAATTCTTCACAGAGGATGTATGTAAAAGACAGGTAAGATGGCAGATCTCCTTTTTTTTTCCAGTTTTACCAATAACATTTTGGAGTGATTAGGTGCAACTCTAAGGGGGCTGTTTACTAACCATCTGATTTTTTTTCCCATCAATTCAGATTTTTAGTGCTTAAAAGTTACGGGGAAAAAAGGTCCTAAAAATGCAAAATGTCTGATTAAAATTTGCTATGCAACAAAGGTTTTGTGTACTAGATTATACTGAAAACTGCACATTTTTCTTTGTGTTTAGGGCAAATTGAATAAGTCACAAGTTACAAAAATTGCATAAAATATCTCTAAAACTATGTTGCCCTGAGTGCACTGGAACTTACCCTATTTTGGAGGGTCAGTCATTACCACCTCACAGTTAATCAAAGATGAAAATTTAAGTATTGTTTGCGGATGGTAACATAAATAAAACACAAGAACAACACGAGATGGAACAATATGTAAAATTTAGATTTTCTGCTTATTGCCACATAGTCCATTGAAAAAAACTCTTGTCCCCTGTGCTTCTGCTTTCCCTATCACTTCCCTTAAGTTTGAGCTAAGATTGTGTCTCAACCTAATGTTGCATATTGGAATGCCTTCAAATATAGGGGCATGTATTTCAGGGAGAAAAATGGTTCATATACATACTTTGCTTTATAAACCAATATATTGTACAAAACTATATTTTATGAAATCTTATTTAGCACCTTGGAGAGTAGCTAGGCTATACCATCTGTCAAAGTTCTTGATTTACAAAGAGCCTCTGGGAGGTTTTAGAACCTGTGCAGTGCACCAACTTTGCCTACAACACTTCCTTAATAAAACTGTTACTTGTTAATCCTGCTTTTTAGCCTACCCCTTTGTTACATTCCTTAATACATTTAGACATTTAAGAATTATTGTTAATTTATAAAAATATGTTTAGGGGCATTGCCGGTTTCATCATCAAGGGCATATAAACTGATAATATCAAGACAGACAAGTTTAGAGCGATCAACTAGAAAAATAAATTGCTATTGAGTAAGGATAATGATACAGGCTTTCAAATGAAAGATAATGTCAGTATTGCTGAAAGTCATAACCTTTTTTCACAAGGTCTCTTACATGTAGATTATTGAGAAGTATTACAATTCTTATTAAATCTACTTTACTGTACTGTGTTTTCTTTACTGTAATATGATAATATATAGAAGTAGCACACTTTCACTAAAATATATACATTTTAATTCGGAGGCGCTTACTGTGGGGTTAACTACATACCATCTATACCAAATTATATCACAAAACAGCATCTTTGTATAAAGAACATTTTTTACTAAGAACTGCAGACATTTTTTTATTTATTTTTTTTGCTATGACACTTCATTTGTATTCCATACATTATATTTTTATTTGGGTTTCTGTTAATTTATAGATTGATCAATTAAATAGTATCCTTGTGATGAGCGAATCTGTCAAAAACACAACACTCACGACTTTTTTTTTACATGCGTGACAATTTTTTATGTGGCTGACAATTATTTGTCACAGCAAATTTTGACGCCCTTGACATGGTAATATGCGCTCTAACTGGATTTCTTAGCTAAGTGTCCTCATTTAGAGTGAAATGAATTTTGGGTAGTGCAGCTGTACAGTTCCATTAACCCCTTAAAAATTCTAAAAAAAAAATATTTGTTCCTGCTTATTGACTTACAACTTGTTTTTGATGAAAGCCCGGGTTGTGCGAGAAGATAGGGTCTACATGTACTTTCTGGCTTTGTGGAGTATTTTGGTAATGAACAGGATGCCCAGACCTGAATTGCAAGGGTTTTATTTAGACCTTTTATTAGCACATTTCACCTTTATTAATGCACATGATCCTGTCATCAAAAAGTTCTTTTGGCACTAAGGATGAGTAAATATTTATTGCCAGTACACATTTGTGGCAAAAGTTTTAACCAAGACATTTTGCTGACATGCACTGGAATCAATGGGAAGGGAAAATTACATTGGAGATAAGGCATTTTTAGCACTGCAATGCCATACACATTGCCCTACCTTGTTAGGAATTCCTCTCCACTATGCTGCAACTTTTCTTCATAGCAAAGAAAAGACTCCCATGTTGCCAGCTGTAAACTTTTCCCTACTGTATCGTGATTTTCTTACTGAAAAATACATAGCTTTGATAATGGTAAATATACAGTATACACGTTATACTGTCCCCACCTCTTTGATTTAGATTTAAATAAAAGATTTATATTACTTGTATCATTACAATAAGAAAAATGAAGAACCAAATATTATTTTTCTATCATTGCAAATTGTCCCTAGATAATCTTTAGAGTTTTTGTGTAGTGGCACATCTAAATACAACAGTGACCTAGAATGAGAAAGAGATTACTGCAGACTAGCAGGATTGGAAAACACAGTTTTTATATTCTTAGACTGATGTTACCCTACCTTTAACAGCCCTAATATTTAACTTTAAATACATGATATAGAACCAAACACTGTACATACATGAGTAAGAGGGAACTAGTGATGAACAAATTTTTTCACAAGGCATGGATTTGCGGCAAAATTCCGCATTTTGCCACCTGCAAATTTTTTCACGAAACTGCTCAATAATTTGCCACACACAGGTATCTCCTGTAAATCATTGAAGATATCAGAAACAGTTATCTAGATAAAAATACATTGTGCTGACTCAAAATATAAAGAGAGAACATTTTTTTGCAGATTACAAATTAATCTCCGATATGCTATGCCCATAAAAAAATAGATCAGAATTATCTTATGGTTATAGGATAGGATATCGTTACCCTATGAGTTATAAAGCTTCACTATGAAAAAGCAATGCAGGATTAATGCATTTGAACTTTGGTTTTGGGAAATACCTTTTTAAACTACTGTGGTTGGCAAGGAAAACAAATAAATGGATTGATGACCAACTCAAGTCTGACCTTCCACTTAAAATTTAAAAGACCAGACTTTATTTAAACATATGAATTAAAGACCTAGTTCACTGGATAAAAGCAGTCATGGCCTGGGAGAATTCAAGAGAAAAATAGGAAGAGGATGACCAGCAACAAGTTTAAGGGATTCAATCACAAGAATCATAAACAATCATAATCAAGGAAACACCTAAAAAAAACCCCAAAACACGACTATAAATATATTTTCAAAAAACAGTACTGAAGTGGTCACCGGGAGTTGAAATGAACTTGAAAGCACCCAACAAAAATGGAGATACTTTGTGAGTCCCAAAACTATGAGTACATGACTATATTTTATATTCTGCATGATATATAGTTGGTACATGCAGTAACAAACAACTATTAGGGATCTGAGTGAGGAAAGAGGGAAGGGCTGCCAACAAAGGGAATTGCATGTTTTTTTTAATGATTTTTCCTTTGTGTTTATATACTGCAAATATTAAGATGACAATATATTATTATTTACTTTTATTTGTGCTTGTCCAAGTGTCTACATCAGTGCTGAGAATTACTGCATGGAAAACACTCAAACATATTTTAGCGTGATTTGAGTGTTTCCCTGAGCCAATTCTCGACACATACTATGGTAAGGAGTTCTGTGGCTTTTTGTCACCAGGACAAAATGCCATGGAGTATATTTATCATGCTATGTAATAAGTGGAGTGAGACATCACTGGTGATGTTGCTGATAGCAGCCAGTCAGATGCTTTGTTTTCGTTTTCTGTTGAAATGTATTTGTTTATTCACACACAAACATCTTTATTTTCCAGAAATACACTCCAAGTGGTCTGTTGCCACTGGGGCAGTGACCAGCAAAATGGAGCTGTTAATTGATTACTTAGTAACAGAGACAACTCCCCATGAATCTAATGCCTGGTACTAAGCAGTTTTATCTGAAAATTCAAGGGCATACCAACAAACAACAATATATTAAACATTTTCTAAATCTATCCTGTATGTCTTCAAAAGACTATTGGCACTGTAAATTGAACAGTGAAGTAAAGCCTAGTAATACAAGTAAAACTCCATAGCTTTCCATTATGATGTAAGTAAAAAGTTTATTCATGGGGTGCTGTCGGGGTGATGACATTAGTTATTCAATTTACAAAACAATTTAAGACAAACTTGTGGTGCAATATTAAACAGGAAAGTGCAAAAGATGGCAATCTGAGCTGAAATGATGATCAGAGGTGCTGCAAATGTGCTTTCCATTGGGTTATGCAATACGATTGGTTTTCATTTCCGAACATAATAAAAAACATTCCTTTTACTTAATGTGTCTATCTTAATCCAATCCGAGGATTTTGTTTCCAGCCTTCAACCCAGCTGAGATATCATACAAAATGTATAATTCTATTACAAAGCCATGTGAAAAAGACATTTAGGCTAAAACCCAAAAGTCTTTACTGGTCACCAGAAATAAAGCTAGTAAAGCAAAGCTAGAAACATATATACACAATCTTTGTTACATTGGCCTTATTTTACTGTATTAACAGAATAATGCAAGCCACTGAATATTACCATTGTTGTTACATTTACAAGTGACAATGCAAGCCATTAGGTAGTCCCATTCTTAAAAATAATCCTGAAATATTATGTAGCTACAAGCAGCCAAGTGATCATATAAACAAACTGTACTTTTCCCCTTCTGCATCACATACGTTCAATACATCACAGTGAGAGCCAAAAATGAGAAGAGTAAACATGCATCACTACAAATGAATGCTTCACAGTGCGCTGTAAAGAACTGAAACAATGAAGCCATAAAACAAACAGCTCACTTAAAATTGTGCAGTGGTGTACATTTTCCATTATATCTCCTTTATTTGTTTGTTTTTAAATAAACCAAACCAGCATGAAATATCAGCAGTAGAAAAGCATCCAGTCCTTTCAAGTAATGCCAGATAGTTTATAATTTAAATCCTTTTGGCCCACTAGATATTGTTAGTTACAACAAAAGTGTTTCATGCTGAAAAACATTTGTTTAAATTCAGTAAATTCAAGAGTTTACTTTTCAGTTGTTATTGCTAATTTCTAGAACAATATAAAAAGTGTATCTAAAATGGGCTGACAGAATATGCATATAGGGGCAGATTTATTAACATGATTTTTTTTGGTTTTGGAGGCAGATTTACTTAAACTCTAATTTTTAATTTTTTTTAAAAACTTTAAATAAACCAATTTACACAAATGTCAGACATTTGTCAAAAATTCTGAACTGAAAAAGCACATGCGGGAAAAAGTTGCAAACACAAAACTTTTTTTAATTGTTGCACTATAACTGCAACCTTTTGTAGTGTCACACAAAAGCCAGCATCAAAAAGATCTTTCAGTTGTAAAAAGGACACCTACCATTGACTTCGACAATATCCCCACAGCTTTTAGATGGCTTATTTTTTCCTTTTTCCCCTCAACAAAATGATATTTTGGTGCAAAAAAAAAAAAAAAAAAAAAAAAAGAACCTTAGTCCTTATTATTATTTACCTATTTATTTTACATCACTAAAATATGTTGGCACTTCATAAATACATAAATACAACAAACTATGATTCAAATCAGTGTCTCTTAGAAGTGCAAGAACACCTTTTTCTCCTTCTCCCAATATGATCAAAAAGTCTGAGATGAAGCCTAGGTTAGGAAAAAGGTTAGGATGCATAAAGCCAATCCCCTGATTTGTCCAAAACATCCCAGATTTAAGGCGGCCATACACAGGAAGATTTAAGATGCTAATTTGGGTCCTTGGGGACCCCCAACGAACCTACCTGACTGATTTCTGGAGTAAAATTGGATCGGAGACCATATTAGTTTATTGATGCAGTTCTCAATCCAACGGTTCAACGTCGTTGTAATTTGATCATTTGGCCAAGGGCCACAAGATCAGATTACTCCAATATCACCCACCTTATATGGGCATATTGGTGGAAAGATTCACTCGTTTGGTGACCTCGTGTTTCAGGCTAGGTGCACTGCCCCCCCTTCTTTTACAAAAGATCACTAATATGTTGAAAATAAAGTTACATTAATCATGGCATATATTATAGCTCCAGCGGATCTTACAATCCAATTACATACACACAATACACTAGGGCCAATTTAATCAGGATTCAGTGAACCTGCCTGTATGATTTCTGGAAGGATACTAGTCTACCTCGAATAAACTCATGCAGCCAAAGGGAGTTTATTTCAACTCAATGTAGACAGTGCCCAGCAAGGTTATAACTACAGAGGAAGCATACCCTGTGTAGGAGGCTCAGTAAGGCCCTAATGCAAGAGAAATTTCTATATACCTTGGTAGAACCAGTCAACTTTAAAGGCCCTAAATTGAATTTGCTGTGGGTCTCGGTAACATCTAGTTCCACCACTGTTGCCCAGATTGGATCCTAGCTCAGGATGCCAAGAACCGCATCAAAGGAAAATATCTGTTCTATTTTCAAATGCCCATATATTTTCACAATGCTGTGTTTTTCTGTTTTTTTAATATTATTATTCATAAATCATACCAGGGTGATTATTTGAAAATTTTCTGTCACATGTTGTTGGCACTTTTGAGTACAAAAAAGCTATCAAAGGAAAATCTAAGACACATTCAAATGTTTAAAGGAAAAGTAACGCTAAAAAATTTTAACTAAAAAATCTATTCCACCCTCCCCCAATAATTGCCCTATCCTGAAAACTATGTTATTTTTAATGCTTTAGAAGAAAATACCTGTAAAAAACTTGGCTTCCTGTCATTTGAACAAAGGCAATATGGCGATGTCGGGAAAGTTTCAGGGTAAGCGTTCACTATGCGGCGATCGACTGATCGAGCCTAGCCTTCCTTCTGTATAGGAAGGAGTCAGGCTAGACTCGATCAATCGATCACCGCAGTTGATGCTTCACTCGATACTTCTCCTGCATGGCCATATCGGCTTTGTTCAAATGACCGGAAGCCAAGTTTAACAGGTATTTTCTTCTAAAGCATTCAAAATAACAAATATTTTTCAGGATAGGGCAATTATTGGGGGAGGGTAGAATAGATTTTTTAGTTAAAAAATGTTAGCGTTACTTTTACTTTAAAGTTTTTATATGGTGCTAAATACTGCTTATTTCATCTTACACAACCAAATATATAAAACACACACACACTTTATAATATTTTAGCTTTCTAATTTAAAACAACCTTTAGAGTGTGATCTGTTTAAAATTCTACTTATTTTTATAACAAATTACAAATTTAGGTTGTGTTCCATTTGCAAAATTTCTTTGCAAAATATCAAATACTGCAGGTAGTCTTGTTGAGGATATCCAGTTAACCGGGTGACTTGAAAATGAATATTTATTATGCTGTTTGTTAAAACTTCTATGTATTTTCCCTGTGTATTGTCCATTATTTTTATGAGCAGTCTTCATCTTGAACAGAATTGACCTCCATCATTGAGTGTTATATTACTGCTAAATGATGACTTCAACATGTAACATATGGAATATATTCAGAAGGTACACCATGCTGATGATCAAACCATTTGACTAAAAATGTGCTTGAGTGCCATTCAGGCAAATTATTGCTACACTATACTGATTCCTTTTAAGGCAGCTTTAGGACATTGTAAATATTGCTAACATTAAATTGCACATGGGTAAATATACTTCCAATAAGTTTCTCTTGGATCACACCTTCACAGGTTTTCAAAATAAATCAATGTTATGTATATGAAATAGAAAGCACATTTGAAAATAATGAGACTCTGCACATCACAAAAACGTGTTCTAAAATGAATTTATTTGGTTCTTTGCCTTGACATTTACTATGTGCTGAAAACTGATAAAATAACTACAGTCATCTAATAATCAGGGAAAATATATGACTTGAACATATATTGTACAAAAGGTGAATATTTTAGTCACATGGAAAGAATTTCATACTATGTTTTTTTTTTCCACACCTTACTACATCCAAAGTTTTGCAAATGCAACAAATCACTAGATGCTGTAGTGTTAGCGAAAGTGGGACTTTCCACCACTGTCATATGTTAATATGTACACATTTAAACAGGAAGTTCACTTTCAGAAAAGTTTTAATATCACAGTATCTACCTAATAAGGTTTGTTCTGCTGTGAAAAAACAAAACATTTTATTTGCATCCAAAATAAGCCCAATCATCCTGTTAAACATGATTCTAGAGTGAATAGTAGCAGGAGGTGTCTTCCACACTTATTGACTGCCAATATAACTGATAATGTGCAAATGATTGAGAAAAAGATGGGATATGCACAAAATCACTTCATGCTATGTTGCCCTCACTATTACTGCATCAGTGTAGTAGAGGAGAAAATTTGGAATCCCCCCCAGGGCGCTGCCACTACATTTGATGATTAGGTGAGCACTAATTATGAGCAAATATAATATAACATTAAATAAATCCATACTGTTAAAATGCTTATTTTAGCAATTTTGGAAGGAGTGCAATAAAGTGAACTTACTTTAAATTACACAGTACAGTACTGTTTAGCAGCAGAATGCCTTTATTACCTAAAATTAAGGCAATAAGTGCTATTTCACAAGGGAATGCCTTTATTAATTGAACATTTAGGGGAATATAATATTGTTGAGTGATTTTCAGTAGAAAACAATATATAAATATATACAATTCCTATATGTTACCTTAATCAAATTATTTTGCCATATTTTGCCATTATTTTGTCATATTATCTGCTACTACTAAATCAACTTTAAATCATTAAATCAACTGATATAATTTTAATATTCTTGTTTATTTAATGTGAAATTAGTTCTGTGCAGTTTCATTCTTACTTTCTATTAAAGCTAATATTGTTGTCAAGTATTTTGGTTATTAAGACCTTGCTAAAGTATGTTTCCTCATGATGATCTAAACCAGGACTCCAAAGAACACAAAATTCTCATAGTCCCTTTGGGATAAATAATAGTATCTAAGCAAAGAGTTTATCTTAGCAGATGGATATGTCAGACAATAACACACCATTCACTAGGTTTTTTTTTTAAACAGCAGGTTAAAAGGAAATCTTATCCAAAGACCTTATTGAATAGGGACTATATATTTACATCTTCCCTTGTGACAACATATCTTGAATAAGCTCAATGACTGCCTTCAGCTGGTCCCGAAGGGTGTAATAGATTCCTCCCTGGTGACCTTTGGTCTTTGAAAAGAAAAATCTCTTATCATTTAACAAAAAAAAAAACAAAAAAAAAAATCAAGGTGGTGCTTTTCTTTGCATCTCACAATGATATATGCATTTATGTTTAATTCATACTTCTACCTCAAGAAATCTTTCCAGATAAGACTAGGTAATTTTTTTAAGGTTGTCTGGATGCCAGCATCTTTAGCTAGAAAGTGACCCAATATTAGTGTTTCTTCCTGAATGTTCTGTCCCATATTATTATCGTATTGTGTTAAAAAGTTATTACTTAACACAAAAAAAACAAAGAAAGAACATTTTATGCAGATCAGGACCTGGGTTTTCCAGATAAGGGGCGTTTCCGTAATTTGGATCACCCTACTTTAAGCCTACTAAAAAAAACTCACACATTTAGGATTATTTTGCCTGCAATAAGAGGTCTTTCTTTTTTAGTATAAGGTACAGTTTTATTATGACAGAGACAAAGGAAATCATTTTTATATTTATTTGATAAAAATAGAGTCTGTGGCCTTTCCATAATTTAGAGCTTTCTATAAGCTTTGGATAATAGAGCCGATACCTGTATAGGATATGTTTGGGGGAACTATCTATACCGCTAAATAATTTGTGAAGCCTCCTTATTTTTAGTCAGGCATTGGAAATTGGGCATTTCCAGAATAAATTGCTAACTGTAACCCTCTGGAGTTATTTTATTTCTCATAAATTCTTTATGTATTTGTATCCATATCACATAGCTAGCAATTTGTTATGCATTCTCCATTCTATGCATTCCAATCATACATGATTAGTTATGATCTTTTAGTTTAAATGAGTGCATTTAACCTTACTCATAAGTCTCAGATGTTGACTCCTGTATGAGAAATCCTAAATGAGTTTAACATATTTTATTTACCGGTATTTTCCAAATCTAAGTATAATGATTGAATAGATAGTGCTTCTGGGTAACTTCAGAGATTTATCTACATATTATAGACAGGTAATATATTTAAAAGAAGCAAATATGCTAGCTTTCTTACATATATTCTGCATACAGGTATGACATCCCTTATCTGGAAACTCAGAAAGCTCCAAATTACAGCAAGGCCATCTCCAATAGAATCCATTATAAGCAAGAAATTCATAATTTCCCCTTTTCTCTGCAAGCCTATTGGGTTTATTTGATGTTTAAGGGCTCTGGTACACGGGGAGTTTAGTCGCCCATGACAAATCTCCCTTGTTGCGGGCGACTTATCTCCCCGATATGACATCCCACCGGCGAAAATGTAAATCACCGGTGGGATGGCATACACAAATTGCGCCGCCACGTATGCCATCCCACCGGTGATTTACATTTTCGCTGGTGGGATGTCATATCCGGGAGTTTAGCCGCCCGCAACAAGGGAGATTGGTCATGGGCGACTAAACCCCCTTGTGTGCCAGAGCCCTAAATGTTTTTAGAAGGCTTAAGGAAAGGCATGGTCCAAATAATGGAAAGCCCCAGGTCCCAAGCTTTTTGAATAACTGATCCTATACCTGTACTATGTATAAAAAATATTTTAACACTTTAAATTGGTGCAGAGCACTTAGCGACATTTCTTTCTAACATCAGCGGGCACTATGTACTGCTCACCAACACTTAAAAGTTGTAAAATATACATCCAGGTATGGGGTCTGCTAACTAGAATGCACAAGACCTGAGGTTTTCTGGATAAGGGGTCTTTCCATAATGTGGATCACCAAACCTTAAGCCTGCAAAAAATAATTTAAAAAACTAATTAAACCCAAAAGGGTTGTTTTATTAATTATTGTTGTATAATTATAATGGTGGAGAAGTTGGCATATATACAGAATACAAAAAGGCAATGTACTCATGGCTGGACTGGGCCAGTGGGGTACCAGGAAAAAACCTGATGGGCCCGCGGCCCTAGTGGACCCCGCTTACCCAGACCCCATGGTGCTCCCCCGCCTGAAAATTTCCCTCCCCCACCGTGCCTAAGGTAAGGCTAAAGAAGATGCACTTGGAGGGAACCGGTGGGAAGTGGGTGGCCCCCGGGGGGTGTGGGGGCCAGGGTGGGAGTCCCGTTGGGTCCTGAAACCCACAGTCTGAACCTGAATGCACTCACAGAACTTGAAAAGAGAGCAAAGTTTTAGTTTTATTAAAGTACCTTACAGGAAGAAAACAATCCTGCTGGTTTAATGAATGTTTATATGATTTTTCAGTGGACTTAAGATACGGAAATCCAGAAAGACCTTTTATCGGAAAAACCTAGTGTCCCAAGCATGCTGGTTATAAGGTCCCATACATGTACTACTCTGGTCATAGTACCAGATACATTACAGTTGTTGGGGTGACCTTGCTACAGAGTCTGATACTAATATAGCCTAAGCCTATAGCCATAACCTTTAATAATCATAATTGAGTTTCAGTTAATTTACTGAGTTGTTATATAATGCTAACAGTATTTCTTTAATGTATAGCTTTTGTTAAGCTAACACATATTGTCATGTTCCTATATAATGATTATTTCCATATGTTTGGCAGCTTGCTGAATTGTTTGAATGAGCAGTAATGCTGGTTACACATATTAAACCAAGATTAAACTTTTGTCATCATTGCCTAAAAAAATATCCAAGTGGCTAGAAAAATTCTTCAAAGCAGTTCCCTTACTCTTGAAATTCTCACTTAACAATTGTTGTGGTTAGTTTCACCTCCACAGTTTGACTTGAATAAACCTGTTTCTGTCAGTCTTGTTTTCACCTCCTTTAAAATGTGTCATGCTGTCTTTATGTCAACGTCACTTGCTCGTTAGTACTTGCAGTTCAGTGTATACATTTAAGTGGAATTATCCCTTTGCAAATACATAAGTAAATTTGGCTGTCTTTTCTTTTTTTCTTTATGTTTAATGTTCACTTGTATTCACTAAACCTAGATATTTAGACAACAATTTTTTGTAATAAATATTGTTATATTTTGTTGAATTCAACAATTATTGTAATTACAGGAGTTAGAAAGTAAAAAAAGTACATAGAAATGTGTGTGGGTTAGACCTGGGGGGTTTCTGGATACATGGCCTTTCTGTAATTTGGAGCACCATGTCTTAAGGCTGCTAAGCAACACATAAATATAAAAATGCTGTTATCCAAGTTGGTCACTAAACAAAAGGTATTTATGTCATGAAACTTTTGTATAATATAGGGCACAGACAGTATTTTTCAGGGATACAGTACTTTTGTTTCTGTTTGGTTAACAAAAGAGAAAATGTTGTGAAAATCCATATACATTTTACGGATAAATTAGGATCTTTTATTATTCTTGAGAAATTATTGATTTACAAAAAAAACGCAAATATATTCAAGAATATTCTTTGAAACCTCAAAATATTCAAGATCTACCAAAGAAGAGAGACATGAATAATCATTAGAAAAAAAACTTGGCAAGTAAAAGCTGCCAAGTATTTAGAAAAGTTATTTTTAATTTAAATTAAAACTTTTGAGATTTTCAGTGACATTAGCTTTCAGATAATCTAGTGTACAAGGAAAAAAAGGCAAGTTTCCCCCTCAACCTTAGAAATTATTAAATCTGCCTCCCCAGGAACCCTCAGATATAAATAAGCAAACACAATAAAACAGCAAAGACAGCAGTAAAGTTCATACTGTCTCTCACAGGTTAAAGGGGAAGAGAAAGTTTCCCAGAAAATGTAGGAATTCTTTCTACAATCCTCTTGATTGCCATTGCGCTCTGCAGTGGTTCTCAATTAGAAACCAGCAGGCATGCCCATGTAATTGGTTCAAGGCATGTGTGCTAGTATCTGATTGGGTAGAGCTGCAGACAGAAGGATCACAGATGGGGTAGGCTGTGACTGGGGGCATAAAGCAATGCAGTGCACAAAGTACAACTTCAGGTGCAATCACCATGACTTTTTTACCCAGAATGCAGCACTTTTCCCTAGAACTTCAGTAGATTTGTGGCGGGGGGGTTGTCTCTAACACCGATGCTTGTGATATACCAATGCTATTGAGACTACGTTATGATGTAAACCAGATACAATTGTGCTGAAAATGTTATAAGGTGGGATGCTGTTATTTCCGGCACTCAGCGTCATTATGATGTATGTGCATGATTCTTTAAGCTCAAGTCTGCTGCTCTTATTGGCATTTTGCCCCATACAAGGTAAATGAGCTGTACATTTTTCAAGACATACCTAAATATATATTTTAAAAGCAGCAAACCTCTTAATTAACACACACAACGATGAAGTATTGGAGCAGTTAACAAAAACGCTGCACCATCAGTTATGGCTCCATTTTAAGCTCCCATTCATGATATATGTTTGAATTGCTCATGACAAGTAACAGATGTTTTGAAGCATATCCATAAAAGATTAAATTAACAGGCAGCAGTTTGACTACTGCACACCTACATTTACAATGGCATGTTGTACCTTTTGCTATTCCTTTGCAATTATTGGCCCATTGCATTGCAGGCGGCTGTCTTTGAAGCTAAATTACACTGCTATGTTGTGAAAATCCTATGTGTAGTAACATTATAAACAATTACCAGATTTATAGATTTCTGTTTTCTTTAAGAAGTTCTTCTCCTACTTAGAGCAAATTCAATACAACTTTTTTTCCTAAAGCTAACACAAAGCGGGGCCTTCATGTGGTGCTTTTATGAGAGTAGAAACATACACCTTTTCAAAGAAAAAAAATGCCTGCGCAAAAGCTGGCATTCCAAGCAGTACTTGACACTACTTGACATTTCAACAGATGAAAGGTGAAGAAAAAATATGTATGCATGTCTGCAAGATATTCACAAATAGAGACAGTTTGACCAACTTTATATTTTGTTTCCATAATAATACTTTGTATACATAATACAATACTAATTGCCCAGGAAAGTTATACTGGTGTCTGTGGAATCTGCATTAGATTTTTGTGGGTCTCTTCTACATGGACCCTTATGCGGACTTACAAAATCCTTTCATTAATTGTGTTCACTACCACAGAGTTTCAAAATATTATTGCTGAGAACACATTACATGCTATTGCCATACAATTAGATACATAGAACTGCCAAAAAGCACATTATTAGGAATGTGGGTGTCTCTACTGGTGGGCTACATTTCAACCTTAAGCCGCTCATTCAAACTTGAATATGAGTGATGCATTTGGAGTCTTTATTTAAGAATGTTTATGGCATATCTCCAAAAGACTAGACCAGAGCAGAGACTTTCATGAAAGCCTCTTAAAGTGATCTGAAGTATTTACACCAGGTGCAGTTGGATGGGTAAGTGTCACCAGTGACACTTGGAGACTGCTGCCGGCAGCATTTCCTGAGTCAAACAGACTAAACATATGGAAAATAATGTGCCTTGATACCCAAAGTCAGTCTATGGCCAGTGTTGTACAATCATGTGTGTCTAACTTGACTACAATATTTAACTGTGCAGCCAAGCCCCATGAGCCTTTTAGCAAGAGATGTCTAAGATCTGTTCTCCATCCGACTGCATCTTTCCTGTGACCATTGGTTGCAGGAAAGATCGTTCTAACCCTCCACTAATGTTCAGGGCTGAATCGTCAGATATGGAGGTAGAAACAATAGGAATTCTACACCGATCTGAAAATTCAGCCCTAAATGCCTGCCTTGCCATTGAAGATGAATGATCAAAATTTTCTGTCCCGCCCAATCAACGAGACGACTGACATCCAAGACTTTTACGACATCGCTCACCTCGTCAATCAACTATACATGCACCGAATATTGTATGAAACCTTGTTTCGTACGAGAATATCGGTGCATGTATGGCCAAGCTTAAATCCTAGGTCTAGTTCTTTATTCGGTATTTCTCCTTCACATATATTACTATTACACATATACTTTGAGTAGCAGAAACAGATGAAACATCTTTTAATGATTAATTATAATTTAACACTTCACTAAAAGGTAAAATTAGGTGCTGGGTGGTTTTACACTAAACACATCAATAAACAAAATTATAAACAACACTAGTGCCAGTTAAGAACATTGTCCCCAGTGAATTTCAGAAAACGATGCAGAGTGTTTAATTTACTACTGTTATAAAGAAGTAAAAGACTGTTACTTTTTATGCACTTTAGTTAAATAAGGAGACAAGTTACATGTATTTATTTAACTACTCAGTTCTTCTCAATTAATCTCCATGGTAACTTAGTCTCAGGGCACCACAAGTGGAATCTTTTTAAAAGATGTTTATTCTTTAGAAGTTATTATTTCCAGTGGCTTTTCTTGAGCTTCAGTTTAATCTTCACATTTAACAGGTTCTTTATTTATACAAGTTTTGTTTATAAAAAAAAAAATGTGACTTTTCCCCCCACTGAAAAATCCAACTAATTTGGGTGCTTTGCCAAAAAAGGATGAAACCATTATTTTTTTATAGCAAACGCAAGAACTAGAACTTAAATGTTTATGACCAAATCAAATGTTTTTATTTTCCCATCTGATACTACATTGGTTTCAACAAAACAGTGTAGTTATTTTCTATTTTGAACATTTATATACTGGTAATTTCTCTAATGAGCCATAGTTATTTAACTTTATTTAATTGAAGGACACAGGACAATTCTTTACAACCTCCCCATTGTTCCCTTTCAAACAGTGCTATAATAATACTAGCAAACACTAATTTTTATTTTCTTCCCGTTATCTAAATATGCCTTTTTAAATGTGCCAATTCAATAACAAACCTACCTGACTGTTAATAAATGCAGTTAAATTGATACTGTTAGACCAATAAAAAAGAGGGGGGGGGGGTGGATAAATGGAACCATTTATATAGAAGCTTCCTTCAGTGGGACTCCAAGAGCTTTACCGCAGGCAAGACAGCCATTATAGGTACACTAATTATATTTGGACCCTTATTCAGGGTCACAAGGAGTTGCTACAGATATTCAAACCTGGTTTTCTAGCTTCAGATCCCACTCTCACAGATCAAAGACTGATCACTTAACCTCTAGGTCAATTCCTCTTCTTAGAATTAGGATTCCCCATTTAAAGTTTTCATAAATCTCTCACCTTGTACACTGTGCCAAATAAAAATAAGATTTATTTTCTGCATTTTTTTAAAGTATTGTGGATTACTTTAATATTTTATTTACCTGAACCAATGTTTTTTTAAATGGTGAAGTGATGCCATCTGGATAGGGGGTCCAGATCTGGCAAAACCTAAGAGTAAAGGTGGCCATACACGTGGCGATCTGACGATGTTTCGTGCGACCATCGGTCGCACGAAACATCGTCAGATGTGCCACACACCATTCAGGGCTGAATCGGCAGGTAAGGAGGTAGAAACAATAGGATTTCTACCTCCTTCTGCCGATTCAGCTCTGAAGGGAGATTTTGATCAGGCGCCTTCTATGGCGCCCGATCAAAATTTTCCAACTGGTCCGATCGGCGAGTCGGCCGATATCAGCAGGTTCCTGCGATATCGGTCGACTCGCCGACATACCATACACGCACCGAATATCGTACGAAACGAGGTTTCGTACGATATTATCGGTGCGTGTATGGCCACCTTATGCCTAGGCAATAGATGCTGCTACAACTTCACAGAGCTCATCTCAAGTGCAAATGTCCTTCTACAGTGAACTAGCCCTCACTTAACATGGGCATCATTTTTACCTTCAACTATTTTAGGATTAAATCCATGCATCCTTTCCAGCTTAGGTAGTGGTGGGTAGAATTGCTGGGAGAAGCTAAGGCACCTTCAACATTCTCATTAATGGCAGCCATGCATGTCCTTATTTTCTCTAAATCTATTCACCTTACATTGTAACTCCCCATGGGCCATATATTTGATTTTCTGTTCTAAATATATGGTCTCACTGATAAAGAGCTTTTTGTTTTGTATCTAAATGCCCTACTTATACCCTGCATGGCCAGTACAGTGAAATCTGTTCTTACTCAGTTGCTCTGTACCATTCTCTATGGAATCCCTCACAGCTGGTACTCTTCAGTCTGACTTACACTGTCATCTCCTGTGCTATTTTTTATGTTCTCTGCAATTATTCTTGGAAGAAAAGGAAAGACAAGAACAAATCTTGTTTTAAAGCAATTTTAGAATGATTTTAGTTCCATGGAATTTGCAATGGTGGAAATATGTTAGGATTTCTTGGATTACTCCCATTAATTGGAGTTAGTGCCCTCAGTGATAAATTTATTTGGCATTTTACTGTGGGTGCAAAGTGCCTAAAATTGCCTAGAATATTTTTAATACTTAATGCCAGGTTTCTAAACGCAAACACAAGTTTTTGAGCTTCCGATAACATGTTCAAAACAGCATTTTGTGAATAAATATTAAGCCTATATTTATGGCGAGGCATCAGCCCCACTTGTCACGAGCATTACAATTATCACTGCTAAAGCAAAGAACAGCATTGGTTAAATCTTAAAGATGCTGTTTGAAATAAGCAGGTGGCAAACCCTAAGGGCATTACTGCTGACAACCCCCAAAGGCTTATATTGATTAGATTCTGTAATTCCATTCATAGGCAAAATGATGTGTGAATATCCTCCTTGCAAGCCTATATCTCACAAAGCAGACAAAAGTTGTGCATACCCAGCGAGTAATAGATTTACAGTAATCCCCCGCTCAGCTCTTTTCATCACATCTAAAGTTAACTTCTGAAGCTAATTTTAATAGTAATAAGGGTTTTCTTTTTTCAATTAACAGATTTGCACATAAACTCTTAACATCATTTGAGAAATTGATGCACACGTCTTTTTTTTTTTTGATACGTGACAAATTTGTTTGACGCGTGTCATTTTCCGCGTTTTGCAAATTTTATAGCAAAGCAAAATGGAAGAGATTTGCTGATCACTATTTACTGTAAATAAAATCACTAAACCAGTGGGAGGGGAGACAGTAATACTCAGCACCGAATCAATAGGCCTATATGGAAGTGAATGTCAGTTAGTTATATTTATTTTTTTGCCAGCTAGATGGACAAAACTTGCAAATCAAAAGAAATAGGTCCTGTTTTTGGCATGGATATGATTATTTAAATGTTGCTATTCATTTCAAAGGTTTTATTTTGCTTAAGGAATATAAAAGTTCTGAATGGCTAATGGCATAATGTGTAAGATTAAAATTATACTAAGACTTGTATGCCTTGAGTATCTGTGGGAAAAAGGATGTGCACAAAGTCACACTGCTAAATGTTAAGATTAGGATGTCGAAGTGGGTGTTAATTCCCTCTGATACAATTTGCACCAACTCAGTGATTATTTGTATTATGGAGGCTTTTTCTAGTTCTCCAGATGATGAAACAAGTTTCCAAACTGGAAGCAAACAGGAAATGATTCAAGAGGCGGCATGCATTGTATATCCACACACTAATCTTGTCTAGGTCGTGCTGTTTGTGGTAATAAAAAGTATATTTTTTTTTAGGAAAGCAGAAAATTCATTCTATGGGTTTAGAATGTCTATTTCATTTAATGAGCAGAAAATCATATTAATACATCTGGAATATGTGGAAAACCAGCATGACAATTGTAATTAGCAAAACAGAGCTGATACTATTGCATTTTTTTTTTTAGATACTGGATATGTGGTTTTGTGATTTTTGTTGTAACCAAGTATTCGGTTATGTATATAAATATGTGTATAAAGAGATTACTTACATTTGATCTTACAAATGGTCTTAGATTTCATGAGAGACTTTTGATAAAATTACGGGTACTTGTAAATTGTCCTGACCTAACATGGCCCCCTTCAAGAATTCAAACATTTATCCTGCTTGGAGATGTGATACTTAACTGAAGAACAATGATAAATGCTGCCAGGGGCTATTTTACAGAGTAGTGCGTACTTCATTATGTCAAGTGGCAAGAATACTACATTTTGTAAAAAAGAATGGCATGAATAGAGCCCTGGTACTTGGGGAATAGAAATGTATAGCCTCCACAAGAGTACTCTTAATAGGTCTCACACATACTCAGTTTGCTAATTAAGAGTTGTTTTAGTCAGTTAAGATAGAAACCCCTTTTAAATGTTTTACTTTGGTATAAGGATAAAATTACCCAATAAAGAAGAACTTAAAATAATAATTTGAACATAGTTCCGTTTTTTTATGGCACTAGTTACAGTATGTTTCTTATTGCCCAAAAGCACTTTTTGTATACTTTATTGTTGCTGGACTACTAATCTCAGCATAAATTAACATATTATCAAGGGTTAACGCACAACAGAATCTTTAGTCCTACAACATTACTTAAAGGAACAGTAACACCAAAAAATGAAAGAGCTTTAAAGTAATAAAAATATAATGCACTGTTGCCCTGCACTGGTAAAACTGGTGTGTTTGCTACAGTAACACTACTATAATTTATATAATAAGCTGCTGTGTAGCCACGGGGGCAGCCATTCAAGCTGAAAAATAGGAGAAAAGGCACAGGTTACATAGCAGATAACTGATAAGTTCTGTAGAATACAATGGTGTTTTATCTGTTATCTGCTGTGTGCCTGTGCCTTTTCTCCTTTGAATGGCTGCTTCCATGGCTACATAGCAGCTTATTTATATAAATTATAGTAGACTTTCTGAAGTAAACACACAACTTTTACCAGTGCAGGGCAGCAGCACATTATATTTTAGTTACATTTATACACTTTTTTGGTGTTACTGTTCCTTTAAAGCAATATTTCTTAATAAAAGTTTTTCTCCACCTTCCCAAGCCAGTGACCCTATCAAAAAGCAAAACAGTTCTCCTATGGGATTCACAACAGAACTGAAATCTTAGATTGTAAGACCTATGGGGCAGAGATCTCCTTCCTCTTGTCTCTGGGACTTAGCTCGTAATCTTTAATGTAAGTGTACTTTGTCTTTGTATTTATTATTATTCTATTAATTTATTCTGTTGTACAAAAGTACACTATATAAATAAAATTACACACACATACATACAAGCTTCTGCAACTGGCACATGTAATGTTTTTACATGTGTGTCTGAGTCACTTTAATGTGACCCAGCATCACAAATATGTATTATCGACCTATCTGATAATACTAATGAATGTTTTTACATGATAATTGAAAGTAGGAGAGTGGGCCTCATTTACAAAACCTGAGCAACTTTGCACATGGTCAGTAAACCATAGCAACCAGAGTTTAGCTTTATTCAGCCAACTGCAGGCTGATTGGTTGTGACCAACAGTGTTGGTAAGGGAGCTCTAGCGTAACACTTCCAGAGTTGTACCCCTGTCTTGGTTCAATGTTACTTGTTCCAGTCCATACTTTGCCTTTGTATTGCCATATATCTGTTGTGCGTTTTGACCCAAATAATTTTACATTACATGATTGATTATAATCTGGGAAACTGAGCAAAGGAGAAGATGATGTGATTAATTACTTTATTTGGATTGGCTGTTGCTTCAGCAAAATCAAGGTATGTGTTAATGAATTGCTTCACTAGTAGGAGCTACAACAATTATTTTTCAACCTTTATTTATATATCCCTAAACTATTATGAAGCACTTACAAGAAAAAAAAACCCCCGCTGATGTGAATGGTTGAGCAACAGAAACCCCTGTGTAATATATCAGGACTATATAAATAAAGGATAATAATAAACCTGCTTTAGTGGCCAATCTAATTTCCATTCCACAGAAACGTAAACATTAGTGTCCATTTTTCTACTCCATTAACATACAAGTATGTTTTTGTATTGTGGGAGGAAACAGGAATACCTGGAGGAAATGCATGCAAAGACAGCGAGACCATACTAATTCCATGCAGACAGTGCCCTGGGACTAAACCACAGACTCAAGTGCCAAGAGGTAACCAATGTGCTTCTATTTTTTCTCACAGTGATGACAGGACTCCTTTAAAGTCAATGGGGTAAAGAGCAAGCAGAATAAGTGAACTACCTATGGTATTTGCTATTTTAATGTACCAGAAACCCAGTAATGACATTACTCCCCTTCCCATCTTCTCTGTGATAGATTTAACCTGCTCTGTGCACACGCTGGTCATCATGCTAGCCAAGAGTAATCATTTTTCTTACTATACAGTAGGTGGAGCTTAAAGTGTGTAAGGGCAAATAGAGTCACAAAGGCTGTACTAAGGCCCATGGCACATGTTGAGTATTCTCTACCAGCAGAGATGTGCTCAAAAGTGGCTATGCAGTCACTGCTGTCATCTATTTCAATTGAACTCATCTGATGCTAACTGCAACAGGCAGATTTTACCCAGAAAACATACAGCTGGTCAGGATAGGCAGATTTCAGTAAAGAAAAAGGGAGGCTGTATGGCCTCATTCAGATACTTCTCTACCGGCTGAAAAGCCCCACCGGAGAATACACCAAGTGTGCCCTGAGCCTTAAAGGCTAAAATGATTAGTGCTGAAACTTATAGGATGTACTGTATTGCAAAGTTAGAGTCATGCTTTAACATCCTTTAATGTATAACTAAAGGCAGCATTTTTTGTTGCGCAATTTTTCAGTTCTGCTCATACTTAAATATGCAAATTGTTGTTTCCAATCAGTTTAGGTTTTTGGAAGATGTTTTTGTATAGAACAAAGTCTGTAGTCCGAAGACTACAATATGAAAACGTGCATTTCTTCCTAAACAATACCTTGTGGTTGCTGTCTTTTTTTTGTTTTTGTTATTTTAATAATTTGTTCACTTAAGATAAACCTATGCATACATATATGCAGACACGGCAAGCAGTATGGCAGTCCAGCATTAAATGCAGTCAGGCAGAGATGGACAGCAGTGGGAAAATCAGTGTGTTTCATTTTACTTCCCAGCCAGACAATCCACTTTCATAAATAGGATATAATTTTTCTTTTAGCTGTATTTTGTGTCCTTTAGTTGCACTACTAAAGAGAGTCTGCAATTATTCAGTTAAGTACTACATACAGGCTAAAGTAAAGAATACAGCTGTAATGCTAAAGCTATTATAAGCAAGCTGAACAAACGAATCATTCATTTTCAACTGTTACCCATGGTTCTAGAAACAAGTTTCCAAATGGTATAAAACAGACACCTAGTGGTCATAGCCTTTTAAGTAGAGTTCTGGATGAATAATGTGTAAGACTGTTACTTAACTTGGCATACATATTATTTTGTTGATAAAGACTGCACACTTATAATACTGAAATAACTTTTTTCTTTTAAATCAAATGCTTAAATCAATACAGCTACCTAAGCACTAGTCAAGTGGCATTTCAATCTGTGAGAATATACCACTTATACTACAGTCAATAAAAATGATATATTAAAAAATAACAACAATTTTGCTTTCACATTTTAGTTGACAAAGGAGCACTTGATGTGTTTTGACCTCTTTTGCAGGAAATTGTTGAGGTTGAAACCCCAGCCTATATCTCAGGAAAGGCCTTCTCTGTTAAGAAAAGAAGTACTATTCAACAGTCAAAAGTTCTTTGCAATTCAAAGACTGAACTAAAATGTCCTCAGACGCTGCGATTTACAGTCCTGCCACATTTGCATGTCCAAATGAGTGTCCCAATGCACCAACTACATAGAAATGAGCCAGGCTTACTTTGTGTCCATGTGCTGCTACGTTTCACATAACCAACTGTGAGCCTTTCATTGCTTCTTTCTGCAGTAACATAACATTACAAAGAGCACATATGGTATATGTCCAGGTCTTCACCCTTTGTTCATGGTCTTTTATTTTTCCAATTGCACCCAAACTGACAGAAACCTTAGTTAATAAATGTGCATGGCAACTTTCACCACTTAGACCTATATGTGGCAGACTGAGAAATGACAGAGCTTGGAATGGACCTTTAAAAACAATTGGCCATAGGAAATAAGTTTTGGCAGGGATTTAACCCTTCATGAATCACTTTGGAAATGTTTTGAGAACAAATGCAATGCACATTTCAAGTGTGTTTGACATCTAATTAGTAAGAGAAAACAAGAAGCACAGGAGTACTATTATTCTTCCAAACAAAATACTTACAACTGGCTACAAGGTTTTCACTTTTACAAAACAATTGTGTGTGCAGAGAAAAAAAGCCAATGACAGAGCAATAAAATCACAAAAGGAAAGGGGGGGGGGCGAGGTTTGAAGTCTTATTGTCTTCCTCTGCATGGGACTTTTCTATTTACTGTGCCTTTAAAACACCCTTAAGTGCTCAGTTTGTAAACTGATTGTAGGTGATATCTAATAGAATTTCATTGCAGCAGGAAAAGAATGGCCCGTGCTGAATAAGCCACTCTGCTCTCTTAACAAGATTCATCCTACTCTTTTCCTATTTATTATGTGCCAGTTCATCAGCTACAGGAATGCCACGCTTTATATTATATTCATACTTGTATTCATACCTGCTTACATACCATATCAGTGCTGAACAGAAAGTCAGTATAAAGAACAGCCTTAAATAAACTGCAGTACTCAAGGCTTTTCAAATTGGAGAAAGCATAAGCCATTAGTTAGCAGTTAACATATTGTTCACATGTGCATTAGTCCATATACACAGATCCTATAGTCAAAGCAGCTACAGTTCTTAATAAAAAACATATATGGCAAAATAAGTCAGATATGCAAATCCCAGCATGGTCATGTGAATAAGTCCAGATATGGTTCAAATAAAGATGGAATGTAATGTGGCTATAAAATGAATCTACAAGCAGTTACTTCTCTGAAATGAAGTGTGAAAATAACATTCTGGTATCACAGATGTGTTTTTCACACTTGTGTCATGTCTTCCCATCACAAAGACAGTAATTCAGTACCAAAGAAAAAGAAATGACAGATTATTTCTCCTAGCACACATTTGTATACACTGAATGGCAAAGCCCAGTCACCTACCTTGGTGAATAAATGTGTTTTATTTTAGCATTTCTTATTTTAATAAGCACCTATAGTGCCAGTCCTAGGTAAATACCATTTTCATCATAAACTATAAAGCATCTCTGGATAGTGTGCTACACATTCAAGCACTGAAATACAACATAGTGTGCACCTGAAATTGTTTTTATCATTAGTCATTTGTTAATTGTTACAAAATATGCTGCCAGTTTATATGTTTTAAAAGTAACAGTTTACATTGCAGAGGAATGAGTGCCTGTTAATAATGTGGTGGTTCTTATTTGCAATTTTACTGCTGTATGGAAACGCCAGTAAATTTTGCTTTACATGGCTGCAATTTCACTGCAATTACAGTTAAGGCATGTTCACCTTTATAGCACAGCAGATATTTTCCTTCTCTACAGACACGGAATTGTTGGCCTTTTGTAATGATCTTCTAGTGAGCTCCCTGTAAATAAAATGCTTTCCCTCATTCCCGTTTTATAAAATAAACTACAAATCAAGATGTCCATTGCTTCCATACATCCAGCCCAGTAAACATCTCTATTAAAATATGCATACAGCCCTAAGGGTTTGTATAGCAGAGTAGCATTCTTAAAGCACCCCATATTCAACTGCCAGTTATTCTAAACTGCCAGTGCCAAAACATGCAAAGCAAAGTAATTAGAGAACATTATCACCACTCCTTACCAGATAAAGTACACAACATAAGGATCATATCACTCCCCTTATTTGTTGGCTAAGGCTGAGAGTTTTCATTGTCAGGTATATTTGTTGCCAGATATTTTAAATATAAAAAGTAGGCAGCCACCACGTGTGAACAAAAGGAATATTCCAAAGCTATAAAGTTTGCAAGTGTAAGGCAAGATGGGAGCAGGGAACGAATCTGAGCCTTACCTTTATAGGACAATCTGAGCCTTGGCACGTTATTTTTGACATTCTGACAGTTCAGCCTTGTTGTTAATGATACTCCCAAGAAAAGAAATGCAATCCAGGTCGGAGAGCCCATGCTGAGGTACAAGCAGATCCCTAAGGTCCTTTCCCCAGTCTGGTGCTTTATGCTGCAGTGAGTGCAAGTCCAACAAATCTGGGGGGAAATTAAAATAAAAAAAGGGAAAAGGAGAAAGACCTGAGGGTAACAGGTGACTCAGGTCGGTTTCATTTAATAAATTCAGGGAATCCAGACTTCATCCTCTCTGCTTGTAAAAAAAAAAAAAAAAAAAGAAAAGAAAAAAAACAGGCGAAGGGAGAAAAATTGGAAAGTTCAGGCGTTGTAGGGAAATAATGAATCAGGCAGTGGATAATGAGGCACAACTGTTGTGTGTGCAAAGGCAGCAATGAAGCAGGCTGCAGCGCTGGAGCTTATAGATCCATCCGTTTCATCTAAGCTCCTGCTTTGCTGACCGGTCGGAGAAACTAATCCTGGTCTGTGTGTGCTTCAGTCGCTGTGTGGCAGCTGAATGAAAGGAAAGGACAGGGAGAGAGAGGGGAGAGGGGGAGAGGAAGGAGAGCAGCCCGGAGAGCAGCTACACGGACTTTTCCTGTCCACATGCAGAGAGATGACACAGGATCTCTCAGACAGGTTTTTCCATCCACTGACAATGGGAGAAGAACAGGCAGGCTCAACCCACTGCCTTTCCCCTGCTGTCACACAACACATGCAAAAACGATCTAAGAGAGATTAGAGGAGGGAGCAGGAACCTGCACGGAGCATGTGAGAGGCACCCAGCCATACATTTACCTTTAAAGGCACAAGCTAGTTTGGGAGTAGTTTGTGATTGGGAAGTTTGTGGGAAAGGGGTCAGTGCTTGGGCTGAGAGCTGTCCATCCTGCAGCTGGGACAGGCAGGAATAAATCAGGGCTCCCTGCGATTCTTCTCATTGGGGCGGCCGCACTCGTTTAAAAACCATCAGGTTTATTGAGATGATTTTAACAGCCTTGTAAGAATCCCCTTTCCTGCCTCTACTTCCCCCTGGGAACTGCAATCTGTCCGGTTCAAGGCAGAAATCGCCCTGCTGGGATTTCTATAAATGATATCGGGCGATCTCTGAGGGCTCCCTGCCTGTCACACATATGTACAACTCCCAGGCGTTGGATTCTCTCTGATTGTTTCATTAGTCAAATCACCTTTGTTTCGCTCTCCTGTGCAAAGCTTGGAAGCATAAGGTTTCTCACTAATGTGTCAAATCTCCCCTTTGAGCCGAAGAGATACATTTTTTCATGCCATGCCTCCTGGCCAATTACTCTTGTAAACATGAGCCTCTCCCACACAAAGCTACTCCAGGCAGCAGGTTAAGGATTCACTGTTTCTCAATCACACTATATAACACAGTTGCCACTGGATTGCAATCACATTATCTCACTAAAATAACTGTAAAACCCTCTTATGTAAATGGCACACACACAACATAAAAAAGGTTTTGCCTCTATATGGTCAAATTACTGGAATTGCTTTGTTTTAATTAAGCTGCATTAAGCCTGTTATACTATAAAGGTTTGATGTCACCCTGAAAAAGTCTCCTGTCTCCAGTGCTATTATTGGCTCACCACTGCACACAATAGAAAAATGCACTTTCCACCAACTCTCCTGTGTCTCTACTTGAATTCATCACTCCCACGTTTTTTAATCTGCCATGTTCAGCATTTCTGTTGATCAGTACTGTTATTGTAAAAATAAAATACCATTGCCTGTTAAAAATGATGCTGATTTTGGCCATTCCCACACTTGTTATCCAGACTCCAGTGTACTCTCATGCTCCAGGCAATGGATTAGAGGTCCTCAATGACAAGAGCCTCCTGTCTGTATGGCAGGGATTACTACAGACATTCACTCTGTAAAGGAATTCATGCCATTTTGAGATTATTTGCTGCATTTGCCTAATTAATTTTCCCCCATTCTACAATTCAGACAATGGTGTAGAGAACACAAATGATGTTCCATTTGGGATGCGGAGCTGAACATTGTGCACTGGATATGCAAATTCATTCATTACATTAAATTTACAACTATCAAGTTAAAAGGTCAGCATTCAAATTTTCTTGCACAAAACCCACTCACACAAGCTCTGAGGATGTGAGCAATTTGTCCAGTAATGCCTAGTATAGGCCTGTTTGTTGTCCTAACCTCTGACAGAGTATTGCCCTGAGCATTTAAAGTAGCTTAGGGGTGGATGATTTAACTCGCCCCACACTACACTAGTCTACATCTAGTACAAGAAAGGTGTAGATGCACCACAATATTCTTAAAAAAATATGGTTGCCAAATACTACAAATAATTACTTTTTTCAGCTGCTTTATATGTAGTTATTGTTGGTTGGTTCCTTCTTAATCCACCGACACACACATCATGTTTCTTAGTAGCATCTCAGAAAGACTACATTCAATTAGAACTAATGTATCAAACAGTTTAGTTCAGAAAATCAGGGACTCTGTTTATAGGGCAGCCCACTGGGAAACATGACAGTGGGGAAAATGTTGCCAGCAATATCATCTGAGCCAAAATCTAATGTTCTTTCACAAACTCAAAGAAATAAAGCCTTTTTCACTTTTATAGTTATGTGTCTTGCTCTTCAGATATATGGCTTGTACATTGATTTGCATATATTCATACTATACCCCACACTGGTATTGTCAGTATTTTGCTTTCCACCATATGAATGGGCAGCGGATTGCATTTCTGTGTTCTGCTGATTTGCAGACTGGCCTTCTTTTGGTATAATGAACTGCTACTTTGTTGGTAAAACCCTGGTGGCTAAACCTTGTGTTCTATAGTGTTGTTATGTCCATTGGGCAGATTACCCATACCTCTAAATCAGAGTCCAGATTACCCATGCCTCTAAATCAGGGTCCAGATAACCTATGCTTCTTTTTCAAAACTAAGTGAACCGTGAGTGCTATGCACACTTAGAAACACCTTTTTGTATGTACCCTTCTGATAATTTCTTCTACTCTGATTTAGCTGATCTTGTGCTTTAAGTTGTATCTCAGAGATCCAGAGTCACAAGCATTAGATCATTTAATACCCACCTCTGCCACTACTCTTGGTTTTCCTACTTTATCACCAGTAGCCAATGCCACTAGGCCTTCATATTTGCTGCATGGTCACATGTGAGCTGAGTATCCTTGGCAATTGGCAAACTTCTTAGCTCAGACAAAGGCAATGCTGAGCATCATTCCATCCTGCCTTTCCTACTCCTATTTAGCAGCATCTGCTGCTATACTTTTCTTAATACAGGGACATAGGAAAACTTCTTATGCCTAGCTTGATTAAACAATCTGACCCATGAGGCACCTACCAATCGCATTGTGGTATACACCATAATACGCCTATGGGAGATAGCTCTTAGTACAAGTTGATCCAGGGACTGGTCCGATTGCCATCTTGGAATCAGGAAGGAATTTTTTCCCCTCTGCGGCAAATTAGAGAGGCATCAGATGGGGTTTTTTGCCTTCCCCTGGATTAACTAGTAGTTAGGCAGGTTATATATAGGCATTATGGTTGAACGTGATGGACGTATGTCTTTTTTCAACCCAACTTACTATGTTACTATGTTACTATGTTACTCAGGAGCAATAATGTTGAGCAATGATAGGCCTGTACTGCCTGCTTTCCTCCACCATTTCAGGTATCTTCTTCAGTCAATCACTTGTGAACTAATGATAGACCATGCATGATATTGGTATTAGACCACCTAAATGGTTTGGAGAATGATCCATGTTTTCTGAATATTGGATTATCTAAAGGAAATTACAATAAATTGGTATTTATGTAACTAGTAAATTGCTACTGGTAAAAATCTTGAGGCTGGATATGACAAATATAGATTGAAACTTTCTATCAAGTTTAGAGCATCCAGTTTTTTTGTTTGCGGTTTTGTATCCACCTCGGTTTCATACTTCTGTAAGAGGTTCTGTTCATAGTTGAATACCAAGACTTGTCAGTTGTCTTTTGCAAAACGTGAGCTAATTTTGATCATACTGTCCCAGTGTCGTAATTTTCCACCCTGATGTAGTTAATAAAGGGGTCATATTAAAGGTGTTTTTCATTGTGGATCACTTTTTCCTAATATTTCATATAATTTCCCAAAGGAAAATTCTTTTAGTTTAAGAATGGACCTAGCACTTACCTAACTTTCCCACATAATCTTTGTCCATTCTGACACTTAAAATCCTTGCCTGAAATAGCAGCCTTGTGCTTGAAACTGTAACCTAAACTATGGCAGTGACTGTAAGCTGCAGTCCAATAAAAAAGAGGCCCCAGCACTTAAGTATAGAGCTCACCAAGTACCATGCATCTGCAGGCACTCCTGGCTGTGTCTGCAAAATAAATCATCTCTGCCAGTGCACCATCGGCATGCAGGAGCAAACCATTTGTGCCCTTTGCACCTTGGCCATGTCCCTTTCATTTGGTCAAATGATTCTAAAAAATGTAAAGGTGGTTCTGTCAGGATTCAGAACTGATAACAACCCCAACAAAGAATTCATATAAATTCTGTTGCAGAACGTATCATCTTGCAGGGTCGATACACATTCCCTTGCTAACTTTTAAACACTTCATGGGCAGTTAACAAAATGACATACTAAACCACGCAAAGAACTGCAACGACAACTTTCTCTCATTTCGCAACAAATAACCCGTTATTTCAGTCATCAAGAACAATGTTATTTAGTCCTGTGAATCCTCCAATGCATGTGAATCCTCCACTATTTCAAGTCACAGAGCAGAATGTTTCCTTACAATACCCTAAACCTCTACAAAAACTACAGAGTGTCTCTTTTTATCACCTGTATTATGGAATTTACCTTAACGACTAATCAAATTGTCTCATTATTTTTATAGGTTGATAATGAAATTATAAACATAGACAGCAAATGTATTATATTATATACTGTGCATCCCCACAACATACTCAAAAGCCATAATAGCCACAATGTGTATTTGTCAACTCATTTTATAAACATTAAACATCATTAAAAGACCACTTTTCCAACTGGATTTTGTTTAATAGAGGGAAATGCACATGTAGATATCATTTTCTTATGAATGCTCCAGCTAATAGCAAATTTTTCCTCAGTTTTGCAAATTTTTCTGTGAAGCGAAACTGGACAAATTCGCTCATCACTAAAAGCTAATACTAACAAACACAGTCTGATGGTAAAGGGGCAACACATAGAGGCGGGCTAAGGAATTTATATGATAGGCAAACCAACCTAGGAAAACTGCAATATTGAATCAGCGCTTTTGATTCCTACAGACCACTACTGAGCAAACAGGGTAATCCCAAATTTCATTTGGCCAACTAATTCTTCCTATTGATCTGAATTGTAAACAACTGCCCTA
Source organism: Xenopus tropicalis (assembly GCF_000004195.4). Lineage (NCBI taxonomy): Eukaryota > Metazoa > Chordata > Amphibia > Anura > Pipidae > Xenopus > Xenopus tropicalis. The sequence continues at coordinate 80,351,839 of NC_030679.2, forward strand.
AGTGCACATAACAGCAGTTACAAATTCAGCAAATTAGAGACAAAAAATTGTTGTGCCATTGTCCTGATACAAAACTTTAAAATTGCAAGTGGATCTAGTAACACTACTTAATATTTACAAATTTATCTAGATGGGCACTTTAAGGACATATCATTATATTCTATTGTTTACTTTCAAGTGTTCTGAATGTGTTTTATTGATATTTAAGTTTCTTATGGGTTGTAAAAATTGGCTTTAGGTTTCTTTAAATTTATAAAAAATTTTGTTCAACATTGATCCCCACATTTTGATATTTTTGGAACCTGTGCACATTCTTTGGAGCTCACGGCATTCTTTAGAATTTACAAGGTTAGACATGATCTCAGAGCAGCTTTGTTAAACAGGTACTATTTGTCAACACTCTGTAAACTTAAGACATATTTTTCTTATTGGTTTGGGTAGTCTGATTTATGTACAGTAGATATAATATGTTCCTTTAGGGGACATTATGATAATGAACACTGGGTGTGCCATTTATCATGAGTTTATATAATTGGACTCATTTATAACATAGTGAAAAATAAATAACCAGGCTGTTCATGCAAGGTAAGGTCCTGACCTGCTATAGGGGTTGGAAGTTTAAAGATTAACTTTTAACTGTAAACCATTTTAAAATATTGGTATAATAGTTCATAGCCAAAAGTCATTGTTTTGCATTTGAATGCAAGATGAAATTGGAATATATAAAGAAACTTGATGGTTATAATAAATAATACAAAGTCTTTAATACAATTCCTACACCCAAAGCCATTTCGTCAGCCCAGGGAGCTTAGGGTGCAGGGACACTAAGCGGAATTCGGAAAAGCAGTTTTGCACTAAATACCACTTAGTGTGCCTACACAGAGTCAACACAATGGCTCCATCTGCACGCGCAACAATAAGATTTTTCAAGCATAAAGGTGGATTCTCTGGCTGCATTTATCCGCAGGCTGAGAATCTGCCCTGTGTAGCACCAGCCTCAAAATATTTGGTAAATAAAGAGGCGAGGAGAAGGGATATAACAAATAAGGTAGACAAGGACAGAGGGATAAGGGGAAGGCAGAGCCAGTGCAAGTACTGGGACTTTTGCTAAAAATCTATATAATCTTAACATCTATCAGCACCATGCTGCCATTTAATAGTTCATTGAAGGAGGCACATGCAGCTGACCTTACCCCTTACTGAAGCACATATCATTAACTCTTTACTAACTTTTTCTATTTGGTGTTTTCATTTATTACCACCAGTATTTTTTTCCAAAATGAAAAAGTGTTTGAAGTGTTTCTTTAAAAAAAAGCCTGAAACAAAGTGTCTTGGGAAGCCAAATGATAGCATTAAATCATGTAGGAAAGACAGGAAAGAGTTCATTTTAAAATTGGGGTGATGGGACAGGGAAAGACAGATGCCAAATGTATTATCCCAGATAAACAGGAGAGTCCATGGAGGCTGTTAATTATATAGGGCTGCCAGGTTGAGTGCCAGAAATATTGAATTAGATTAGATTATGACTTACATCAGCCCCTCAAAAAATAAAAAAAAAAACCCATAAGGCTAAAATGCAGGCTGAGAATCAGCCCCTCAAGTAAAGTTTTGACAATGAACCTTTCAATAATAGACATACTGAGCAAGAAGAAAATGTTTTCAAGGGTCACAAATGATTGGCGGGTGCTTCATATCAGGTTCTTTGGTGGGCCATTGGTGTCCCATTCCAACACTAAGTAGTGTACAGTATGTAATTCCATGCTGTTAGAGGCAGAGTAGAGCACTTCTGAAGGGTGTCTGAATACAATTCAGTGAGTAGAGAGACAGTTATTCCGTAAGATGGCTACTTACTGGTGGAAGACCGAAATGACTGACAGAGAAGCGTGCTGTTGGCTTACTATTGCTTCCAATAGCAAACTTGGAAAATAACACTAACACAGATCGTTCATGATCATTAGCATTCTGACAGGGCTATTTTTATAGTAACTGACAAAAATATTTATCTTATTGCACTCAGAGACTTGACAGTGTGACTTTTGCAGTGACCCCTCAGTGGCTGCACAAACAAAGAATATTTTGGACAAGCTTTAAGGGCTTCTGCTTCAATAAAAAGTCCTGACAGGTGATGTACTGTGACGGAAATTCATTTAGGTGTCCTATCGTTTAAGAAGCTATCTATTAATCTACTCTACTACTGCCTACTACCATCTACTAAGAACAAACTTCTTATTGACTCTAGCAAATAAACCAGGATTTTAGAGTTTCAGCAATACTTCTTTTTAACTAAAATATACAAAATACTAACATACTAAAATACTTTTGTTCATCTTTAAATGGAAAGTATACTGACCAATTGTTTATGTAATCGTTTTTTCCCATTTTTCCCATGGAGTAAAGCAAGAAAATACTAAGGGGCACATTTACTTATCCACGAACGCTCCGAGCATTCCTTTGATCGGTCCAATCATATTTTCCACAACTTTTTTTTAGTGTGAAAAAATCAGATTTTGCCGATGTTTACAATCGTTGGGTTTTGTGACTTTCCGATCACCAACATGATATTTTTGTTAGCATTTTCGTGATATTTGCGATCTTCAGAAATTTTCGTTTCCAATCTGAATTTTTCCCATTTGGGATTTGAACTCTGTTTTGATAAATCTGCCCCTAAGAGACACTAAGAAAACATGATCGTTTTTCATCAGATTTTGTGGGTCGGTTTTTATCTGATCTTGTCATGCAACAGCACGCAACAGCATGTGAATTTGTAGGATCCTATAAAATCTGATCTCCATAGACTGTAATATAAAGTCAGATCAGATAAAGTCAGATGTAGTGTTTTGTTCCTGTGTCAACATATGTATTTCAATGCAAAAAAAATTTTGCTCTTACTGAATGTGACATTATCGCGTTGGAAGGAGACACAGCTGCTGTGTTTGCACCTGACAGATGGAAAAAACGAAATGTGGTTTATACATCCAATTTTTCTATGAGTCCCATTATATTTTGACACGTGTGTCTACGTTAGATTTGTTGCATGCGTTTTGTTGCTCCGACTCCATCTGGGAAAAACGATTGCGGAGTTGAGCCCTTATTCTGGAGATGTCTGTTTTAAAAGTTATTGACTAGTGGTGCCAGGCAGATATTGTCATCTTAAATCATAAATGATTATTTTAAAGGGCCCTAACACAAAAAAAGTGAAATCATAAAATTACATTATATATAATGTATTATTTTAGATCCTGTAAAGGTATTTTTTCTTTTAAGCAGAAGTCCTGTTTTATTGCAGTGACTACTATCAGATGCACAGTGTTAAGCCATCTTTTATCTCTCGTCTAGACAGAAACTAAAAAACTGTATGTATAGTAGAATACACATTTGTGTCCAAGCCATGGTGCAGAGTTTCAAATATGTGGTCTTAAAGAACATTATATTTAAATGCTTAAAGGTCATATTCATTTCTCGTGGTGCTACTGACCCTTTAAGATTGGGTAACTCTATTCTACTAGCCATTGGGATTTCCTTATTAATGAAACTAAGGAAAACGAATAAAATAAAAGTTACTTTTTTACCATACCAGCATTACTGTTTATGTATGTAAAAATACTACTCAATAACAATGAACCTAGCTTTTCCTTTGGTTTCTCTTAGACAATAAAATATATGAGCATAGCATATTTTGTGCACCAAATAATTATTCACTGTACATTAGGATTTGGGAGTGGGATTTGTCATACTGCTTACCTCAGCAGAGGCATTCTCTATATACATTACTAGGATATCCAGAAATCAAAAACAGATTATTTAGTCTTTTTAAAGTCTAGGAAGAATGTCCCAGCAGAATTAAGGGATATGGCAGTGGCCCATTAAATGGAAAAGTGCAAAACCTAAAAGAGTCTTTGTTCTCCTTAAGAAAGGTGGTATGCTCATAATTCAGTGTCTACTTTGAAAATAATTGGGACATAAGCACATCTTAAAAACATGATATTTTTTGCATGTAGAATGTGCAAAATCTTGCACAGAACAGGATTGACTGAGATTATTACAGTCCTGATCAGAGTGAAGAAGGATTATAATACCAATAATAGTACATAAAGAGAGATCCTTTTATAAAGTCTTAATGTAATATGCTCACTACTTGCAATATACTTTACAATCAAAAAGGTTTAGAATAGAGTCACATCTGTTTGCAAATATGCACATGTAATGACTGTATGCTAGGGACAAACTGAAACCCTCAAGTTACACACTTAGGGGGAGATTTATTAAGACCCGAACGGGTCCGAATGCGCCGAGCGGATTCGCGGCCGATTTTTTCGCGGGCGCACGAAAAAGTCGTGCGAAAAGTCGTGCCGCTGTTTGCAATGGTTTGGTACGAAAATTACGTGACTTTCGGATCGCCAATACTATTTTTTCGTGACTAATACGATTTTTTCGTAAGCATTTTCGGGATATTTGCGATCTTCAGAAATTTTCGTTTCCAATCCGAATTTTTCCCATTCGGGATTCGAACTCGGGTTTTGATAAATCTGCCCCTTAGAGACAGCTTTCCTCATTTAGGAAGGTGAGAATGCTGAAGGAAAGCAGGTATAGTAGGCAAGTTTCAGTGATATCGTTGCTGATCTTTAAGTTGATGGCCTTGCTTACCACCCACAGTGGATTGACCAACTCACTTCACTATCTTATAACTAGCATTATTTGCCATTGGGGAAAAATGTTTTGCTGTATTCAGAAGCAAGTGACTCATCTGATATTCTGTCACATGGCTGCATGTATAAAGCCCTTTTTATCCAACAATTGAATAATACTTGGAAGTCATTCATGTGGCCACAGTTCTAATGACAACCTATTTAAAGATGTCTGCAAACAATAGTTTATTCATTGTCAAAAATGTGCGCTCCTCTGGTATTCATCTGAGCCATTACTGTGGTTTCCTGGAGAGTAAATGCAGTTTTGTTCTTCACCTAACAGTGTGAATAAGTTGCATCTTTCTTGAAATAGAGAAAATAACAAAATCCGTTTCACTTGGAATTTCCCCAGTACAAGATCCTAACCAGCTTACAGCCTTTGAACTGCGTAGACATTATAAACTACAGTTGTTACATGTAAAGGTTAGCTATCATGTTTTAGGGAAAGTCCATGATTGCTTAATTGCTGCTGATATACAATACTAGACTACAGAAGTAAATATAACAGTAAAATGTATATTAAAAAAAAATAAAATATGCATCTAATACAACCTGCACTTACATAACTACCTAGCGTTGCCCAACCTGAATAACTAACACATTTTGTTTGAAAAGAAGACTGGAGAACTATAGGTAACAATGAAAAAGCAAAGCACAGTCAAAAATAACATGTAATCCCATGAGCACTTAGAAGTATCTAGGTAGCAACCTTCTTTCCTGTTTTCCTTGATTATCTCATCCTTAAGATGGTTTCTTTGGTATTTTTGGGAATGGAGGGCTTTTTTCATGTCCATACATTTTTCTTCCCTTCTTCTAGAGGTTCCTTAGCACCATCCACATCCCATAGGGCATAGGCACATGGTTTGGGGATACTAGGGGACAGATGGAGGGCAAGGAGCATGTGTTAATCCACTGTAAATTACATTACCGCAAAGGAAACAAAAAAAACAAATCTTTCATTGTTTTATGAGGCCCATGTATACACATGTTGTGACAACTATGTGACTGCAAAGATCCATGACTCCAAAGTTGTCTCATGAATCCATATTGTTATGACATTAACACAGCTGGTGACATCAGTGGTCTAAAAAATAAGAGCATTTAAGCATGCCCAGGAACCATCTACAGCAGCCTAGAGTTTACTTAGCCAAGGATCCTCAATTATCATGGGTATGCTAAACATTAGGGTTATTATATGTTGACCTAATGATAGTGTACCTAATTTCTAGGCCATCATTTGTCAGCCAGTAATTGTCCTGTTAATCTCCTCTATATCCTCCTAATAATATGCAGCGTCAGCTTTACTGTATATTGCCCTTACTATGTAGAAAAGAATCTTTCAATATAGAAGTGTAAAAAGGAAAAGTGCCTTTAGCTGGTAAGCTGTATGTTATGAACACTTCTTTATGAACCCACAGAACAGTTCAGTCACCCATGATAGATCTCTGCTATTGTGGGCGACTAACCGGTCCAAAATGGCTTTCCACCAGTAACAATAGGAGTCGCCGGTGGAAGAGAACTATCGTGGGTGACTGAACTGCTCCGTGGGTTCTTACCCTTATTCAGTATATCAGGATATACAAGTTTATTTCTGTGTGCTGCTCTAAATGCTGGTGTGTAGGCAAAGTTTTATCTAGGAGTAATTCACAAATATAAGTAATTTTTAAACAATCAGCGCTAATTTGCTTCTTTTGCCATTTTAATTTTATTATCCTTTTCTGCACAAAGGCATGAACTACAAATCTTTGCTTGTATGGGTTTGACAAAATGTTTGACCCTAAAAGAAGTGTACAGCTGCTCTAACACTACTAAAACTCCCATTTATCTTGTTTTATTTATTTATTTTTTAAAAACCACAAATAAACTCGTTTCCACAAATTTTCTGAAGTGAAAAAGCATTTGCAGGAAATGTGAATTGTGGCAGAAAAATCAGCATAAAAAATCCATAAAACTTGAAGAATTTGAAGCAAAGAAAAATTTTCCAAGGAAGGGAATGGACATCTGCCATTGACTCCTATATGAGTTTAAGGTGGAGAGTTTTTGGATTTGGAATTGTTGGGAGGAAAACGCATAATAAATCTCAAAATAGTCGCAATTTTTTTCCCTGTGACTTTTTCAATGTCAAAAAACTCACCCCAAAAAATCAGGGGTTAGTAAATGCCCCCTAACTGTAGGCTGACATGAAGTAAATTGGCTCTTTAAAATGTAGCAAGTGATGGACAACAATATTCCTCATCTCAAGGAAAGTTTATAAGTCTAAGTCAGCAAGTCTCACAATGAAGTCATTTTTACATTGATTTGTTAAATCACATTCTCTATATACTATTCTCTCGGAATGCATATTTTATGCAGTAAACATAATATTACTGGTTCAGGGATATCCAGATGTAACCCACTGTGCATTGGCACATTTGTGGCCATTGGATCCAAAGTGTCTTTTCAGCTGCTCACAGAACAGACAGTAAAAGAGTAAATGTTTCAGGAAAGATTTTGCACTGAATCTGGGCATACAGCCAAATCCAATATTACTTGTACCTTGTACAACCTGAAACGTCGTTGAGACCTAAAGCATTGCTTACAGGGAATGAACACATCATACCTTAAAGAAAATTGTGCTTTGTTTTTATCTATGACAAACAGAAATAAAGGTGATCTCTAATCCTCCACTAACAAATATACATTTTTTACTTATATAGCGCCTGTATATTCCAGGGTTTAATTAATAACTTATGGGCCTTAGTGCAAATTTTTGGCCTGCATTCTCAAGTGAAGCATCATAGTCAGCCATTCGTTTTGGAACTACAGATATAGAGCCCACCCATCTTTAGCCTGACCCCATGGGTTGTTTTCAGTGTCAGTGATATGGCCTCATATATACTAGTGTTTCACTTTAAGTAAAGCAGGTCACTGCTATGGATCATCTAAATATTTGACATTATATTCTGAAGGTTACTGCTGTGCTCTAAACAGGGATTTCTGTATCTTCAAATCATTTTCTCAGTGGCAGCTGCTGTGTGACTTCTGTCTCCCTGATTTTTATTTCTACTTCTATGAAGTAAGCATACATTATTGTCTGGTCTTTAATATGAATATACTACTTCAGCATACTGATGCCTAATAATAAATAGAGTCTGCAGTCAAGTTTACACTTGATAATTTCAGATAACTTAGATATTTAGATAACAAGTAAAGACTAGTATGTTTTAAATAGATTCTGTTTATATATACATATGTTAAGCCTCATTTACACTGGAATTTAATAGTTACCATATGGACATTATGCCATAAGATAACCACCATGTAGCAATATTTCCCAAATAGTGGATAATCTTTATGAACTGCTTTTTGACTGAAAGGCTCAGCACGGGTCATCAACATGAACATGGAGTCAATTGCATTGTAAAAAAAACTTGATGGGTGGACAGTACTATAGTGGCCTTTTCTACACTGGTGCATCTATATAATTGGAGAAAAGGTTGTGTGTGCCACTGGGCTAAGCAGAAATAATTATCACTTCTCTAGATATTATTGATGTTTTCTCTAAAATGTATAAAGGATCTTCTTATAGTCAACTTTTGACTATAGTCAACATGTACATGTACATATAAATATTATAGAATAGCTTTACATTTTATTTATTTAGGACTGTTAGCATACTCCCTTTTTATTAAAAATATTATTTTAAGGCAAATTTATCAAAGTGTGAAATCAGAGCTCACCACAGAAACATTCATCCCCTTTCTAACTATTTATAAGGGATTTTTAGAAGCATATTTATCAAATGGTAAACTCTAGCTTTCACCCATTGATAAATATGCATCTAAAAATCCCATAGGAATGAACAGATAGAGGCTGAATTTTCCTCTGGTGAGCTCTAATCTCCCATTTAATAAATTTGCCACTAAATGTTCATCTTGTAATTTTGAGTTGCTGTAAGAGCTTACATATTTAAACTTTAGCCTATACCATTACAGTGCCACATATGCTGACTTTCTAAACTAAATTTTATATATGTAGCGTTTAGCTTTACTCTCACTTTGATGCTATGTTAAATGAACAGCTGCATTGCTTGTTTTCATCTAATTAGGAAAATTTGAGTGTGGAATCAAAAAGTGTTAACAAGTCAGTGTAAAGTGACCAAGGATAGCCTAAATAAATTACACTTCACACCCACAAAATGTCAGGCTTTTTATGTGGCTTCTGGTAATAGCATCATTGTCCTTCACTTGAGAGGTCAATACCATGATTTCCAATTGCAGACAAATTGTATTTGTTTTCCTTTTCAGTGAGTAACCGTTTGAAGTGACAACTACGAAAGAATTCTTGTCCTTGCCAGTTGACTGTTCCTTTAAAAATAATTGACAAGAACACTTTTTAAAACTGAAAGAGAGAGAGAGACAGTGGGAAACACATTTGAAAGATATATCCCAGACTGAAATATAGGGCCCATAGAAAAAAAACATTTCATTACAAAAACAGCAATTAAAATCCATAATCAAATCAATTAATATTTAAATGAATATTAACTCAGCAGGCATCAAGAAAATGTTCTCAAGGTTTTGATCTTGCAAAAGTGTAAAATACCTAGACACTGTAAAATTAAGAAAAGGGCAGCAAAGGAATGTATAAGTTCACTGACAGTCATAGCAGGGAATAGTCAGAAGACAAAACATATCATTTGCAACCTGTTCCTTATGATGCTGATGGGATCTACCCTTATTTATATATGGTACTCCATTTATTGCCTAAGAACATTGCAACAACAAAAAAATTGGCAAAATGTGTCAGCAAGCTTGTTCTTGGTTGAATGTTGTAAGATAAATATAGAGATTTTTTTTTTAGACAACTGTGATCTGTGATAGGGCATCAACACATTTTGTAGCCAAACAAGAGGCAAAGTGGTAAAGTGAGCCCTGCCCAAACATTCTTGCCCCCAAGCTGCTTCTTTGCTGCTTATGAATACTGCTTTCTAGTCATAATCAGAGCGAGTTACATGTAAATGTCCATCAGTCTGAGCGAGGAGCAGTCTGAGCACTTATTTCCAAATGCAGCTCTTGAGTAGTGATATTTAAAAGTGGGCATGGTAGCTCAGCCTCACCAGAAAAGTAGCAAAACCAGCTGGCATGGATTCACAGGGAAATTCTGCATTTTACAATGAAAATTCGCGGTCACTTAAAAAAAGGCCCGAATTTTGCCAAAAAGGCAGAATCTTGCCCGAATCCCAAACTGAATCCTGGATATCCATTTCTATTTTCCTTTTCCATATCAAGGCTGAGGGCACATGGAGCATTTGCTCCGCTGCTATGAGCCTGCATTTTTAAGAGAAGCAGATCCGCTCCCTTACGCACCTCAGTAAAATGGCACTGACAAGTACAGTTTCTGCCTCCGCTCAGCTACAGAAAATGGAGCCAGGCAGGGATCACACCAAAAATGCCTGCTTTTGCGTCTTTTTTGAATCCCCAATCTTCTCTGCTTGTACTTGTCAGTGCAGTTTTACTGAGGTGCGTAAGGGAGTGGATCCACTTCTTTCTGCAAAAAAAAGCAGGCTGAGAGCAGCGGAGGGTCCCTCCACTTTGTATGCCCTCAGACATATTATTAAAACCAGTTTTAATTGGGCTGATTATTTATAGCCTACATAATATTAAAAAAAAATATTATATAACATCTGAATTAAAAGAAGTACCCACATATCAAATTCTTAATATTTCAAGGGATATGACCTCTTAATGGCTTTCAAAGAGAAGTGACGTGAAATTGCAGTGCCAGTTAAATATGTAAATTAGGCTAATTTTTCATCCCTTTTGCTCCTGTCACATGCATAACCTTAACACCAAATGTCTTTTTACACTTGCTTAAAACCAAATGTGGCCCTCCCCCCTCCTCCTTGTGCAGTTTACAATGCATATGAAAGCAACTCAGGTGGGCAAAGGAAAAAAGGAATTTTACATTTAAGAATTAGTTACAGCAGGTATATGCATCGACACTGACCAAAATTATTCAATTACCTGTGAGTAAACCTAACATTATGAAAACACAATGTGAAAATAGCATAAAATAATCATTTATTTAGTAAAACAACTAAGCTATTCTTTATGTGTATATTTCTTACTTCATGCTAAAAACGTAAATTGGTGCTAAAAACGTAAACCAGTCTGGCATTAGCCTTTTAATTGCATTTTTAGCCATTTAATTGCTTTTTTATTTTTGCATCATCTTTGATAACTTTCTCTAGGCAAAAAAATATGGATTTTGTAAAGCCAGTTCCCTAGGTAAAGAGAAAGCGGACCCAATGGGGAGAAATGTGGGTTTCTTTGTTTCATGTAGAAAGACCTGCTCAGCCATTTTCACCTTACCACACATAAGAGTTTTTCTAACACTGTAAATTTTATAACATTTTGGCAAAGCATTCCAGTTTGTTCATTTGGAGTAGAAAGGCATATACTGTATATCTATTTTGGATTTGTCCGATTTAAGCTGGCCATACACTCACTGATTAAATCATATAAAACCCATGTGGGCTCAGAATTATCAACCTGGTAATTTTCATACCATGGCAATCTGCGCATATATTGTGTATCGGATGATACCCTTGGAGGACCTACAATGGAAGTAACTTTTATATGATTGGTGTCTGCCAACAATTTGTATATTCTATAATTTGAAAGTGTATGGCCAGCTTTATGGACACTGGCCTTTATTTACCCACAGGAAAACACATAACATTAAACAAGAACCTATGGTACTTAGTAAATGGGTTTCCAGATGAATATGCAATTACCCTTGTTTGTTTACTAAAGAATCAGTGTTTACTTTCTTTTGTTTACTTACTGTAATGACACATAGGATCTTAAGCAGTTAATTAACAGACATCAGTACCATTCTTATCTGTTAAGATAGAATTAGAAATGCCATTATCATTACCAGTGATTGAGCAGCTTGTAGCTTTAGGGCAATGCTAGGCTTGTAGCACATGGGTATATATGTATAAAACACAAGGATATCCTGTGCTGTATAATATTACAATATAAAAAAGTACACAGGAAGGACAAACATTATAATAAATAATGGTTTATTTTGACTGGCTGAAAATCACCACAAACTGCCTCTGCTTTTCATACACGTTAATTGTAAATGTCTATAACCTCTAGCATACGTTTAGTTGCTTTTCAGACTGAAAATGTTGTACTGAAAAATACGTATAACAGAGGTTTCAAGAGTTTATCATTCAAATATAAATACCAGAAATGAAATAAAATAAATAAATGGCTATGAGGCATTTTTAAGCACTTTTCATAGAGCAAAAATAGTAGGACCGAAAATAGCTATGAATTCCATCATCCCTAGTCTTGGTTTACAAAGTTATTCTATATAAATTAGCACCCCAACTAATATTGCTGCTATGCTTAATGTCATAGGTTTTATCATCAAATATTATTTATTCTTTTACTCTAATGAGAAAGTATCATCATGTTTTATTATCATTGTTATTATTATTATCATTATTATTCCAGCTACATGAACATATTCAAACTGATGTAATCAGATCACTAATATCCATATCCAACTGACCTTTCTATTCATTCCTATGTAGTATAAATTTTAATGATTTATATACTTTTTCCCTAATTACAAAATAAGTTTACTTTTGAGTCTTAAACTGTGTATGAAATAATTTAATGGTAAAGAAGTAAAAAGGAAGACTCCTTCTAAACAGTGAGAAAAGTTAACCTTCTGTTTGGTTAACTGTCACGTTAATCAGGCATTTGTGAATTGTATCTTCAGATGTCTCAGTAGGTTTGCACTCTGATGGAAATCCCTTCATCTTTGGGTTGAGTGATCAAATATGACCTTTGTTGATTCTGACCTTATAACATTACCATTTAAAAAGCTGACCAGTGACCTATGTGACATAACCTATTTGGCTTATTTTGGTTCCAAGTCAACAGGTATTCTCATCATTAAATGACTTCCTCAGCTGAGGACAATTGTAATGGATAAAATGGAGAAAGAACTATATTTTATTGGAACTACTTTTAAGATCATAACTGTTTCTTATTCACAGAATATGTATTAAACTAAATGTATTTAACTTATAAATATTACAAACAAATTACAAATATATAAGAATTGTACTTTACATACTAGTTGTTAAATTGCGGCCATATAAAAAAAAACATAACATAGTTTTAACTTTTTGACATTTTGTCTGTTGAAATGTTATATACACTGTTGATGTTTATAAAAAAAGAATCATAAAATAGTTTTAATTTAGACATTTTACATGTGGAACTGTTATATACACACTAGGGGGCACGTTTACAAAAGCACGAACGCTCGGGCGTTCATGCGAACGATCCGAGCGTATTTTCGCCGATTTTTTCGGGCGTCCGCACAACTTTTTCGTACGCCGCACGACTTTTTCGGACGTTTGCACAAAAAAATCGGAAAGGTTTTACCGCTGTTTACAATTGTTCGGTACGAAAATTTAGTGACTTTCGGATTGCCAATACAATATTATCGTGACTAATACGATTTTTTCGTAAGCATTTTCGTGATATTTGCGATCTTACGAAATTTTCGTTTCCAATACGATTTTTTCCCATTTGTGATTCGGATTCGTGGATTAGTAAATGTGCCCCTAGATGTTTATGAATTAACTTAAGTAATATATAGTAAATTGTTCTTAGTAATTGGAATTCTTGCGTTCAGAAAATGATGTTCTCCAGCTAGGTTAATGGTGTGATCAGATGACAAATTAAGTAATTGTGTAATCTGCCCAAATAAACCCAGCCTAGCTCCTGAAGCAACTGATAACTTCTGACTAATTGATGAGGTGAGATCTACATGCTTAAATAGATAAATGGTCATCTTGAGCGTTAAACTCACTAATCGTTGAGGGAATATTAGTTTAAGTAAACTGCACAAAAGAAACCTGTGTGTTTGTGTATGTTGCTTAATGGATACTTTTTTACAACACATTTTCAAACAAAGAATCGTGGCTCAGCTATTATGGCTGTGTGTGTTTGCTTGTGTGGGTCAACACAACACTGGATAACATCAAACTGTAAAAAAGAAAACAGGCTTATCTCTTCCACTTGTCCCTCTTGCTCTCATCCATCAAACTCTTAGCGTTTTTGCTTTATCCAACATTTCAAAGGTTTTTTCCCTCTCCTTTTCACGTCAGGATTTAGGCATGTACTTATTTTAAGAGTTTTCCAATTCAATGGCAGGGCTTAAGAAAAAAAGGGGATACAAATTCAATCCAGTTTTTTTACTGATCCCTAGAACTTCTGTTCTTCCCAGGAATTTTAAGCAAATGACAAAAGATGTAATTTCAATAGGTAAAGCTGTTTTAGAAAAAAAACCTCTTCATTGTTGTATTTTAATTAGATGGTTTATTGTAATGAAAAAAAAATTATTTACAGAAATGCATATTTCCTTATTGTAATAGCTTTAATATTTCCTTATTGTAATAGCTTTAAAACAATGTTTTATACAAAGAATTAAAGCTATGCTAAGCTATACACTGACTTCTTTAAGGTAGTTTTAAGCCAGGCTTAGACACATGTTTTTGGGGGCAAATCATAGACATAGACAGTTCATGTGTGGGCCTCTTTACCTGTGACTTTGCTAATCTTAGTATTTTTAAACATGCACTTGTGACTGCTGGAATCATTCATAGTCTGTTGCTAATAAAATAAGGAAAGCCGAGCTATAGTTTCTAAAAGGTTTATGGCAATTGCAAAAACAACTCCTCAGGGAAGAAGACTTAAGCTGGCCATACACGTTAAAATCCAATTGTTTGGCAAGTTTGTCAATGAGCGGATATTTGCCTAATTTGGCTGCCTACATTCTGGGAGAAATCAAGTTGCTTGGTCTCTGGGCCAAGAAGCTTGAATCTGCCTGTGTATGGGCAGACTTAATTAAGGTATTCTTTTGTGGTTTTTCTTTAATGCATTTTACATCTATTTAAATGATTTAAAAGTTTCACAGTAGGCGACTAGTTAATTGTTTGCACTTGTTTCAGACCTATATATGTGTGTGTGGGAGGGGAGTGTTGTGTTATACCTTTAATAGAAAGAGTACAGCAGGGATATGGGGCAGATACTACAGTGCTGCTAAATGTTTTACTCTGGGTGTTACATCCTCATTCATGTTACACCTACTTGAACAGATTTGTTGTCTTTTGTCTTTACATCAGACCTGAGCAATAAATTCTTCTGTCTTTAATCTGCATTTCCTCTCCCCGTGTTAAACAGGAGCACACAATATCAAAGGTCAAATTACTAGCCAGGTAAAAAGTAGACAATTGCTTTTTTGCTTCTTTGGCAAGGCACACTTATTTAAGCAATAAGTTATTCTTCTGATACTAGACTATTGCAGACATCAAGGAAGATTAGCTTTCTGCAAAATACATTATCATGATTATTATTAATAAAACCTATGTACCAACATCCCACGGTGCTTTACAAAATGCATGTGTATACTTGATTCTTTGTGAACAAAAAAAATTGTATTACAGCGCTTTACCTCACAAACCACTGGAGATATGTTTGTATCATGAAAAGCTAACAAAAGAAACTAGCTTCATTAAACCTTTATAAACTAAATTATTTCAAGTTTAGATTTTATCTAATTGGGATACTCCATCCAAAACCACTGGCAATAAACTCATGTTCAAACCTGATGCTCAGAAAACAAAAGCACTGTACGTTTGTATATTTGGACAGATGTTCTGCCCTAGAGCACTCTTTTTCTATAGATTATTAGACTCTGTGGCAACATCTTTGGCATGATAGCCAAATGAAACAAACAGAGCCGTTTTTCTAGCAATTTTTAAATTAATTGGGAACCATATCTTTTAAAGGTATTTGTGAAATGCTTCTTTCATGCTTTATTCTGTAAAAAATCTCATTAGTCTGACAAGTTACAATTACGGCTATTAAATAGACTTTACTTGATTAAACAGATTTGAGAAAAGCCTATGTTTTTCTGCCAGTGATTATCTGAGCAAGTTTATGCTCATAGATCCAGGAAGACATTTAAAAAACATAACCTAGATTAGAGGGGTCATTTTCTAACTGTCAGATTTTTTTAGCGCTAAAAGTCAGCTAAAAAAGTTGCGACTTTTTAATGATTTACTGTAAGTCAAAGCGGCTAAAAATTAAAATCTGACAATTCGCCAGCTAAAATTTACAGAGATAATGTAGTATTCAATGGCAGATGTCAATTTTGTGTGACAATTTGAAAAAAGTCACAGTTTTCATACGTAGAGATGAAAAATTCTAAATTTTTGCGACTTTTCTGAAACTTTTCCCACACATGCTTTTTCATTTCAGATTTTTTAATAAATGTCATACATTTGTGTAAGCCAGTTTATTTGAATTTTAAATAAAAGATAAATGAGAAATTAGAGCTCACCAGAAAAATTCACCCACTGTTTTCATTTCTATGGGTTTTTAGAAGGGTATTTATCAATTATCTTTCATCCACTGATAAATACGCTTCTCAAAATCTCATAGAAATAAATAGAGAGTGGGTGGCTTTTTCTCTGCTGAGCTCCAAATTCACACTTTGATAAATATGCTCCTGACTGTTTGTTTACTGTGTTCTGATTGTTCCTTACTAGACAGGCTAAACTCTGGTTCTGAGCATTGTCTGAACTATCTTGCCCCATTAAACAAACACATTTTCCCAAATGTATATTTCTATTTCACATACAAGAGTAGTAATATAAACATACATATACTGTTACTTTAACAGTATTATTTATATATTACTTACTCACCTTGCCTGATCAGTTCAGCGACAAATACAAGTACTACCAAGTTTCCTTTTAGTATTGAGCACATACAGTATGGGCAAAAAAACCATGCAGTCTGGTCATAGGAAATACCATGACTTACTCAAGGTCTCATAGGGTTCTGTATGTAGTTTACAGCTAGCAGCTTTGCATGGGTCCCTATATGCAATCAGATTGTGGACAGAAGAACTGAATATTAGATTAATCTGATATGAGCTACCATTTTGATGGCCAGATCAGACAAAGAACCTCTTATTTGTTGACCTGGATTTTTTTTGCATATGATCAATACTGATGGGCAAAATGTTTCACCAGGCATGGATCCACGTGACAAAATAATAGCCGCGGGCGACAAAATAATAGCTGCACAACAAAATAATAGCCGCGGGCGACAAAAGAATAGCCACGCGACAAAAGAATAGCTGCGGGCGACAAAAGAATAGCTGCGGGCGACAAAAGAATAGCTGCGGGCGACAAAAGAATAGTCTCGGGCAACAATTTTTTTTGACACGCAACATTTTCTGCGTTTTGCGAATTTTCCACCGTTTCACGAATCTTTTGAAAGATTCGCTAATTTTTCGGCGATGCGAAATGGGACAGATTCGCTCATCACTAATGATCAACCTTACAGGTAGATATAAAGGAGGTCTGCCTATACACATTGGAATTATTATTATCCCCCTTAACTTTAGCTTTGCCACAAAACTTTTTGAGCATATTAATAAGATTTTTTTGCAAAATCAATGCTCTTTCATCGATTATGGAACATATATATATAATAAATATTCAGCTGATTACTTTCTTTCATCATTTAACCTCTAAGAAAATTCAAATTTCTAAAGCCTGTTTAAATTTTATCACATTTATTTATTATTTACAACACTTTTCAGGCTGTTGGGAAATGTTCCTGATAAAAAGTATTTTAACAAACTAACACATTTATCAAATAATTTATCGGAATTTTCAGAATTATGAGCATTGCTTCAAAAGAGTGTGTTTCAGCGCTGAAGAAGATTACTACAACATGTAAATGAGTTGTAAATCTAAAAGTATTTGTATCTTTATGCCGCTTAATAAAATATAATAAGATATGTTAAATCATTTTTAGAATAAAAATTTGTGAAAAGTGACAAAATTTAGGAGTACTGTTTATCTCTTACCATGGTTGATGATGAAAGCGTGAAAGAAAAGAGAGCCACAGTATTTTAAATGTATTATTGTGTGCAAATATGGTACTTGTCCTTTATCATGTCCTTTATCTTTAGTCTCTGGTGGGATGGCATACACGGCGGCGCGATTTCAGTGAAATCGCGGACGTTTCCTCTCAAGGCAACTTCCGTGATTTCACTGAAATCGCGCTACGTATGCCATCCCACCGGCGATTTACATTCTCTTGTGTGATGGCATTTCGGGGAGATTAGTCGCCCGCAAACAGGGAGATTTGCCGCGGGCGACTAATCTCCCCGTGTGCCAGAGCCCTAAGCAGGCCCGGATTTGTGGAGAGGCCACAAAGGCCCGGGCCTAGGGCGGCAGAAGTTTAGGGGCGGCATGCCGCCCCGCCGCAAGAACATTTTTTAATTTTGCTCCCATACGGAGCAGTCGGGACCTCTCCCCACTGCTCCGTATGGGAGTTAAAAAGAGCGTTCGCGCATGCGCAATGGGGAGCTGGCGCATGCGCAATGGGGAGCTGGCACTTTGCGCATGCGCAGTGGGGGCGCGTTCGCGCATGCGCACCGGGGTGCGCGTTCGCGCATGCGCATGGGGGACTCCCACAGGGGCGGCCTCGGGGCGCACCGGAGAGAAATCCGGCCCTGGCCCTAAGACACACACACTTGGAATTTACCATATCGGGGAGTTTTGATAAACACCAAAGACCAAAAATCTCAATGTGTTACAGTGGGTAATGTTTTGGGGCTCTGGCACACGGGGAAATTAGTCGCTCCCTGTTCGCGGGCGACTAATCTCCCCGAGTTGCCATGACCCGCCATCCCACCGGCGAACATGTAAGTCGCCGGCGGGATGGCACACGCGGCGGCGCGATTTCCCGATATCGCCAAAAAAGACTCGCGAGAAAATCTAAACTGGACTCATGAATAATGCTCTGTTAAAGTATCCCTGTCTGACAATGGCAGCGTATACAATAGGCAGTGCATTCAATAAATATAGTGTTGGTTCTATTGGGGATGGACACGCTGACCTTTTTTGCACTAGACCTTTACTATTTGTCTTTAGAAATTCTTTTTCTATTCTTCCAAAGTCATGTAAGTATGCACTGGCCTGGTGTTAGTTAATGTTTTAACTTGTTATCTATATTTCCGAATATGTTGGCAAAACAAGATAAGATGCATACAAATACTCCAAGGTAAAGAATGGATTATGATTTTTCTACTAAAATTCTTTAGGCAGTATTGAGGAGGTAGGAAGTAGAAATTCCCAGAATAGTGCAGGTAAATAAATACACATTAATCTATACTTGGGATGGACAACAGGTAGGAAATATTTGGAGAACTATTAAATGCCTCAATTCCAATTTATGCAGACTATAAACATTTTAGGACGTTGTTCCTGCTAATGTTGTGACTTAAGTACTCCATTACTAACCCTGTCTGGTGTTAGCTAGAAACCCATTATCCAGAAAGTTCCAAATTATGGGAAGTCCATCTTCCTCAGACCCCATTTGTAATCAAATAATTAAAAATTGTAAAATATATTTCTTTTTTCTCTGCAATAATAAATCAGTAGTTTGTACTTGTTCTCAACTAAGATATAATTAACCCTCACTGGAAGCAAAACAATCCTATCCTATAGCACAAGTTAGGGAGTAGAAGGAGGCCCAGCCTGCAATGGCACACTGTACTTACTGCCAGCCTTAGGACAGGGCTGGGCTATGTCTTGAAACCAGTACTCCATGCATTATATATAATGATGTCTTAAGAGTTTGCTGGATATATTTCAGTTGAATATTGTTAGCACTACACTATTTGAATTTTTGTTAGTACTATTGCTCTCTGCATATTTTTCTAACAATTTCAGATTTTTGGTGGAAACATTTTTAGAAAAAACTTTGTTTTATTTAAATATATTATTTTGCTATTTAGCTTAATAAAAAAAAACATATTTCTTGCTGTTTTTTCTGGTTTTGCTTAGAAAATCATTTTAACACCTACATGAAAACCTACTTGATACGGGTAATACTATAATATAAGTACAACAGGTCTTTGTCTGCCGGTCATTCTAGTTTAGATATCTAAGCTGATTTACTAAGAACCCCCACCTCTAATGCATTCACTGTTTATTCTTATCAGACAGGCCTAATCCATATCTAATTAATGGATTAGAACAACCAGCAGCTCTAATGAGGAGTGGAGGAGGATAAGTGAGAATGAGTGATTTTGCTGAAGAATACATGGTAGCAGAGTATTAGGCAGGTGATAGCTATCTATAAAGCCGATTAAATTATTTCCTATCCAACAAGAAAAGGCTGTTATAATGTAATTACACCTAGTTGCTCTGTTAAGTATCTTTTTTTCTTTTAAGGATAAAGCATATTTCAAGGTGAATACAAATGTACAAATTGGAACCTTTAAGGACAGATATACTGAAATTTAGACTGGGGAATCCTAACGGATCCTCCCTGTTTAAATTTTATCACATGTATTAGCACTTTCTAGGCTGTTGGGAAAAGGTTCCTGATAAGAAATGACACATTTATCAAATAATTTTCAAAATTGTTAAGTCCCCGTTGTTTAAAATAGCAATGTAAGTTAATGGAAGGCTAAATAGCTTTTTTCCATGTTCAAAAAATTGCTGCAACATGTAAATTAGTTTTGTAAATCTAAAAGTACTTGTATCTTTTTACTGCTCGGTAAAACATACCAAGATTTATTAAATCATTTGAAAAGTTTCAACTGTGATCTTCTCTTTTGCAGTAAGGTATTAGGCCTATGGCAAATAAGGCAATTCTGGGGCATGTTGATATTCATGTTTAACATTCTGCCTTCTGTGCAGTGGGTCTGAATTCTGATACCACTCCCGGAAAGAGCATAGTCCAAACTTTATGTAAAAAAAAAAAAGGCCAAATCTATCAAAACTATCAACTAACATTGGTTTGAAACCGTATTTATGAAATAAAATATCATTACTGTCAAGAATGTGATATTATAATTTTGTGGTCACGGTTGAAATAGCATTATAATGATGATATCACATAAAGCAGTCTGTGAAACCCTTATGTGGATATGTACAAATTCTTCTGAGGGGTCCCAGAGGTGACCCAGAGGTATCCAACTGTACTGTGCTATAACGTGAACGAAATTTATGCCTTGATTCTGAACTGGCCAGCTGGTTGCTCACACAATGATTTAGGCACTTATCTGGCTGCCTGAGAACTTTACTGCATATTAATGCCTTTGGAATACACATGCTTCAAACCATCCATTTTATTCCACACACAGCTGGTTCGCTTTCTCTATACTGTTCACATAACCAATCTCAGTCAATCATATTTATGAATAGAACCATATGTCTTACCATTTGATGTGCTACTATGATGTATACACGGGACAAGTTTAAAACATTTGTATTGCATTAAGTAAAATTATAGTTAATCTGAGATATCGTCACTATATAGCCAAATAACAGCCTTTGCTTAAAGGGACACTGCCAGGACCTCAGTTAGCTAAGCCCTTAGTACGCTTGCTTCTGCATGAGAAGACTTAGGAATTTGCCAAGGGGCAGTGCTGAGGTCAAATTCTACCCTCCACAGTGGCTGTATGAATATCCAGGGGCTATAAAATGCAGCATTTGGAAAATCACTAGGTCTGCTACCATAGGACAAGTTTATTTTAAACCTAAGTGTTATTTTTATATCTATTTTGCAGGTGCACCAATATTATTGTATTCCCCAAGAGGCAATTATCCAGTTCTAAAATTACCAGCAATATATCTAGAGCTCTACATATACTTTAACATATTCAATTTGTATTTTTTTATATTTTCAGCTAATAAGAAATGTAGTTTGCTATGTTTTTAAGCCATCCCAGTAAGGTAGACTTAATCCTCAGGATTGCAAATTATGAACACATACCTGCCACTTTTCCCGTGTACTGTGGCTTCCAGGGCTAAACAAATGATTTTTTTAATTAGATGTATATATTATTCTATTCTTTATAGCTTATTCATTTTAAAAGCCTTTTAACCTATTATTTTCTAAGGGGAGGTATACTTGCTATGCAGGCATTCTAGTAATCAAAGTACCTAATGCACCTGCAGAGCAACTAAGAGAATTCCTTGTTCATAAACACTCATCTCTAAAACATGCTGTACTTGCTGAGTAGAATAAGTAACCATATTCAGGGTGCACATCTGCACACCATTAAACAAGAAGATCTCAGTGACTAAAGATGTCATCTAATTCTGCCAAAGAATGTATTTTCTGTAGGAATTATTCTGTTTTAATAGTACAATCTGGTTAAGAGTATCAGATAAATCTGCTAGGCGTATCACTTTGTTTTGATCTCATTTACTTTGATTCAAGCATGAAAAATGTAAAGCCCTTTGTCAGGATTATTCATTTTCTGCATTGTTGCTATGTCCTTGAGAAGCAAAACAGAATGCTTTATTTTTAGAAAATCTAATGGAAAAAAGAATCTAATCATTAAAAAGTTCTGAAAGTTTTTTTACATGGATTAATACCTATAATAGTCCAAATGGGTTATGTAATAAAAAGCAGTAAGTTTGCCCAATAGCAGTAACCCATAGCAACCAATGTTTGCTTTTAAACAAGTGACCAGTAAAGACTACTTGCTGATTGATTGCTATAGGTTACTACTCTTAGGCAAACTTACTGCCTTTTATTACATAACTCATTGGCAATGCTTTTAAGGGTTCTAGGTGAAGACATTATATTAGATAATAGTTCAGAATAAAATTTAGTGTGTAGAAAAAACCGTTCCATGGGGCTTGTTTACAGACCCAAGTGCAGAATCTTCAAATGCTTAAATGCCATTCACAAAGGGACTTGTACCATCACACACTCCTTTATGTGCGCCTAACTGCTTATTATTTTTATTATGAATAGGGCACAAATTAAAAAGAACATGGATGTATGTGAGCCATTAAATTAACACCATCCTTGTTATTATTATTATTATTATTAACATTTATTTATAAAGCTCCAACACAATCCGCAGCGATGTACAATAAGTGGGTTTCACACACTGGACATACATATAAAGCAATCAATAACCTGCCCAAAAGAGCTTACAATCTACAAGGAGAAAGGGTTGAGACACAAGAGGGTTGATTCGCTAAAGTATTATTGCGTGCGTTAAGTCGCATATCGCATGCGTTAAATTTTGTTCTACCGCATGCGTTCATTTTACCACTTTGCGCTAATTTGCATGCAGAAATAATACGCATGATTCACAAAAACTTAGACGCGCTAAATATCGCATTTGTCTGTGCGAAAAATAACACCTACTTAAGGCAGGCGGTAATTATAGAAAAGTACAGTTAATGAGCTTTTGGCAATAAAATATGGACTTTGCAGTGTGATTTATTCAAGTATGTGTTGGCCCTAGAGTGATGCAGCCTCCAGTTTGCAGGGAAATGGTCATTTTCTTAAAAGTAGTTTTACGAAAGTAATGCCGTGTATGGTGTATGCGGTTTTTTGCACGCGGCGACTATTTGTGCGCGATGCATTCATTAGCGCGTGTTCCGTCAAATACCGCATGAAAATAGTCTTCGCAACTTAAATAACGCAAACAGCATTGCACCTAAATTAACGCAAGTATCCTTTTAGTGAATTGTGCGTTAAGACGCAAAAACTTAGACGCAATAACATTTTTAACGCATGCTATAAATAGCGCACGTTTTAACGATTTTTAGTGAATCGGCCCTAAGGTGTGGGAATGGGCATGACCAGAGTTGTGAGAGGCGTGGTATTGCTTTTAGCAGCACACTGAGGTTATGTTAAACTAGCTTAGGGTAAGCTTTCTCTAAATAAATGGGTTTTTAGAGATCTCTTGAAGGCAGAGGAATTGGGAGAAAGTCTGACAGATTGTGGGAGCGAATTCCAGAGAAGGGGGGCAGCCCTTGCAAAGTTTTGAATGCGAGCGTGTGAGGAGGGAATGAGAGAGGAGTTGAGGAGCAGGTCAGTAGAGAAGCATAACAAGCGGGCTGGATGGTACCTAGAGATGAGTTCAGAGATGTAGGGTGGGGCAGAGTTATGAACTGCTTTGAATGTGAGAGTCATTAGTTTGAATTTTATCCTGGATGGTAGGGGAAGCCAGTGCAGGGATTGGCAGAGTGGCACGGCAGAGGAGGAGCGGTTGGAGAGGTGTATGAGCCTGGCAGCAGTATTCATTATGGACTGTAACAGGGACAGTCTTTGGAGGGGAAGGCCAATTAATAGGGAGTTACAGTAGTCCAGGCGAGATATTATAAGAGAGTGAATAAGAATTTTGGCAGCATCTTGGGTGATAAATAATTGTATTTTGGAAATATTTCTTAGGTGAAAGTGACATGATTTGATAAGTGACTGGATATGAGGAGTGAAGGACAGGGCAGAATCAAGGATAACCCCAAGGCACCGGGCCTGGGAAGATGGGGTGATGGTAGAATTGTTAACTTTTATAGATACCTCAGGAACAATGTGGGCGTTGGATGGGGGAAAGAGAACCAATTCAGTCTTAGAGAGGTTTAATTTAAGGTAACGTTTGGCCATCCAAGTGGAGATAGCGGACAGACAGGCAGGAAGAGACACGAGTTAGAAGCTCTGGGTTGAGATTAGGAGAGGAAAGATAGATCTGAGTATCGTCAGCATAGAGTGGTACTGAAAGCCAAAAGAATTGATTAATTTGCCAAGTGAGGAGGTATAGAGAGAAAATAGTAAGGGGCCCAGGACAGAGCCTTGAGGAACCCAGACAGAAAGAGGCAAGGGAGAAGACGATTCCCCATTGTAAGAGACACTGAAGGATCAATCTAAGAGATAAGATGAAAACCAGGATAAGGCAGT
The DNA here is from genome assembly GCF_000004195.4 of Xenopus tropicalis. Lineage (NCBI taxonomy): Eukaryota > Metazoa > Chordata > Amphibia > Anura > Pipidae > Xenopus > Xenopus tropicalis. Next base: position 80,376,344 of record NC_030679.2, read on the forward strand.
GTCATGAAGGCCAAGAGAGCGGAGAGACTGGAGGAGAAGAGGGTGATCCACAGTGTCAAAAGCAGCAGAGAGATCGAGAAGTATTAGTAGCGAGTAGTGTTTTTTGGCTTTAGCCGATAGGAGGTCATTTGTTAGTCGGTTTAGAGCAGTTTCGGTGGAGTGTTGTTGTCTAAAACCAGATTGTAGGGGATCCAGAAGGTTTTTTTTTAAGGGATCAAGGAAGGGTTTTTTCAGAATAGGGGTTACAAGTGCATGTTTCAGTTGGGATGGAAAGATTCCAGTAGAGACCGAGAGATTCAATAGATGTGTTAAGGCATTGTGTAGAAGTTTGGTAGGAATGGGATCAAGTGGGCAGGTAGTAAGGTGAGAGGAAGCCAAAAGTTTTGAGACTTCCTCTTCAGTCACTGAGAAGAAAGAGCCAAGAAGAGATAGGGTAGCATGTAGGGAAGTGAATGGTTATGGGGATTGTTACATCCAAGACTTCCTTTGCATCTTACACCTACAATGTAACTAATTTGTAATAAATAACAAATACAAAGTTTCCAGGGCTATACCCATCTTCATAGGAGAGTACACCAATTCCAAAGACCTTGGCACCAGAAAAATTAGAAACATTTTCATGAAGCTTTTGAATGACTAGGTTTGGGTAAATTTTTTTGACAGCAATAAAAAAATAACCAGGTATTAGGTCTTTTTCAAAAACCCACTTATGGTTCTCCGGATGTCTTGGCTATACATTACTATATAGTATTCATAAAGACAAAAACAGGAACAGCACACATTCAATATTGCAGCATTTTGCCTTTTATTTGAAGCCTCAGACTGACTTGTGCAGTGAAATAAACATTTTTATGGGTACAACCCACCCCCATATAAATAAATAGGGATAGATCATGTCCTGACCCCTAGGCGTGGGGGGGACAGAGCTCGAATTTTGTTACAGCGAGAAACCTATTGGATTAAAAAACTGGGAACATTGGCCCCAAAGTGATTGAATGAATACTGTCAGTTTAGTTGTTTTTTGAACACAAGATAAGACTGTGATAAGAGACAATATGGGATGGATTCATTTCACTTTGTTCATGCTCCTTTGGGAGATTCTTTTGGATAACACTATCCCTTTAATTAAGGGGGTGGTGTTTGGGGAGTAGTTTGGACACGCCTGTGGTTGTGGGTATTTAATGTGATATTTTTAGGTGGCCATTTGTTTCTTCAGAAAGGCTCTAGGCCAGAGCCGAAATGTTGATAGGATGGCAATGTTACAATAAAGATCGTATTTTTTTTTAAAAGTCCTTGGAGTGTGCTTGTAACAATCTCTTGAAGGTATATATATATATATATATATAAAAAACAATCAACGCACCAGAGGTCACCCCTTTAGGATTAGAGGAACGGAGCTTCCATTTGAAGCAGCGTAGGTGGTTTTTCACGGTGAGGGTAGTGAGGTTGGGGAATGCCCTTCCTAGAGATGTGGTAATGGCAGATTCTGTTAATGCCTTTAAGAGGGGCCTGTATGAGTTTTTGAACAAGCAGAATATCCAAGGCTATTGTGATACTAATATCTACAGTTAGTACTAGTGGTTGTATATATAGTTTATGTATGTGAGTGTATAGATTGGTAAGTATAGCTTGTGTGTGCTGGGTTTACTTGGAAGGGTTGAACTTGATGGACTCTGGTCTTTTTTCAACCTTATGTAACTATGTAACTATGTAACTATATATATGCACTGCAATCATTTACAGATACCTGCTATCCAGAATGCTTGGGACCTGAGGATTTCCAGATATTAAAACGTCTTGCTCACATCACTCTAAAGCAGGTCTTAAATGCACAATTTTTATTTAATATTAACAACTTAATTACTGTAAATTGAAGAACATCACAAAAATGGAATCTTTTCAATATTTCTTCTTTATGCATTTTAGGGTTAGAATTGCTGCCTTACAGTACCAGGGTCTTCAGTTCAGATTCAGCCACAGGACTGTCTGCATGGAGTTTGTATGTTCTCCCTGTGTCTGGTTATTCTGGATTTCTGCCACATCCCAAAAACATACATACAGGTTAATTGTCTCCTAATAAAATTGTCACTACTATGTGTGATTATTATAGGAAATTTAGATTGTAAGCTCCACTGGGGAAGGGACTAATGTGAATGATGCATAATGTCTGTATAATGCTGTGTTGGTGCTGTATAAATACCAGGAAATAAAATTTTACTATGGAGCTGACCTCTGACCTAGTGGCTATGTCCGAGCAAGTTACAATCTGCTCCTCATACTTATTAAATATATTGAAGTCTGGCTGTTATACTAGACCAAGGAGAAATCGGTATTGCAGGCTTTAAAATGCGGTAACATAAGATAACATTAACTACTGGCAAAAAGTGAACTCAGGAAGGCTGGTGCAATCAGTAACAAATGTCTCTCACAAGAGTATTCCAAGAATGTGATGCAATGTATTGCAAAGGCTGTGCTGGGTCACCTGTGGCTGCTGCACACCTGCATCCACATGAGTGAGTGTTAGCATACATACTTACTAATGAATGCTTCAGGCAGCATCCCCCATTTTTCTGGAAAACACTGAGCAATATGGGGCATAATTACTAAAGGGTGAAATTTGGAGAATCTTCACCAAAAATAAAAAAAATCACCATCATTTCACCAGTTTGCTAAAAGGAGATAATGGTAAGTTTTTGTGAATTGAATTCACTTTGATGAAAAAATTCTCTTCACACTGATGAAAATTCACATTCACAATTTCTCCAGTGAATCATTGCCAAATTTACCAAAAGCGCAAGAATGATTTCCTGCCAAGAGAAATTTCACATAATTTCTCCATGGCATACATTTTCTAGCAAATTCTCAGACAGATACACCTGATAAATGACGGCAAACTTTAGCAGTAATATGTGGGGGAAAAATTCAACCTTTAGTAAATACGCCCCTATTTCTTTACCTTTGGGTATAAACCAATATTGAAGGTTAAATATCTTGTCAATAAACAACGTAGTCTAAAGATGAGAGGACATAACTCTTTATAAATATGTTAGAGGACATCATTGACAAATTCCTTGCAATCTTTTTTTATCAAGAAATGTACAATGGACAAGAAACCATTCCTTTAGATTGAGGCAAAGGCATTTTCATCTTAAGCCCCATACCTGTAAATAGTTCTGCATGTCACTGGTGAGGCTGTGGAATGCTCTGCCTGGTGACATGATGGCAGATTCCCCTTATACAGTATATTTAAGAGGTACTTAAATGTCTTTTGGGAACACAAAAATCCAAGGCTAAAGTTAGTGTATGCATGTTAGCATATGTGTGTATTTATTTATATATATATTGTAGTATGATTAATAGTAGTATTAGAGTAGAATAGCATTAGATTTATATTTAATATATATTTTATGCACACATATATTAAAACAACAGCACTGCTGATTGTTCTATTTCATAATTTTTCCACAAACAAGAGAAAATTATAAAACTATTTCTAAACATGAAAGCAAAAAAGAAACATTTCCTTAAGGTATTGCAATGTATGATATTTTGTCTATCCATAACTAAGTTGAAGCACTTTGATTATCATTTTAAAACATTTCCCTTATGCATTTTCTCCCCTTGTTATTAAAGATGCTATCAAAAGTTAAAGAATGATGACAGGCATGTTATCCAAAATAATGTATATTACACTATAATATATTATACTTTGGTATTATATATATGTTTACAGTGTTCTACAATTTAACATGTAGAAAAAACAATTGAAATACTATCAAGCTCTAAGACTCTGGGTGAGCAATAGTGCTTTATCTTCTTAGTTCTGTGTGTCAGGGTGGCAATCACATTGTAGATAATTGATCTTCACTGTGGTAATTACGAAGATTACATGCCAGCAAATGACTTGCTCTAGGCAGACCTGTAACACTCCAATTCCCATCCATAGATACTACATGATATAATAACTTAATCACTCTCTACTCTGCATTGACTGAAATGTATATCTTTGCTTCATTGCACATGTCCTTTGAGATGAAAATAAAAGGTAGCTGTAGTTTTTCCCTTAGCTTATTCTTATTAATAAACAATAATCTAAAGATCATTATATAAAACATACCAGGTTTTTGGCATTTATTTAATTGAACTAAAGATGTTAATTAACCAAACATACATAAAAAAAAGAAATGAGAATTGCCCTAATTGTAAAGCTGTCACTTGTAAATTGTTTTGTGCAATATTCTTGTATATTCCAAATATATTTTATATATCACAAATACAGGACAAAAAGGGATTTGCTTATTAGAACTTACAGTCTAAAGCTGGAGGGTTTTGATGTGGGCACACATTGCCCAGTTGCAATGTGTGCCACTGGGCAAAATCAGGGGACAAAAAAAAAGTGAGAAATGTGACAGTCAGTATTGCATTTCCACAAATAAGTGGTTTATAGTTTATCATGAAAGTGTAAAGTCTAAAATTATGGTAAGCTTCTCTGAATAAATTTGGAAGCCTAATAATGGGAGAAAATCTTTTTTATAGAATGGAATTCCACATCTGTAACAATTTCTCATAAGGCAATAAGGGAGGTATTAATTAATAGTCCATTAGAAGTGTGTAATGAGTGGTTTTGTGACTACTTCATAAGTTCAAAATATAGGGTGGGGCTAGTTGTGAACTGTTTTGAATATGAATAGTAGACGAATGATGTGACAATAGGAGTGGTTGGTAGTGTCTGAACCTGGCAGCAGCAATTATAGAGTAGTAACAGTGTGCATGGAGGTATACAAACTACAGAGCGTTAAAGTTGTCATGAGAAATGACAAGATGAAAGACTGTATTAGAATTTGTGTGCATCTTGTGCGACTAGTGGTGGTATCTCAATAAATATTTTCTAACAATAAAAGTGACAGAATTTAGTTGTTCATTGGATATGAAGTGTTAAGGGCAGTCCAGGGCTAAGCTATCCAGTCCTCCGAGTGAACAAGTGTGCTGATGACCAGGGTAGCATAGATTGGGAATGTAAAAGCCTGTGGCATGGGAATTGTGTGCTTCACTCACAGCCCAGGACTAGAGGTTGCACCCTCCACTGTTGCACCCTGGGCATTCTTCTGCCTACCCCTAGTTTCAGTCGCAATCAAAGATAGCCCCAGGGGTTATAGTGGAGTTGTTCACTGTAACAGAGAATTATTTTGGTTTTGAAAAAGTAAAACTATCATTAGCATTAGGACATTCACATGGAAATATCTGACAACAAGACACCGGTGTTATGATATCCGGGTTGAGATTTTTAAATTTGTCATCACCATGGAGTTTGTTTTTTTCAAATTATTAAGTAGAAGTATAATAGTTGGCCTAGACATTAAGTGATCTACCTCAAACACTGCATCATAAGTGAAAGACACTGGTGTGCATTAAAATGATAACTGCTTTGGGCAATTGGGATTGTTGCCTTGATTACTATGAACTAATTTAAAGTGCTTGGAGACCCAGAAATCCTATGGGGAAAAAAACTATAAAAATACTTTTCATTAAAATTTAGTATGTCTCTTAAAAAGCCATACAGATCTTTTCAAAATGAATGTCACTTTAACAAACACACACTTAGATATAAATACACTTTTCCTACCAAGGCAACTGCCCTAGACATGTGCCTCTCTGGCCTCTGTCTCAAATGTACTCATGTGTAATATGTGTAATAAATAATTTTTTTAACCTACTGGTTATTTGTACCTTAGTACTCAGATTCTAAAAGAATACCAGACTCTGCTCTGCTTTAGTTTTAGATAAAAAAAGATAAAAAGCCAAGAGAAACTCCTAACATTAGCAGTGCTGCCCCCCCTTTAATATAAAGAAAGCTGCTTGTCACTACTGTGACATAGAGAGACTACAGGGTCAGTTTAATAAACGACAGAGAATTTTAACAAGTCATGATAGTTATACTATTACTGATCATGTCAGATTTACTCATTTATTTTCCACTATAGAATGATTCTTTCTAGCACAGAAGTAAATACTCAGATCCTTTCTCCATGCATGTGATTTGCATGAGGGAGTGGAATTTGGATAGCTGATAGTGATCAGCACTGCTGCTGTGCAGTACTGAGCACTTACACCTCAACTAATTCTGATGAACTGACACAGATATGTTTTTGAAATGTATTAGTAGGTTAGAAACAGACAAGAAACTATGCTATATCAAGCAATGTATATTGCTTACAAGGCTTGTACATGCTTCTCCTACTATAAGCAAAATGGTGACTGAATGTTATCTCTCTGAAGCTCAAGAAAACCTTTAAATGGAATAAAAAAACAGCCAGGGAAGTTTTAATGATAAATAGGACTGCTAGAAATCCTTCAGGATTTCAAAGTTTAATATTTGATAAATGTTAAATACAGTTTAATTGTTGTAGGTGAATTATAAAAAGTTTTGTTGTTCCCTTTATTCAGGCTGATGGCACAAATGAACAAAAACCCCATGTAGATCCACCTTTCTTGAGGGATAATAAACAGACTAAATATTTCATTTAAACAAACAAAAAAATAAATATATATATATATATATTGAAGAAAAGACCAGCAACACCGGATCTATTGCAAACAATCAATTATATATTGAAAAATACATGAACAGCCAACGTTACGTTTCGGTCCCCGTCGGGACCTTTCTCAAGGCCTTGAGAAAGGTCCCGACGGGGACCGAAACGTAACATTGGCTGTTCATGTATTTTTCAATATATAATTGATTGTTTGCAATAGATCCGGTGTTGCTGGTCTTTTCTTCAATATTTAAATTCTTTTACCGTGAACCTGGGACAAGGATTGAAGCGGTGTGCCACCCTTGGTTCGATATATATATATATATATATCATACATGCCTAAACAATTTAGACCATTTAGAAGTAGAATGAAAAAGACTGAGGGCTAAACTACACAGAGGATTTAGCTCATAATTTGTGGGTCAGAACTATCCGAGATCTGCCAATCCAACACTTTTCTCTTGAGTAGTTTAGTTGTAACTTGAGATGAAACAGAATGCAATATTCAACATGGAAAAACAAAGGTGAGTATCTTGCATTATTAATTACAGAAAAATAAATCATCAACTCTTAGACGTCAGCTGCAACATGACTTTTTTAGTTCTATAATATTTGTTTTAAAAAAAATGATTTGATTGTTCTCCATCTTGATCTGTTTTCTGTGTGGATGCTTAGTTAACTAGTTTCTTTTCTACACATCTATATGGTTTTTTTTTATTCCTGTTCCAATATATAAGACTTTCTTGGTCATGGCTTGTTAAGATATTTGGGCTTTTCAAGATGGATTAGTGGAACAAACGAAGTTAAAGCATTGACATCTGCTCATTAGAGTGCAGGCTTTTTTCAGAAAAACAAGGCAGATAAGAAACAAAAAGGAAAGCAAAAAGGAAGCAAGGAAAGCATCTGTATACTATTCAGTGTTGTTTTTCCATTTGGAAAAAAAGAGAGTTTCAGCAATATTGTGGGCACAGTGTAATTTAAAATTGTGACGACATGAACATTTTTCATCTGTTTTCATTTCATACAAGTGTACAGCAAAGAGAATTTTACAAATCTGATGGCGGGATAATAAAAGATGTAAGGGGTCATTTATAACTCACAGGGCAAAATGCACCCTGCCCTGTAGGTAAGCACCCACAGATGCAGGTCGTTGCACATTTGCTCTCCATAGTGCTCTGGCACCTGCATCCAGGGTCATCGTAAATGATCCCTGTAAAGTTTGCCTGGGGCTAGCAATCAAACCCTTGCATGCAAACAGCTGACTAATAAATGTCAACTGCTTGTTGGTTGCTATGGTTTACTAAGCCTGTAGAAAACTTTGAACCCTGTTACATTAACCCCTAAGATCATTACTTGATTGCATAGATTAGGGCATCCCCTCAGTGACTTGAATGAATCACCTAACTTTACCCCAAATTTAGCTAGGCCTTTGATTTTTCACTAACATTCCCTCTCATCTGATGGGGCAGCAAAATATGCTGAATATAGAGGTGGGCAACTCTTTGCATTCTATTCTGAGAGCAAAAAGTGTTGCACCTACAGGTGCTAGGTGTAACGTGAAGGTGTAAAGTTGCAAAGTAATAGATAGACAAAGTAGTAATAGATACTAAATAGCAGTTGAATCCACTTGTGGTGATCTCTAAGCCAGTGGACATTAGGATGCTAAGCAGTGCATTGAGAACATGCAGCAGAAGTAAGCAGATAGACTTTTTCTGCATGTATGCACCTGTATACTAAAAAGGGATAGAGAAAATTCTGTACCCATAAGAGAAAGTTTAACAGTCAGTTCTCTCAGTGAGAGAAATATGGTCAGTGGGTTTTCAGTTCAAGAGCAATTTCGTCTTTATATTAACTTTTACTGGATTAAACATGGTCCTATTTTAAACAAATTTTCAACTGATCTTATATATTTAGTATGTTTTTTTTAAGTTTTAGCTTTCCTATTCTATTTTCAGCCTGCAATGACAATTGTTATCTGTTTGTTGGGGTTGAAAGAGAAATCATCTATGATGGTTGAAAGATATAGAAGTTGAAATTCCCCCCATATGTAATAAAAGGCAAATTTCCCCAGTAGCAGTAACCTGTAGCAACCAATAAAATGTTAGCAGGTAAGCAATAAATGCTGCCTGCTGATTGGTTGCTAAAAGTTGCTGCTCCTTGCCAAACTTAGTGCCTTTTATTTTATAACCCCAACTTGCAGGTCCAAAAATGTAAGTGCCAATGTTCATTTTTTATGCAGAGAACAGTTGCTCTCAGAACACCTCAGCCTGCCTTTCAGCTCTACAAACACTATTGAAAGTGCCTTTTTGGTGCAGTGGTGACAGGTGGACTTCTACGGCTTTTGCTGGTATTAGGATTGCTGACAGACAGACAAGCAGTTTGTCCACTGTTGTTTTCTGTCAGATGGTAGTGCCTACAAAACCCATTTGCCATTACCATTTATATTTTAAAAATAATATTAAAAAATGAAGACTAATTGGGAATTGTCTGATGTCTATTTCCCTCTTTAATAAGTGATTACTTAATACGTAAGATGCATATTTAAATTTTATGTAATTTGTTCTCTTTAAAAACTGGTTTGGATAGATTTAATGTAATCTTGGCAGGAGAATATATAATTATTAAGCAGCTTCATTATTTTTCTCTAAGTAAAAACCACTAGTTGACCCAGGAAAATACAATTTGAAACCTTTTCTGTTTGCCTCAGAGGGGGGAAAATCATTTCTGACTGAGCACCCTCTGTATCAACCTGTTTAGATATGGAATTCTTTATTTTCACTGTAATAATACAACTTTACTGTCATTATAATTAACTTATGCTTGAGGGTAACTAAGCTAGCAACTATCCATGATGGTGGCAAAGCAATCCTATTGGATTTATTTCATGTTAAGATGTCTTAGTTGATTTAAAGCATGGTCATCCAGATTACAGAAACTCCTCTTTTCTGGAAAACGCCAGGTCCCAAATATTCTCTATAAAAGATCCCATACCTGCAGCAGGGGTTAATTTCAGTAACTTTGCTGGCATCCATCCCTTTAATAAAGCTATCTAATGCATCTGCTAGTACAACCACTTCAATAGAGAATTCCACAATAGCAAAAAAACCTTTTCTTCATTTTAAGTCTTTCTATAATAGACCTTATATATACTATGCATATCTTTACCAACACATGTCTTAGGGTGTAATATATCTACATTATTTAAATAAAGGATGATAAAAACAATAACTGTAAGAAGCCAGAGCCCCACCCCTGACAATATTATGTCCTAACCTTACCCATAACTAATGATTGTAAAACACTAATATTTTTCATATTTATTTTAATATATGTGAATACATGTGGTACAGTTTTAATAACACTTTCCCAAACAAGTGCATGCCAAGAAATGTTTCCTATATATTTCCATAAGTCTAATTGCGTTACCTAGTGCTGTGGTTGTGGTGATCTATATGTGGGTTTTTGTAGTTAGCTTTGTTTTTTTGTTTCTATCATGGTCTGCTATTATTATTAAAGTATATTATGGTGTCTCCTTTCTTTTTTTGTCTTTTATTGTGTTAAATGTTTTTTTTTGTATGATATGTATTTGATGTTGTGTGTTGATATGTGAAAGCTGTACTCTGAGTTTTTTGGGTTTTTTTTTGACTGGTTCATCGATTTGAAGTAGTTGTGTATCAGCTAACAAAAGCAATTCCAGTAAATCTTATTCAGTAGTACTTATAAAACATGTGAACAAATATATTTTATTCCCTGTCCAAAATGATTTTTACTTCTAGATATGATTATTAATGAAAATATAAAAGCATGTGGAATGTTAAAATTGCATACCAGACAGTAACATTACAACCCCACTCCCCTTCCCCTCCCAGAGACAGAGAAGTTAGTATTCTGCAATCTGTTTCAAATTCCTTGCATATGTTTGCAATTTCTACAATTTATTTCACAGTTCTTCACATTTTAAAATTTGCATTTTCCTGATACCTGAACATGTTAATAAAGAAATCTTACACATATAAATGCAAAATTTCCAATTACATTACAATAACATTAATGAAAAGGAGCACATCTAAAATGTTATAACTAGATTGCATTTAGAATATGCACATTATATTATGACAAATGCTACACCAAAGTCAACCAATGAAGTGTAAAATAATGCACATACTGACCCCCAAATCCAGTGCTCCATGTGATGCTCAGTCTTGCTCAGCCTTCAGCAACATGGGAGTTTTTGTCAGCAAATAATACTGTTTGTATCTAAAGACTACTGCACATGGAATGATGTTCATAAGTTTTATTGTACAATACATTGTATAAGTTATCCATATATGTGGATGGGCAAAAAAGCATATACCTGCTTGTTCTGCCAACTGATAAAATGAAACAACATAGAGCTCTTCTCTCAGTCTTCTGATCCCCCCATATGTCTCAGTGGGAAGCATTAGCAACCACTATCGCAAACAGTTTTAGACATGTCTAAAATAAATCACTTTTTATACAGTAATTGCTGACATAAAATTAGTTTTATCCAAATATTTAGACAAGCAGAAAAAAATATATTTCTCCTAGTCTTCTCTGCAGCCATAGGTATACATAGAATAAGTGGTGAAAAATAGTTTACTATCCACTGGTTGTAAGGGTTCTAGACTCCTTGGTTAGCAAAGTGTTGAGATAGTTCTCTGTTATTTATCTTATTTTTGTAAATTGTTTACTTAACTTTAGTTCAGCTTGTCTCACCATGGCCTGCATCTTATCTCTGGGGCTCCCTTGCTTATATTTGTGTTATCTCAGAAAACTGAGATGTTTTTCCAGACTGAGAAGTATTAAACTGTTTACACTCAGTATGCACCAGGGATATTCTTTTATACTGCAGTTCTTCCAGAGTAAAGTCACCATAGCTTGGAAAGCTGTTAATGCAGGGATAATGCTGCTTTCTGCTTACTTCTTCTAAACTTAGGCTTACATTGTTTATATATGTTCCATGCAGAGCTTTTTAAATACTTTTTAAATATACCATTGTTTATCATTACCATTTAGATTGTTTCACCTTCTTAACATTTGTCAAACTGTATTTGGACAAAAGTACTGATTATTTCCAAACTTTTAAAAAGCAAATAATCAAATCTGAATTTAGTGAAAGGCTACTTAAAAACCTGGGGCCAAAAATGCCAGTTATTTATGGAATACTGTACCCTTTTATAGTGTGTGTATATATATTAAAGAACTGAAACAGCCTTTCCGAAACATGGATCCTCACACCAGAATTCCTTCCTTTCTGTTCACTCGTTTGGAATTCGTAGAGGTAAAGAGTGAACTTTCACTTTCACCAAATGATAAATATGAACCCAAAAGTCACAAGTGAATAGAAAATAGTGAATGTCATTCAGACGATAGAATTTAGCATCATCATCACTAACATTCTTTTTTGTGTCTCAATGCCAATCTTGTTTTACCCAGTTTATTTCTCTATTTTTGTTCTGTTGAGCTCATGTATTTAAGTGATGGTACATCTCAATGTACAGTTGCAGTAATTATGTGCTCTTCTTCACTGTTACTAAAATCTTGAACGCAATACATTTTCTAAAATGTTAAATTTAATATTTAAAAACATAATACACAAAAGTAGTATATGCAGCCCTGCATAGAATCTAATGATAATGATATCTGTGTCACATCTACCCTGTATATCAGAAAAGAAAAAAGAACACCACTACAGGTGATCTTTAATTAGACTCCAATCTGCTGCACTATTCCCACCAACAACAATAAGGTAAGTCGATACCCAGAGACAAAAAATTAATAAAACTTATATTTACAGAAAACCTTTCCAACTTTGATCGTTCAGTGCATGATTTTGGAAGTACAGGTATAGGACCCGTTATCCAGAATGCTCGGGACCAAGGGTATTCCGGATAAGGGGTCTTTCCGTAATTTGGATCTCCATACCTTAAGTCTGCTAAAAAATCAATTAAACATGAATTAAACCCATTAGGATTATTTTGCATCCAATAAGGATTATATATATCTTAGTTGGGATCAATTACAAGGTACTGTTTTATCATTACAGAGAAAAAGGAAATCAGCTTTAAAATTCGGAATTATTTGTTTAAAATGGAGTCTATGGGAGACGGGCTTTCCGTAATTCGGAGCTTTCTGGATAACAGGTTTCCGGATAAGGGGTCCGATACCTGTATATCAGTCTAACCAAAAATAATACTTCCTATATTAATGTATGGCTGGACTGATTATAGCAGAATCAATATTTTCCTTATCCATATGCTTGATTTGTTTTAGCTCAGGTCATGTCCCTCTAAGAAATTAATGTTATGCAGTAAACCCAGTATAATTTCTTAGTACAAGATATGAGGAGACCTATTTCTGTTGCGGAATATCAAAACTATGGACCTAATAGCAGTCTGCTGGAATGCAGTCTGCTGGTATTGACTCTTTATGATGGCAAATTCAACAGAAAGCAAGTTTGTGTGATTTTATGTGTAACTGTTTGCACTGCCTACAGGTTAGAAATGTGATAATTTAACTGTTGGCCCTCATTGCACTTTAAACCGTGCATGATATACGTTTACCCTTAAGGCTGTGTCAAAATGTATTATATCAACTTTGTTCTGTATGAGCGTGTGTTTGTATATATATTTTATATAGAAAAAAAGGAAAAAAGCTTCAGCAGGTTTGCTGCAAAACATTTATTATGGGTAGTGGAATATATATATATATATATATATTATATTTCCTATTCATCTATATGTTCATGTGCAAAATTGAACTTAGAGATGTAGGAAAGGAAGAAGAAAAGGAACACAAACAAGAATAAAACAGATCTAAAAAAAAAGAATGTTGTCTTAGATGTGTTTAAAAAAAAGTTACTTTTTTGTACTTTGTGTAAAAAAAGTTTTGTACTTTGTGTAAAAAAGGGCGAGTATATAAATATTAATAAAATAGTAGCATATCACTTGTTCTCATTTTTGGTATATACATTTGAAAATGAATGAATCTAATGCTTTGTACTATAAGAATTTTTCCTGTAATTATGAAGCAGTTACAAGTAAAGTTACAAGTAAAGATTTCTAGACTGTTTGCTGGCCTTGAGTCAAGTCAATTTGCTGTTAGCTTCCTCATAGGATTCTACCCTACCATTTAAATAATGGTATATAAATTTGTGCCCATGAGACTTAGTGACTCACAAATTGATAAAAAAAAAACTGAGAAACTGTACACTTGGTAAATTAATTTAACGAATATTAAACTTCCAACTGTCATTATAAAGGAAAGAAAAACATTGCTAAACTGAGACTGGACAGCTGTGCACATGTTCAATGTTTAGAGCCAATAGAGAGGTAAAGGAATTTCTCTTAGAGGAACTGCCAATCACATGACCTCTAGCGCATTTCAATAATGAAAAATAAGAGTCTGCTTTTGTTTTGATGGCAGGTTTCTTACTTAAAAACTATAATGCTGTCAGGACCAGTTTATATAGATTTTAAATACACAGCTGTAAGGAAATCAAAAATGCAAACACAAAGAATAAAGGCAAATCAATATAAAAATAAAGGACAGCACATTTTGAAGTTACACAAATGTTTTTTTTGTAATTGAGACAAAATAAGATAATTCTGAGTAATTTTTTAATAAATATTAGAAATTGTCAGTGTTTTTAAGCTATGTATATATGTAATTGCTATGAAAAGGGCAGTATATACCCTTGTTCAACATGAGTTCAATGAACGGGCTTGTGATTAGCAAAGTTTGTTGCCTGTTGTTTTAATTACTAGTGATGAGGGAAGGTATGGATTCGCTGTGAAATTCCACATTTTGCCAGTGGCAAATTTTTTTGTGAAACTGCTGCAATAATTCAATTGCAGAGTGAGGAAAATGTTGCGATCAAAAATTTTAATGCCCCCCTGGTAGGGCCCACCAAAGTCCCCGCATGCCCCTGCTGTAGTCACTGCGAAAAGTGATAGCAAATGTAAGAGCGAGAGCACAGCACATCTTTGGGCAAGTGGCCAGACTGGGGGGCAGATCTTTTTTTGTACCAGGGCCCATGGTCTAGTAATTACGCCACTGTCTGGTCGCAAGGACCAAACATTTTCAATGTACAATGAACATAGCAAGGAAACACTAGTAAACATTTCAGTTTTGCAGGACAACAGCTTTAGGACAGTATCTTTTGTCAGCATACTCATAATTAAGATATTAACAGAAAAGTTACAATATGGCTAGCTCTGCTAGGGGGCATTTTTCATATATTCTTTCATTGTACTGTATTAATAACTTCTAATTGTACTTTTTAGTGTGTAAAGGAATTGCAAAGGGTTGTAAAATAGCTGGTAACATTCTTAAATATCTGTGAATCTAGTGTGAACAGAAATAGTCTTTGGCCTAAAATTGCCAGATAGTTTTCAGCAACAGTTAATAGTTGAAAGCTAATGACAGATTTTGCCATTACTTGTATGGCTTGTAGGGAAAGGTTGCAGTCCAAGGCTAACCACAAGCCTGTTTAGCCCTAGGTGTTCCTTTCTGTTAATATTAATGATCTTCTCTAAGTTCTCCCTGAATGTATTATAATCTGCTATTCTTTGCTTGAGGACAAGTTTGTAAAATCCTAAAATAGGGTTCTATAAACTGAATGTGTGAGGACATTACACCAATATTAAATTTAGATCCATTGTTGCTAGAATCTAAATTAGACTTATAGTACACCACATGGAGAAACATTGTGTTCTACATGGCCTTAATGCCTTTCCATATGATTACAAACCATAGGAATGCCTTGGCAATATCAGGCAGGTATCACTATAAATTGTCAAAGTGAGAGTTTTTGAGCTGTGTCAGTTTTTCACTACCAGTGTCTACCATAAGGAGAGCGTTACCCAATCTCACATTTACCATTCATGTGTCTAAAGGGGTTTATGTGTCTAAAGGTTGCTACAGAACTAGTTACTGTATGTTTAGCACCTAATGAGCAGATTGCATTTACTGGTGAGTGGTCATCTGTTTAAAAGCAAACACCTTTTTGGTTGCTGTGGGAATACACAGGTAAAGCTGATATCAGCCTTACAGTCTGTGTTATACCAGATTGGCCTTATGCTCATCTATTTTTGTACTGAACTTCAAAGCATAGTTCTCAACACTGTTAGAACAGTTATACATACACTGTATCAGATAAATCCCACAAAGGGGAACCAAGACTTCAACAACCAAGCTCTTTTCTTGGTGCTTTCTTTTCTTAGGCTGTCTTGTTTTTTCTTTTAGTCTGCATTGCACATTACTGTCTGCCTTCAGTTCCCATCTTGTAGCTGCACATCCAGTTCATATAAGCTGTATTATAGTGAAGTAGCTAGACTATCCACTAAGCTGGGCACTGTTAATGATGTTTGCTTGAGCAATTGGCCACACCATTAAACTGTTGTGTTACAGTTTTATTGCATAAGGCCATTTACATATTGGCTTTGCAGGGAAATATAAATCTGCACAACAATAATATCATGGTAAATGCCCATTATGTGACCTCCCAACATACAGAAATATTTGTTTTGTCATTTCATGCTCTTGAGTAGAAGCAAGAGTGATGGTACAATATATATTATTAATTAGCTTGCCTGCTTTAAGAAAATGTATAATTAATTAGGTTTGTTTTGCTGCATTAAATACGTGGAATCTTAGTTGATTTACAGATCTGTAAGCCTGTACTCTTGTGACTTGTATTCATTAGAACGAAAATATATACCAGTCTAATTATGTGCGAAATAGATTTAAAAAAATGAAAATAAAATAATAGACCAAGTCTGGGATTTACCATAATCTAGTTATAAGACCCGAAAATTGGTTTCTACGAAAATGTCTGTTTCTTGAAATGTATACTTATGTCGGGTTATTTTGCTCCTGTGCAGCTGCTGAACACTAAAAACATGTCTTGTGTGTTTTGGCTGTAGGCATGAATTAGCTAGACATAAAGAGTATGTGCTGTTTCTGATTCCAGGTCTAGGGAGCCACACAGTGCACACAAAAGATTGCATTCTTTTAAACAAAGTATGTGGTTAGAAAGTTCTTATGATTTCATAAGGTATTTGGATTCCCCATATTAAGGGTTACATACTGCACTTTGGACTGAGTACAGTTTCATTTTTGTGTTGATAATGGACATAAGTATGGTTACATCTGGTTACATCTGTTGGACATCAACTTATTTGATAAAAAGCAGAACTTTAAAAAATGAAATAAATTACTTTGTATGAATAACATTTCTCAACATTGTTAAAAAAGAATGTAAGTATATGTATCTGTATGGTAAGGCTAATTACACTGTGATGGGCAGGACACACTCTTTTTGCACTCTTTAATTCAGCAGTATTCAGCGGGTGTAGTATCCTTTTGAGCCACTGGAGGTATTTGTTTTTTGCTGGTTCCAATTGTCCATATAGACACCTGCTACCTCTGCTATTTTCCCTGTCTCCACCCTCACTCTCATTAAGGCCAGGTGTCTATAATATGGTCATTATGGACCTATATAAGCCTGTCCTTTCATGCCTTCCAGTGCCAGTTCATTAAGTATCAGTGAGCTTGCCCCTTGTTCCGACTCCAGCCTTGTTCCTATTCCTGTCCAGTATTTCCATCCTTATTCCTTGCTCCTGATCCTGTGCTTTTGACTATTGATTTCTCAATAAAGACTTGGCCTTACTCCTGGACATCTCTTGCTTGAACACCGCCTGCTTTTTAACTGCTGCCTGTCCCTGATCATGTATTGAACTCCACCTGTCCACCTCCACCACCTGCAGCTCAGCAGTAAAGTGTGACTGAAGTTTATCAGAGCACGGGTCACATGGCTGTGGCACCCTGGGAAATGAAGTATATGTGAAATTTTAAAATTAAATGTAAAAAATCTGTGTTTTTTTAAAAATGGATTTTATTGCAGGATTCTGCTGGTGACAGTATTCCTTTAAACTCGTGACCCATACCTACAAAACTCTTATAAATGATCCCCCATACTTTTTAAGCCTTATGCTTCCAAATACTCTCCAAATCGGCCACTTTGCTCCTACAATGGACTCAGACATTCCTCCTACCCTCCTTATAGCACACTTGCAAGACTTTGCCAGAGCAAATTCTAAATAAATTCTCTACCTGTGGAATTTATAACCCCACAACATCAGACATTCCTTTGCTCTGCCGAGTTCAAAATGTTCCTTTAAAGCTCACCTCTTCCATCAAGCTTGCACACTAACCTATTAACCTCTAACAGCTCTTTCACACAAATCGTCAGCGAAATTACACATCACTCTTCATACAAAACATCCAATTGATCACCTCGCTAGGACTTACAACACAAATATTTTTATTTCTCTAGACAATAAAAACAGGTCAAATTCTATTACCAATGTATCTGAAGTTATTTAAGCTATTTATCAGTTTCATTGTCCGAATACATGACAGCCAGCAATCAGAGCAGTAAGGAACAGACAGAGAGTCAGGAAAATGGGACAAAATTCGAATAAGAAAACACCCAGTAATGTAAAAAACAAAAGCCTACAAATTGGCTGTGGGTTCCTTGTGCCACTGGTTCTTATAATTTTTAGATTAGGCACCAATACTGTCAATGGCTTGCTAGCAAAATGGTGTGCAGCTTCCCTCCTTTTTAAATAAAGATTTGTTTTCTTAAATTTATTTGGCAAGTCTCTTGACACTAAAAATCTTTCAGGTGGTGGACAGACCTTGAAAGAAGGCCATCATTAATTCATTATTAGAGCCAGTCTCTGAATTCAGTTGCTATTGCCCTGTCATAGATGCATTAAAAAGGCAGTAGACAGCATTGAACCTCGGCCCCTGGTGCACTTTAATTTCACGGCATGACATTGTGAAGTCACACTGTCATGTGTAACATAATTGTGTCTAGTGATAAGCAAAGTTTTTTGCCAGGCATAGATTCATGGCGAAACTGCAGAGAAAATTTGCAGTGTCGAAAAATTTGCAGAGAGAATGCTCCTTGACTTTAATGTATTTGGATTGACAACAAAGTCACACATGTAAAAATAGTTGTCTGTTTCTCTTGTTTGTTATAGCTGCATGTAAAAAAATTGTGCGCATAAAAAATAGCCTCCTTATAGCACATTTCACAGATTGACTCATCACTAATGGTGACCATGAAGGCATGACTGGACCATGTTTACCTGTAGATCTTGCATCTCCAACACAAACTTTTCCAGAAAGCTTCATATTTTGTATTCCTTGTATCTCACATATCAACTCTATGGGGCTGATTTACTTACCCACGAACGGGTCGAATGGAGTCCGATTGCGTTTTTTTCGTAATGATCGGTATTTTGCGATTTTTTCGTATGTTTTGCGATTTTTTCAGATTCTTTACGAATTTTTCGTTACCAATACGATTTTTGCGTAAAAACGCGAGTTTTCCTATCCATTACGAAAGTTGCGTAAAAAGTTGCGCATTTTTCGTAGCGTTAAAACTTACGCGAAAAGTTGCGCATTTTTCGCGTAAGTTTTAACGCTACGAAAAATGCGCAACTTTTTACGCAACTTTCGTAATGGATACGAAAAACTCGCGTTTTTACGCAAAAATCGTATTGGTAACGAAAAATTCGTACAGAATCCGAAAAAATCGCAAAACATACGAAAAAATCGCGAAATGTTCGTTTTCAAGTCGGAACTTTTCCAATTCGGGTCGGATTCGTGGGTTAGTAAATCAGCCCCTATAGATTGTAAGCCCTTGTTGGCAGTGCCCTACTGTTTTGTTTTGTCTGTATGTC
This sequence comes from Xenopus tropicalis, assembly GCF_000004195.4. NCBI lineage: Eukaryota > Metazoa > Chordata > Amphibia > Anura > Pipidae > Xenopus > Xenopus tropicalis. Next base: position 80,395,653 of record NC_030679.2, read on the forward strand.
AATTATTGTGTACCCATATGTACAGCCTTTCAATATATGTTGGTACTTTCAAAATACATGTAAAAGCAATGTAAAAATAAGTAGTCGAAAGCAGAACTTTGACCAATATATGATTTAAATAATACATTCTTGAAGATTTTGAGGATATAAATAGATTATGAAAATTATATCCACATGTAGTTTACACATGAAAGAAGGACCCAAAGGGAAGACTTTACTAAGTGTAAAGAAATGCCCTAGTGATTTACTGTTATCAGCAGTATAGTAAATGAATAACCTTAACCTGCCACTAACATTACAATTGTTATACTATCCTTTAAATAATACTGTTAAATCAGCATTTGCTATTAATCACATAGTCACTGCAATTACAGCTCAGTTTAAAGGATAATGGTATAAGGAGATGATCAAATGTACTTTTAACTGCTTCAGTGTGTATTGAAGTCACCACAGCATGTATGTGATACAGAATGCTTTACTGGGGCAGAGAAAGATGTGAATAGTATCTGTAAAGTGCTGCAAAATCTATCTGTGCTATATACTGTATATAATAAAGATTATAAAGAATAGATACAGTTTTTTTGTATGCGCAACATTTTTGCCGTTTCCTGAATTTTTCGCCATTTCCCGAATCTTTTGAATGATTCGCCAATTTTTGGGAGAAACAGGACAGATATGCTCATCACTAATAGAGGCCTTTCTTTTTTCTGCTTTGTGAATGTAGAAGAAAGAAAGATAAATATACATTAATAAAATGCTTCAAAGGGTCACATTAATATAGAAAGCAATTAATACTATGGGTACAATTGAAGTTGCACAATTCACATGTTTTTTTTAACTGGTGTAGTGACGCAGTTGCAGGCATGGAAGTGCCAGAATAAGAAGAAAAATAATTTAAACCTATATAAAATAGATAATGAGGACCAACTGAAAGGTTGCTTAGAATAGTTTTACTATAATATGTTCAGTATTAACATAAATGTGAAATGACTGCTGTCTCCTTCAGTACTCCAAAAGCATAACTGGCTGCTGATAAAACTGACCTAAGTGTGTATGAATGTAATAGGCTGATATAAATAATGTGTAATCTCTGTAAAGAGCAACTTAAAGGTGTTGGTGCTAAATAAATAACACACAATAAATACATATAAATGTTTTCATTGTCATATAGCTAGAATTACATTGTTATATAGGTAGAATTCTTAGTGACTTTAACACTATTCTTTTTTAGTAAATCTAACCCATCACTGGCAAACACTCTATGGGGCACATTCATCAATGTATGATTGAGTTTCAGAACTGTGCGTATTTTCTACGATATTTTCGTTAATTTGCATGACTTTTTCGTACTTTACGTGACAGTTTGTGCGACAAAATCATATTTGTCGACTTTCTGTTGCCCAGGTTGGAGCTGAGTGGAGCTGGAGTGCCACTGAGTCCTTTGGAAAGCTTCCCACATCATGCATTAAAGTGTCAAAGTCAGAAAGGGTTTCGCCCCATTTACAATTGTTGGGATGCAAAAATTTTGTGACTATCGGATCGCCATTTGCAAACGATCATTCAATACGAAAATTTCGGAACTTTCGGATCGTAAGTATGAATTTTTGTATTCAAATGAAAAGAATTTTCATGCCGTTTATGGATTTGTACATTAGTGGATCAGCCCCTATCTGTTGAGAGCTATAGGATATTATGGAAAACCATAAACCTGATTGCTACTGATATAAGCTCAAATATAATTATCCACTAATGAATAAGAAACCAAAATAATAAAACAAAATATCCTAATTTATTTTGACTTTTGGGGCCATTTACACAGATGAGCCAGAGGTAAAGCTACATAAGAAACATTGGGCCCGATTCACTAAAGTCCGAAATAAGGAGTGCTATTTATAGCATGCGTTAAAAATCTTATCACTTCTTATTTTTCGCTCGATTCACTAAAAGGACACTTGTCATAATTAAGAAGCGATGTTCTTGGCGTTATTTATCTTGCGACGACATATTTTCAAGCAATATATTACGCAGCGCACAACATATTACGCAGCACGTTGCTTGAAAATATGTTGTTGCAAGATAAATAACGCCAAGAACATCGCTTCTTAATTATGACAAGTGTCCTTTTAGTGAATCGAGCAAAAAATAAGAAGTGATAAGATTTTTAACGCATGCTATAAATAGCACTCCTTATTTCGGACTTTAGTGAATCGGGCCCATTATTTCTAGTTTTTCTGTTTAGCCATATAATGCATATTTATCATGCACTCTAGCTTTATATTTGCTATAATTGCATAGCAACATTTCAAATGATTAAGCAGATGGGTCTAAATGGTAAAGTACATTTTCTTTTAAACGAATGTGAACGCTATTTTGTCTCTAATTGTCTTCATTGCTGCATTTCAAAACTCGAAACCATGTGTTTTATATATGTGTGTGTGTGTGTGTGTGAGATTAGAAAAATGCAGAAAAGTGGAACATAATATATCAAGAAAGAAATAATGAAATCCCAAGTAAATGAGCTGTTTCTTTAATCTATTATGTAAATTAAGGTTTTCATCAATCAGTTGATAATTATTTCACAATCTTAACATATGACAGCACTTGACTACTAAAAAACATGATTACTCCATAGGCACATATTTGCCTGCACTATTATAAATAAAATTCTGACATTTTACTATTGCATATAAACTAATTTTCTCTAGCAACCTTTTATCTGAACACAAAGTCATTTATTAATAGAGGCAAGATTTAAGGCTACTGACCACATTCTTGCTCGGTTTCATTCATATTCAGAATGGCCATTTCCCATAGATTCTATTTTAAAGGAGCAGTAACACTAAAAAATAAAAATGTTTTAAAGTAATTCAAATATAATGTACTGTTGCCCTGCACTGGTAAAAGTTGCGTGTTTGCTTCAGAAAGACTACTATAGTTAATAGAAATAGCTGCTGTGTAGCAGCCATTTAAATTGAAAACAGGAGAAAAGGCATAGGTTACATAAGAAGATACCAGATAACTGTGTAGAATACAATGGGAATCTGCTACTTATCTGTTATCTGCTTAGTAACCTGTGCCTTTTCTCCTTTTTTCAATTTAAATGGCTGCCCCCATGGCTACACAGCAGGGTATTTATATAAACTGCAGTAGTGTTTATGAAGAAAACACACAACTTTTACTAGTGCAGAGCAATAGTATATAATATATTAATTGTTTTTATACACTTTAATTTTTTGATGTTACTGTTCCTTTAAGCAAATCATTTAATTTCTATTTATTTATTTTTTAGTAGTAATAAGACGAAAAAAAGAAGTCCTCTGCACTCACATTAAGACATTCTGTGCATTAAGCTATGTAACTAAGAAATCCTTCCCCTTTAAGCAAAACAGGGATTGTTTATCCATATATTGCAATATACTTCAAGCTAGCCAACTCCGTCGCAGTCATTCCCGGTCTGGCCAGTCCTACACTTGCTTTTATCTGATTCATTAAGAATTTGGCTGCTTCGTTATACATTTAACAAAGGGACTGAGTTTTACCTGCATTTTATCTTGCTTGCTTTTAAGGTTAAAACCCCCAAATCATGAAATATGGGTGTAACCCTCCAGCTGGTCAGTCACGTGTCGTTACCTGTAGATGCACTGGGTGTCACGTTCGTCGCATCTCTGACGCACATGTACGCCTTGGCGTTCGCATTGTAATGGTGCGGGGTGCACCATGACATCACAATGGACACGATGACATCATTACTGTGCACACAGAAATGAAATAATAAAAATCCATAGATAAATGGTGGTTAATTTATATTAAAAAATCACATAGAAATGCCTAATTTAGAAAGTTGTTATTCTGGCTGTTCTTTAATGCTGAACTGGTAGTAGTAGCTGTTAAATAAGAATATATTCTAGAGGTACAAACGATTAGGAGAACGCTCTGAGTGCAGGAGTATAATGTTATTTTTTTGTTTCAAAGAATTTTTTTTATAATAACAGAGTTAATATAGGGGCATATGTCAGAGGGGAGTCTAGAATAACACCTACACATCTGTGTAGTTTAACCAGAGGTGTAATATTGTTTTTATATTAACATAGAATAGCACTGGCTTCTGCCAGTGACATGCTGAGCTTTAGTGTCCTCTTCTGCCTTTTCATCAACTCAGAGAAGTGAATACAAATACGTATTGAGATTAGGTTACTCATTGAATTATGAATAATGTTATGGCTTTGTGTTCCTGCTCCTGAACACAGGCTGGTTGCTTTTTCTTTCAAGTGTAGAACTTTGGCTGTTAAAATATTGTATTTTCATCATACATTCTGTAAAGAAGCATTTTAGTGGGATTCAAGGCTATTATTTCCATCAAAAATGTACGTTTTAATTTACCATATCGTAATGTAATTGATACTGAAATAAAAATACAGACGAAAGAAACAAAAGTGAGTAATATATTTAACTTCCTGTTCACCCACCCCACTATTTGTGGAGCAACAAATAAATGAAATTTGATGAAGCAGAGAGGAAAAAAGCTGAGGAGTTCCATTATCCCCTTCAAACATCCAGTAAGAAAGAGGTCAAAGTGATGTTTACCTTTATATTAACTTTTTGTGTTACAAAAAAATAATAATAATAAAAAATAAGAAGCCTCTAATATTTGTTTTGAATATATGCTGCTGGTTGCCACTTGGATTTCTAACCTTGATAGTTGCAGAATAAAATGTTTAAAATAATAAAATAAAGGCTAATTGCAGATTATTTTAGAATACTGCTGTCCACATTATAAAGGGGTGATGTAATATAGATATTCATAAAAAAATTTAAAATCTTAAATATTTTTCTCTGCATGGGTAGTGATGAGTGAATCTGACCCATTTTGTGTTGGCGAAAAATGTGTGAAACTGCTGAAAATTTGCAAAATGTGGCTTCCGCACTACTTTCTTGATGCTTTTTTTGATGAGCAAAGGTTTTCATCAGGCATGGATACGCTGCCAAACTCTGCGTTTTTCTATCTGCAAAATTTTGCAAGGGTAAAGTTTTGCAGCCATTTCGCGAAAAAATGTGCAAAATGTGAAGTTTCGCAAAGAATCCATGCCTGATGAAAACCTTCCTTCATCAATATGCGTGGGCAATGTTTTCTTTCAGCATATTAGTTTTTAATGTAATCTACAAATAGTCAGATAAAATAAATATAAGACACCAAATCTTTGGTCTTTTATTATTCTCAATGTCCCATTAGTTATAACTGAGTTTATTAAATATCTCCCATGGTATTTGAGTTAAGGGCAAATATTAAATACACCCACTGTATTTTGAAAAAAATCCACAAAGTTTCTGTTTAGAAAATAAAGATATTACATCCATTATGCAGTACTCTTTGCACTTCAGGCTTTTAGGTACAAACATTTAAAAAAGTGGTTTTGCCATTCATGCGATTATGTACATGATACACAATCCCAACAATGCTTTCTAATTTGCCATTTTATGTTCAGTCCCATTCTTATAGATACAGTGCCAGAATTCATCTCTTACTACAACACCCACCAGGGATAAATACTAAAGCATGCTAATAGGGAAGGGTGCCACAGTTACATACAGATCTGCTTATTTGTTGAGAGCCAGAGGGACTGAGTAGGCAGCTGTCTTATAGAGTGATGTTATGGTCAGCTAGGACATTACACTGTAGTTGAGTGCAGTGCTGTTGCTGCACTCAAAAGGGGAGAGAACCTATACCTTGGAACCTTTTCCTAGGTCTGTGAAGATGCTGCTCCCAACATCTGTGTGAGAATGGAACCTGATGACCCTGGAGAGAGCTGAAAGAAAAGCTCTGAATATCTGAACCTTTGTTCAAACAGTTGGAACCTTTAATAGTGAGAGAAATAGCTATGTGTGTAAAGTAGAGCTCAGGCGAGCATTTTCCCTCCATTAGACTAATGTCACGATTGACTAATGTCATGATTCATTCTCAGTGTGCAGACAAGGTTACTACCCATGTGTGTGTAGAATGGAATCTGCCTGTAACTACGCACATGGCATGAATTACAATCAGGAAATGCACACTTGTATGTTTTCTTGCTAAATTCCAGCATGTGTGTCCAGTGACAGGTGGACCCCATTCTTGCCTGTTACTCCACAAACAGAGCAGCATCTGTGTTTTTTTTTTGTGACAGTAGAGAAAATGTTAGAGAAAATGCTTTAGTACTTTTATACACTGTAAAAACTCAAATACTATTGGGTGCAACTGTTAAGTGCATGCTGTTTTAAAAGTAAAACGCAGGTGGGGTTCATTTATCAACACTGGGTGAATTTGCCCATGGGCAGTAACTAATAGCAACCAAACAGTGATTGGCTTTTTTTCAGCCAGCTGCAGGTAGAACAATGAATGTAACAATTTGATTGGTTGCCATGGGTTACTGCCCATGGGCAAATTTGCTCAGTGTTGATAAATTACCTGCAGTGTCCCTCATCCTGTGTAAACTACTGAACCTTAAATGAATAGTTCAGTGTAAAAATGTAGGTAAAATAGATGGGTAAAATAGATAGATGTCTAACATAATAACCAGAACACTACTTCCTCCTTTATAGCTCTCTAAGCTGTTAGCAGTCAGTAACCAATCAGTGACTTGAGGGGGGGCCATATGGGACATCACTGTTCAGTTAGTTTGCTACTGAATCTGACCTGCGTGCTCACAAACTAACTGACCCATGTGCCCCCACTAACGTCACTGACTAACTAAGAGGTTAGTGAGCTAAAAGCAGGAAGTAGTGTTCTGGCAACTGTGCTCACTCCAGCCTTCATAGATTAAATTTTTGCCTATCAAACTGCATTACAAATATTTTTTACATCGCGCAGTCTATCTATTTTACCTCTCATTTTTATACTGAACTGTTCCTTTAAGCTCACCAGAGATAATTTCCCTGACAAATAGTTAGGGTTGGACAGACACCTTTTTTTGCAATATTCTGCATGCTCCCTCACAGATGCACTGATAGTACATTAACTGAAAATGGACCCCCAAAAAATTACATCCAAGTGCAAGTATTGATGAAGGAGAAGCCTGGAGGTACCACCACCTCAAAGGTAGGAGTTATTGCAGGGTTTCTACTAAGGGCTTCATCAATATGCATAACAGACTTGTACCTAAGGAATTACTCAAAGATGCAATGTTATCGCTGTGTGAAAAATCGCACGTGGCAACATATTGTGGAAAAAATGCTAAATTATGGGTAAAACATGGTGAACTGTGTCTGATATTGCTTTTGGCACGCTCCACTTGCAATTGTATATAAGCTTTTCTGTTTTCCTATGATAGTAAAAATAAAAATACTAAGAAGGCCATGATGTAAGTGCTTGACTGCTCCCTGTATGACAAAGGGTGGGCTGCAAGCTGAACAGGGTGTCATGGCATGAAATGTTAAATGTTGTTCCGCTATAATGAAACCTCCGTGTTATTAAAAAGGGGGTACTTTTTATACACAAAAGACATACATCAATTTATTTTGATAAACAAACTTGCACGTGTTTACATTTGTCATAGAAGTAACCAGTATATTCTATTGTGGTTATTATTTAAAAAAAACCATAAACCCCATAGCAAATGGATATAACACTGACTGCATACTTTAGTTTACAAACTGAATGCAAAAAGATACTAATTGCTTGGCAAATTCCCTAAGCACCATTGGGGTGTGAAGTAATTTGGCCTTCTTTATCTTTTAAGATGAAATTAGACACATTGAAACTGATTATCTCCCAGTGTAAATGCTAAAAGCAACATTTGTTACTTTTTCCAAACAAGGTAAACAAGCAATTATCTGTCCAAATTTTAAGGCCATCCATCTTCCCAGATTAGGCACACAGATTTGCTTTAAAGTATGTGCTAACAGGCTAAATGTAATCCTCCCATCCATTATAGAAGTAGATCAAGAGGGATTCATTCTACACAACTGGAAAATAGCCACTAGCCATAGTGGCACTTTTTCTTTCCAAATCCATAGGAGGGATTTTAAAGACAACTTATGTTTTTTTAAAGAAAAAATGTTTTGTTTTGTTATTTCTTTTAGAAAAAGGATGTGTGCATGTACAGGTTTTCTCAAAAGTAAAGCTGGAGTGCCACACCACAGCTTAAGTGAAGTTATTTATCTCAAGATTCTTGTAGGGGGTTATCCTTTGTTGTCTTCTATTTTTGCACTGGCACGTAGATCAGCTGCCAGAAACAAATGTGGATAAGGGAGATTTTTTTCTTCTGGATCCAGGACCAAACCAGTCATACTTGGAGCTAATATCCACTACAAATACTCTAATGTAAAATGACCAAAATCAGATTTGGGTTGTCTGTAGCAAATAAAAAGATTATATTTCATAAATGTGATACTTTCCTGGTGCTATATACATGTTACTGATTATTCTTGTACATAATAGCAGGTAGTGATGAGTGAATCTTTCCCGTTTCGGTTCGCCATAAAACAAGTGATTCACAAGTGTTTCATAAAACAATTTTTCCGTAGCAAATTTTCACGGAAGTTTTGCAAAACAATTCGCCAATGTCAAAATGCAGAAATTTGCTGCGAATCCATGCCTGCTGAAAAAATTCACTCATCACTAATGGTAGGGCTTACCCATTGCCATGCAAAGAAATTTATAGCCTTTTGCATTGTTGTAGGGAGAAATTGAGAGCCTAGTAATTAACACTGCATGGTGTTTAAACATTGCAAAAAATATATATGCAAATGTATATCTGCTGCCTCTATACAGTGCTTCCATACTGCAAGAAAGAATCCTGCACTGGTATGAATTTCTCTGCAGTCTTTTAAATAAAGAGGCTCACTAGGCCTCTGGGTGTCTCTGCCCATTCTGGTCACCTCTTTGAGGTGAATAGATGCCCGAGCCATTGAGTATGGAGTTTGAGGGCTAGTTGACATAGTAGAGATCCTGATAAGATTGGTTTAAGCTTTTTCTAGAGCTTGAAAGTCATTTATTATTACTTTTTTATTGTATCTATTTAGTACAGGTACTGGCATGTTAGTTTGCTCAATACATGCCCTACCACAGCTCACAATCCTAAAATCCCATGCCATGCATACAAACTAGGGTCAATATAACCATGATCCAATAATCCTGCCTGTATTTTGAGAGTGGGAGGAAACTGACAATACCGAGTGAAATGCATTCACATTCAAGGAAAACTTCAAGCAGATAGGAAAAGACAAAATTACTAACTTCTTAGCCACTGTGTCACCTCTAAATACTCATTTAAATGTATTTTGTTTGACATAGTAGATTCTCACTCAAAGCTTCTGCAGTGTGTGCAGCTCCTCTGGTAATTTGCAAAATATTCACAGTTACTAAATAATGAAAGAATGCTCCTCATTCTTTTGCTGTCTTTTATAGGTTCATTTCTGGAATCTTGTCATTCTTGTTTGTGTAGGGTAAGGGTTTTGGCACTTCTTCAAGTAAATCTAAATGTATTTCTAGCATCACATTAATGATCCTGGGAAGTTAACTAGACATGTACTAATGTGCAACTGTGCTTAATTAAAATTAAACATAAAATTAATTAAATTAAACATTTTCTGGGTACTGTTAATCATATGGGGAGCGGAAGCAAAACACTGACTTAACAAAGGTGCTGTAAATAGGGACTAGTAAGTTGGAGAGGCAATGAAGTGAGTAATGGGGTGTATAATTGATATAATTACTTATAAAGCTGTGCACCTGAACTCTACAAATGAAAAAAGCAGAGCAGCTAAAGTTCATGGCAAACTATCCATGCACTCATAGACAATGTAGAGCTTTGCCCAATATGCGCAGTCATTTCCTGGTGTTTTTACCGTTTTAGCTTTAGCATTTTTTGAATATAGAAAGCAGAGAAATTTCTTTTGAAATCCACTTACTTGACATGTATTTTAAATACAGTACAAAACATGATTTTGTTTTCAATAAATGCAGAGTAGAATGCATATTTGTCTTGATGGTATATAATTTTTATCCATACAGAATAATGTTAAGGTAAAATGGTATGACATCCTTTGTCAGTATATGAACATGCACAGTGTAATGACATCAGGGCCTTTAATAGCTGAATGCTTATTGTCTTCCTATAAGAGTTAAGCAGGGCAGAAAATGTGCTTTATTTAGTTTACAACATGAATATTAAGTAAGAACTTCTGAAGCCTAAAACCGGGCTTTTGTTAAAGTCCACATGCTTCAGTGGATATTCAATAATCCCTCTTGAGAAAGACATCCAGGTGAAAATAAATCATATGAAGTATCCCTAGACGTATTTATAGCATGTTATTTTCACTATAATTTAACCATGTACAGGCTTTTACTGCATCTGTAAATTATTTTTTCTAGTAAGGAGAAAAAGGAAAACTGTATGAAATGTGTACAAAACAACTGAATGTATTATTAAGCTGCTAGTCAAGATATGTGTATGTGCATTTGAGAGAGAGAGAGAGATGATGCAATCCTAACAAACTTTTCATAGCAGTAAATCAGAAATTCTCAGAGGAGTCATTAATTACAAGCCCCGGTAGAGGGGAAATGTCCAATATATTAGATTATTTAATTTTTAAGTGCCATCTGTTGCTGCCCAAACTGGCACTATGCTTTTCCCTTATAAAAGCCCTATAGGTTAAAAAGAACACTTAAACACAAAAGGCCATATTTACTAAAGAGAAGAAGTTGGAGTATTTTCACCAAAAATAAAAATTTTCTCCAGTAAATATTCTCCAGTTTACCATAAAAATGAATTTTTGCCAAGAGAAATTTCTCCAGGTTGAGGCTGATGATCTGTGATTCTACAGATAGAGCAGCCACTTTTGCATCTCATGTCACCTCTTCTATGACAGTATCCTACATCCTTCATTTCTAAAATTCATAAATACGCTAGAGATTTTTTTACCTCTGCATTTGTATGAAAAAAAAACAGTGGTAAATCTTAAGAGAATTTACCAAGAGGAAATTCACCACATTTTTCTTACAACAGGGCACATAGGATTTTTAGTAGTTTAAATTGATACTTCCATGTCAATCTACAGATTCAATGATTTTGGCCCTTGAGGACAACATACCCATATATGTACTGTTTAGACTGCCTTTATTTTTCTATAAATGTTTAGTATTGCAGTATATTGTTTTGCAAAGGGAGCTTTAAGGTGGGCATACACATTTGGATTTTTCTCTCCCTAACTGCCAATTTCAGTGCAATTTGACAAATACGTCAAATTATTGTAAGGTTAGTAGGCTCCAAACAAATGCACTTCTGCTTTTTTCATCCGACATTGGTCAGAAAATTGATCACGCAGGTTTCAAAATTTTCCTCATTCACAATGAAATTTGCCCCTTGTCAGACTGTTTGCAGGACCAAGCAGGTAGTTTCCCTAGCTTCAACTAGACGATATCGCTTGAAATGGTCATTTTCATTGATGGACAAAATTGTACTTTTAAATGATCGTTTCAAAATAACCTTGGTCCTATGATAACAAAAAGATTTTTTAAAAATCTTAACGTGTATGGCCAGCTTTATTTATATATCTGTGTTTATTTACAGTGGGGTACCAACACAATAGCTCTGATGAGGTGATGAGGTGATGAGGACCCACTTTATCTTTTTGTACTGGTTATTGGTATTTTGTTAGTTTTCTTTTATGTTTAATGTATACGCACCTCTTTATTGTACAGCACTGTGGAATATGTTGGTATTTTAAAAATACATGTAATTGTTATTATTATTATTATTATTATTATTATTATTATGTGTAGCCTGTCACAATAGCATGTAAGACTTTACAGATTGTGTTGTTAATGTGCTGGTTTACAAGTATTCCTCAGATAGCTGCAATAATAAAGGGTAAGAGCAGTGGGCATATATTAGCACTTCTCATGCACAGTAAATATATCCATGAGGGTTGTATAAAGGACTACCCACCCATTAACCACACATAAAGGACTACCCACCAATATAACCACAACACTTCTGAGCAAATCACGTGATTGTGACTCTGTTCTCAGACTTTGCCTGTCCTTACTGTTCCCCAGAACCTGTTTCTTTCTAAGACACTACTCCCTGGTGACACTGACAATTGTGTGTGTGGGGGGGGGGGGCTGATGTTTTAATGTTCAAGCCATGTGGATCGTGCAAACAGTCACGGAAACCACGTGTGAGTTCCTGAACTCACACATGGTTTCTGTATCCAGTTACATTAGCTAACAGACTAATGTTTTTTTTTCCCCTAGAGCAGGTTTTTTAAAAAATAAATAAAAAAATAAAAAGCATGGCACCAAAAACCTGCAAAGCTTTTTTTTTTTAAAAAAAAAACAACTGGGGGGGAAGATGATCGGCAGAAAGCCGAGGAAATCAGTTACAAAATTTACACATGGTCCGGTAGCCAATTGCTTTAGCTGGGATTCTAGAGCATTTATACACCAGCCCCTAAAGTCAACCTTGTAATTAATTAAGAGAAATACTGAAATCTTAGAGTATATTGATATCACTCATACAGTATATTTGTTAAGCTAATATTTTAACAACTTTCTAACTATTCAGATATCAAAAACCCATCTGCCAAACAGCTGGTATGCAAAGAACCTTATGAAGCAGAATTAATTGTATTCTCACATTTAGTGATGTATAGAAAGTCTATAATAAATGAATAAGCAACTACTGATCTGTATCCTCTCATTATTTATGTTTCAATACATTTATGCTGTGTCTCGTGTGAACATCAGAACTACAAATGTTATCTGTTTCGTAATAGGTCACAGCTCAAATATATATGTATAATGACATGTTTATACCACACATTCCTCACAATCACTGTCAAAAGCTTGGGGAATATGCAAACATTGGACAAAATATAAAAGCATTTGTGTCTGGTGTAGTAAGGAAAGGATCACATTTGTAAAACATCAAAGATAAATGGATTGAACAGATTGTTGCTGAAAAAAACATGTTATAAACAGGAAAACAAAAAACATATTTGCTTCTTATAAACAATTTTTTTCTCAAAAGATAGTATTTCCTTCTCCGCGGTTCAATAGGAGTTAAAGTGCAAGTAACTCTTTAATAGGCATTTTACTTAACGGTTCGCTCTGCTTTAATTAGGCAGCCTGTTACTCCTCAAAGGGATTATAGCAAAATTACTTCTGACCAAGCTGCGCAGGGGTTTGATCTTTAAAAAAATAGGAAAGGGGTTTTCAGAAATAATAAAGGAAATGCTGCATTTTTGTGCCTTTGTTGCTTCACTAATCTCTGGAAATGTTTTATCACTTATAGGGCCAGGTTCAGTTTGATGGGAAAAGCTTATATCATCACATGAAAACTCTATTGTAGTCTATGGCAAAAACTGGAACTGAATCAGGAGAAAAGTTTTTCTCTTCAAATTGAATTTGGGCCATAAATTTTCATGTGATAAACCATTAAATAATGTTTTCTCATTAATCTGAATCTGGCCCATAATCTGCTGTTTGAGATTCATAAATTACGCATCTATATGTCTTCCATATAATTAGTTTTACATTCCTTGTTTAAAAATATGACAAAGGATGAGAGTAGAAATCATAGAAATTATGTTACACATCCAGAGGTGCAGCCTCCCACTGAGTGATAGGATTCAAGCTCCAGCGCTGTCCCACTTAGTTCTTCATGTGTCCTCTCTTGGTTAGTACTCTCACTAAAATATAGACCATGATCAGTGTTATCTCTGCTGATGTAGGTATTGTGTTTGTTTGTGAACGTTAAATAAACGTTATTATTATGTAAACATAGCAGGCTTTTATTGTGCATTAAGCTCATCACAACCTTACATGCTTCTTTTTCATTGTAGAGAAAGACATCCCTCAGCAACATGCTGTACAGTGTAAATTTAATTACACCATCAAAGACCTATTTGTCTAGTTCTATAGAACAACTCTTCTGGTACTTTCTCTTTTTCTCTGTCCCTTGATTTAATCCCCACTATTCTCTTACCCCAGTGTTTTATCCTAACTCTATATCCATTAGATACCAGGCAGCACCTCCTCCACTGCCAGCATTCAATGGCTTAGATCTGAAACCATGTAATGAATGTCTACATTCTGCTTTTGAAGTCAACAATTTACAAACAACCTTTTAAACTTCTTTCAGCCATATATTTACAAACAATTTTGTGTGAGCAGAAAACCTTTGAAATTCATAAAACGTTTACGTTTAACAAAATAATCTTGTATTTTTAATTGGTAATGTATGCTGCAGCATGTGGAGTTTGTAGGTGTTTATTTTATAAAGTGTAAGGGTTATCAGAACATGCCACATGTATAGACCAAACCCAGCTAACTTAGTTGCATACCATTTTGAATTAATTAGTAATAATTAGTATATAATTACACAATAAATCGCTTATTTAAAGGGCTTATGTACAGTATGTCTGCAAGTGCAGTGAGCAAATTTCAATTTTGAGCACAATAACCCTGTTATTTTCTCACAGTGCAGTGTTTTTCCAGAGAATTCAGTTCAGCATTCCTCTGTGTCATTAGGTGCAGCAGTGCATGATTCAGAACCAAGGGCAGGATGGACTATAACACCCTGCCAATTTGTCCTGTCTTAATTCAACTCAAATCTATGGGGTTTAACAGAGTATTACAAACCTTAAATACTCTATTGGTATTCTTGGGTGCTATATGTTGTTTCCAATTGAGTACCTGCCTTTCATTTTATAAATACTAAGCTTCATTATCAAGCTTAAACTAGCAAAATGTTACAGATAATTTAACTTACTTTCTCCTGTTGTATTTAAACAACCAAAGCTGGTAGTATACCTTTTGCTTTACTGAATAAACTCCTCTTATTCTATGGTCTGGTCACAGTATAATGTAATTCACTTACTGTAAAAGGATAAAATGCCAACCTAATAGTGATGAGCAAATCTGTCCCACGGTTTTTTTTTTAAGCCATCGCAACTTTTTTCTTGACTCGCAACAAATTTTTCCACTGCAAATTTCCACAAAACAATTTGCCTATGGCAAAATGCAGAAATTCGTTGCAAAAAATTTGCTCATCACTACAACCCAAAGCTAAGTCAAATAGGTCAAATATTACACTGCCTACAGGTTAGGATTCCATCTTATGACAATGGCAAGGACAAATATCTGCCTTGCCACCCCACTAATGGACTAGTAATTACAGGTTACAGGCCCTTTAAAATTAAGGTTTTTAAAATGTAAGATTTTTGTTTGCCCACAACAAATCACAATATATAATAACATAAGCAGCAATAAATAATTCATAAGAATATATAATAATAATCATAACGTACTAAATATCTGACCCTAAGTACCTGGCAATGAGTCCACATATATATACTAATAACCGTACTAGACACCAGCTGTTTTACCTTCTCTGGCATGGTGGGAACGCAAGGTTTCCAAACTTACCATCCAAAATGAACTACACCATCTCCCTGAGGCCCTTTGCTCTGATAGAGGAGCTTAAAGCAAGCAGATACCCACCGAATCTGTGTACCTCCTACCTTTCCAAGGGCTAATACCATTGTCAGTGACCCATCCCCTAAGCTTTGACATACCATTATCAGCTAATGGTAATAGGTCCACAACCTGGACCTTGTATACCCACTTTTGTTCTCCACCAAATCTGGCCACAAATTGTCACCACTAGCACAATCTCGCATGCCCAAGAACGTTAAGGTGGAAGGGTATAACTATTGTTGCTTTCTCCACTAAATGGACGCCCTTCCTTTCTGCTACTATTTCAATTTCCCTCTAACTCCAACCCTTCCACTAGGCTAGCTAAACCCAAAAAGCTATCCCTGCATGGTCAGGATTGTCCTGCCATGTCATGCCCCCTATCTTTGCAATTCGCTGCTCAGGGGTCAGCTTTTCTTTAAAACAACATTAACCAATAGATTATCTGAACCAGATCATCATTTAACCCCACTTTTTCCAGGTTTATTATAAAATAAATACTGCTCTACTTAATGCCCTGTTATCACATTTTTTCACAAACCTTTTGTTCTATATTGTAGTGCCCTATGAAATGTTTGCAATCTGATAAAAAACAGTTCCAGTACAAGGTTTAACCACAGTGTTCAGACTGCAGTACAACACGCTTACTCTGATGATAGTAAAATTAAAAAACAACATTGAGACACTGTAAATTTTCTCTCTCTGGTCTTAAAAAAGAAAAGATGAGTGGATGAGCAATACCATAGAAAAAGTAGAATGATCAGATGCTGAGAATAATAAATCTCAAATGGGAATTAAATAAAGTCAATAAACAATGTTGTTATGCTTGTCTGCTTTAGAAGGCCTCTGTGATTTTCTCACATTTGCCGTGTTTACCAATAAAACCTAGACAATATTATATTGTACTGAACTCTGGCTCGTTGTCAGCTGTCTTATACTAGGGAAACACAACCAAAAGGTAAAGCTAAAATTACTATTGGTTTTCTGTAATTTTTAAAAATAGTAGAATAGTATATGTAACCTGATGTTGCTTCCAGGATGAAGACCATTCATCTGTTCCAACATTTGACAGATGCTTTTTTTTATCTTCTAAACAGCATCAAGACATTTAGTTGATATAAAGTATCTTGCTTATTTGTAGACAAATGCAGCAGGGCATCCCCCTCCATAATAGAAACACTTACTGGTGCATAAAATGCATAAATAATTGTGGATACATACAAGTAATAAGGCAGGGCATACAAAGTAAGTACTGACACCGGTAGCATAACAGGCAGGAGCATAAAGACAAGAAGGTAGATCCTGATACAGGAGAACACAGCAGATAAGTCTAAGTCCAAGGCAAGATACACAATATGTTGTAGAGGCTTAAAGCCCAATTTCAGCACCAGGAACAGGCCAACACCTCAACAGATCCATTATAGCAGAATGGCTACTATGGGCAGTTTGACCAACAAATGTTGGTGGGGCTTTTAAGTTTGATGGTAATGTTTCTTTATGTAGCTCACACCTATTCCTGATGTAATCCCTGCTTCAGTGTGCATCAGATAGGCCAGAGCAGGTGCAATGAAATCAACAGAACCCAGAGACTCCCTTTACTGGAAAGTTGCTTAGAATTACATTTTCATTCATTATTCAATGTTTTGCTATAATTTTAGTGCAGTACCCCTTTAAATGAACCTATTTTGAACCATTCACAATTCTACACCTATTGCCATATAGAAAGTTAACTTTATATCAAGTTGTCTTTTTTGACAGAACATGTGAATATGTTTACCTTAATTGTAACAAAAATAAATAAACCTTCAAAATCTTTGTAGCCATAGCTTTTGCTTTGTTTCTGTGCTCTTGGTGCTCTCCCATATTATCAAGCTTTGTATTTCATCTTTAAGCATTTCTGGGCCTGAAGCCAATTCAGAATAATGCTGTCTGTGCATCACAGATGAGTCATATAATCTCCAATTGATCTCACTTCATTATTTCTCTCGGTACAAATCTTCAATAATTATTTTACCTTTTAGCAAGAATAAAGCAATTATAGAACTTCCCCAGATAGAAATATAAAGCTTCTTAAAGCATTTCTAAAATAAATAAACATAGTTTGAATATTAGTTCTTCCTTCTAGTCACTGGCAATTTACATCTGAACAGACCACTCTTGCTATGGCATGTGGCAATTTTGAGTTCCTAGAAGGGCACATCCCCTAATTCCTTACTGCATATACCAGGTACTTTTGTGTATTTCGTTTTGCCTGCAGAGGTTACATTATACTGTTTTCAAAAGGCAAAACTCATTATCCTATATTTGGTAATATTTTAATTATCTTAAAAGGGATATTCACTTTCAGTTTAATAATTATAATAGACTAACCTATTCTTAGAAACTTTTCAATTAATCTAATTTATGTAATTTATTTTCCTAGTCATTATCTTTCCAGAACGTATTTTCAAATGTTATCTGGTTTTCAATGTTACTGACCCTGGAAACCAAAAATATTGAAATCATTGAAATATTAAACTGGAGTACCAAATGATACAAAATATAGTGAAGCATTTGTAAACTGTAGGTTCTGTGGACCATTCTGTGGCTTTTATTCCCATATTTCTTTCTGTTGAAGTTAGAGCCTACATTAGAGCCTACATTGAAGTGAGTGACACACACTCGTTTAACGTAAAAGATGTAAAAGGGCAATATTTACTGATGTTTATACATCAGTTTGGTACGATTCTTTGCTAGGTCACTTATGATATAAATTACCTGTAGCTAAAGTATTTATGCCACAGTTAAAGTTTCACTAACAAATTGGATAATTGTAATGTATCATCCATTTATCATCCATCCATGACAGGATAAATTGGAAATCATTGTTTAAATTAACTTCTACAATTCAGTGTTCAATGTTCAATGTTGATATTGATCAATTTAATTTGAATAAACAAATCTAACACATTGCTTTGGGATTCAACATCTCAGGTCACTTATTCACTTATATAAATAAAATGCAAGTGAATCACGCAGAAAAATTACAGAATTTCTAGTTCAGTTTTTGATAAATCTACTCAGAACCATAATACAAAGTGATTAGTGAAACTGGCAATTTTTTTTTAAATTTTTTGCCAAGTGCTGAAAGTCAATGGGAAAGTGACATTGCATTGTGGTTAAGCCAATTTATCTCTGCAATAACATATACATTGCCCTACCTTGTTAGAGAAGGTCCTTTCCACTATGCTAAAACTCCATAGAATAAATACTCCCATGTTGCCAGTTTCTTTCAAATACAGTGCCTGGACAGCTCTTTGGATAGAGGGGAAAGGCTGGGAGTGGCTGTGATCTGATTGATGCCATGTACATCTGATTAATGTGGAAGGCAATGTGTAAATAATGTGTAAGTTTTTCTGGCACAAAACAAAGACACTTGTTTTGGCAAAACAAAATACAAGGCAATATTTTAGTGTGGATTCATAAACATTTTTTATCTTTTAAAATGTGAATTTTGCTGCAAAACTGTACGGTCACTTCAGTTTACTTATTGTAGTTGCCCTTTTTGTTGGTTAAAAAGAACGATTCAGCAAAGTACCCAGTGAAAATTAGACTGCCTCTGCCTCCCTCTCCTCTAAGGGCGGCACTTGTAAAACTGCACCAAATTAATAGATCCTTTTAAAAAGGATATTTTAGGCTCTTCAGGCTCTTAATACACTTTTAACAGGTGGCACAGACTGGCTTAGACTTGACTAGATGTGCTTTGAATTTCTGGCTTTGCAGGTACTACATTTTGAGTTTGTCACTTTACCAGTGACTGGGCCATAAATAATTTTGAAGGACTGTACTCATCATGGACTTATCATTAAAAGATACCAACCTTTGTTTATAAGGCAATTTATTAATAACCCCTCAATATGCCTGACATTGTGTTAACCTTCTTCTGTAACTTATTAGTTTGTGCTTTACATTTCCTGCTTTGTCATGTAACACATAGGCATATTTAGATTTGGTTTTACAGTTAGATGCCCAAGGCTTTCCACCTTTGTGCTTTCAAATTGCTAAAACATAATTCACATTTGCATGCAAATACCTTGCATTCTCAAGGATTTACACCCTTATATCCCTCACACTTAAATTCTGAATTATATGTGATATTCATAGTAATATACCTTGTGTCTGGCCTGACCTTTGCTAAGTGTTCCTTATCAGAGACTATATGAGAGTACCACACTCCTTATTCGTGACTTAGGTTAAAACGACCTGAGAAAACACTTCATGCTCTAAATTATGTATCAGTCACATGAAACCAAGTCAAGTACTCCCCAGAGACATTTTATTATGATGGGTTAATCTCTATGTTAACAACAGCAAAGCATGTGCAATAAGATGAAACGTGTCTGGACTGATACTCCATTTTATTTGAATAGCAAATGCATTTCTTTCTTTGATAGGAATTCCACTTATAGAAGACTTTCTCTAAAATGATTGTGCTGTATGTTTATGGCAACGTTAAGCAGCAATAGCCACATATGTTCTGGTTAGTATACACTATTTAAAAATTAAATTGAACTTTTTCTTTTGTGTGATGGTGTCAAATATTTTTATTGCACATCGCTTCATTGCATGTGAATTCTATAGTGAATAATCTGCCACCCATTTTATTGATTTTCCTAATTCAATATGTCTCAGTTTAGGCTGCTAAACAGCTGTTTCATTGGACTCAAAGTAGTATGACATGTGTAGTTAATGTGACCTTGTTACTGCTGTCTGAAACCAAAACTCCTTTTTTCTTTCTTCTTTTCACATGAAATGATTTTTAAGCTCTGAATTTCCTACTTTGCCAAGTATGTGCAAAGTATGGGTATGTGTAAAACTCTAATAAATAAAGGTATTCTTTTTCCATAAGCCAGTTACAATGCTGAGTCTGGAGGAGTTTTTATCTTTGTTCTAAGTGTATTAACTACAACTACTGGCCCAAGGACATTTCTTAATGCAGGTGTGTGGTAGTGTAGAAGGGTAAGTCTTGTTTCCATCTTAAGAGATGGGACATCTAGTACAGAGGCATGTAGAAAGGAGCATCTTATCTTATAATATCTTTCACAAATATCACTTAAAATGAAATCCCTTGTAATGTGTTGATGACATACTTGATTAACAAATGACCTGCAAAGCTTTTCATGCCTTACTGTATTTGAGTATATTTAATATTGGTGAGATATTGTCCTGTGGTGGAATAAGGATCTGATATCTCACAGGACTTGTTTTAGGCTGGGGCTTGTTAGAGAAAATGGCATGGTAGTCCCTAAGGCAACCCAACCCTGATGCAGAATATTTCATGATCATGGTGATTGGGGAAAATATTATTAAGTACTTCAATAATTTTTGGAATTTCTGTTTACTCAGGCTGCCCATCCTTATCACATCAAGTTGTACTAGCAACCAGGACCTTTTATTACCAGCAATAGTATTTCTATTTCAGATGGCAAATATTAACATTTTGTTTCATGTTTACCCAGGTGAAGGCACAGACATATGTTGTTTTATTGAAAGACACATACTGGTTTAAACAACTTAGTTTTCTCTGATACATGTACAGACATTAATACTTCAAGCTACTATTTATTACAAAAAAAATCTAAGAAGGAAACATGCAATTTCTCTCAATGTGTTACAGAAACTTAGAATGAATAACCATTTGCTGAAACACAAAAAAAATTCTGTAGTCTACACTTCTACATGTCCAATAATCTGTATCTGTATAGTCAAGTTGCAAATTTATTGCCCCTAACTCTACATTATTTTAGAAGGGATCAGGTTCTTGCCTGGCACTAAATGTTAATGGTAAAAGCCAGATTATACATTGCACCATCGCAGCTGGCCTTAGCAACCAATTAATTCTTTGCTTTCTAATAGATAGTAGTCTTACTGCAAATTGCTTGCTATGTATTGTACTGTACTAGTTTTATTTATCTCCTATGTTCATAAAGGAGCAAAAGGATGAAAATATAAAATCTAAATATCTAAATATTTAGATCCTGTTTGCTTTTTTAGATCCTATTGATTTTTCTTTTTTTTGTGTATATAAAACAAGTTAAACATAAGTTTTTTTTATTAGTTAAAACATCTCCTGTGTTTTTCATATATTACAAATAGCATAGTAAAGGTAATATGCAATTATAATTGCACGTGAAGTTTCCTACTAATATCTATTTTGTCACATTTGGGAACCTACAGAGGAAGCACACTTAATTTTTTACACAGTACACATGGAACACTTTATTTTTATGGAAAATGTGCAAGTATGTGTTTGACATTTAAGTTAAATAAGAACAGTAAAAATACTGTATAATTTCTACACACACAGACATATGCACACATATATATATATATATATACATACTTTATACTACTACATTATCTTAGCTCTCAATACATAATATTGTACTAAATATGCAACCCCAGAAAATGTTTTATTATCAAACTTTGCTAGCAACATCTCTTTTCTTTTATTTTTGCCTCACCTTTCCTTTTCTGTGTGTACTGTATTTACATTCCCAGTTAAACGTTTACTTGGGTGGGACAATCCCTACTAATTTATCTTGCACTATGTGTCAGTGCTCTTTCATTAATCATTGATTAAGCTATTCTTGCTGGGGGTCCTCTGGTTGACATTTCTACCTAGATCACTGAAAACCGTCATGGATATTACAAGGGTCATGCACACTTTGGAGTTCTGAGAATGAAATAGCACCTGTTTCCTTTTAGCTGAACTGTAACCATCCAACGTGTAACCTATTTCTCCTGTAGTCTCTTCTAGCTCTGGATTGCCATCCCTAAGCTAAAACAGTACTTTTAAACTACCTATGCAGAAGAATACAGTGTACTGTTATGGCAACTACCAGATGTCCCCCTTGATGCTGAAAAATATCTTATGCAGATGATATATACCTTTAAAATAAGTGAGGGACCCAGGGGAGATGTAAACTAAGAAATCTGTTGTTTTAATCCCTTACAGAAGCTTAACAAGATTTATATGAGAATCTGCATTTTTAATTTAGCTGTCTGTTATTTAAAACATCTGATCAATAAGAAATAAAATAAAAAATTGCCCCACCTTATAAATCTTACCTACTTCAGGTTATCTGAATCAACAAAATGTATTGGCCCACAGAGCTTGCAGTTTAGAATAAGTCTAATACACACAGCCTGCTTTTGCATATTGTACAGCTTTGTAAAAATATGCATCATAAATAAACTATATGACATGCATGAATCTCCTAAAAGCATACAACATTTAAGAAAATATGACCGACTGAACTTTGAAATCAAAAGGAAAATTGGGAGCCAAGAAATCAACAGAAGACAGAAAGGACACGCAGCCACACGGCACGGCAAATATTTCAACTCAAAGGGAAACTGCACTATAATTTATAGAGATAACTTATGCTAACATAAAACAGAACATAGCTGTTATATACAATACACCAAACTCTGTATAGACAATAAATAAAACAAAATGTCCTCATCTTATCAACACTGGATATTTGTTTAGCAGTCTCTCAAGTCCCCTCTGTGCAGAGAAAGCAGTATCATTAGAAAAGCAGTGGGTATTTTTCTGCAGATTTGACTAAACTATTTTATTTTGTGCTGGTCTAAATGTGTTTTAGTGAAAAATGCTGTTCCATGTTATTAAAACCCCCATTTATTTGGAAAGATCAAAGCATTTTAGAAGGATCCTATATTCAATATTTCAGGAGTGTTTTCAGTAGGCCCTTTGCTGTTCTCTAATGAAGCATGTCTAAAAATCAGATGTCATCTATGGGAATCAAATGAATAGTGATGAGCAAAACTGCCTGAAAAATTTGTGCACTGAAGTCAATGGGCATTTTTTCTAATGACAAAATGCTTTGGATTCAATGGGTGTTTATTGCATCAAATGCACTGGAGTCTATGGGTGTTTTTTTTCAATTTTTTTTTTCTTACTCCAAATGCATTAACATCAATGGACGTTTTTTCTTGCTCCAAATGCATTAAAGGGGTGGTTCACCTTTAAGTTACGTTTTAGTAAAAATCTAAGCAGCTTTTCAATTGATCATTATTTATTTTTTTATAGTATTATTAAAATTATTTACCACCTTCTTCTAACTTTTTGCAGCTTTCAAATGGGGGTCACGTATACATGTACCAGTGTATCATTCTACCAACTCCCTGGTTGCTAAGGTAATTTTGACCCTAGCAACCCAATAGCTGAGGACACTCCAAACTGGAGAGCTGCTGAACAAAAATTGAAATTGAAAACTTTAAATAAAATTTTAAGACCAATGTTAGCATTTTTAGCACCAAATGTACTTGATCTCAACTAAGATATAATTAATCCTTATTGGAGGCAAAACAATCCTATTGGGTTTATTCAATATTTAAATGATTTTTAGCAGACTTAAGTTATGGAGATCCAAATTACGGAAAGATCCCTTATCCGGAAAACCCCAGGTCCCAAGCATTCTGGATAACAGATCCTATACCTGTATAACAATCTATAGATATAGAACCTTCTTGCAACTCCACATTGTTGCCTTATATTAGAACATTAAGGGGACTATATTGTCATTAATATAGAAAATGTTGAATTTCTAGTAGTCTCTGTTAACTCATTGATGGCCCATTGTTCTGCTTTACTGCATAAAACAATACATATTTGGATAACCAAAAAAATGTTGTATCTGTTCAACAGCTAAAAGTCCAGTGGGTGAGAATGTAGGTGTGAGGCTCCTTGGTAATGCTAAGAACCCAGAAAATCTCACTTTAGATTTATCTATGCAGGATGGAATTCCTATATCCATTGTTTCACTTTTTGTGAGCTAACCTTCCAAAGTCAAATACACATATAATACGTAAATGCTTTAGGGTTTATCATCTTCCTCTTTTCCATAAAAATACTACCATGGTATGTAGTGTGCTATACCCAGGCTTAATCTTTTGGGTTTTTTTTTAATAAGGACAAATATAGTTATTTCAAAAGGATTTTGTTTCACGTTTGAATATATTTTGCCTCCAGAATTTAAATAACCATGAACATCTATTAATCTTCAGTATCTGTGATTGAAAAATATTGCTTAGGTAGACACAACAGCAGAGGCAGTAATCAATTATGATGATTTATACTGAAAGCAATCATCACAGTTTCTCAGAGTGTTCCTGTTGCTGAAAGTACCATGACATGCACAATATTTTTGATGAGGACATTTGGAAATAAGGGCAGCTGTCGCATAGCATAGATGTACTGCGTCTATGAAAAATATATTTTTCATTTCTGCCATCTTTCTCCATTCTGTCACCACCTTTTACCCAAAGGTCATTAACTCCAGCTTTTCTTAGAGTGTTTTTGGAAATAACGTTTGTGCAAGTTTATGTGAAGGAAAACATATGTTTGACTAAGGTGTTTATGGCAAAGTTACCACTACTTAATAATATAATTAAGATACTATATATAATTCTTTTTTCAAAAGTTACATTATTATGGATCTATCACTTATCCATCTGATGAAGTTTTTTTAAAACCTGAAGTTCTTGATATAGATGTGGGAAAAGCCTATATTTTAACACAAATGTGTCAAACTGGGGTGCCAGGGGCCTGCCAGTAGAGATGTAGCGAACTGTTCGCCGGCGAACTAATTCGCGCAAGTCCGCAAATTCGCGAACTTTTGGCGATGTTCGCCATTTTGGGTTCGCCGCGTTTTTTTTTTTGCGCCGCATTTTTTTGCCTCGGTTTTTTCCGCCGCGTTTTTTTGCTTCGGTTTTTCGCCTTTGCGTATACATAGGAATAGCTTGCGTTTTTTTTTTGGCGTTATTTTTTGGCGTTTTTTTTTTGCGTTTTTTTTACAAAGTATTTTTCAGAGAAATTTTTGCCCTTGATCCCCCTCCTGCATGCCACTGTCCAGGTCGTGGCACCCTTTAAACAACTTTAAAATCAGTTTTCTGGCCAGAAATGGCTTTTCTAGGTTTTAAAGTTCGCCTTCCCATTGAAGTCTATGGGGTTCGCAAAGTTCGCGAATATTCGCGAGTTTTGGCGAAAGTCCGCAAACGGGTTCGCGAACATTTTTGGCGATGTTCGCTACATCCCTACCTGCCAGTAAACCTTAGACCGCAGGTTCACACTCCAAAATATTTTTTTCTCTTTTCTCTGTCTGTAGCTTTATGATACTATGCATTACATGCCCTCCAACAATGTTGAATGTATGAAGGTAATATGTTATAAACAGTAACCACAACACAAACCTCTTGAAATGGTTAGTCTTTATTGCTACCTTGCATATTTATATTTTTGAGTCCATAGTCCCACCTCTTCTAGAAAGTAAGCTCATGAGAAAATGAATTTAAAGAACAATGAAGCACCTAGTACACTAAGGGATAACATTATTTTCTGCGTTCATGTTAATAAATCTGCCCCATAGACTTGAACATTTTTATGATTAGAATACTCATTTGATGAATATATATTTTACTTAATGCTAATATTTATATTACACACTAATAATATTAATATTAAAGAGAACTAAAACAAGAAAACCAAAATTTTAAAGCATGTACCTAAATTGCCATAAGTTTTATTAAATATTGCCATACACTGTCAAATTTCAATCTATTCAAATCAGCTGGCTTTTGGCCTACTGTAAATTTCCTTTTATTGCTTTCATTTGTTACAGCTATGTATAACACAATAACAGAATCACTCTCTTCCTTTCATGTAATTTCAATTTTTCTTCCTCAGTGAAATTGTCTGCCTTTGATACTTATGAAAACCAGGGATTTGCTTCCCAAATAAAAGATGTCAGTGACACCTGGCAAGAGTTAGCTTTTTTATTCAGTACATCCGTATACTTTATATAAATGGAATTATTGGACAGTCAAGTGCTATGCCATATTGTAAAGAGGAACCAGTATTTTTTAAATTAACAGAACTTATCACATGTGTCTCACACATTGTGTGCTTCAGTTTATGACACCAATTAGATTCCTACACATAGGTACATGCACAAATGCTTCCATCTAATTTGTGTTTCACACCTTTTCCAGTTAAACTAACAAAACATACTGCTTCTTGGCAGCCTTTACTAAAATAGGTTAATTAATGCAGGCTGAGATTTTGGGGCTTTTTCCTGCTCTCAGTCACATATGTTTTCTGTACTGATTTTTAAATGAGCTGCAGTGTGCAATAATCTTTTTTTTTTTTTAAAAGTTACTGTTTTTATTACACACAACAAAATTAAAATGATATACGGGTATGGGACCCGTTATTCAGAATGCTCTGGACCTGGGGTTTTCTGGATAAGGGGTCTTTCCGTAATTCGGGTCTCCTACCTTAAGTCTGCTAATAAAATTATTGAAACAGTAATTAAAACCAGCAGGATTGTTTTGCCTCCAATAAGGATTAATTATATCTTAGTTGGGACCAAGTACAAGGTACTGTTTTATTATTAGAGAAAAAGGAAATCATTTTTTTAGAAATGTGAATTATTGGATTACAATTTAGTCTATGGAAGATGACCCTTATGTAATTTGAAACTTTCTGGATAATTGGTTTCTGGATAAGGGGTCCGATACCTGTACATAGAAACTTTTCTCATACTGTATATACAAGGTATACTATTGTGTGTGCCATTTTATTATAAAATTAATTGCCCACAAATCATGAACATTAATAAACTACAGGGCAACAGTACATTGTATTTTAATTACTTTCAAATAGTTAAAATTTTTGGTGCTACTGTTTCTTTAAAGCTAATTTTTCCATCTACCTGCTGTTTTAGTGATCAGCAATTTTTTTCGGCAAGCATGGATTTGCAGCGAATTTCCACATTTTGCCATTGGCAAATTGTTTCTCAAAACTTCAGCAAAAATTCAAAGCGAAAAAATTTGCCGTGGTCACATAAAAAATGGGTGCGCTTGTGTTAAAATGGGCACGGTCAGCTTGCTTAACAGTTTCCGTTATTCTGGTAATATTTTTTAATCTTCTGCTTCTTTTTAATTCCCTGTTCCAAACTCATAGGCATCTTTCTTCTTTTTAAAGGCCTCAATAAGCTCTTTTAATCTAGGCATGGTGATAGCACACACTTTAACAAAGAGCAAGTCAAATTTAGGAAGGCATTTACTAACGTTCAGATTTTGTTTACAATTCATGGGGTTTTTCTGCGCTAATTCTCAAACCTCATTTATGTGGCAAAACCATTAAAAACGCTAATACAAAACTTTACTGTATAAAATCTGTCAAGATCATGTAGAAGTCAGTGGGAATCCTAGGCAAATTGTAGCAATCTTTATTTGTGGTTTTAGAGGTTTTTTTTTCCATTTGCAAGGGGCACATTTACTAATCCACGAATCCGAATCACGAATGGGAAAAAAACGTATTGGAAACGAAAATTTCGTAAGATCGCAAATATCATGAAAATGCTTACGAAAAAATCGTATTAGTCACGATAATATCGTATTGGCGATCTGAAAGTCACTAAATTTTCGTACTGAACAATTGTAAACAGCGGTAAAACCTTTCCGATTTTTTCGTGCAAACGAAAAAGTCGTGCGGCGTACGAAAAAGTCATGCGGCGTACGAAAAAGTTGTGCGGACGCCCGAAAAAATCGGCGAAAATACGCTTGGAGCGTTCGTGCTTTTGTAAATGTGCCCTAAGTCTACAAAAATTCACAGGAAAACATAAAAAACAAGAACATTTTGTGGTTTTTGTGTTCTTTTCATTTTTCATTTTCTTTTCAATTTAATTTGTTTTTTTTTTTAATTCAGATCTTTTAATAAATTACTAGACATTTGTGGTTTCAGTGGAAATTAGTTCTTGTGGTTTCAAAAACCTTTAAAACCACGAAATCAAAATGTTAATAAATCTGCCCCTTAGCATTTGATATTTAGATAAGACAGATGAGCTGTGTAAAGAAGATTCCCATAATGCCTCACTCCTGCACCCAGACCAAGACCAGCTACTCAGGAAGCGCATGCGCATTTTACATCTCACAAGCAGGAGCGCTCGCCCTCCCACCGCACCTGTCACCCTCCCACTACAAGTGCGCACAGTAGAGTAGGTTGCGCTCGCGTCTAGGGGGATGGAGAAGAGTTGCGCATGCGCGTTTACTTAGTCCATGTTGGACTAATTTAAATATCCAACAGGGCGGCCGCAATAGGCGATATATAACGTTTATTAAAATTGAAGAGTGCAGACAATATGCAGACTATGAAGGTAAAAAAAGGTAGCGATCAGCTACAGGGACATGAGGCCTTTCTAGGTATATGGGTCGCACTTTTAACCCCTTTCCTTCTCCTTTAAGGTAGTGAGCACTAATCTCACATTTTAATAAATCTGCCCCTTAAGAGTCCACTCTATCAATGCACTCAAATATACAGTATAAAACAATATACTGTATGTACATTCCGTTACTAAACTAGGCCCTTATTGTTAAGAACCAATTAGTTGCTACAAATGAAAGTTCACTTCCCCAAGTCTAAAGGGGTGTTTCTTTATTTTTTTTTGTGTGAAAAACCAAACCCTACTATCTGTCAATACTATCTTCTAATGTACTTTTAAAGAGTACTCATGTCTTTTCTACAGAAAAGGCACGTAGCTGGCCTGTGCACGTGGAGAGGATTTTGGTGAGAAAATGCCAAACCATGCATTTTCTCAACAATATCTGCTCTGTGTGTCAGCACACATGACTAATGCAGCGTCAAGCCTATTGTGCCCCTTTTCCCTCCCCCTGATACCGCAATAAAACAAAGGACAACTTATTTTTGGGGAGAGAAGGCCGCAGTTGTTTATTGTAAATTATTTAATATAAATCAGCAATTATATATATAAATATATATAAAAACAACCATAACTTGTATTAAGCCGTTTGTAAATCCAAACATTAAACAGCAGTCAAATTACTTATACCTCCAAAGATGTCTGACCCTGAGCCCAGGCCTGTGTCCTGTCTACTATCCCAGTCCCATTCTAGGATTATCCATCTCCCTGAGGACCCCAAGCCTACCCAGTTACCCACTCACATTTCCAACTGCACCTTTTTAATTTCCTCTTGGGCTCAAAAGTTGACTATTAAAATCCAGCCTATTAGGGAGGGATGCTGTCGTTCTTGCTCCTTCTCCCGCCGGAATCTGGTGAGCTCGCATCCGGGGAGTGTCCTGGTTTTTTCCCTGCCCTGAGCCTGTAACAGCTGGGATATCCTGTGGGGGGGGGGGGGGGGAGAAAGGGGGTTGTCCTCCTAACTTAGTCATGCCCTGCTTCCCTATCATTTTATTTGGGTCATTGGGCTTCCAACATGGTGGAGTGGAGCTCATTGGTTTCTCTCTGCCTGTGGAGAAAACATAGGTGGAGAGAAGCCGAGGCTGAGCCTCATGCAACATTTGCCTTACCGAAAAACACTAACATAATGCTTATTTTTACTTTTACAGTTCCTATTATTAATATGAACAGATTGGTATGATTTTAACTTATTTGAAAATTAATAACTTTAAAGCATTTTTAAAGCTTTTTATCTGTTGTGAGTAACATTATGGACAAGACATAAGAATTACTAGGTCTACTCTATGTCAAGAAATATTTTACGCTCATGAAATTGACTTCAAAGTCAATTCTTGGCATTATAAATGTACTCCAGGATCACAACTTCAAATTAAGCTCAGAATGAGGAAAAAAACTGAACAGCAAACTAGCACTAACAAATGTAATTTAATCACAAGAAAAGGATAATGATACCCTTCAATGAGTAGCAGATAAAAATAGTTTTCAGCCCTTGGACAATTTTACTACTGAGCGCAGTGTAAAATGACTGCAAGTGAAATGGCCCAATTATTTGACATTTGAAGCAGGTGATCTGCTATACACCTTTTTGTTATTGATACATGTCATCCAGTCCAGCTGCCATTTTCACTAAATGTAAAAGTGTGTTTATTTTACCAATTTCTGGGGGGTTCTTTATTTTACAATTCTGTTTCTGGTTACATCCTCCAACAGTGTGACTTCAAGTATATTGATGTAGCCCCTTTTTGGCTGTCTAGAGATAGGTTAGAGCATGGAGTACATTGGACTCTCTTTTAAAGGATGGGCCTTTCCTATGTGGAAGGAGTATTATGGAGGGTGTTTCAAACTACACCTCCCACTGTGTACAAATTGTGCATAGAGACTTACAAGCACATCATTGGATTATGGCTGGGCTGTGTTCCAAACTGCTGGAAATAGTATTTGCACATACTGACGCGGGAGCTAAGTATCATGTGCTTATATATGCCTGTATAACTTTACACAGGAACTGGATATTTATATTTATACACCTTTCAATTACTGTTGAACTTATTAAGGATTAAGTTTATCATTTTATATACAGGATCTCATACCTGGAAGTGCGGGACACTCCACAATATCTGTTAAACATTACAAAGTGTCCACAGATCAAAATAGCAATATAGTCTGATATCCCAATATACTTAATTACAATCTCATTTACCTGTAGACTTTTAATAGTTCGAATGAGACTTGTGACTGATGTTGAGAGTTACAGTTTAGTTGTAAAAATATAACAAACTGTATATTGGATTACAATATCTTCATTTCCATATATGTACATTTGTGTGGAACTGAGGGCCCCCTCTGGGAGTGGCTGATGTTTATTGTTTTTAAGGGTTAGAGTTTTTAAATTTTCTGGCAGAATTGGATAATAAAGGATGATGTTTTTTTTACTTTATTTCATATTTAATGATGGGGTTTATCACCTCTGAGGTTATTAAGTCCCTCATGTAATTAACATTATTTGCTCATAATGATTTTTGGGACGTCCTCATTTGGAAATATATACTTCTCCACTTTTAAGACACCTAGGGGCACATTTACTAATCCACGAATCCGAATCCCGGATGGGAAAAAATCGGATTGGAAACGAAAATGTAGCGACTTTTTCATCACCGTCACCTTTTTTTTTTGTATTTTGCGCGATTTTTTCATCGCCGCCGCAATTTTTTTTTTATTGAGCAATTGTAAATGGCGGAAAAACCAATCCGATTGTATCGCGGAAAATATACAATAAAGTCGGAACGGCGACGAAAAAATCACGGGACATACGGAAAAGTTGCAACGGCGATGAAAAAGTCGCAAAAAAACGATCATTACGAAAAAACGCATTCGGACGCTTTCGGTCCATTTGTAGATTAGTAAATGTGCCCCCTAGTCTGTGAGATAATTTTTCTAGTTTTAATAAGTTAGACATAAACAGAAAGTAACCAAGAACAGTCAGCGAGAGACATGGTTACTAGGGAAATAGTATAAACATTAATACAAATACAAGGCATAAATGAAAATAACATTCATCAAGGATCATCTTTAAGAGGCAATGCATATGGGTGGACCAAGATAAAAAAAAAAACATAAGCCATGAAACCCCATCAAAACAATGAAAGAAATGAAAGCAAAAGTCTTTAGCAAGCTTGCAGTGTATTAATCCATCAGGTATCCTCCAGTATAGGCTATCAGTGTCAACTTTTGGACATATTAATGAAAGGGTGGAAGAGTAAAAGCTTGTTTTTAATATTATTGTAAATTTTTGAAGATAATTATTTTCCCTGGTTATCCAAAGTGTTATCATAGCTATGGTAACAGAAATTTAAACTGTGGATAAGTATGAACCACAGAGCTTGCCTTTATCACTTTATCAGATCAAAAGTGATTAAAGTGCAATGATGTTTTCTTATAGGCTGGAGCTTTTTCTCTCTTTTAAATTTATTTTGGGGCCCCTGCCTGATCTGCTTTGTATCTTTATTAGTTGAATTGTATTGACTGTTTCACTGTAAAATTTGCGAAAGTCAAAATTTAACCAAATGCATTAGGCCAGTCATAGAGTGTTTTTCCTGAGCAAAATGCCTTGGAGTTAATGGGTATTGTGTTTTTTTTTATGTGAAAATTGTTGCCACTTGTGAAACCTCAAATTTCGTCATGAATCTGTAATAGGCAAAAAATATTTGCTTCAAGTTAGTGTACTGCAAGTGCTAGTCAATGTGTAGAAAGGCTGTGTTTACTATGTTATTACTTTAAAGACATTTTCTGTTTGCTGCAAAAAAAAATATTGTTTAAGCAGTAAATAAGCAAGACCAAAAAGCAGTGAGAACTTAGCTTCCAGCAGTCTGTCAGAAAAAATATTTTATAGCACCACCAAACACTGCACTGTAGACAAGTACTGGCCTCTGTAGTTATCAGCATTGGCCATAGAGCATCTAGCAACTTTCCTAACAGCCAGTAAAGTTTTGGTAAAAGGAAAAAAAAAAATGAACAGAAAAAACATTTAATATATCAACCCATTTAATTTTCTGGGCACATTGTCTTTTTACTTAAATATATTTGACTTAATAAATACATGTTAAGTAGTTCTTGCCTCACATTTTTAATTCATATAATATTTGTATGAACACTACAGTAACTGGAAAAATAGATTTTAGTATAAATGAAGGTTCAGTTCATGCAACCTTTCTGTTTTAAATGCCATGCATGCTTCAATAAACATGAAACCATGCATATTCAAATTCAAATTGGCCATAAAACCATGTAATGTGAAAATGGTAAATTTAGGCCAGTGTGAAATTGCATATGATTAAGTAGGTGTAAATGCCTATAAAGCTTAATTCCAAAAGTATATGATAGGAAGAACAAAACAAACTTCTATAAAATCGCAATATGCTTTAATAGTTTCATGTATTCAATTTTGTTTTGTTATGTTTTGCTCAAGACAGAGTTCCTTGAGATTAGGTTATGATACATGGTACATGATTGTTTAAACAGACTGGAAATATTATGAATACTAGGGTTACAAATACATAGAGAGTAATGGGTACATACAGACTTGGGAGTGCAGGGGTGTGTATAGGAGCTTCAGTAAAAT
Source organism: Xenopus tropicalis (assembly GCF_000004195.4). Lineage (NCBI taxonomy): Eukaryota > Metazoa > Chordata > Amphibia > Anura > Pipidae > Xenopus > Xenopus tropicalis. Next base: position 80,429,011 of record NC_030679.2, read on the forward strand.
TGCATTAAATAAAGAAGGTGTATGAGTGATGGTCCCCCTCAGGTATATTCAGGTATATGAGTGTCATTCACATAATGTTGTATTTTTTCCTCTAGCACCCCCAACTTACACCCTGTTATGTAGGGAGTTTGATGGATGGCTTAAGCAAAGGGTTCTATCACTAAGGCAAAGGGCATGGGAGGGCGGGTTCCTCTGCCTAGTTCCTCTGGAAAGCATAACTGAAGGGTTTAAGGTGGAGTTAATCCTAAGGGAGGCTGGAGACATGTACTATAGCAGATGGACCATGGTTATGAGTCTACCACACATTTGGCTGTTTAACCGTGTGAAAGGCTAATGAGGTTAAGGTATAGACGTTTATAGCCCCTTAGCATCTGATTGAAGTTTGCTCAGTTTGAAGGATATGATTTTGTGAGCTAGCACAGTTATGCCAGAAGAGTGAGTTGTATATGTGGAATGGTGTGCCCACCCAACCAAAGACTTATTTGGGACCAAGATTCAATTAGGTGAGTTTCTTAAAAGATTGTTGCTTTAATACATTTTTAAGGAAGTCTAAGACCAGCCTCTAAACATTCCAGCTGACCACCATTTTCCTCCACTTCTACTCATTCCTAACAAAGGGTAGACTCCATCCCTTAAAGTAAAGAACTGTTTTATAGTGGAGGTAACTCTTTTGCAGGGCCCCTTAATCAACAGACTGCGCAGTAATTAAGTTGACATCAATCTACTCTACCTCCCTCCTGGGCTAGCATAAGGTGGTTTGCTAACGTAGTTGTCTTGTGTAAGAGTGTCAGTCTAAGGAGCATCAGTTTTAGTTATATAGATACCTGCTAGGATATTAGCTAATAGGCATGGAGGTCACACTGGCTACCTGATGTGGGTGCACAGGGTGGTGCTCTAAGTTGTATCGCTACTAAATAGCCTCAAGAGTGTCTCTGCAGGTTGAGGTACCTTTAATTTTAAGGCTGGAACATATCTAGCATCCAGCCAGGAGCTTCACTCTTGTGGTGAATTAAAGAAATACAACAAGATTTCAGGAGAGACTCCTGAGCAGAGTAAAGTTTGGCATTCTCCCTCTTTGCTGCCTGCAACCTTTTCTTGACATCAAGGAATCTGACTTTCTGCCTTTGGACTTCAGTTGAGAAGTCTGCAAAGATGAAAATTGTGCATCTAAGAGCATCTTGGCGACAAGCCAGTGACAGGATTGCATTGTGGTTCTGGGCATTGAGAAGTTGGGCTATTAGTGGGTTTGGTGGTGTTCCTAGGGGAGATCTGGGCTACAAAGGCACTTTGATTCCATATCATGTTTTTTTTTTAATATATAAATATGCATATTATTTTGATATACATATATTTTTGGTGATGTTATAGCTGGTGCTATGAAAATAACATATCTATCTATCTATCTATCTATCTAGGTAATATTGATGATGATGATAATAATGAAGAAGTCTGTGATGTTTTTTACAATAATCTAAGTTACTCAAAAGTGTTTAGATTTGTTTATTCTGAAAGTAGTAGGACATAAAGTAAACTTATAAAATTGTTTATCGACAACTGTACATTTTCCTAACTAATCTAATGTTTATTTTTTTCTGTATGTCTGAACTTATCTAACATTTATTTTTTCTGTATGTCAGAATGTTAAACAATGATAATTAAGAATAGATTGCATTCCAGGGTTTTCTATGCTTGACAACAAAATAAGAAAAGAAAATGATGTCATTGGCATCCCTGATTTGTTGATAATTAAATTACAGGAAACTGCATCTCAATTGTAATTAGCTATGTCAAAATCAGGGAAATTTGACATATATAATTTGTTTATTACCCAGATGTTGACAGTTTTTGCAGGCTAGCATTGACCTCTCAATCCAATCATAACAAACAATAATTAAAATATTAGATTCTCCTTATGTAAGCTAACATCCTGTGCAGAAAACAGGTGCAGACTTCATTTTGCCAGTACTAGAGGTGAAGACCAATCTGAATGATGGAATATTTTGTAGACCTATAAGTCAGACCTATAACCTATGGCAATTGAACCTACCATTGCTAGCAAACAATCAAGGAAGTTCCATTCTAAAATATAATGGTGGTTAAATAAGGAATTGATTTTTTGTACCTAGTTCTTTAACCAGTTAGAGAGTCAGGAGATCAGCTAAATGGCTAAATATTCCAAAAGAAATTACATTTGCACCTTCCCTTCACCTTCTTAGCTCCTGAAATGTGCATAGTACATCAGTTAATGAATACATTAAAAAACATGTTTTATTATACAAGTTTCATTGCTAGAAATCCCAGTGCCAATACTATAATATATGTACAATATTATTGCATTTTAAATGCTTATTTATTTTGTAGCGAAGGAATGAGAGGCTTGTACATTTTTGCCTTTTAATTTTCAAGGTTAAAAAAGGTTGGCGAGTGGAAATTCAGAGACATGCAAATTAAATATTCTGTTTCGATAAAAAGTAAAGCTAGTTATGGTCATAACTAGAGACTAAATGAAAAAGATAATTTGGTTTGGAGGTCCTTACTTTAATTACGTATGTAGTTGAGTAGATATTTTATCAGGTATTCCCCGAGCTCTTGGATAGTCTGTAAAGCTATGGGTGGGAGGAGGTTTTCACCATCTAGTTTGTTTGGTGGTAGGTGGGAAAGTTCTCTATGAGTCTGGCTATTTTAAGGGGACTCCCTTTTGTTTTTAAGAAAGTGAGCGGTAATCCTGAACTCCATTAATTGAAGGGTATAAAGTGCAGTTCTGTTGCAGGCAGAGAGGGTATTTGTCAAAATGGAACTCTAGATTTATAACAAGGAATGAGCGACTTTTTTAACATGTACAGTTTCATACTTTTTTTTTGTAAATCTGAGCTAGAATTTCACACAGATTACCATGGATATTTATTTATAATAGGTCCTTAACCCAAAAACAGATTTTTGCATAATGAAAGAAAATCCAGTTCTAAACAATTTTCCAGTATACATTCATTCAAATTATTCAATGATTTGTAAATGTAACTGCAATTAAAAGCAGTATTGGTAAAGCTGTTTAAATTCTATGCATTCCTGGCACTGACTCCTGAAACAATGTTGTAAGCCAGTCTATTAAAATGATTAACAGACCTGAAGGAGATCTGACTCCTGTTACATTGTTTTATAAGTCAAAGCCAGATAATAAGAAAGTTATAAACAAAAACTGTTTAAGTTTCTACTAATTTATAAATAATAAGTTGCAAAGAATGTTTTTTTGCAATGGAAGAAAATGCAATTACATTTTATTCATTACGTAAAAAAACACTTTTGGATGGAGGGCCCCTTTAAGTTGAGAATACAGGGAACTTTTTCACAGTTTACAAAATGTGTGTTACAGTTTACATGACATTGAAACAGGATTTCTCATTCTACTCTTTGAATTAAGCCCTCAGCCTCACTATCTCTGCGCTTGAAACAGTTCAAACGCGTTTTCATTGTTTTTGTTTTTGGAAAGTTAATCACAACACAAGTAAAATATAAAGAGAGAAGAGGAAGGCACATGCAGGATGCAGCTGTGTTTATGAGAAAGCGAACTGTCTGTATGCATCACAGCAGCACATCACATATTACTAATTTATGTTGCCAAGTAATAAAAATGCCCTAAGAACCAACAATGTAAATTCAGTTTTGGGAAAACCAATCCATCTGTCAACATTCCAGTGTAAATGATAGAAAATGTGTTTATTAGGGAAATAACCCCTCAGACAAAATTATTATATATTGCAAGACCTTGACCTATACCATTGTCAAGACCTTGACAATGGTCTTAGGAGGAGACCAAAACATTGGCCTGATACATTTTTAAAATGACTTAAATAAAGAATCTTGATTTTGATTTTTAAAGGTTCCTGGAGTGCACCAGTTTTTTTCCTGATTTTTTGGATAACCTTGCATAATCTGGTAGCAATTTAGCAATATATATTTCTTTATACTCATAGACAAATAGAAAATACTGTACCTACAAAATAACCTAGTACCTAGAACATAACTCTGGCAAAAGATGTTAAAATCTGTGTGACATCTTTGTCAGCTTGTTTTTTTTACACCTTCAGCCATTGTACAATCTCTAGTCCATTGATTAGATGCTTACTTATATTCTCTTTCCCCCTTATATATTTGTTAACACCCAAGGTGCCTGTCTATTGATCGATGCCAGGTGATGCTCTGCTTAAACCACAAATCTGCAAAAGGTACCTGAAAACTCTTCCTGTAAGGTGTGTGGTCACTAGAGAATCACTGCAATGATATGTCATGCTTCGTAGGACTTTACTTGGGAGGCTATTATATCACTCAAAGAGGTAATATATAAGTTAGCCAGCAAAATACATTTTGCTGGATGGGATGGGAAAGAATTATGCCCCTTTCCAAAGTATATTAGAACAGCATTAACTGCATGAATACAAGCAACAGATGACAAATTTAAGTCTATCCTAAATATTAATGAAAACCAAAGATGGAGCCTGTGGTTTTTAGCAGACAGGAATATGAGTAGACTGCATACACAAAGTAATTATTTCTTGTCAAATTCTATGCATATTCTTTGCAGACTTCAAAGTACTGTATGCTATGAACTATTTTCATGCTACATTTGTTTTAAATGTTATTTTTCAAATTGAAATAAAGAATAATGCCAATTTCAATAGGCTAAATACAGGATAGTGGATATTGTAAACCAAAATGGCAAATTTAAAAACGGCTTTGAAATTATACAGAGAGGGTGAAAAGAACACAAATTACAAAGTAAGACTCTTGTAACACATATTGAGTAGATGTGAAGTACAATACAGACAACTGTGGCAGCTGCTACAGCTGCTAAGACTCTTACTTGCTTCAAAAATATTCATGAGATGATGTAAGCATCATTGAACTGGCTTTGTACCAGATCTATGGGTAAACCTCAGAATTCTGCTTTGTAGGTTAAAATAAACTAGATTGCTGAAACAGTACTTATAGCTAGACTTTTAAAATAAGAAACAAAAGACTGATTGCACATGGTTTCTGTGTTATTGAGCAAAAACAGGTCCAGGAAATGACTCATCATGAAACTGGAATAGGTAGCCCCACATGGGATCTGTGATGTTCTGAACTCTTTAAGTAATGCTTTTAATAACCAATAAAACATAGTTATCAATAGTGTGTATGTATATATACATTACATGTTTTTAAGGATTCTCCTGTTCATTCAAGGAAAATAAACACAGTTCATGCAAATAATAAAAATGGCCACACGGTCTAACCTTACATTCCTCAAACTGCAAAATTTTCCATTCGGAGGAGAATAATAATTTTGGCACTGATAACCAGAAGCATATTCAACTATAATTCACAATAAGTCAATGGTAGCGATATTAGCTTTAAATATGTGTCTGTAATGTATGGCTAATTAGAACCTGCCAGAAGTACCCATTCACGTGCTTAGCATTCTAGAGAGTGATAGCTATCATTTGAAAGGATATAGAGTAAATATCTGGATGTATAATTAGCATTATGGAATATTATCATCATAAAATAAAAAACCCTTATCTTTTAGCAGTTAGATCCATTAATTATTCTAGAGATGGTTATGACCTTGACCCATTCCTAAGCAATTGTAGCCAGGTGGGGTTCCTAATCCTATTGTACATATAATATTGCTATATTGCTATGCTTCTTACTTAGTAGTGGTCTACAAGCCTACAATATTAAAGTTACTAGCAAATGCTCATCACAAAAAGGAGAGCACAGAATATATTTATTTGTATGTATGCATGTATGTCTGTATGTGTGTATAATGTATAATATTTAAAACTGATCTAACATTTTAAAAATAAAATGTTGATTTATAGAGTCCCTCAAGTTCAACCCATCCAAGTAAACCCAGCACACACAACCCACACCCACCAATCCATACATCCACATACACAAACCACACATACATCCACCAACACTAACTGTAGATATTAGTATCACAATATCTACACAATTTGCTATGTATTTCCCTAAATCTGTGTTCAGCTTACCTGTTTATCTCTTCATTTGGCATGATCTCTTCCAAAGAAACTATGGGTTTTTAAGTACTATCTAAACTGTCCTTAAAGCGGAAAAGGTTAGGAGTTTGGCACAAGAACACTGCCTTGACAGGCAGGTCAGCTCATGCATCCTTTGTACATATTGGGGCAGATTTATTACCGTATATACTCAAGTATAAGCCGATCCGAATATAAGCCGAGGTACCTAATTTTACCTAAGAAAACTGGAACAACTTATATAGTAACTATATATGAGTATAAGCCTAGGGTGGGAAATGCAGCAGCTACTGCTAAGTTTCAATAATCAATTTGGTATCAACAATGTGTTTAACTTTAAATTACCATAAGTAATTAATAATAATTAACAGTATTCACCTGTATAAGGAATGCTGATCACATGATATGGATATTCCTGATCAGTATTGCTAATACTGGTAAATACTGTACTTAGTTACTAATTATAGGTAATTATTGATTGATTGAAGTTAAACACGAATAAGTTTAACTTCAATGAATTTTGATTAACTATAATAAGGATCTATACATATCTAGGTATCGTATATAGCCTGGCTTTTGATTTTTAATTTCAAATGAAAGATTAAAAACAGTTCCTTTAATAAATGTGGAATGTAGTGAAAATTATTTATTCTATCTCCAGAACTCAGTAAATGTCACCATAACTTTAAGCCTATCTAGTAATAATAATTCAGCTGTTTCTTACCAGTACCTTGAAACTGCAGGGGCGCAAAAGAAGGCACTATTAGTAGGGCTGGTGGGGCTGCTGGCGCTGGTGGGGCTGCTGATGCTGGCAGGAATGGGAAATGTTGGCAGGGGGAGAGAAGCGTGCACAAAGGGGGGCGGGGCGCGTGACGTCACTTCCGCCCAGGCGCGAAGAAGAGCGCACTATTAGGTGGCCTGGCAGGGCTAATGGGAGCGGAAATGGTAATTACAATCGCTGGCAGGGGCTTGTGCATGTGAGATTTTTCTGAAAACCTGTGTGTATTTCACCCAATTCGAGTATAAGCCGAGGGTAAATTTTTCCGCACATTTTTGGTGCTGAAAAACTCGGCTTATACTCGAGTATATACGGTATGTGGTGTACAAAACGGTGTAAAAATTTGGCAGGCTCCACCACATAAAAAAGGGTGTATTATTTATGCATTTTTTCTAAAAAAGAAAAAAGGAACAAAGTGTGTTTTATCTATAACGTATACAGTAAACTATCTCTGTGTGTCTCCATCCTACACATACCACAGAATCCCTTACTACTTTCCAAAAGCAACTTGCTATCTCTACAAGGTCAGTTTCAGAAATTATGACAGAACTGTGTATTTGTGTATTTAGTTCTTAAAGTCACAGTGAAGTTATATGTCAATTATATTATGTAATATAGTTGATATTATATATGCAATATATGAACATGCAAAAAAGATGATTCCAAAAATCCATAGCAGGGATAAGAAACATTTCGACACTGGATAATATTTGCATTCACACATTTCTGAGGTTATTTAAACCAGTGTGCCCAGTGAGTACTGATAATGAAGGAATGATGAACTGAGCTTGAACATCCAGATAAGAGACAGTGATTTATATCATTATTAGTTGTAAAGAAACCTAATGGCCTAAACCATAGTTAAACTACAAACTGTAGTGACCTAGTGTGCCTCTGAACCACCGCTGTTCTTGTAGGATAACAAGAAAAGTATTTGCCAGATTCTTGAGCCATGCCAATATTTAGAGCCTTTGTTGTAAAAAATAAACATATAGCCAGACCCAAGGACTACATCACAGAACTAGCAGCATTCTGTATACAGCTTGGCTTAGAAATAAATAGACACAATATGAGGTTTTAGAGCCATGATTGTAAATAGTAATGACATCTGCTGCATCTAAACAAGCCTATAGCTCAGGATTTTTGAAGTATGTAACACTTGTATACAAATTAGCTGCAACATTTAAGTCTTGGCTGATGTATTACAGTAAGAGTACCTATTGAAAGCTTGACTATTGCATTTAAGCAAGTTAAAAATTCAGATATGCAGCCTGGTTGCATTCAAGCCAGTATTGTGGCATCTATATTTAAGCCACTGTATAATATATATATATATATATATATTTTTTTATTTATTTATTTATTTATACTTATATATTACTTGCTTGTTACATTTAAGATAGTATGAGTTTTGGCCTCTGAATTTAGTCTATAATACTTATATACTTCTTGGCTGCATATAAGGCAGCATTGTTTTAGCATATACAGTGTACATTGTTGGTTGGTTTGGTTAACATATTGCAAGACATCAGTTCCTTAGCATCAAAAACTAGCCAGACACTGGATAAGAAGCATTAAATGTCAGCATAAAGTTAAAAAACTTGTATTCTGATTTAACATGAGTGTAACACAGATAACCTTACCTGGAACTCCTAGAGCTTAATTCTAAAATGCTCCAGAAGGTAGTTGGAGGGGACCCTTCACATTACCTGCAACTGAATGCTGCAAGCCAGAGGAATGACCTGATTACCTACAGCTGGTGCCTGCACAGGCATTCAAATTGAAATGTGCTGAGGGGGGAGAAATTTACTTTTGAATATCATGGTATAATTTTTAAAAAGAGAATAATTGCTTAGTTAGAAATATTCCTAAATAACTTGGGGTTTTATTTTCCACTAACGTTTATATTGGTTTTGTAGCTTTAGTAGTGTTGTTGGATGATTGTTTAGGTATCTGTGAATGTTTTAAAGTATAGATGTAATTGAGGCAAGAAGCTTTATTAGGAAAGGGGTCATGTTGCTACTTTTTATATGCTAGTTAAAAAAACAACAATAATAATTATAGTATAGACCTCAGAGATTGCTTAAAATGGGTTGATCTAAATGTAAACCCAGGAAGCTAATATGAGCTATTGCTGTACGTACTTTAAGAAACTGTATAACAAAGTGTGAGATTATACTGTGGCACATTTGTTATCTTTTTTCTCTAGCACCAAAATGAACCATATTAAATGTATTACAACATAGCTGCACACTTATAATATTTTTATTAGTATTAGTATTCTGCTGAAGAAGGAGACACATATACAACAATTTGAGAAGGTTTTCTTGACATTGCTCAACACAGTATGCATTTTATGCACAATGATTCAACTTGCAATACAGTATTTATCAAGACTATTGGTCGATTATCCTCACTTTGTATTTTCTGAATTGTACTTTTTTTTAAAAGAAGTCTTATGCAGAATGTTCAGTGAGTAAGAAAGATATAGGAGCATGTTCTTGGCGACCATCAGAAATCATGCTGCTTAGTTTGTAAGTGCCACCCCATGTGGGGCTGGGTTAAGGGCCCCACCATGACCGCATCCTTGACATGCATTAAACCCACCCCTTTACCACACAAACCCCATCCTTTTGGTGATATGTGAATCTGAATTATCTGAAGACATGCATCTCTTTTGTTCCGTCCATGGGTCTCTTGTATGCCTTTCTGAGAGAGGCTTTAATAATCGTTATCAAAGGGTGAATATACAATTCATGACAAAAAAAACCAAAAACACAACATCATTGCGGTAACTAAGTACTATAAGTTTTGTATTGTACTATAGTCAAGTACTACTGTGAGCTTTGTCAGGGGGTCTGCTGCCATGAGGTGAGTTAAAGGAGAAGGAAAGGCAAAGTCACTTGGGGGTGCCAAAATGTTAGGCACCCCCAAATGACTTAAATCGCTTACCTTTTCCCCCGGGCTGGTGCCCCTGTTAGGAGAGAACAGCACCAGCCCGGGGTAGCTGCAGCGCTTCCTCCTTCCATCTTCGGTTGCGCGCATGCACAGTAGAGTGAAAAGCCGAACTTTAACAGAGAAGTCGGCTTTTACTTTGCATGCCCCGACCGCTGGCATTTTAGGAAAAGACAGCAGGAAGGAGGAAGCACTCGCTACAGGTACCCCGGGCTGGTGCTGTTTTCTCCTAACAGGGGCACCAGCTCAGGGTACAAGGTAAGCGATTTAAGTCACTTGGGGGTGCATAACATTTTGGCACCCCCAAGTGACTTAGCCTTTCCTTGTCCTGTAAGACACTTGCCTCAGATGTCAGCTCCCTTCAAGTTACCAGTGGTGAAAAAACGCTGCTCCAGGTAACTTAAAGAGCTGGAATTCTGATTTTTAAAGAGCACTCTCTGCACTAGAAATGCACCCCCCCCCCCCTTGGGCAGCCTTGAACTTTAAAATGCTTAGTATATTTGTAGAGGTTGTAGTTCGTGTTTGGTAAGCAGTATCATGGGTTTTGGTAGTTAATATGCTTGGGGGTTCTTGTAAGATGTATTTTACACGATGTTTATTATTTGTGAGTGTGTTGCTGTATGTGGTCAGTATAATATTTTACATTTTTTCCCCTACATTGCTAGATTCTAAGATACAAACAAAAATTATAATCTTTAGGACTACCAACCCTGACCCACCATATCACAAATTACTTTGCACAAGTTTTATAAAAATTAACTTTCAAAAGGAAATATTTGGCAACTTAATTTGCCCACAAATGAAAAATTACAGGGAATGATCATTTTTTACATATATGAGCAGTTTCCAGATATGCATTATGGCACATCAGTCATTAAATTACTTTATAAACACATCTTAAATTTCTATGTTGGAAGACTCCATGCCATATATCAATGCTTGGAGACAGGTTTATAACACTATAAATACTATAACACAAGAAATAAGTGAATTATTGGTATAAAAGGTGACCACTGCTGGTATGGCACACAAAACTGCTAATCTGTGCATGCAATTTGTGAACTTTATACACCAGTATGGTATATATATATATATATATATATATATATATACATATATATATATACATTATAATATAGCTTTAGGTAACTCTAGATAACTTATATTGATATGGCTAGATATGGTTTCTTTTAATCCATTAGTTTTTTAAAAAAAAAAACCATAGTGAAACTGCATTAGAGGTTGATCTGCTGAACTGGAATTTTGAGAGTTTGCACATGCATGGTCAGTAGTGATGGGCAAAATAATTTGCCAGGCATAGATTCATGACGAATTTCCGTACTTTCTTTTCGTATTTCGCGAAACCGACGTCAAAATTAGCAGCGTAAAAATTCACTGTGTGACATAAAGTGGGGGCAGAAGATGGGCAAATTGAGCAGCCAGTGGTTTTAATTGTGAGCCACTATGCACAATTGAAAGAAAATAATAGGTTTATTTAACTTGGCCACCTTTGGCTGCAGTTTCATTGCATTACAATAAAAGTGCGGCAATTAAATACAAAACAGTGTCTAATATATAGTGAATGATTAAACACATTTTAAACCAGCTTGAGTCTTTCTTAAGGTACAGCTCTGTTTAACATTCTTTGCATTTGAACTATGTCTGCGATGAGAAATTGATATGACTGTTTGGAATAACGGCAAAGTTAATATCCAGCAAAAACCCGCAATAAATTATACCTTGTAGGAAACCTGACTTAATTAATATGCCTTTTAAAATATTTGTAGAGTTCTATTTACACATTGCTAATCCTTTTCAACACAAAGATTTTTTTTCTTCTACAAAAGGCTTTCTTAACTTCAACAAGATTTTGTTTTAAATAGGCCATGTTTCATTTCTATTTTCTTTAAAAAGCACAAATGTAAAGATGGGAGAGTATTTCTATATGCACATATGTTTATATATATGTTTTCCTGACTTTTTTTAATTAAAAAAAAAGCATGGATTCTTGTTTATCTTAGTCATACCATTACTGCCAAAGGTGTTTTGAAAGTTTACTGATGTACAGAAATATCCAGGACTTCAGATGATGAATGAATTTACCTATTTGCTCTTACATAGTTCTAGAAAGAATGGAAAATGAAACTTATCTTTCAAGAGGAAAAAATAAATTAATAAAATTAACTACATGTACTGTTCAACATTACTTGACTATGAGAAATGGATATGACTCTTTGGAACAATGGTGGAATTAATATTCAGCAAAAGCCCATAATATATTACACCTTGTAGGAAACATGACTTAATTAATATGCCTTTTAAAATGTTTGTAAAGTCCTTTATACACATTTCTAATCCATTTTAACACAAGCTTTTCATCCAGAAAAGGCTTTCTTAAACAAGATTTTTTTTATAATAGGACGTTTAATTTCTATTTTCTCTAAATATGTTCAAGTGCAAAGAAAGTATAGTGTTTTTTTAAGTGAATATATTATTTCTACACACACACACACGAATATATACATATACATTTTTTTTTTATTATCAAATATTTAAAAAGGCCAGTGCTGTAAAATAAATGGGTATATGCATTGAACATACAGCAAGTTCTCCCCACTTAGAAATCATGGAGGGGTCTGAAATTCACATTGTAGGTGCATTCCCACTGTGAGAGACAGGACTAAAAAAAAAATTCAGGAAATTACATTGTATGATTTTTAAAGAATGTATTTGTATTGCACTACTGCACATAAGTATTTGAGCACCTGAGAAAATCAGTGTTAATATTTGGTACAGAAGCCTTTGTTTACAATTACAGAGGTCAACCCTTTTTCTGTAGTTCTTGACCAGGTTTGCACACACTGCAACAGGGATTTTGGCCCACTCCTCCACACAGATCTCCTCTAGATCTGTCAGGTTTCGCGCTTCGCTGAGCTGAGCAACACGGAGCTTCAGCTCCCTCCAAAGATTTTTAGGATTTGATTTTTTGAAGATTTCATTAAGGTCTAATAAGAATGGGTGCCCTCGTGTCAGTTGGAAGGACCTAGTGGTAAATAAATATGATCACATTATACATTTATAAATAGTTATCATATTCCCCCTTAAGCACCTCTTCTCCAGTGTAAACAACCCCAACTTGCCCAGTCTTTCTTCATAACTGAGACTTTTCATACCCTTTACCAGCTTAGATACCCTTCTCTGTACCCTCTCTAACTTTATAATGTCTCGTTTGATTACTTGAGACCAAAACTGCACAGCCTATTCTAGATGGGGCCTTACCAGCCCTCTGTAAAGTGGTAGAATAACCCCCTCCTCCCACAAATATATGCCCCTTTTAATACAGCTCAAAACCTTGTTTGCCCTTGCAGTTGCTGCCTGCCTGCTACAGCCAAGTTTATTATCTAAAAGGACCCCAAGTTCCTTCTCCATTATGGATTTGCCAAATACAGTCCCATTAATTGTACATATGCTTGAGTACTTTTACATCCCAGATGCATGACCTTACATTTATCCTCATTAAATCTCATCTGCCACTTAGCTGCCCAAGTTGCCAGTTTGTCAAGATCCTGCAGCAAGGATGCCACATCCTGGATAGAACTGATTGGGCTGCAAAGTGTTGTCATCTGAAAACACTGATACATTACTTATAATAATACTTAAGTCATTAATGAACAAGTTAAAAAAAACTGAGAACCTTTCTCCAAGTAGAGAATGTACCATTAACAACCACCCTCTGTACCCGATCCTGTAGCCAGTTTCCTATGCATGTGCAGATGACTTCACTAAGACAAACAGACCTTAGTTTAGAGAGCAGTTGTTTGTGGGGCATGGTATCAAATATAAAACACTTGTATTGATCATGGACTTTATTTTCAAAATGCCATTGCTGTAAAATTGAAAAGTTATATCATCATAATATAATAAATAGTAAAAATATGTTTCCAAAAGTTTACTTACTTACATACATACAAACATACATATAAATATATATATAAAGTCTCGCAGAAAGCACTCCAAGGGAATATAAAAATCAAAAAAGTTTATTTAGACACACATGTCTACGCGTTTCGATCTATACCAGATCGTCATCAGGACAATGTGAAGGAAGTGAGGTGCATAGTTAAATACTAACATGATCCAATCAGTGAACACATAGAATAAAACCAAGTTAACCCCATATGTGCGTATATGAAGTTTAAAAGTTAAAGGACAATGAAAGGTTAATATACATTAAAAGTAAGTCTAAAGGCATTCTTTTTAAGTACTTACTGCATATCTAAATTCCCAGATCCCTGCTTGCTTCTCTGAGATATGGTGGTGGCAGCCTACAGCAGTGTGAAGACTACAGTGACATCACTGAAATCTCTCTGTCCTTCCTGTAGGTGCCAGCGGCAGCCTTCCTATTCTCTGAGCATGTGTGTAACTTGATCCTCTCTCCTGTTCTGAGCTACACATGCCCACCAGCCAATCAGAAGCGGATCTGGTAGAGGGGAGGGGGGGGGAGGGAATGAAACACATGTGCAGTATGAAGCAAGGAGGGAAAGGAAGGGAGAATACCTTTTTAGAGATGGCTACCTGTTCTAGAAAATGTGAAGTAAGTGGGACTAGTAAATATTTGATTAGGTGAGCCAAAAGTGGGGCGTTTTTACTAAACAAAAGGAGGACTATTGGGCAGTATGCTTTTTAAATTTTGACTTGCATTCTCCTTTAATTACCGTTACTAAAACTATAACAATGTCTACCCTCTAAAGTGCATAGAGTCACCCAAATTCATGCGTTCAAATCATAGAACGTCTTGTAAATATTATTGTAATAATAATGTCCCACAGGGAGCTATAGTTGTGAAAAACAAAAAAATCAAATGAATATCAAAAATCCTATGATATGAAAGTATAAAAACCAGTGCCAAAAAGAATCTAAACTATTATTCTGCCTCAAGAATAGAAATTAAATATAACAAACAATAAATTCAAAATCTCAAAAAATGCCATATCATAGACGAGTGGCATATTAGAAAGTGACCTAGTGTAAAGTGACATAATATAAAGTGACATAATAATACAATGAGAGAGTCTTCAAACATCATAACATTAAAATCATGTACGTAAAAACAAAGGAAATCTGTGTTATCAAAACAGGAGTATTACTTTTAAGACCAAGTACGTAATTTGATAGTGTTGGCACTCATAGTATCACCATAGTGGGTATAAATTCACCTAAACATATATATAGCAGGAAAGTCCCAACTCTTACATATCTTTAAATATAAAAAATCTTAAATATAAAAAATCAATTTAGTGGGGCCAAATGAGTTCATATTAATCTTTGAAAAGCAAAGATATGGCAAAAAACATTAAAGGTCATCCCACCCAGAGACTTTATACTATTATATGGTTAGCACCCGGTTACTGGCTTTTTTGTTTGGTGAGTGCCGATTTTTTGAACAATATAAATATATATATATATATATATATATATATATATATATATATATATATCCAGGACTTCCAATGATAAATTAATTTTAGTCTTTAATAGATGTAGAAAGTAGGGTAAATGTAGCTTATCTTCCAAGAGTGAAAATTAAAATTGGTTATATAACTACATTTACTACATTTTCAGCTAGTCTGTCATTTCAATGGCATAGTTCTTTACTTTCTCCTATAAAGTGCTCAGATGTAATAAAAGTGTTTAATATAATTCTACCAGCCAGAATGGTTTTGTCAATTACTCCCAATGCATTAAGGATTTATTTATAGTTCAATTTCACCTTACTGCTTAACCCATATATGACATTGCTGAAAGGAATTTAATGCTGGCATTCAGTTCATCCTTATACAAATGCTTATTTTGTTATGATTTTATATTTGCAGCAGTTGTCCTTCTCACCATTTTTCATGCAATGCTTAATTACTGCACAGTGTGTATGACATGCAATACAACAGATATGCAATATAGGTTTTCTTTGTCTCAGATGTGTTATGTAAAAAAAAAACTCTTCTACTTGGAAATATTTTATGGTGGAAACGTCATTCATAGATTCAAATCAAAATTTTAAGGCACGTACACATATTCCATTTGAATGTAGACATTTTGGATCTTGTTTGTAAAGGATGGAGATATTGAAAACTTAAAAATAAATTTTTGGCAAAATGATAGAGACTGAAAGTCTCATGCGCAGAAGGTGACGGGCAACATATCTCTCTAGTCCAATGGCTCCCAGGTGTATGCGTGAAAATTGGAACTGGGTATTTAAGTTGTACGACACCCAGATGCCTTCCATTCACTACCAGTGACTGGTTATCAAGTCTAACTTAATTTGTGTATATGTTGCATTGATCCTTCCTTTTGACACTCTTCCTGATATCTGTCTTTAAACCTTAGCTTCCAGTCTTGACCCAGACCTTTTTGACCTCTATTCTGCCTCACCCATGGTTTCTGCTTTTGGCTCTTTGGCTACTCTCCACTGCTGTGCTTCCTGTTCTAACACTTGGGCATGCCCCCAGCTACAGGGAAGAATTAATGGGCCTTTAAACTCAGTAATCTGAGGCTTGACATCTTCCCTCCCATCAAAACTATAAGTTATTGTGAAATAAAAAACACTTTTACTTTAACACTTTATAAATAGGTTCTTCATTCTGAACAAATGTCCTTTTTGTTTACATTTACTCCTTTTAATGCTAAGTTAATTTATTAGCTTATTTAGCTTATGCACATTTCCTCTTAGTAGAACAATATCCAAATATGTTGGATATCTTCGGATATACACTTTCACCCTTGTTTTTGGGGGGGCATTTTTGGGCAATGTACTGCTAAATTTCAAAATGAAGTTTAGCTGTATGTATATGATATGTCAATCAAAGCCAGTACCGGGCAAAGCAGGATGGAAACCCTAGGCTCCCTGACCCCTATGAGTATGTGTAGTGGTGGGGAACTGACAAGCAGGCAGTGGGGGAACAAGGAACAGTGGTCATGCGCAGGGAGGCCTGCACTAGTGGTAGGCAGACTTAAGGGGTATGTGTCTATTCCTACCCCCCACCGTTGTGCCCTGTCTGCCTACCCCTGAGTGAAGCTTTTATTTTATTCAAAGCTGATAAGAACTGGACTGTATTTTGAGGTTTATGCTATCAAACTACATCAAGGAATGGAAGAAAATAAAAATAGTCTGGCAAACCAGGGTCAACAACCAGATCAGATGACAAGTACATAAGGGTCACCAGCCTATGTAACATAAGACTGACTGCACCAGATAGCACCAGATATAAAAGCACAGCTGAATGAGTACAAATAAGAGAGAGAATTCACTTCAACAGACATTGGGAAGAAGGGCTATTAAACATGGTTAATATACTTGCTTAGGTTAGGAAACACAAGAAGAGAACTTGTGAAGAATGGAAAATGTATTTTGGGCTTTTGAAACTTAAAATGTCCATGGAGTGGAGCAGGGTGAAGATCAGCCCAAAAAAATGTTAAAGCAGCCATTTGTGGGCCAATCTACATACCTGCACTCACAAAATGTAGGCTAAGAGCTGTGGAGCCAACACTCTGTGTGCCCTTGAACTTAATAATATATGATCAATCAGCCCCTCTGTTATTACAATTATAGAAAGCAAACAAGCATGTTTACATCAAGATTGCAAACCAAAAAGGTGATATTTATAACAGGACAAGACATTTCACTTTATTATTTCACACAAAGGTCAGTTGTTACTTGAAGAAATGAACTCAGGTCACCAAAAGCTTGCAATATGTTTATATGTATTATATGCAATATGTTTATTTTGTAGCACTTCCCATTGACATTTATTTTTACAGATATAATTCTGATATATTCAGATATAATTATTTTAAAGTTTAATAAACAAAGTAGACTGTGAAAAGGGTACAGAAGAGCAAAACATTTGTAAAAAGCAAAAATTAACAAAGTGGAATGGCCTACTATAAAAAGTGCTATAAAAAGTAGATTTTCAGATTCAATAGACTAAATAAAAAAAAATGTATAATATATATATATATTTTTAGATAAAGAATAAAATAACATGTTTATTGAAACAAAACTAGAAATAAATGCTCTAAATGAGCTTTAATCCTCCTTTAGAACTAGACCTTTCAGTCATTATTTTTTTTTTGTAACTAATAATTTTTATTAAAGGGAAAGGAAGATACAAAAAGAAGAGAATTAGAAAATACAGCTACCTTCTGGTAGCATATCAAGTAGGACATTGGTTCAATGCAAAAATGGTACAACACCCGTAATACACTTAGGGGTATATTTATTATGCTATGTAAAAAGTGAAGTAAAGCATTATCACTGATGTTGCCCAGGGCATCAAATTAGCAATTAGATTTCAACAGTTAGAAAACCAAAGTAAAGCATCTGATTGGCTGCTATGAGCAACATGACCGGTAATGTTTTACTCCACTTTTTACACAGCATGATAAATATACCCCTGATATTGCTCATCTGAGTTCCAGATGGAAAGCTAATTAAAGAGTGCTAAAGATATACAGAGATGGAGATGAAATGGGAAAGGGAGAGGATAAAAGGATGTGAGAGAAGAACAAGGAATGAGAAAGATAAGGGGATAAAAGGGGAGTGAACGGGGGGAAGGGGAAAGAGAAAAAAGGGGTTTAATTAGGGGGAATATAAGAACATAGAAACTTAAGAACTTGATTGTTGTGATTGTTGTGATTGTTGATTGTGCCTTGATTGTTTAGAGGGTTTATGATGCTTCAGAATAATTTGCACATGGGAGGGGGCAAAGGTAAGAGAGCAGTTCTGCACATTGTTTAATGTCTAATCAGCGAGGCCTCTGAATACATAAATGGATCAGATCTTTAGGTTGTTAGGGGATATATTTTGTAAAAATTATTTTCTGTCCTCAAAGGGGCTATTGCTATTTACTCGGATATGGTAAAGGACACTGTGGATTTCCAATTAGCTGCTAAAGCTATATGGGTAGCTGTTACAACATGATTGACTAAGATCTGGGAGTTTTTGGATTCAGTCTTAATTTTTAAGAAATGCTCAAGATGATACTTTAAGTTCTTTTTTTTAAAGTTTGGGCAACCATATATTTCGATATTTTTTAATTACTTGTTATTTGTATCAAAATTAATACCAATGGGAAAAAAAACAACAATTTAGAAACCAGTCTCAATACTGTGTATTGAATACTATGGGGAACATGGAGGACCAACTAGAAACAAGTTTCTTTTGTATTTAGCTTTTTCTGTTAATCATTCAGACAGGTTTTCTTCTGCGTTCTGATCATTCCTTAAAGTGTGGGCTTAATGTTCGTGTTTGATCCCATTGACCCATTATATGTGGGTCTTGTATTGCTGCAGTAAATGTATATAATTTACAAAGAGCATTGAGAATCACTGAAATAAATTGTAAAAAAGGGAAAAGAAAAACAAAGCCAAGCGACACAAATTAAGAAAACATGCCTATTTTTTTCTTTTAACAATTCTACCTCTTTCCATTCACACTGTTCTTTTGCAAGCCTAATTTACTGTGTTCTAAAGCAGACTCACTTTGTTAGGGAAGAGATTTACTCTTTTTAAATGAATGCTACCAACATATTCACAGTACAGGAAAGCAGATTTCTTGCATATTGAATAAGGGTCTCTGTCTAACTTACCATTACCTTTCTCCAATATGATATATAGGAGCTTTTCTCTCCCTGACAATATTTTAATCTCATTCAGCTGGGTCAGACTAATTTATTCCTTAGCACAGTGAAGCGGTTTTATTGCATGTTCAATAGAGCAATGCACCTCTTGTTCTTTTTTTATGATTTAACTTGGTTATGCAGATTTCGTTTCATTTACGTATATTAAACAATGGGATCAGTCATTCAGTGGTCATTGTTCATCTTACATCCTTTCACATTACAAAGAATTGTCAACAAATTTTTACATAAATCCTGTTGTTCTGTAAACAGGACCTGAGAGCCCAAAGGACAAATGTAAAGATAACAATAATTGCTGATCAAGCAATTGCAAAGGCTACAGTAAGAATGACAAATCATGCTCATAATCCAAGGAGCTCATTTATACCAAAAACAGAGATCTTACATTAAAAGCTGGTATTTTACCTATGTTACTTAATGGGACTCAAACAATGTGTTTGGATCTTTTGGTTTTTATATTAAGATTTATTTTTTGTTTATACTAAAATTAATATAATATACACACATATATATATATATATATATAATATATACATATAATATATACAATATATAATAAAATTTCCAGCTGGTGGGAGGGTTGGTGCCTTCAATTGAAAGAGCAACTGTAATAAAACCAGGTTTTTCTTTATTTTTCTTTAGTTAAAGAGAGTGAATTTTTTTAATTGAAGTCAGTGCTCCTATGTCGTGATTTGAGGAAAAAAAACACTTAGGGGCATATTTATCATAGTGTATAAGCTAACATGTTGCCCATAGCATCCAATCAGCAATTAGATTTGAACAGTCGCCTACAAATTAGAAACCAAAAGCAAATATCTCATTGGTTGCTATGGGAACTTCACCGGTGATATTGGCTTACACACTATATTAAATATCCCCCTTAAAAGAAAACATGAATGCAAATATACTCAGGAATATTTTATTTTAAATGTATTTAAAAACAAAAACAGGGGGGGCGTGGCTGCATGGCGCGGGAGTAAGACGCACTTATACTGAGCTCCGTGACACAGACAGCAAAAAAAGCAGTTTCTGGCTATCTGAAACAAGATGGGGAAACACAGCAAACACCTATCATCTGCTAACCACTCCAGGCATAAAGAAATACCTCCAACAGGCGGCATCAAGCAGTTTTTTCCGCGTTCACAGGATACTCCCGAACCGCCGGACGGAGACAACATGGCGGATAGGCCCCGCGACCTGATGGAAAGGCCCTGCGCCAGCCCAGAATCACAAGCAATCTCAGATACAACATCGGAGGTAGGAAACAATCTGGAGGGAATATACAATATACTTGCGCAAATGCCTCGCAAAGCTGATTTGCAAACTTTGGGAACAGATCTCAAACACACTATATACACAGAAACGGCAGCGCTTAAACAAGAATTAATTAATGTAAGGGATACGCTAGGAGAAATGGAGGACAGTATCACTCATCTAACAGCAGACACGCTGGCTAACACTAAAATTATACAAAAACATGACCAAGCTATCCTAGACCTAAGACGACATACGGAAGATTTAGAAAACCGCAGTCGTAGGTGCAACATACGGATTCGGGGAATACCCGAATCGGTACCGCAGGATGAGCTACGCGAGGTCGTGAACAAACTATTCTTGGAAATCCTAAATGATACTGAAACCCCAGAAATACAAATCGAGAGGATACACAGAGCGGGACCTCAAAGAGCAAATTTCCCTCGTGATGTTCTGTGCTGCTTAGCCCGATTTGAGATAAAAGAACAAATCATTCAGAAGGCCCGTAACACAAATGGGATACACTTTGAAGAGAATACAATCCATTTGTACCAAGACTTAGCACTATCCACTATAAACCAACGACGTTTGCTAAAACCATTAACCACGATGCTACGGGAACGGGGAATATCGTACAAATGGGGATTCCCCTTTGCTCTACTAGCACACAAAGGGGGCAAATCCTTTGCTCTACGATACCCCATGGAAACTGACCAATTCTGCCAACATTTGGATATACCGCTACCAGATATAATGGAATGGAGAAACTATGTATTGGGGACATCGGAAGAAAGCCCTCAAAGCCACCCACCTGAGATCCCCTCCACACCGCTCCCTAGGAGAGAGGCAACCCCATCTAGACAGTGGAGGAAGCGGCTTAATACACAATCTCCTGCCCGCTCACCAAGCGTTCCCCGAGACAAACGCCACTAGAGAAAACGGCCTCTCTTTTACTCAACTATAAAGGAACAATTATACCGGCCTAAAAGACATTTTTGGATGCCAAGAACAATCCCGGTCCTGAGACTTCGGTCTATACTAAGATCATCAGGTTATATGACCGGATTTTTCTTTCTGAATAGGTGTATATATTATACTACCGCTAACTAAGATTCAAAATTTCATATGTTAGGTTTACTTTTACTTAATCAGTGACTAAGCCTATCAGGCCACAAGATGGGTTTATCCCCCCCTCTGGATATAGATATATATTTAAGTACTACTATAATGCTACTACTAAGATTTATAAATGCTATGTGCCTAATCAATCTTTATCTGCCTACAAGGGTTTTGGCCCAATAGGCTGAATGTTTGATCTATTTCCCCCTTCTTAAAAATGACACATACTCAGCTATGGTTTATACTTACTTAATTTCAGAGGATTAGTCCTACAAGGTTACATAAAGGGCTTTACCTCTCTGGTTATTAATACATACTATGTCAATGTTATAAAGTTATAATTCAGATTTAAAAACTACTGGTTTAAGATATCCTTAGGGCAGCTACAAAGGATTTAGCCTGGCAGGCCAAAGGAAAGGCTTATCTCCTTCTGATATGGATACATATTTAGCTACAGTGGTACTGTAAGCATTGTTAGAGGCTTATTTTTACTTAATCAGTGAATAAGCCTATCAGGCCACAAGAAGGGCTTATCCCTCTTTAGATATAGATATATATTTAAGTACTGCTATAATGCTACCACTAAGAATTAAAAGATGTTATGTATCTAATCAATCTTTATCTGCCTACAATGGTTTTGGCACAATGGGTTGAAAGTTTGATCTATTCCCCCCCTCTTAATACCGACACATACTCAGCTATGGTTTATATTTACTTAATATCAGAGGATCAGGCCTACAAGGTTATATAAAGGGCTCTACCTCTATGGTTATTAATATATACTATGTCAATGTTATAAAGTTATAATTTAGATTTAAAAACTACAGGTTTAAGATATCCTTAGGGCAGCTACAAGAGATTTGGCCTGACAGGCCAAAGATTAGGTTTATCTCCTTCTGTTATGGATACATATCTAGCTATAGTTGTACTGTAAGCATTGTTAGTTAAATCTCGTAGATGTTTAATTTGATGGTTACCGGAAATTTAATATGGTTTAAGATTTGACAGCGGACAACAAGTAGTTAACATTCCCCCCGACAAGACCCCCCCCTCTTAATCAGATTAGATAGACCCAGACCTCACCAGGATTTCCTCCATATAGTCTGTGACACGGAGCCGAGATGAAACTGAGCAACCCTTAACCTACCTCTACCCCCCCAGAGGAGTACGCTCCGATACCACGGAAACAGAAATAACTGGATAACCCAGCTTTTCTTGTGGTTTAGTTCTTCCCTATCCTCTAACTCCCTACACCCTCCCTACTTGGGATATTTACCTCACCCTCTTTCCTATTTCCCTACTTTTTACCCTTCCTTTAATCCTCTACTAGTTACTCCCCGGTTTATCCCCTACTAAAAGTGACCGCTCCCTTTGTTCCCCTATTTCCCCCCGCCTTTATTCTTTAACCCCTACTAATACCCCCCAGGCAGGAATCATATTCCACAATGCTTCAAACAAATAAACTTATACCTAAATCTACAAATTTAAAGATTTACACAATTAACGCAAATGGTTTAAACTCACCTTGGAAAAGGAGAGCTCTGCTTCAGGAGCTAAAAACTAACAAGATCCAAGTCGCCCTAATACAGGAAACACACTATAAAAAAGACCAGATTCCGAAATGGTATGATAAACATTACTCTACAATAATATATAGCACCCCACAACCTACTAAGGTTAGAGGCACAGCTATTGTTCTTTCTAATGACCTGCACTTAGAAATTTTAGCTACTAAAATAGACCCCCAAGGGAATTATACATTCCTGAAGGGGAAACTGAACTCTGTAACATATACCTTTGCTTCAATTTATTTGTCAAACAAAGAACAGGTAGATATTATGAATAAGATACATGACACACTGCTACTATTTGCGGAAGGGACTTTAATAGTAGGGGGAGACTTTAATACCCCATTGGAACCTAGACTAGATTGTTCCACAGGAACAACATCTCTCCCATTCAAGCAAATTAAACGAATCAAACGACAATTATACTCACTTCAACTTTCAGATTGCTGGAGAATTTTCTACCCCCAAGACAAGAACTATACTTTTTACTCACATAGTCACGAAACATATAGCAGGATAGACTATATATTCTTATCTCATAAAGCATTAGATGAGGTACAAAAAGCAACCATAGGCTCAATCACCTGGTCAGATCATGCACCAGTATTCCTAGACCTATCACTCAACACCATATCCAAGAAACACTTTTCCTGGAAGATCAATGATAGTCTACTCAAAAATTCGGACACCTTAGAAACCCTAACAAAAGCAACTAAGGAATATTTTGAAAATAATACCAACACTGCTAGTAACGCTATACTAGAATGGGAAGCATATAAATGTTATATAAGAGGTATAGCTATACAACAGGGTGCAAAAATAAAAAAAGAAAGAACTAAGAAGAAACAGGAGTTACTTTCACACATTAAAAATTTGGAGCTCTTACATAAAACCTCTAGAGCATCTCAATCACTTACCGAGTTGACAATAGCCCGCCAGGAATTAAAAGCTATACTACAAACAGAAACCAACAGGGCCGCATTTTTACTAAAGAAAATGTTTTATGATCATGGCAATAAATGTAGCAAAATGTTAGCTAGAATGCTTAAATCTAAAGAACAGAAAAACCATATATTTAAAATGAAATCATCAACTGGCCAGGTAACTGATTCTCCCAAGGAGATCCAAAAAATTCTGACAGAATTCTATAGTAAGCTCTATCAGATTACAAAACAAAATGCACTTACACCTTCTTCTGATACTATGCATACTCGTCATGAAAATTATATAGCAGCTTCTCAGATGAGACAGGGTGATCAAGAATGGATAGACGACATAGAAACAGAAATGTCCACTTTAGAGCTAGAACAGGTAATCAAAAACTCCCCAACGGGGAAATGCCCAGGTCCGGACGGATTTTCAATGGGATTTTACAAAATACTAAAACCACAAATAATAGCCCCTTTGACTAAAGCATTTAACGAAATAAAAAAGGGATATACTTGGTCCTCCACCTCCTTAGAAGCCCATATTAGCCTGGTCCTGAAAAAAGGGAAAGACCCAACCTCTCCAGCCAGTTATAGACCTATATCATTAATTAACAACGATGTAAAATTATTAGCAAATATCATAGCAAAACGACTGAAGCCTGGCTTCTCCAAAATAATACATACAGATCAGGCAGGTTTCCTTCCTCGAAGAGAAACACGAGACAATCTCAATAAGATATTTAACGTCATAGCTGCTGGAGAACGAAACAACATTCCCCTTTTTCTCCTTTCTACCGACGCCGAAAAGGCTTTTGATAGAGTACGATGGGATTTTATGTTTAATTGTCTAAGATATATAGGACTAGGCCAAAATTCCCTGAAATGGATCCTATCGCTATATTCCAATCCCACTGCCAGACTCAAAATAAATGGAACCCTTTCAGACCCAATACAGCTTCAAAATGGGACAAGACAAGGCTGCCCCCTTTCTCCACTCCTGTTTGTGCTAACTCTAGAACCCCTACTTTCAACTATACGAAATAACCCCAATATCCAAGGTGTCAAGGTTGGTACAACCCAACATAAAATTTGTGCATATGCAGACGATTTGTTATTTACTCTCTCCCAACCCATCACAACTTTACCAAACCTCATAATAGAAATAGAACAATACAGCCTGATAAGCAACTTCAAAATTAACTACAGTAAATCAAGTGCACTTAACATTAGCCTACCTCACTCCTCAGTAATAGCTCTTAAAGACAAGTTCTCCTTCTCCTGGACTGCACACAAACTGACGTACTTAGGCATCTTCTTAACGGCTAATTATAAAGACTGGGCCCTTATTAATTACCAAGCTATTCTTCAAGAAATTAAAACCAATATTAATGTCTGGGTCAAAATGCCCCTATCATGGTTCGGCAGGGTCAACACCCTTAAAATGAATGTGTTACCAAGATTATTATACATTTTCCAAACTATTCCATTGAAACCACCTCCTGACTTTTTCCTTAAGCTAAACGAACTAATCCGCAAATTCATCTGGAATAACAAGCCTCCCCGCATTAAACAAACTATCCTGTATCGCTCCAAAACAGAAGGAGGTCTTGGATTACCGAATTTCCAATTATACCATCAGGCCTGCGTTCTCCAACGTATCATAGACTGGACATACCATGAACACTACAAAGAATGGATATCCATTGAACAATCATTTGCGGAACAACCCCTTAGACTACTACCGTGGCTACTACCCAAACATCGCCAAAGTCTAAGGCACGAACATTTTCTGCTCGAATATGCACTAGATACTTGGGACTCACTCAAACATAAACATAAGCTAATATCAGAACACTCATTGCTGACTCCCTTAACAAATAATCCGGCTTTCCCTCCAGGTCTACAAAAAGGATATTTTGCAGCATGGCAACAGGACTCAGTATCACAAATTTTCCACCTGTGTCCCAAAGCTTCCCTACCACGTTGGGAACAAGTACAAAATACCTTTACTCTACCGAATTCGGAACGCTTCAAATATCACCAACTAACAAGTTTTATTGCTCCCATCCTCAAAGGCAATGATGGAGACCAACTGTACACCACCTTTGAAAATCTGTGCCGACAAAAATCACCCCCTGTACGCAATATCTCCAGCATATATCAAAATCTACTATCACAAATAATCGTCTCCTCTCCGAAACCATTACATTTTCTAAAATGGGAAAAAGCGCTAAATACGCAATTCACAGAACAAGACATGGAAGGCATAATACTTAAATCCTTTACGGGACAAAGGAGCTGCAGAATACTAGAAAACAACTATAAAATCCTCACTGGCTGGTACCACACCCCCGCCAAACTTAGCAAAATTTTCCCTGGTACTTCGGCCAGTTGTTGGCGATGTGGTGAATCGCCCGGCACCCTTCTACACATATTATGGGAATGCACGGAGATAAAAAAATATTGGATGGAAATATTGCAGGTTTGCAATGACAAACTACAGCTGGGAATCTGTAATGACCCAGCAACAGTCCTATTACATCACAACACCCAACCGATTTCATTATACAAGAAATCACTCACTCAATATGCACTCAATGCGGCTAAAATATTAATTCCTAGGAAATGGAAATCTCCAACACTACCCACTATTAATGAATGGACTCAGGAAATGGAGGACATCTGCAAATTTGAGGACCTGCATACTGACTCTTATAAAGCTAAACAAAACCATTGGGCCACTTGGAGACTTTGGAGAAAATATTTAGAAAAAGACAATAGGGCCAACTGATCATATCAGATATCCTGATTAATAAATGCAAGGATAAAGATCCTGCCGAACCATGTTTCTACCAAATCTAGATCATAATCCAAAACTGAAAGAAAAACAAGATGATGTTCATGACAAATGCACCTTTACCACATAATAAAATTAAGGGCCGTGGAAAGTCAACTGCCCTTAATCCTCAGATAATTTTCTGCCCGGACCCCCCTTTCTCTCTTCCCCCTTCCCCTAGTTAAAAAACAAAATCAATCCAGCAACCAAATACCCTGACAACGGACAGACCTTTTACTTTATCTTTTTTTATTAAGAATTGTATAATGCCATGTTGATATGGGAACATTGTGATTACAATCTGAAATATGATATGACATGTTTCTCTATTTCTGTAAACTTTGCCATGATATCATATTGATACAAATGTTGGATTGTTATAAAACCCAATAAAAATCTAAAAATTAAAAACAAAAACAAAAATTTGCATTAAAAATGGCAAGTAAAGGCTGCCGAGTTTCTTTAGAAATTAATATGAATTCAAGAAACTTAATTTTATTATTTTCCCAGTTTATAAAAAGTTGAGATATTTCGTCTCATTAAAATTAAATACAACAATGTAATTTTCTCTTGTGTGTGCAACTTTTTTTCCATCATAAAACACAAGATTCTCCCAGGACTCGTGCAGTACACCAAATTTTATTAAATGGACAACCATTTTCAGCTAATAGCAGTGAGTTAGAGACATGGCTATAAGGTAATGCAGTACTACAGTCTAGTAATTGTACAGTACATATATATATATATACATATTTGAAAGTTTTATGTGTTTATGTGTTTATTCTGGTTTCCTTCTCAGATTAACTGCAAATTCCTAACATCATAATAAGCTGTTTACCTTATTAAGGTGTTTTAATATAAATTTTATTTATATATTGTTATAAGTTTGCAAACCACCTGTGGTGACCTTATATTTTAACCTTCTTGTTAATTCCCTTTCAATAAATGGTGTACAACTAGGGCTTATTTACATAGGTGTAAAGTTGCATAAGAGCCATTGCCAACATAAACTATTTGGCAATTAGCTTGGAATAGTTCACAATAAATTGCAAAATAAAAGCAACTATATGATTGGTTTTTCAGGGTAACTGTACTGGTGTAATTAAGCACTAATGTTCATAAATCAGCCTAAATTGTCTGCAAGGTGTAAAGGTCAAGGTGCCAGAATTACCTACCACTTGCAGCTAATGAATCACAGGCTTACAATGTTTTGGTCACCAAAGGCACCAGCATCTAACAAGAGCCATCACTCCTACACACAACTGAGGGTTATTTATAAATTCTGAGCAAATTTAGCAACCAATTTGATGTTTGCTTTCATTGTTCTACCTGTAACTAGCTGAAGAAAGCCAATCAATGATTGGTTGCTATAGGTTACTGCCCAGGTGCAAATTTACCCAGTGTTTATAAATAAGACCCATTACAGAAAAAACCCCAACAATGATTTGCAGCTATGTTGGTAAATATTTATGAGTTGTAGCCACTGCTATTTTGTGATTGCCCTCTCTTTTACTGATATTTTTAAACAAAACACTGCATTGTATAAAATATAATGATTTGCACCAATATTTTGCATTTTATAAGGGTATGCAAATTAAAAGTAATAATTTAAATATAGATACCATTTATTTGTATATTAATATTGATGCTATTATGAATTTGTTGTGTACACTTCTCAAAATTACACTTAAATAAGTATAACATAGAGCACAATGTTTCCTTTAAATCCAGTAAGATACAGTGTGATTGAAACTCCATTTCAGTGTAGCTATGTATCCCTCTAATAATGTCCTTCAACCACCCACACTTTAAGTCTCACATTATCAATCTTTCTTTTGCTCATTTAGAGGTAAGTAATATCCTTGTTGGAAGCAACGAGCTCTCATTGAAATTCAATGCCTAATAGCTTCTGCAATAGCCCCACAGTGGGAATCTTATTCACACCCTGCAGGGGAAGAATACACTCTAACCAGCTGAGTTGACATTGCAGAGCATTTACAGTCTGTTCACATTACCCTATTCTAACTTAGAACAAAAAAGTACTCTAGAGACATTAGGTTCAGCATGTTTCCTGACAGACATGATGAGATCATGCGGTAAATGTTAGATTTGCAAGTTTATGTTTTACTTATTTGATTTAAACTCTGTGACACTAACACAACATACATTTTTCTATGGTTTTGGATTAGGTGTTAAGGTACCAAAATATAATTATGCTTTTATTTTAATAGCTGGTTCATTAAATACATGGCCCATACTTTTCACAGCTGATTCATAGAGTACAATAACAAATTTTATATTTATTTTTGAAATGTGTTTTCAAGCTGATTTACAGAAAAATAACAATTACTTTTAAGTAACATATATTAAACCATATGTTTAATGTTAAAGTTCCAAAACTGTACATGGGTCCAGCAAAATAAGCTACCCAGCAAGCTTGGCAGCTAGAAGTTGCAGCAGGCACCTAATACATTATAAGAAAAAAAATACTGATATTAACGGGCATCTTTTCTTTTTCCCATTAACATTTCCACCAGAATCAGTTATATTTTCTCTTTTTTCTTGTTTATTTACCTGCTGCTTTTACAAAAACTTTTGATTTATCAAGGTCAAATTATTTTTACCATTAAAATTTTGAAGGGTAGTTTTTCTTTCATACTAATGAAAAATGTTTACAACCCTGTGTGTCATGTGCTCAGGGTGCTTTTATAAAATCAAAGTATTTAAATATCTGATTTGTGTGTCCCAAGTTACAAATCCCAAAGAGATGTGTGGTGTTATGTATTGGCATAAATTATAAATGTGAATTAATTTGAATAAACCAGTGCATAGAAGTATCACTGGGAGAGTGGCATGCCCATGATTCTAATGCTGCTATAGAAGGCAAATAACTTGGTTTCATGCAAGTACGACAGGTCCGATTACAAAAAAATTAAAAAAAATTCTAAAATTTAGAACTTTTACATATTTTCTACAATATTTTCATTAAATTACGCAACTTTTTAGTGCTTTGCAACAATTTGTGCAAAAAAATCATATATGTCCCAATGAGTACGACAGTTTCGGAATTCATTCAAGCTTTGGTATCGTGACT
The DNA here is from genome assembly GCF_000004195.4 of Xenopus tropicalis. Taxonomy (NCBI): domain Eukaryota; kingdom Metazoa; phylum Chordata; class Amphibia; order Anura; family Pipidae; genus Xenopus; species Xenopus tropicalis. The sequence goes on from NC_030679.2 coordinate 80,459,277, forward strand.
TTCCTTTGGCCAGGTTGGAGCTGCAGAGTGCCATTGAGTCCTATGGGAGGCTTCCAAAATCATGCACTGAAGGTTCAAAGTCAGAAAGTTTTTTGCGCTGTTTACGATTGTTCGGATATGAAAATTTCATACAATTAATGCACATCATAAATTATCGGATTTAATCTGAATTTTTACAAATTGAACTTTTAAATGTCTGAAATTCGGACTTTGATAAATCTCCCCCCATAACTATTGTTTCTATTTCATATGCATATGCACAATTGACTTAAAATGAAAGAAATGTACCAAAGAAATCTCTGACTTATAACAATCCTCAGGGAACCCTTGCTGTGCAGGTATTCACAATATTATCACAAGAGCGGTAATAAATAAGCCATATTGTGTCACATAAACCTGTGCTAATGATGTCATGGGGGGCAGACAACTAAGTACACTACTGTATTGTGACACAATATTATCCATATGGCAAATGTTTTACAGTGACTGCAATAAACTATTTTAAAACTGAACTGAAAATAGACCCGTAGATCATGCAGTTTTTTTGTAACTGTAAATCTTCATAATTACATTGTTACTCAATTAAGCTGGGTTTAAAAAAAACATCAAGTTCAACCCTTTTAAACAAACCCCACCACACACACATAGACATGCTGACCTATCTATACGCTCACATACATAAAGTAAATATACCAACAACAATACTAATTGTAGATTTTAGTATCACAATAGCCTTGGAAACTATGCTTGTTCAAGAACTTATCCAGGCCCCTCTTAAAGGCATTAACAGAGTCTGCCATTACCACATCTCTAGGAAGGGCATTCGCCAACCTCACTGCCCTCACCGTGAAAAACCACCTATGCTGCTTCAAATGGAAGCTCCGTTTCTCTAATCTAAAGGGGTGGCCTCTGCTATTATGATTGTTTTTAATGGGAAAAGGAACACCCCCTCTTTGTCTATAGTCCCCGCTAATGTACTTGTACAGAGTAATCATGTCCCTTCGCAAGCACCTTTTTTCCAGAGAAAACAACCTCAATCTTGACAGTCTAACCTAATAGCTTAAATCTTCCATTTAGTTGTAACATCTTGTAGTGTTGCAGAAAATTATGTGGCATAATTGATTCTCACCCAATCACATCAAAGAACATACTGTATTGCAAACTGCATTTATTATTTATGGCATTCAATATGTTTTCTAATTTTGGTTTTCTAATAATAATTTAAAACATTTTTATAACCATTTTAGCTACAGTATTTGCACTTGAATTAACAATGATTTTGTAAGACATTGTATCCAAGTGTAAAAGCTAGTGTAAAAATAGAGTAAAACCATAACTGGTAAAATAGGAGTAAAACCTTACAAAATAGGAACTATCTTTGTTTGTGACTGTGACTTTTGACCATTACTGAATTCTGCATAATTAGTTAATTTGTCTTCAATTGGTTATGTCAGGTCTAGAGTCATAAAATTATGGCAATTTAATGAGAAAAACTTATACCTAATTCAAATTCAGATTTTCCCATAGAGCCAGATGCAAGTCAATGAGAAAAACATATCTCGCTATTTATCACATGAAAACTCTTTGTGGAAAAAACTGGACCTGAATTAGGATAAAAGTTTACTCTCCTCAAATTGGTTCTCACCCAAACATTTTTATGTTATAAAACATAAAAATTACATCTTCTCATTGATTTGAATCTGTTCATATGCCTAGGATTAAAAGGAAATACCACAATAAATAAATTATTTGAAAAGGATTATTTCAATTACTGTGATTGTTAATTCCTGAGAACAGACAATAACAGTACAGTACAGGTATCATCTATTTTACATCAATTTCTTCTCTAATTTAATAAATAAAGGACCAGATCCAGTTTGATGAGAAATACCTATCTCTTAATTCTATTCTAAATTTTCCCATAGGGACAGATGCAATTCAATGAAAAAAAATCTTTCTGTTTCCCATAGACTTGAAAAGTGGAAAAACTGAACTAAATTAGGAGAAATTATCTCTACTTCTACAAAAGTCTTAAACAATGTAGAAGCTTTTCTTTTCCTAGTATTATTATTATTGTTATTATTATTATTATAAAAATGAAATTGTGCAGTAATTAAAAACAGTTTTTGTGTCTAAGGTCAAAGAAGAAACTGTAAGCAACAAAATATCTGAAATTATATTTGTCGTTTTGGTTTCCAGTTCAAAAATATTCTTTCCATATGCATTACACTGTACTCTTTATTGTGACTTTCTAGTTTCCTAATAATTTTGCTCAGGCTGGTGAAATTCACTTTCTCTTTTCCTATTTTACTAAACAGACTGTTATGTCTGTCACTTATCACAAAAATCCATTTGGCTGTTTTTTTGGTGTCAGCTAACAGTTTCCTACTATAACCACGTATGGAAAACAGCACTTCGGTCTTCCAGCGTTAGCAAGCACAGGTATTATTAATTTAAAATTAGTAACAAATATAAATAATACATATTCAATAAGGGTATAAAAGTGTTATATTCATTTGTTTGTGATTACAGTCACTTCAACTTACCAGAGCTAATGAATAAATCCCAAGTTTATTATCCAAATGTATGTTTGCCACAGATAGTCTGGACAGATGTGTTGCTTAGTCATGCATCAAGGTTCATTATTTCAATTTTTCGCAGACTGCAACAAAGGATAGATTATATATTTAAGTCTATTATTTCATTTCCATGGTGTTAGACCAAAGAAAATGCAATAGTCCATGCATTTTTGTACATTATATAGCACATCTGTACAATATAGTAGGCACACCAGGATATTTCCGTTTACAGAAAAAGGTTTAACAGTAATGCCCAGCTTTACATGCTATGTGTTTATCGCACATGTTCAGAGCAGAAAACATTTACTCTCTCAAGCAAATATGTATCATTTGTTCATGTTTATTATTACGATTCATTGACCGTAAAAATATAATCCAGGTCAAGCATTTCAGTTCTAGGAAGTGAAGTCCAATGGTTGGTCCTTTTTTGACAGATTCTTTCATTACATTCATGCATATTCATCCATTTAAGTTTATATTTACTGAAATATCCAGATACTGCCCGTGGCAGCAAAAGACTAAAACAATGTGTTTAGCAAATGCTAGATGAAAATTGTGTCTGTATTGTGTGTATTGTAGTTTTGCACTCTGTTTATTTATATGAAATTAATATTAGATATTACAATATTGTCATACTGGCATATAATAACATACACAGGGTATGTACATCTATACCAATAGCAAGGCAAGCTGTGCACTGGCCTTGTGCCTAAATTAAAATCTGGTACAAGGAGTTGAGAGAAGGTGGCCCATACTCTGGGTCTGCCTCTGCCTTACACATCCTAAATATAGGGGTGTGCCTGGAGACACCAAACTGTCAAAGGGGCACATTTATCAAAGCACGATTGTGTACGATTAAGAAAAATTCATATTTTCTAATTGATAGAACCTTGCATATTCTCCACTATATTTTCATAAATTTCTGCAACATTTTCGTGCTTTGCGTCAATTTGTGCGACAAAATCGCATTTTTTGCAATGACTAAGAAAGTAGAAGGTTGGAGCAGCAGAGTCCTTGAGTCCTATGGGAGGCTTCCAAAATCATGTACTGAAGGTTCAGTCAGAAAGTCTTTTGCGCCTTTTACGATTGTTTGGATACGGAAATGTCGTAACTTTTGGATCATACCGTAATATCTTGGTACGACCAAGATACGTTTTTTTGCGCAATTAATGCACATCCGAAAATATTCTATTTACTCTGAAGTTTTGCCATTTGTACTTTAAAATAGCCGAAATTTGGACTTTGATCATTTTGCACCAAAATCTTTGCACTCTGGTCTTCAAAAACAATATGTTGTGCAATTAGACAGTGGGTGGAAATTGCAGATGAGCAAGGTGCAAAGTTCAAAACACATGAGGGTGCATCCACTTACTGAGGTGCAATAAGCAATGTGCAATTTCAAACACACTTGCCATTTTTTTCCCACAAAACAGTTTTTTTCTCCAGAATTCCAGCATCATTGTGAACTTAAATGGGCAGTTCTCTTAACACAATATCGTTGTCCTGCACAGTTGCATCCAGTTCGATAACATGGATGCAACTGCGAATGCAAATTGGGTACAATCGTGCCAAATATTTTTAAAGTCTGTCTGGCGTTATATCTGGTGTTTGGTGTGTGAGTGATATGTTCGGCCTATTAATGCAGGGCACTGAGGGAGGTCTGGAGACTTTCTGGTCTATAGATACCAGTAGCTCCAGGTTATGTTTCCCAAGTGTCAATAGGTGCAGCAGTGCTCAAATTGGAATGGAAGGCAGGAAGGACTGAGCAGCATCGAGCACAACTATAGGGAAGTGCAAGGAGCGCATTTTGACACTCCTTGAAGAACCTTTAATCAAAAGGTTTAACATGCATCTCACTTTGGGGGAAAGCCCACTGCACTTGCAGACTTAAATGAGTCGTGAGGTGCTTTGTGTCTATTTTTGCACATTGCAAAAATTGGGGAATGTCTTCCAATGTTGATGTGGCCTAAAAATTTGTGCCACCATACTTTCCACTGTCCCTGGATTTTACTCTGGTCACCTTATTCCACCACAGTCTTAATGAGCCATATTGTCTTTGGTCTATAGTCAAAATCTTCAGTGAAATTATATCATAAACAAATCATTTACCAAACCTCTAATAAAATCTAACATGGCTTAAGAAAAAAAAATAGAAAGAACTAAATGTTATGTGCTGAAATCTATTATTAACCTAACTTTAGATTAAATTGGTGGGAAAAAGCTAAGCTTCCTGAAGGGATAATAGGATTTGTCTGGCAATACCATTAAACGAAAAAGAAAGACACGGAGAAGCAAACCTAGACATCCATGGATACAAACAATGTTCACTCTAGAGTGAGTATCATCTATCATGTTGTGTGAGTGCGTTTAGCATTTATATTATTTTTAATGTTCTTGCTAGTCCTCACAACAAATGGGGTTATTGTGAAAGGTACCTAATATTAGAACAATGAAACATATGAGAAACATTAAAGTGTGTCAGCAATGCTGATAGTGATAGGGTCATATTATATAATTTAGATCAATTCCATGTAGATATATCTGAAGGATGAGAGCATAAATCATTTATTTGTACCTTGTTACGTCCTTTCAAACATCTGAGTCAGGTAGCTTCCTGGACCTGATACTCGTTGCATCCTCTGAGATGATGGATCACCTGTGTCAGGCAGCCTCATTGGTTAAACCCATGACTGAAAGAACTTGAGCTCATTATATATAAGTCCTTGAATGACCTCACTGTTCATCTGGGGCATAACCCATATTTTAAAAATCATTTTAAAGGAAGTGAGGCTTAAAGGGTTGTTGTTTTTTTTTTTTAAAAAGGCAGGCAATATATCACAAGTACCCAGGGCTTCTGCCATGAGACAAGGTTAGAACCTTATTTCAGGTTGCAGTGTGCAGCAGATTATCAGGAGCAGCAAAATGCCATCTCTGGTAACTTTAAGGGCTAAATTTCTATTTTTAAATTGGAATTTGACTCTTCTGTTGGAGAGAATGCAATTGCACTCTCTGCAATACTAATACCTTCCCCCCAAACTAGACCTGCTCCAATGCAAAAGAGGTAAATACAGGGCAGGTAAGGGAAGGCAGCACCCATCCAGGTACAATAAAAAGTTACTTGCTCTAATATGGGGTGAGCATTTTTATTGTGAGTAAGTCTGTTTTATTGTCTAAATCACATCTGACTTCAAAGTAGTATGGATGCTCTAAATCTATTTTTATCAGTATTAAGAAAAGTCTTTGAGTAGAATAAATGTTCGGGCATCCATTTGATATGTTAAATTTGTACTAAGTGCATCATTTTTTTTATTGGGGATAATTGGTATATATTGTGTAATGAAACAGTCAGTGTTGTTAGTCTTGTTAAAGTCCATAAACACAATTGCAATTACTTGCAATTACTGAGAATCAAGTGTGCCCATCTGCATTATAATGTGGTGATTGACTTAGGCGTCTCCCTATGTTATTGACTATGTTATATGGGCTGCACTGGGTCATAGGAACATGTAAGTGGATATATGTATATCTCTTGGTTATAATGCTACCTGGTCATATAATAGCACCTTATGCATGGAACTCTGGGCTGTTTGCACCCAAACCATGACATTTGAATAGTGTGTCTTAATGCAATATATACTGACTGTGTAAATTAGTGGGAAATACAGTTCCAAAGAAGTGATTTGTGCTCATTGCTTTAATTAAGTTGATATTATTTACAATTTATGTATTAGTTATTATTAAGCATGGGCCCCACTTAAAATACCAATTATCTATAAAATATCAGGTCCCATGAGATCCAGATAATAGATCTGATTCGTGTATTTTATAACTTATTGTGCATTTTATGTTTGTGCTGAAACTGAGGGTGACAGCATTTCACTATAATTGCACGCATGATTGCATACATTATTAAGTATGTCTTCTAAGCAATAACATAGTTAGCAAAATATTTTTTTCCCCCATTACTACTAATTCATAGTAATACAGATATTATTTGTACTAAAATAATGAGGTGGTAAAACTTGGTGCTGCAAATATGCTCAAACACCCCATAGTACAAAAAGGAGTTTAAACACATTCTGATGAACTGACTTTTTGATCAGTAAATGATCCAAAAAAGTTAATGCTTTAATTTGTTTGTCAGTTGATTAAAGTTTTGGTAACTGCGGGAATACTTTGGATATCCTGCAGGGTTCCACAGTTGCCTACTGGATTTTAAAGTGCAGCCAATGAAGGAGCTAATAAGATCTATATAACAACAGTGTTGCATATCTCATTTGCTCAACATTGTAGTTCAGGGTTTCTGACCAACATACAGTTTTTGAATTTAGGAGATATGGGTTTCCTGTTTTGAAATGTATGTAATCATCGCTTTAGATACATTCCACATTATTTTCCTTCTATAAGCAACTATTTAGAGTTGACAGATCAAAGAAGACATAATTATGCATGTCAACTTTCCCCTTTAAACTGCAAAACTTAAAAAACATGCGTGGCTACATACATTCCAGTACAACCCTGGACAGTGTAATTTTCTTTAGGATCCATATTTAAAGAAGAATGTTGGCATGTATGTCTAATGTAAGGTTGCAAGGTCATTCTTTTAAAACCATATATTAATGAAATTTTATTAGACACAAGTGAAGGACTTGTGATTTATTGCACCAAATTTTACTGAGTGTTTTACTGATACCTTTTTAACATGTGTTTTTACTGTTACTTACTGATGTATAACAACAGAAAGGGAGAGATTATTTTGTGAAATCTTAAAGTATGTGGCACATATGTACACGTTGTAAATACATAGTTAGAAAGTTGGGTAATACATTTCCCTGTATGTGTAGGTGAGCAAAACATTCTGGCATAAATAAAAGTGTTAGTTTGAAGTAGTGTTTACAATATATGGTATTTAATCCCATGTATAGATAAACTGTTAACTGTTTAACATGTGTTGAATTCTGAGATTTTATTTTAGCCTGTAGCAAAGTAAAAACATTTATATAAATGTTTGTGCCTTCAGATATGCTTTTTCTGTAAAATTGGTTGCTTTTGGCATGGTGCTCTCTCAATAAATGAATGAATATATATGCTTGTTGCACAGAATTCAGCTGTAGAGGCATATTTAAACCAAATAAATGATGACAGCTGTACAAATGGGGGAGCACTGTACAAAGGGTCTCCCTGTGTTCTGTGGCTTCACAGTTTGCAATGTAACTTTGAGGTAGACATGCAATTTCTTTCACACCACGTCAGTATAACTTGAATATTAATATACATTTAAAGGAACCACACTGAAATAGATTTAAGCCAACTTATATTCTGCACCTGAATCTTCCAAACAAAGAAATTTATGATATTGTGGAATATCAACACTTGAGTCTAAAGTCACAGAATTATGTAATTTGACAAGATTTCATTTTGTTGTGTGGGGACATTTTTCCTTTTCCCTTTTAATATCAAAATATGCATGTATATATTGTTGTAATAGTTTCAGTTTCATTCCAATTTTGTTTTGTTAGATAAAGGTCAATCAATCTGCATTTTGCATTGTATTAAAATGGAATACACGCTACAAGTTACAAACAGGATCCTTTGGACAGCAAATATGATGATGGATACATGGGCCATAAGATTGCACTGATGCAAATGTGTTTTCATTTTGTAAGTTTTGTGAAAAATGGGGTAAGTAATTACAAAGTAAGTGTATGTTTCTTAGATTGGTAATGAAAAGGAGATCTGTTATTTAAATCTGTTTTTACAATATCATTTACCAATATCATTTGTTCCCAGTATTCTTTCCCACATTGTTTCTGTCTCCTAATTCCAAAGTCTAATAAATATCCTACCTTCTATCCCAGCACCATTAAAGAACAATATATAACTGTAACCATCTTCTAAAACAAACAAGCTTACTAAATTAATTGTATTTAAAATGTCTTTCAATCATGTTCCTTTAACCCATATTGTAACTTTAGTGTTAAACATTTGCGCAATTCCACCTACACATGGAGTTCTAATTGAATGGGAAGGTCATGAACTGGCCACTAGAGATGAACAAAACAACCCAGTGAGTTTGGAAATTCTCATAATTTCAGCTTTTTCTTCCTTTTGAATCATTTCACAAGAGTTTCAGAAAATGCCAGAACAGCAGGGGCAAAACCACAAGCTGATAGCATAAACAGATAGTTATGCAGTGTATCCTAACGCTAGTAAAACAGCTACGGGAATTGTTTCTAATGGGAATATAATATATGCAATTGGACTTCCATCCTCCTTCCCTACCGTAGAGGAGTCTAAACTAAACCTAAGCTAAATACTGTTAAATATTATTTTCTTGTATCTTACTCTTGTTTCATTAATTTCAATTTAACAGAGATATGGGATTCTACCAGCCAGTGGTCCCACAGACTGTCATTAATAAGCAAATTAAAAAGCAAAGGGCCAAGGATGGACACAGCTGAAACAGTTTAAGAATCTTTCTGCCAACCTAATATAATATATAAAATTATACATGCAATAGAAACACATATAAACAATAAAAAATAAAAACAATATAAAAAAATAAAAACAATATAAACAATTGCAGTGTTTATCAGTAAAATAAAATGTACAAACATTGGCATGTAATTTTTTTCAACAAAACCTCAATGTATGCTTTAATGTTGAGATGTCTGATGCCTCATCCAGATGCTCCTCAGATTCTCATCTGGGAAATGTTATTATATATAAAGCCTCAGATATACCCCACCAAACTTATAGATATAGATATAAAGGTCTCTTGCAGGTGGGCAGCCTTAATTTGGAAATCCTGCCACACTTGTCTGCTTTGCAATTATTATTAAAATCATCAGCAAACTATTTTTTCATCTTTAATTTCAATACTGTTGTATGTACCATTCTGAAAGAATATATAGTTTAGCATTCCCTTTATTAAATTCTACTATAAAAGAAAGGTTATAGATTAAAAAAAATGACAGCAAAAACCACTTCTGACATTGTATAAGTTTAGTGGTGACAGTTATATTAGTTTAACAGTAGCAGAATATGTAAATGTGTTTGATTAAACTATTTATTTTGAAATTAACATTTATTCAGTCGGCTTTTAATTAGAAAAGAGCATAGGCAGAGCTTTCTCACAGCCCTTCAACCTTTTCTTTAACGCGTACTGCTGATAGAACTAAATTAAGCCTAGCGGGAATCAGACATTTAAAATCACAGTACACTTTAAACAAACTTATCATTATTAGCATTTTAAACTATGAAAACTAATTGTGAATAGCTTGAGTTGCATTGCATCAGTAGATCTTTAATCATCTCATTACAGCCCACATGGTGTGAACTCTATGTGAAGGGACTAATGATCTTCATTAGAATGTAGAAAAGAGAAATGAAGGTGTTTGTTTCCTAAACTATTTCTGCTACCAATCATAATTCTCACTAATTAGAACGATGGTAAGTTTGTGCTAAAGGAGCAAAAGAGAAATACACAAAGTTTCTCTTTCTCTTTATATCTTATTGGAAAAGACTATCTTTATTGGTTAAAGTGAACCATTTAAATGGATGGTTGACTAGTGGAAAGGCTAAAAGGTTTAGTTTAAAGCAGTCTCCCACTCAAAAATTGTTTTTTGCATAGTAAAAAAAAAATGTAATTCTGATAAACTTTCCACTATATATAAATTAAATATATGCAATAGTTTTAATGTAAAAGTAATTACTATGAACAGGAAAATCGGTCTGGTTAAAAGATCTGGAGGAGAACTGATTTCTGTTGTATTGTTACAAATAATTGTTTCAATATCTAAAAATAATGTTATGCATACTATTATGCAATAAGTTTCTACTTTACAGGGAACCTTTCATAGATATCAAATATAACACAGGTCAAATTTTCTGTTCTGTCAAAAATGTTATCCAAAGAACTGTCCTATTCCACCCAAAAATGTCCTCCTTTTTTCCTTAAACCTATATGTTTATGCTAATTAGTCATAATCTATTTTGTGCCCACAAAACTTTGCTTTGAAAATTCATTGTCTTAGAAAAATGCCTTAAAATGTCTGGCTTATCAAAACTGATGTTTCTTTCCGAACCATTCTAAGTTATGCTGCTTTTAAACAGGAGTATGCAGAGATTTAGCCCCAGGTCTGCCTTGAAGAATCATTGTTATTAGGGCTAAACAAACTTTTTCATTTGGTACAGTTTTGTGGTGAAATTTGTGTAAAAACCTTTTGTGAATCCGCAGTAGAGTTCTTTTTTGTGAATCTGCAGTAGAGTTTTTTTGTGAATCCGCAGTAGAGTTCTTTTTTGTGAATCTGCAGTAGAGCTTTTTTTGTGAATCTGTGGTAGACATTCAACAAACATTCAGTTTTGAAGGAATGCAAATGTTCCCGCTTGTGTACCCCCCTTGCCTTGTATGTTTTGAAGAATAGAATATGTAGAATAGTAGAAAGAACCTTGTGCAACTAGGTAGAAGACTGTATATGCTATTACTGCAATTTAATTTTCCTCTACCAAAGTCTCTAAACGACGGGTAGCCAAGCTACTCTGAAATTCAGGAGCAAAACTCTCAGTTTCAGCCTCCATCACATTTTATGTAAAACTGATTCCAGATTTCTACAATGCTTATTCCTCCAAGTATGAGGAAAAAAATAACTCCTTATTACTTTCATCTAAATTTTACCTGAGGAGTGTTTGAGTTATTTTTTGTTGCTTTCCTACATTCCAGAGACTTTACTATGTCTAGTTTATGGCTGCATTTTGGCATCTAATTTCATGTTAGAAATGTTGTTTTCGATACAGCTGGTCCTTGTGGTGCTAATATTGCTGCTAGTACTAACATGTTACATCCCCCCCCCCAACCTCTGCTTAAAAAAAAAACCAAGTAGACTCCTTCTCTGTAGGTTACATTAATCTTCTGCCTTTTATCACATAGTATTATAACCAAGTGTTGCTCATATTTTCCTGCTAGAGGTACAATCTGGGATACTGTATGGATAAATTGCTTGTGAGTTACTCACAACCAAACAATTCTTTACATACAAATGATATGATCAGTGATTGTGAAATGGAGAAAAATTCACTAAATGGAGAAAATATAATTTTTCTGATGCATACGTTAAAAGAAATGACGCTTGCAACAATTTCTTTTTTTGACGTCAGCGCAATTTTTGACGCAGGTGTCAATTTTTTTTTACATGGACAACAATTTTCTTTTTACCTTTTTTTGCCGCACGACAAATTTTGTCACTGTTTTGTGAAAAAATTTGACAATGGCGAAACACGGAAATTTGCAGCAAATCCATGCCTCATGAATTATTTAACCAATCACTAGTAGCGAGTACAAGTACAGGGCCCAGTGGGGTCCTGCAATCCACTGCCACTTCCTTATGTGTCTGAATGATGTACAAGTTAGGAGATGAGTAGAGGGTTGGAGGATGGACACTCACAAGCCACTCCTCACCTGCCCTTTGCAGTTCTGCAAAACAGAGTCAGGATTGTAATCATGAGGGCAGTCAAAGGTCATTGTTCTCCAAAATGGAGCTGCAGAGAGCTGCAGCAATTTGTGAAGGCCTTCCATTTTGTAATTGAACCCTTATGTTGTGTAAAATATATTTTTAAAAAAGCAGGTAGCACATTGATTGTTAGAATAAGAAGTCTTTGTCTACCATATGTTTTTATTTAAGTTGTGATATATATTCTTATGTAATTTATGTGTTCCCTTAAGTGCTAGCACTCATTTTCTTCTTTGTACGAAGATATCACTACAGGAGATCAAGGCAAGTCTAGCAGGATAATTTAATCAACAAATACACTTCTACTTGTCAAAAATCTTATAGTGTATCCAAGTTCCTTTGATTTACAAAATCAAATTATCCCCTAACTTTTTAGACTGTGTATCACTTTCATATTTACAGTACCCTGGCAGTATCTAAATAAATGTTGTAAAGATATATTGAAAAATGCTAGTTAAAAATATTTTTTTTTTGGGGGGGGGGGGGGCATGTCAGATTAATAACTGATACTGAAATAAAGCATCTATGCACAGTCAAATAATTCTAAAATTCAAATAAATTATGAATTTATGCATAAAGACTAATATGCAGAAAATATGCAGGAACCAGTTTAAGGTTTAGCTTGAAATTTTCCCAAAATACATGGCAGTGCTTTGTTAATGTAAATCGACTTGTAATATGATGCAAGTTGCCAGTTTCTAAATACAATTTCAAACACCCTCTTTCTGTTCCAAATTTTAATATTCTGGTGTTCCCCTATTAAAGAGAATGTAAATTAAATGAAGCAAATATGCACTGAGAGCAAAGTGTGACTTTCTTTCCTTCTGAAAGGCATAAATGAGATTAGGTTGGCAGTCAGCTATTGGTATCTCTGAATAAAATCTTATAAATTGCATAAGGGTAATAGCATTATAGAGCTACCCAGTCAAGCATTACACTGTGTTGAAGAGTTCACTGAACATGGCCTGTAAAGGCATATAAAGAACATATATCAAACAGATTAGATTTTATATTGTATTTTTCGAGGACTGCAGTGACTGATTTCTCTGAAGGTGTCAGGTAGGAAAGAGGATTTAATATGGATAATTTACTTTCTTCCTTATACTTTTTTGCTGCATTGACATTTATCTTTATTTATGTGTTATTAATAGTATTCCCTCCAGATGGAGCAGGGTTTTGTTGACACTTTCTTTACAGGGAGTGAGTAAAAGGATACTGAAAAATAAATCTTTTAACAACATCTCCGGCTACACATTTAATTTTCATGAAATTTAATGAATTGGATTTACCAGATTTTTAATTACAAAATGAACTCCAATCTAATGGTGTATTGCAAAAGAAACAGGGTTGGAAATATTGCTGAATTAATTTAAGGCTTGCACTTCATTTTCTTTGTATTTTTTTACAAAAAAGTGGTAAATTTCTCCAGAAAAAAACACTAGGGGGCAGATTTATCAAAGTACGAGTTCTAATCCCGAAATGGGAAAAATTCGGATTAAATACGATAATTTCTGATGATCGGAAATGTCACAAAAATGCTTCCGAAAAAAAGTAATAGTCAGGGTAATATCGTATTGGCGTTCTGAAAGTCACAAAATGTTCGTATCTGAACGATCATAAACAGCGGGAAAACCTTTCTGACTTTGATCCTTCTGTGCATGTTTTTGGAAGCCTCCCATAGGACTCAATGGCACTCTGCAGCTCCAACCTGGCCCAAGAAAGTCACGATAACGAAGCTTTAATGAATCCGAAACTTTCGTACCCGTTGCGACAAATACGATTTTGTTGCACAAATTGTTGCAAAGTACGAAAAAGTCTCGCAAATTAATGAAGAAGTCACAAAAAATATGCACAGTACCGAAACTTAGAAAAAAAAAATACAAATTTTTTGTATTTGGAAACAATCGTACTTTGATGAATGTGCCCCTAGGGGATTGAAGGTGTAAAATGTTCCTGGCCCAGCTTCCTGTTTCTTAAAAAAAAGGAGAAAGAGAAAGAATGGCACAAAGGAGTGGTTTCAAGGCTGAATGGGCCTAAAACCAATATTAGGCTACAATTTGCATAACAGTACTGTGCTTGCTTTAAAAGGTATACTGTATATAAATGTCCAAGGGAATTAACTGATAAAATGCATGGCTGCTAATTTCTGTCTACAAATTGCTTTTAAGTCCATGTGTGCGCTGTTTATGTGGGGAGAAAGCTTGATGTTGATGAGGTCAACAGCAATAACATTTTCAGCTGCAAAAAAAAATCCCTATTTAAAAAAATTGAAATGCATGAAGTGTTTCAGAAATGTATGTTTGGATATGGAAAGGAAAGTTTAGAGTAATTCAGTGGGGTTTTCATATTTAAGAAAAAACCTACATACATACTTGAAATTTATTAAGTGTTTTAGAGTATGTTTGGGTATTGGAGTGACAGTGGAGATTTCCCAATAAGGAATCAACTTAGCAATTTCTTCTCCTTTTTAATGTGTGAAATAAACATGTTTATGGGGATTTAATGAAAGGGTGTGGTCTTGTGCACAGTAAGAAGACATAGCCTTGGGTTTTTCTTAATGGTTGGGTACTTGGGTGCTGGATCTTAAAATGCTTAGCTTCTTTGTTTGATTAAAAAAACGCTTTGTTTCAGTTTAGTAAATCACCTGCATCTTCAGTGCTCAGTTAGGATATGCTCAGAAGTCTGTTGACCCTAAATGGGCATTTTAACTAATTTTGGATCTTGAGCATATTGAAATGCTGTGTGAGTGAACAACTTGGTATGTAACTGAGCATCCATTGTTTGTGTGGTATGCAATCTGTTGAGTATATGTGCCGTCACTGGAGTATGTGCTTTGGCTATCCTGTTTGTTTGCTTACTGCTTTTCCCACTGCCCAGGTCAGCAATCAGAGTAATTTAGGTTTCCTCAGAAGATCTCATGCAAAGCATGCCATATGATGAACATGTGTTCTGTTGGAATCACATTGGTTGCAGACTAGAGTGTAGAAAAAAGGCAGTTGAGATATAGTTTATCGCAAACTATCTACTGAATGGTAGTGTGTTGGGGGTTTCCTTAATGGAGAAGGATCTAGGGGTTTTTGTAGATAACAAGTTGTCTAATTCCAGGCAGTGTCATTCTGTGGCTACTAAAGCAAATAAAGTGCTGTCTTGTATAAAAAAGGGCATTCACTCAAGGGATGAAAACATAATTTTGCCTCTTTATAGGTCCCTGGTAAGGCCTCACCTTGAGTATGCAGTGCAGTTTTGGGCTCCTGTCCTTAAGAAGGATATTAATGAGCTGGAGAGAGTGCAGAGACGTGCAACTAAACTGGTAAAGGGGATGGAAGATTTAAGCTATGAGGTTAGACTGTCAAGGTTGGGGTTGTTTTCTCTGGAAAAGAGGCGCTTGTGAGGGGACATGATTACTCTGTACAAGTACATGATTATAGGCAGATGGGGGATGTTCTTTTTTCCCATAAAAACGATCAACGCACCAGAGTTCACCCCTTTAGATTAGAGGAACGGAGCTTCAATTTGAAGCAGCGTAGGTGGTTTTTCACAGTGAGGGCAGTGAGGTTGTGGAATGCCCTTCCTAGTGATGTTGTGATGGCAGATTCTGTTAATTCCTTTAAGAGGGGATGGATACGTTTTTGAACAAGCAGAATATCCAAGGCTATTGTGATACTAATATCTACAGTTAGTATTAGTGGTTGTATATACAGTTTATGTATGTGAGTGTATAGATTGGTAGGTATGGGTTGTGTGTGCTGGGTTTACTTGGATGGGTTGAACTTTGTGGACTCTGGTCTTTTTTCAACCCTATGTAACTATATCCAGTACAGATAAACTAATGTTTATGAAGCAGATTAAGCAAATACTGAAGGAAAGTCACTTAATGGCTCACTTTGTGTGAGAAGCATTTCAGTTGGTAAATCTAATCTAGCTATCTGTCAAGCAAATGCATCTGCTCATGGTAATGAAACTGGTACCTTGTTTATATATATTAAGGGTATATTTAACAGGAAGTGTTATGCCATTTGTAATTTCATTTTGGGGGCATTTCCTGAAGGGTAACTTAAGTTTGCCTGGGAAAACTATAGTCAGGACAAGCTGGACTTTTTAATGTTTCCTATATTTCTGTGTAATTCCACTTTAGTAACAAGATTTAAGGGTCTAAATACCTTCTAGCCCCTACTTATTACTGGTCAACAGCAATCCGGCCCACACTTTTCCGGTGAAAAGAGGTTCAACAGGACTAGGGTCCACCGGGTCTTTATCCAGTGCCCTGTTGGGCCAGTTCAACCTTGTACGCCAATATCCCAGTTTGGGTGCCAGTGTGCATGTGATGTTTCCTGATCACCAAGATGACTGCTGGGAACAGAAGGGGTACAGCTAAGGGTGAGGGGCCAATGCTATCAAGCAGCTCTGTAGTTCTGGACATGCTATAGGGGCACAGATAAGTTGAGGCAACTGTCAATGAAGTGATTAAAGAGGGGGCACTGCTGCTAAAACTAAAAATTTGCCAGGGAGGCTTTACTTTTCCTTTAAATAACAATGTATACAATATTTTCACGTAAAATGTTATTATTGCCTCACTCATTAAGCTAGCAATGCTAACAATGCACATGTGAGGTAAAGACTTTTTATATATAAGATATAAATTGAATTTTTCTACCAGAGGTGTGAAATGGAGACTGGGTAAAACAAAACAGAAGAGCTTAGAATTACACTGAGCTTTACTCCATTTTGAAAATAGCGGGGAAAAATTTCATTAAAATGTTGTATAAATGTCGTTTAAACGACAAATTCACAAAAGTGTCTGTAAACTGTCTTTCTTTCACCAAAAACTCAAAAGTGGTGATTGAGTCGGAATTTAGGCGGATTTCTGTGGTTTCTACCAGTTTTTCAACCACGTTTACTCCAAAAAAGGGCAAAAAAGGGCTATCTCCGCTATTGTGAATTCCCCCCATTGAATGGAAATAAGAAGTTTAATTGAAGATATTAAACTGGTTCATATTTAATGCAGAGCTGTAGTGAACAAATAGAATGTGATTCTGTGTAATAGGGCATATAAATCCACATCTCTTTAATATTTCTACTTTTATCTCCTTTGTTTGTTTTGTAGTTTTTTATTGTTATGTAAAGCGGTGCATACTATATCTGTGCATATTTATATAACATACTATAAGATATAATTATAAGATTTTAGTTAGATACATTATATTTCCACTCATATGATATTTTTTTATGTCAAAAGTGTTATCAAAAGTATTATATACACGGTAAAGTATATTTTTATTCTGTATTAACAAACATTCATTTATTGAAAACTTTTATTTAAAAAGGCTCTTACTCACAGGCATTTCCCTGCAGTAGAACGCACCTGTGTTCCACCACAGGGAAGCACAGGATGAAACACAATTAATTCTTTCTAATATGCCCACACTGACACTTACAAGCACCTATACAGCTATAATTCACATCAGTCCCTGCCAAGTTACCTATCACATTAATACAGCACATGCATTAGTGTGACCTTTTTATATGTTTGTAAGGTGCAGGAGAAAACCAGAGTACCTGGAAGAAGCCAACACAGATATGGGGGTTACAACAAACACTACTTGCAGGCAATAGGTCAGGACTGCTAGCCACTACGTCACCCATAGCAAGATGGCAATGCTGTTATTATTATAAAAAACATAGTTCCCTTTCTTGTTAATAGATATGCTACAAATGTAATAGAGTTAGTCATGTTAATTACAAAAAAACATTTCCTTTCCATATAAAATGAGTAAATTATATTTGATCAGTAAAATATTTCAAGGGATTTGACCCCTACTTACCTTTATGAGTACGTTTTCATATTGTAAGCTGTACAATGTCACAGGTGAAAGACTATTTATTTGATCAGTCTTTTAAGAATTAGATGCATTTTTATGTCTAGTATAAGAGTCCTTAGCACATCATCCAATGCTGTCAAACACGGGGATGGGGGGAATGCAAAAGTATTCCACTGCACAAAGATTCTCCTTAGCAGTCACAACAAACTGATTTGCCCCATACAAAAGCCGATAAAACCGTTCCTGTCCCAAATATAAATAACCTTTTCTTTAGAAACTCAAACTTATCTTAAGAGAAAACACACACATTTTTCTTTAGATTTCGCTATGAACCTTTTCCTTAATTTTCTTGTTAGTTTTTGCTTCTAATATCTTCCATATGTACACCCATTAAAACTGTCTTGAAACTTTTTCCCCCCTCTTTCGAGCAGTCCACATATGTAGCTCATGAAAAGGAATTATTTTCAAAGGCACTTTGCAGGTGTGGAACCTTCACTGAATTAACTAGCGAACACTGACAGGTCATAGTCACAATCGCCTGACAGAGCTTAGTACAAACAATGCAATGCAGTGTGTCAAAAACATTTGCAAAGGAAATAAGAATATTGTTTTTGTCTGTGACCTTAAAGTTCATCCTCTGTTTGTTAGACAAACAGCCTTAAAGAGGTATTTGGTATTTAAGTGAAATTAGATGATTTACATATGGCCAGTATCTGTTTGGAATGGGAATCACACTCACAATGTGAAAAATATAACTCAGGATGAATTATTGGCAAGTAGATTCAATCTGTAATACAAAATAAAGTAAATTGAAGAAATATTTCTGCTGCTGTCTTGAAAGTTTCATCCAATATCAGTTCACGTATATTCCAGCTGTTCAGAAGCTGGCGAAAACATTGTACAGACCTGTTTTTTGTCAATGGAAAGGCATTATAATGTATAGCCATAGCCTCTGCTTTTCTTTCTCTCCCACTTTCTCTATCACTAAGCCATTCTTTTCCGTATAATGAACTCTTTCCTCCCTTTCCATAATACATAAGGATCAGTTTATTAGTGAGACAGGAATCTTATGGAATAGGGCCACAAGGGAGTGTAAGTCACCCAGCAAGGAACTATCTGATTTCTGTGCAGAGAGTGAGTCTAGAGTTTAGCTGCTGGGGACAGGTGGGGGAGCAACACACATCAGCACCTCAGCTTTTGCTTAAAAACTAATGAGAAGCACTGAGAAGCTGGCAGCATTCCCCAATGATTGTATCAGTGGACACTTGCTTATCTTGCTGCAGGAGACCCTGTAAGGCCTTCTTAAAATCTCTTTCTTTCCAGTCTTCTTTACTACATTAGTTAACCCTTCCCTGTATTTAGGTTTTAAATGCTGGTGTGCTGATCCTGAATAACACTAGCTGCTAGGGTATTTAAATAAACATTATAGCTTGGCAATTAGTTCTAGGAGGCACAATTACATATTAAAAATATATTAAAGCTAGTAAAGAGCAAAAACCCTAACATATATGAGTGTTATCTGAATTATATTATATTTATTTGGTAAAAAAAAAAAAAGCTGGATCTATTTCTGTAAGAAAATGTATTTAAGCTAGGATTTTTTTTAACTTTTCCCAAATTTGCAAACAAAAATATTTTTAGTATTGAAGTTGTAGTTTTATCAAACATTCAGTTAAGAAGGCATAAGAAAAACATAGTTTGTTACAGTTTGAATCCATGCTTTCCAAATGTTCAAGGAAGAATACAGGAAGAATATCCAGTCCCTATGGGCAATAAAAAGCAGATAGAAATAAGTTAAGTATGTGTTAATCAAAATAAATAGAGGAGACACTGGATCAAATCTGGAAGTCTGGCTTTTTTATTGCTGGCCTGGCTCCTGTGGAAAGAATTTTCTGCTCTAGCACAGACAGTTTCTTAAACTTATGTAGAACCCACCAAATGTTTTGATCATTCCAAGAGATTAAATGTATACCAAGACTAAAAGGGAGGACATCTGCATCAGCCAGCATGTTTATAATCATTTTAATGATTCCATGAAATGTTCTTTTCTATTGGTACTTGCAAAACCAGGGACAAAAGCAAAATGCTTCCCACCTGCATGCAATTTAGTGAGAAAAGACACTGATATTTTATTTGTAGTGATGAGTCCCGTTTCGCCTCGGCATAAAATTTGCGAAACAGCGAAAAATTCGCGAAACGCACTTGTCACAAGATATTTTTTTTGTCACTCACGTCTATTTTTTTTTGTCGCCCACGTCTTTTTTCTGCAGTGGTCACGTCCAATTTGACGCGACAGCACCCAATTTGACGTGCAACAAATTTTTCCGCGGTGACTTTTCACGGAAGTTTTGCAAAACCATAATTAAGGTAAGTGACAAACTAGGCAAAAATAGATGACCAACATTTTGAGAAGAGCCCAAAATATTGCATACTGCCCTCTTTTGACCCCCTGGTTCTTAAAATCTCTTAAATGCTTTATCATCTTAGTGTATCTGCCTACTAAAGCAGAGGTAAAAAAGTATGGATACTACAAAATAAATCACAAAGACAGCTCTTAAATTAAAATGAACAGCTTTTCATAAATTAGATATGTGTGAACCTTTTTAAACATATTATGCCAAATATATACTTTAAGAGATAGTTAAACTTTAAATAAACTTTTAACATAATGTAGAGAGTGATTTTAGACAATCTGAAACTGAAACTGGTATTTTTAATTTGTGTGATTTTTGAATTATTTGGCTTTTTGTTTAGCAGCTGTGGTTGCTACAGTCCAATTTAACCAGGAGACCAGGAGAGGCCTTTAATAGACATATACGTAATAAAAAGTAACAATAGCAGTAAAATTCTAGCTTCATGGAGCAATATAGTTTTGCTTACAGAATCAATTACCTCTTTCTGGAAAAAGCCCATGTAAAACCCAACCCAAAAATCCATACAAAAGATCAGTATTGTACTATGGTAGATAATCTGGTGTTTATCTAGAATGACACATAATAAAAGTTTGATGCATTTTTCACCTATTTGAATGTTAATCTGACTCTTACTAGAGAGTTTCAGAATGAGTCCATTTACTATTTAAATTTTTCTATAATGTTTATTAGATCAGAGGATCAGGTCATTACAACAATGTAAAGAAAACATTGCTCAGCCAATACAATTTTAAAGGCTAACACATCATATCCTCCACACATAATAAGAACCATACCTCTTGGTCAGTTGTAATGCTTAGAATCTGTTCAGACTTTACTGACTTTGTAAATATATCCTGTGAACTTTGGTGTTATTTGCTTGCTATGGGTTATAGCTTACCCAGTTTAATAAAAGCAGTACCGTTTCACAACCAAATTTGTGGTTTTGACAGCAGTGAAAATTTACATGAATCTAATCTAGAATTTCACCGTGCATTTTGTTTCACCGGAAAAGAATGGTCTTTTGCACCTAACAGTAAAAATGTGTAAGGAAGCGTGCCTTACCGGCACGGCGGGGACGCCCGCCGCGCCGTCTTTCCTCTGCGCCGGTTCCTTCCTAGTGTGCGCGCGCGCGCACTTCCGCGTTGTTAAGCGCATGCGCGCTGACGTGATGACGTCAGCGCGCAATGGCGCGAAATTTAAAAGTATTTAAAGGGGTTTTTGCCTTTTGTCAGTGCCCGTGATAGGATTTGATCCTGGTGCTTTTCTGAGCCTTGTACACTTCGTTTCTGTATCCTGCCTTGTTGCCTTCCTGTGTTTTGACCCGGTTTTGCTCCTGACTATTCTGATTATCCATATCTGACCCCGGCTTGTACTTGACTACGATTTCGTCCCATCCTGCTGTTTTGATTACCCGGTTTGACCCTTGCCTGTCTGACTATCCTTGATTGCTGCCCGCCCCGACCTAGCCTGCCTGACGACGACCTTGTTAACCCTATTTTGTACCGTGATCTTTGGCCTAAACTGACTTTCTACAGTCGTGCCCCATTGCTAGCCAGAACTCCTGCTCTGCACCTCTCGTTTAAGTCCAGGTGGCATCCGAGTAGCTGAGGGCTCCTCCCGAAGCCAAAGGCGGTCACGCTACTGGTGAAGCACGAGCTGAGAC
The DNA here is from genome assembly GCF_000004195.4 of Xenopus tropicalis. Lineage (NCBI taxonomy): Eukaryota > Metazoa > Chordata > Amphibia > Anura > Pipidae > Xenopus > Xenopus tropicalis. The sequence continues at coordinate 80,481,261 of NC_030679.2, forward strand.
CAGGGTGCTTGGCACTAGCTCTGGTATTGGGTGCCGACCGTGACATTATCACGGGCCATGGAGGACCAAGATCACGTTGAGTCCGCTGCTGCTTCCCCCACTCCATCTGCTACTACTGAAGCGCTTCTTACTGCCCTGCTACAGCGTTTGGAGGATCAGGAGCAAAAGCAGAATTATCTCCTGCAGGGTTTTCACAACCTAACCCGCCAGCTGGAGACTTCGCAATCTCCGCAGCAGCAGCCTGTTCCTAGTTTTTCCCCTTCTGTGGGGGCATCTGCTATGGGAAGTAACACCTATAGGCCCCAGGAGCCTAAAATTGCATTTCCTGAGAAATTCTCTGGGGACAGGTCCAAATTTTTCGTCTTCAAAGAGGCATGTAAATTATATCTTAGCTTTTTCCCTCATTCTTTCCCTTCTGATGTGGAAAAAGTAAGATTTGTGATGACCCTTCTAGTGGGGGATCCCCAGGTTTGGGCCCTTAGACTGCCTCCTTCCGATCCTGCTCGTTCTTCCCTTGAAGTATTCTTTGATACTATGGCACTTCTTTACGATGACCCGGATCGTGCATCATCAGCCGATTCGGCGATTCGTAAACTGCGCCAAGGGAGACGGGATGCAGAGGTGTATTGCACAGAGTTCCGCCGGTGGGCAGGAGAGACTGAGTGGAACGATGCGGCCCTGCGCAGTCAGTTCCGTATCGGGCTATCCGACTCTATTAAAGATAGCCTGGTTAATTACCCCTTGTCGTCCAGTCTGGATGATCTCATGGCCCTAGCCATCCAGATCGATAGGAGACAAAGGGAGAGAAGGAGCGAAAGGGGCCATACTGCTTTCTCTGGGGTTACTTATGGGAGACCTGACTTAGTGACCAATGTTAAGTCTTCGGCTTCCCCGGTGTCTCCACCTCAGGAGGAGCCTATGCAACTAGGCCTATTCCATCTCTCTCCTGAGGAAAAGACACGCAGGCGGACCCTTGGGTTATGTATATATTGTGGGGACAAGGGTCATTTTCTCAAACAATGCACCAAGAGGCCGGGAAACGCCCAAGCCTAAATGAAGAAGGGGAGCTTCATTTGGGTGCAGGCGTTTCCTCTCCCCAATTTGCCTCTAAAGTGCAGCTACCGGTCAAACTGTCCTGGCCTACGGACTCTGTTAACTTGTCTGCTTTCGTGGACTCTGGGGCAGAGGGTAACTTTATTGAGGCCACATTCGCTGCTAAACATGGCATTCCTGTGGTCCCTCTAAGTGTTCCCATGAGGTTATTTACGGTGGACAAAAGACCTTTAGGGTCTGGTATAGTAGATAAGAAAACTGTATCCTTATCCTTATGTGTGAACAATTTCCATGTTGAAGAGATAGTCCTTTTTCTTATTGAAGGTGCCTCTTCCCCACTCATTTTGGGTTTACCCTGGCTCCAGGTTCATAACCCCCAGATTAACTGGGTTACGGGGGAGGTGTCTCAATGGGGTTCTTGTTGTAGGGGTATTTGTATTCCCTCAACTATAGCAGCCACCTCACTTGAGGGGTTACCTGCAGCCTATTCGGCTTATGCCGATGTCTTTTCCAAAAAGGCGGCCGAAACCTTACCCCCACACAGACAGTATGACTGTCCCATTGATCTGGTTCCAGGTTCCTCTCCTCCTCGTGGTCGTACATACCCTCTTTCCCTACCTGAGTCCCAGTCCATGAAGGAATATATCCAGGAAAACCTCGAAAGAGGTTTTATCCGGCCTTCTAATTCTCCTGCAGGGGCTGGGTTTTTCTTTGTGGGTAAGAAGGATGGAGGTCTCCGTCCTTGTATAGATTACAGGGGTTTAAACAAGGTCACTATTAAAAATCGCTACCCTCTTCCTCTAATTTCTGAGTTATTTGATCAGGTCAAAGCTGCCAAGATCTATACCAAGCTTGATCTTAGAGGCGCATACAATCTCATCCGTATTAGGGAGGGGGATGAGTGGAAAACTGCTTTTAACACCAGGGACGGCCACTACGAGTATTTAGTAATGCCCTTTGGGCTCTGTAACGCCCCCGCAGTTTTTCAAGAATTTGTCAACGACATCTTTCGTGACCTGCTGGGGGTATTCGTAGTGGTCTACCTTGACGATATTCTTATTTTCTCTTCTAATCTAAATGAACATCGTAAACATGTGTGTGAGGTCTTAAAAAGACTAAGGGAGAACAACCTGTATGCAAAACTAGAGAAATGTACCTTTGAAGTCTCTACTGTCCAGTTTTTGGGTTTTATTATTTCCGGCAAGGGTCTAGAGATGGATCCAGGCAAAGTGAGAGCTGTCCTAGATTGGGCCCAACCCTTTTCGTTACGCGCAATACAAAGGTTTCTTGGTTTTGCCAATTATTATCGTCAATTCATTAAGAATTTTTCTCTAATTGTAGCTCCCATCACGAATCTAACCAAGAAGGGCGCTGATCCCAGTATATGGCCTTCTGAGGCTGTACAAGCATTTGAAACCCTCAAAAAAGAGTTTAGTTCTGCCCCTATCCTGCGATCTCCCGATTCCGCTCTCCCTTTCTTTGTAGAGGTAGATGCCTCTGAGGTAGGAGCTGGGGCAGTCCTTTCCCAAAGACACCCAATAACCAATAAGATGCATCCCTGTGCTTTTTTTTCTAGAAAGTTTTCACCTGCAGAGGTCAATTACGACATAGGGAACAGGGAACTGTTGGCCGTGAAATTGGCCTTCGAGGAATGGCGTCATCTCCTAGAGGGGGCTAAACATTTAGTTACGGTCTATACCGACCATAAAAATTTACTTTATATTGAATCCGCTAAGCGCCTGAACCCAAGGCAAGCCAGGTGGGCTTTATTCTTTTCAAGGTTCAATTTTTTTTTAACTTTTAAGCCCGGGTCAAAGAATACTAAGGCAGATGCACTCTCTAGGAGTTTCAATTCTGTTTCCTCCGACTCGAGTGAGTGTACTCCCATCATTCCCAGGGAGCTAATTATTGCAACTTTGGAATCTGACCTTTCTTTCTTATTGTCCCCGTTACAATCTTCTGCTCCTATTGAAACCCCATCTGGTAAATGGTTTGTCCCTGAGGAGTTTAGGGAACAAGTATTAAGAGAGGTTCATGATTCTAAAATGGCAGGCCATCCAGGAGTTGCAAAAACCATTTCTTTATTGTCCCGCCATATTTGGTGGCCATCCTTCAAGCAGGATGCTAAAACTTTCATCAATTCCTGTCCAATTTGTCAGAGGTCTAAATCATCTCATCAGCAGCCCCAGGGTCTGTTAAATCCCTTACCCATTCCAATGAAGCCTTGGTCCCACATCTCTATGGATTTTATTGTGGAGTTACCCCCCTCTCAGGGTAAAACAGTAATTTGGGTGGTGGTCGATAGATTTAGTAAAATGGCTCATTTTATTCCTCTCCCACACCTCCCTTCTGCTAAAACCCTGGCTGATTTATTCATTACTCATATTTTTAAGTTTCATGGGTTTCCAGTGAATATTGTTTCTGACAGGGGAGTTCAGTTTGTGTCAAGATTTTGGCGTGCTTTCTGTTCTTTAGTTGGGACGGAATTATCCTTTTCCTCTGCCTACCACCCCCAAACTAACGGTCAAACCGAAAGGGTGAACCAGTCCCTTGAGCAGTATCTCAGGTGCTATGTATCCGATAATCAGTCCACATGGTCTGAACTACTTCCCTGGGCAGAATTTGCATACAATAATGCTACCCATTCCTCCTCAGGGAGGTCTCCTTTCTTTGTCGTTTATGGGTTACACCCCAAAGCATTTTCTTTTTCTGGCTCTAATTCCCCCGTACCTTCTGCCAATTCCTCTGTCTTAAGGTTTTCCGAAATTTGGTCGCTAGTTCATGAGTCACTATCTGCAGCTTCCCTAGCCCAGAAAAAAGCTGCTGACAAATCCCGTAGGGATGCTCCCCAGTACAAGGTGGGGGATTTAGTGTGGTTATCAACCAAGAATATTAAGTTAAAGGTTCCCTCTCCCAAACTGGGGCCCAGGTTTATTGGTCCATATCCCATCATTGCAATAGTTAACCCATCTTCTGTCCGTCTGCAGTTACCTCCTAATTTCAAGATTGCTAATACTTTTCATGTTTCTCTCCTTAAACCTGCTGCTAACACTCGTCATTTGTCCGTTCCTCCCCCGGTGCTGATTGAAGGTCAGCCTGAATATGAGATCCAGGAGTTCCTTGACTCCCGCCTGGTGAGAGGTAAGTTACAATATCTTACCAGGTGGAAAGGCTTCGGCCCTGAGGAGAACTCCTGGGTCTCAGTTGATGACATCAAGGCTGACCGCCTTAGGAAGCAATTCCATTTTAGGTTTCCTGAGAAGCCTGGGGGTCCAGTGGCCCCCCCTAGAGAGGGGGGTAATGTAAGGAAGCGTGCCTTACCGGCACGGCGGGGACGCCCGCCGCGCCACCATCGGCGGGGACGCCCGCCGTGCCGTCTTTCCTCTGCGCCGGTTCCTTCCTAGTGTGCGCGCGCGCGCACTTCCGCGTTGTTAAGCGCATGCGCGCTGACGTGATGACGTCAGCGCGCAATGGCGCGAAATTTAAAAGTATTTAAAGGGGTTTTTGCCTTTTGTCAGTGCCCGTGATAGGATTTGATCCTGGTGCTTTTCTGAGCCTTGTACACTTCGTTTCTGTATCCTGCCTTGTTGCCTTCCTGTGTTTTGACCCGGTTTTGCTCCTGACTATTCTGATTATCCATATCTGACCCCGGCTTGTACTTGACTACGATTTCGTCCCATCCTGCTGTTTTGATTACCCGGTTTGACCCTTGCCTGTCTGACTATCCTTGATTGCTGCCCGCCCCGACCTAGCCTGCCTGACGACGACCTTGTTAACCCTATTTTGTACCGTGATCTTTGGCCTAAACTGACTTTCTACAGTCGTGCCCCATTGCTAGCCAGAACTCCTGCTCTGCACCTCTCGTTTAAGTCCAGGTGGCATCCGAGTAGCTGAGGGCTCCTCCCGAAGCCAAAGGCGGTCACGCTACTGGTGAAGCACGAGCTGAGACCAGGGTGCTTGGCACTAGCTCTGGTATTGGGTGCCGACCGTGACAAAATGTAGATGTCATTATTATGTGCCCTTGCCATATCAACCAGTTGGATTGGAACCCTCCCCTGCCCTCCCCCTGCCAAAAGGTTGCTGTTCAAAAGCTATGTTTACAAAATATTGACAACATGGAAGCTTTTTCCTATGATGAACAATTGTAGCTATTGTACAGATAAACACAATTTAACCACAATGTACTTTCACCCATTGACTCTGATGCATGAAGCCAAAATTTTGCCATTTCACTGTTTTTGTTTATTTGCAGTTACACAAGAGAAACAGACTGGGTTTGCTCATCGCTGCCCAGGAGTAATCTCTTTATCTCTTTCTAAACAGATTGCAGATCTGAATTGTTCTTATTCTGCCTTCCTTTCACCTCTTTGGTTAGTTGATGGGTTTTTCTAATTTGTGGGTGTGGGCTTATATTCACCATAAAATTCACCAGCCTCTTCTCCAGGCATCTCCCTTAATTATGATGGGCACATGTGCAGTACAGAACTTTTTTAGAGATTTTTTTTACTGCTTACTAAAGAATCGTAAAGATTCTATAGAGGTTTTTTGTTTTTAAAGAGGAGCATCAGGCAGGACAACAGTAAAATGACTATAATCTTTGGAGGTGCCTAATAACTTGGCACTCCCATCCGGATAGGATAGAAAGGCAAAAGACACTCCTGATTCTATCCTGAATGATTCCTAGCAGTTCGATATTTTTATTGTTTTGTAATTAAAACTTCCTTAGGAACATTTTTATGACAACCATGTTTTTAATTAATTAACACGTTTATTAAACCTGATACCTGTGTCAATTCAATAAAATGTTCAGCTGCTTTGAGCAGTGAGACGCCTTTCTGATCTATTGGGTGTTATGTGTACTATTACGCAAATCCTGACTCAGTTCACCATGTATTGTTCCATTGTGGAGATTTTTCACAGACCGGTAACTATCATTAAAAAATTATATTATAAAAACTAATGAGGGTTTATCACCCCCCTTTTTATTCTGATTACCAAGTTAAGCAAATACTGCCCTCATATAAACCATTTAACTTTTGTCCTAAAATGCAACCAATAACTCTTTATTAGAGATTAATTTTTTCACCAGGTACAGTGAAACTAATGATATCCCCAACAGCAGTACAGTTTGTTTTGCCACAAAACATATTTCTGTGCTGAACAAAATTTAGGGGGAAAACACTTATTTGTGCAGGTGAAAACACCAGTGTCATGAGAATTGTATTAAGCTTTTTCACTGAGGAGAAAACATTTTTTTTTTTTTAGCTGGAGAAAAGCTGAAAAATGGGTGATACATTACCACTGACTCCAATGCATTTAGAAAAATGTTGGCAAACGTTCACTATTTCACAAATTTTTCTGTGGTTTTGTGATTTTCTTGGCAAATAAAAGTGGCTCTTATAGACTCAAGATAAAGGCTATGAATAAAAGCCCTTTTAGGCACAAAACACATAAGGCTTGCCCTTTTGGGATTTATTTTTCTTATATAAACATTTTTTAATTTGCATCACTCTATCTACGATGGTCTATTTCTGTGCAAGCCTGGTAACTAAGAAATGCAGATTATCACTAGTTGATAATATTATTATGTGTGTTTGATAAATTCGCCCCTAAGGGGCACATTTACTAACCCACGAATCCGAATCCGAATTGGAAAAATTCCGATTGGAAAATGAACATTTTGCGACTTTTTCGTATTTTTTGTGATTTTTTCGTCGCCTTTACGACTTTTTTTCCGAAATTGTTGCAACTTTTTCGTTACCAATATGATTTGCGCAAAAAAACACGAGTTTTTCGTAGCAATTACGATTCGCTCGTATCTTGTTGCGACTTTTTCATATTGAGCGCTTGTAAGCGGCGGGCGAAACTTTCAGACTTAGCATGATTTTGGAAGCCTCCCATAGGACTCAATGGCACCCTGCAGCTCCAACCTGGCCCAAGAAAAGTCACCATACTGAAGCTTGAATGAATCCGAATCTTTCGTACTCGGCACGAAAGCTGCGAAAAAGTCGCGACTTTTCGTGCAAGTAGTAACGCTACGAAAAAATTGCAACATTTTGCGCAACATTCGGAATGGCTACGAAAAAGTCGCGACAATTTTCCGAAAAATCGGACGCATTCGGCCCGTTCGTGAGTAAGTAAATGTGCCCCTAAGTGTAGACTAGAAAGTGAATTTGTTTTGGAAGGATTTTATTGCAAGTAGTATCATATTTAGGCCTTTCCTGTGTTGAAGGAATCAGGTTGCCTTCAATGAACCTTCTGAATTATGCCTGTAGAAAAGTTTAGTTATATGGAATATTAGTAAAAAGTAATGCTAAAAGAGTATTTGCAAAAATTAGGTATTAGAAAATAACTAGCAGTGTTAACCAATATGATTTTCATTGTTTTCCAGTTAGAAACACACACAGGTATTTTGTACTTACATGCCACATTTGAATGTGAAAAATAAATTCAATGTACCTATTAAAAGGTTTTGGAGTCAGATAAATCTCTACAAATTCATCTCCATCTACACTTTACATAGACAGCACAGTTGTGTAGTATTATAAAGACACACTGATGTCTAGCCAGAAGGGCGTTAACTTAAGCTCTAGACTTTGGTTTATTTTAAGATGCAAGAAAAACACCTCTCATGATGACAAGACTGCTTCCTGACACTGGGATGCAGCACGCAAATGTTTATATTGAATAAAGGACGCCACCTTGCTTAAAAGGAAACAGTTTGTTACTTGGATCTGCACGAATACAAAGGCTTGCATTATTTAATGAAAAAATGCTGATGATTCCTGCCTGACAAACCACATCTTTGAATTTCAGTTGATATTACTTGCTTTGCTCCCATTTCCTCATCCATGCAATCACAAGAAGTTGACCTTGTGATTAGGGACATGTCATAGGGCTGTATTGTTACTCTCTGAATTGCATGTTCATCATTTAATTACCTTTTCTGAAAATACAAAAATGAATTATTAAAAGCATTGACAGAAAATTCCTTTAAAAAAGTATTCTGTTTTACTTACATTTCCACTTTTTTGTTTTACTTAAAAGCACATACATTATTTAAAAAGTAAAAAAACAAAACACAGTGTACTGTTGGACTAACAGCTGGATTAAGCCAATCACAATATGATTTTTTGACCTTGATGATTTTTTTGATCTAGTGTAGTCCAATATGAGAATCAAGATTAAAAATATGGAGTTAAGAATAGTGTCCAACTACTGAACATAAGGACACTCAGGGGGCATACCAGCAAATGAGCCTTTTATAACATTGACAATAATGGTCTTGTGAACCTCACTGCAATAGTCCTTCTTTTTGGGTGGATCTTGATGTTTTCCCTGAAGACAAGTTTGCATTGTTGGGGGAAAGAAGCGTGCAGCAATATTAGCTAAAGTCTCTTATACGACTAAATTATATTAAGCGATTCTCTAAAAACTATGATAATATGGCCCTTTTGGTCCTCTCTTCAGAAAACACATACATTCTAAAGTACATTCAACTTTCTATACAAAGTCCATTTTGATAAACTATTAACTAAAGAAAAGTACAATAAGAAGTTAGTTAATTACATTTATAAAATTATTTACATTTTTTATTCATTTAGTCTTGATTCAAGTAATGGAAAACATAGTGATTTGGTGCAAAGAAAATGTTGACTATCTACAAACTGGCTAAAAAGTAAATGATGGATGATGCATGACAAATGTATAATTTACATGAATCCTGTATTAGTCTCTCTAGCACTGAACTGGAAAGTGTGGGAATAGAGGAGGTAGGGATATAAAGATTCATTTACCAACTGTTTTAGTCGGATTGCTATCCTAAATGCATATTCACAGTGGGTGTCAGGAATTATGTCAGACAATCTGAGCAAACCATATAAATAATGTATTATAATTACTTTACAATAAAATCTATCTGACGTAATTCTCAGTTAGCTAAATAAATAGACAATAGGTAGAGGTAGGCAGATTGATTCCAAGGCAGCCAAAGGACTGTACAAGAGAAACCTAAACATTTTTTGCACAACCTTGAATGACACCATTTATCCCAATATTGCTTTGTCTTACTATTCCTAAGCTACATAAAAAGATGGTGTAAATATATTAAATGATGAAACATTGTAAGGATGTATACCTTTTAACCCACAATATTGTAAATAAATTATTACACTTACCTATTATCTCCTTTACATGAGAACAGTGAAATGTTTTCTTTGTTAAAAAAAACCCTTTATTTTAAAGGTGAGACCACTCCTGTTTTTTTTTTTACCTTTAGATATTATAGAACTCACTGAACACAGAGGGGAAGGATGCAATGTGAGAAAACTGCTTATCTGCAGTGGGTACTTTATGCTACATGATTCCCCCTTTTTACATATGTTATTCTGCAATCTTACCCCATCCACACAGACTACAAAACACAATATTTTTTTCTCAGTGTCCAAAAGATAAGCTGTAACAATCAAATGGAGCTTGCCTGTTACATTTAAAGAATCAAAGATTAATCAATAGTGACAAGCACAATTTTTTTACCAGACATGGAATTGTGGCAAAATTGTGCATTTCACCATGAGCTCATTTTTTTGTTAAACCACAGCAGCATTTTGGTGAGAACATTTTTGCATCAGAAAAAAGAGCCCATTGACTTTTTTGTGTGAAAAAAGTCACAAAAAAATGTCCATAGACTTCAGTGCATTTTGGTGACAAAATGTTCACTTCGGGAAAAAAAACGCCCCTTGATTTCAATATATTTTGTGCAAAAAAAAAAAGTTAAGAAAATGCCCATTTTGCTAATTTTTGCCATGGAAAAAAATGTGCTCATTATATTAATTGATTAAAATATTGCATAAAATTGAATGTATAGAAACTGTAGCTGCATGTTGAAAGGTATCATCTTAGTTCTGATGCACAAAAAACAGAATGTCGGTTGATTTGCTCTGCCAGAATCTTGATGAAAGTGAGTGATGAAAGAATAGACTGTGGCAAGATTATACAAAGAAGGGGGAATCGGCCACTGCGGGTCATATTTTTCATAAAAGAAGAATCAATAAGGGTCAGTATTGTTATACCTGATTAACTGTGACATTCTTCCCAATGCAATTCTTACAAAATCCCTGATAATTTGCAACAGAATAGCATGGAAAAGTATTGATCCGTGGAAAGAAAATGACACAAAGTTTTAAAACAATGATGTGTGACCACCTGAAAGGGCACATTCTTCCATTATAGAAAAACCCATTAGACATGCCATTTTTCTATTGTTACATCACCTTTTCTTATTAAAAGTTCTCTCTACAGGGTCCAATACAAAGTATAGTTTAAGAGTTTGTTTGTTGTAGAATGATCATATGCTACTAAACATACATTCACAATGATAGTTTTGAAAAACAAGCAAACAGCACTGATACATATTTACTTGAATCTACTCCATCACAGAATGTTTTGTTTTCCAATTACTAACCTTTTCCAGACTCCACTATTTCCTTTACTTAGTCCTGTTGGTTTTAACTGCAAATTTGAATGCAATTTTTTACTACATAAACACATACACTACACATTCTTACTTTCACTGTCTTCTCTCTGTTTGGATGTATGTGCATGTGTGTCTTGTGTATTATTTGTGAATGTCTGTGTGTCACTATCCCAAGTGTGTCTACATATGTAAGTGTATGAGGAGGATGAGGCTATGTGTTGCTATGTCCATGTGCAATAGAGCATGTCTGATGAAGGGACGTGTCCCCAAAACGTTATATGGTTTGCTATTATTAAAAATTAGTAGGGTTTATTCCGCATAAATAAGTCCTGTTTTGCCAGTATTTTTGTGATATTTGGAACGTGGTGGAGAGTGCCAAAGACTCTCTAAATACTGTGCACCAGGCGGAACAGAGTGGAAAGGCCAGGGTGTGTTGGTGAGTGTAGATTGGCTGGAGTACATAACCCACTATTTCACTTTGGTGAGTTTTCTACAATGGAGAATACATTAGTGTCAGTACATGTTTTTGTCTCCCTCTCTGATAATTATAGTACAGGTATGGGATCCCTTATCTGGAAACCCATTTCCCAGAAAGCTCCGAATTACGGAAAGCCCACCTCCCATAGACTCCATTTTAATCAAATAATTCAGAATTTTAAAACTGATTTCCTTTTTCTCTGTAGTAATAAAACAGTACCTTGTTATTGATCCCAACTTAGGTATAAATAATCATTATTGGATACAAAACAATCCTGTTGGGTTTAATTAATGTTAAATTGATTTTTTAGTAGAGTTAAGGTATGGAGATCCAAATTATGGAAAGACCCTTTATCCAGAATACCCTTGGTCCCAAGCATTCTGGATAATGGGTCCTGTACCTGTACTGCAATTTACTGTACCTGATAATTGTAGCCTCATAATAACCTAATCTGCTCAGATTCATATCTGGTTTAAAGAAAGTCTACACTTTAAGTCTGTTCTTTAATAATGCATACAGTGATTTTTGGGATAGGATCTCTGTCAACCATAAACCTACTCTTGGGTCTTCTGTCATAATCTTATTGGGATTCAGAAACCCAGACCTAATAAGTGAGGAGAGATCCCTCCTAAAACTGACTACAGCTCTAAATGTGATCAATATCTGGTAACACCTGGAAGCTGAGACAGAGATGCTGAGACACAATGCAACAGCTCTCTTTTCATTTGGCAATAGTGTGAGAAAGTGTGCAAGTGAGCATACTTACAAGACCCATATGTAACCTCTGGTGCTTTTAGCTTTTTGTCATGAATGCTAAATACAGATGCAGCCACTATGCTTGTGCATGTCAGGGGCAGCTGTAACTAATGGGTATTGTGGGCAATAAACATGATGCTGTTTTTTGCACTTTGCCTCGTGGATATGATCCCTTCTTGTCTTAATCTAGCATCTCTGTTTCTACATTCAGTACAATATCATGTATACAGTTCTATAACATACTGCCCCCTGCTGTGTTAACTTAAGTTTGACAGTTTGAATTCTCAGGAAATATTTTCTTGATTGACCTATTTATTTCAACCAGTTACTACCAACATTCCAAAAAAAGCAAAGAGTGGCTGCTCTATTGGTTAAAATAGGAATATCTGTTTATAATGTTTATTTACGCATTGACAGTAGTGCAAACTCCAACTCAAGCATTGCTTTTAATGCTACAGTGCCCCCTGTGGATGCCCCTTGTGAACTTGCCAGGGGCAGAAGTAAGTTGAAACAAAGGCAAATTAGTGAATAACATTGATACAGCGGCCAGTCAAATATAATAATACCTGTATCATTTTTAGTGGTAACTTATCATGCAGTCTGTGCATTAAGTCAAACTTTTAGCAATGCATAATCAGTATCCAGTGACTTTTCCTGTGAGGTTTGTCCAGCTGTCACATTTCAAACACTGTAAACTGTAAAGATATCTCAGATGTGTATAGTGCCAGTTATCAGGGGTAGAGGTATATACAGTAGTTCTGAGAGTAATTTATGCAATTGAGTTTTCAATTTTTGCATTTAGTCAACAAAGGAAATTGATTAACATCCAGTTCTTTATTAGAGAATATGTCCCCCATAGCTGCTTCTCTGAAGTGTTAGTTGCATATTTTCAGCCAGAGTACTAAATGTTGTTTCAATGTGTGACAATTCTTTTGACACAGGCGCCATTTTTTTTTACACAGGCGACAACCCGAATCCATGCCTGGCAAAACATTTCACCCATCATTAACCTGTGGCTATCTAGGGGCATGGAAAGCACATAGACATACACTAACCCATCACCTACCTTGCGTGTATAGTACAATTATTCCCCCAGGGAGATACTACTTTTGAGAGGAAGAGCCAAGCAACTAACTTAGTAGTGGGAACAAGCAGAATAGAAGTATTATTATATCACAGTTAGGATAATGGTAGTGGTAATGTTACATGTTACAATACATACTACATGTTCATAGTCCTTAATGTACTGATAGGCCCCACTTCTAGTGGGTCACTACGTTTGAAGAACACTGCTAGGGGAATGCAGAGGAATGGAATAGAATATTTTAATCTGTTTAGATCTGTTTTTAAAGTGCAAAGCACAATTTATGATACTAAACTAAAGTGTTTATCTCACAAAGTGGTACAAATGCCCAGTACAACTTTCATACAGACAGATAGCAACGGCACTCAGGAGCTTGATATAGGGCTATGCCCTTCAAATATTTTATTGCATTTTTCCGCAATAAAATATTTGAAGGGCATAGCCCTATATCAAGCTCCTGAGTGCCGTTGCTATCTGTCTGTTTGGAAGTTGTGGGGAGGGTGCCGATCCCTCTGAGCACTGTGCACCGAGCGGTGAGTGGTTTTGGAGAGCGGAGGGAGTGCGGGTGAAGGTTCATTTTGCAGTACAACTTTCATGCAATGGAGACCAAAGCAGATTTAAACAAACCAATCAGTTTAGTATAAAAATATGTTATCATAGATGGTCTCAAGGGCCTTTCATTTGATGAAAAGGCCTTACGTATACATAAAAATGGGTTTTATTAGGGTCTTTTATCTGATGAAAAGGCTTTATGTATAGATAAAAATGGGTGAGCATATATCTCAAAAGAAATATTAATGGGAAAAAATAAATAATAATTGCTCATGGCACCGAAGGTGGATAATTCTGAGCATGATGTTTTCAACTTCAAAGAATTATTTAGTGCAATGATATTTTTAAGATAAACTGCAGTCTCTAGACTGCTTTCTCATTCTAACTAAATACATATTCTTTAAAAAATCTTTAAAACAGTTACCTTCAACTGATGGACTTTTTTTTTATATCCACCCATTAAACAGGAAGAATTGGAGTCACTGTAATACTTTAGGAGTTAACCACTTCATTTCTGCAGGAGCTTGGAATGCACAGTTGAGCAATAAACTTTAAGACTTACAGACATGGATTTACGCATATTAATCTAAGCATGATATTCTTACCATCTGTGGTTATTAGTAGCCAATCATATAAAAACACTTTAGACACTCATGAAAGAATGCATAAAGTATCTGAAGGGAAGTCTGTTAAATAATGGGACTTGTTCCAAAAAGTCATAAACATTTTCCAGTTGTACAATTTTTTACTTTAGCTATCTAAATAAAAATGTGTATCTAACATAATATGTTGCTGGTCTTATAGTTACATATGAGACAAATGCGAGTTTATCTTGAATTCACAAACTCGAAAATTGATAAATAAGCCCATAAATAAATGTAAACATATTTTGAGGAATCCTTTAACACAAAATTACATTATTTATTATTTAGCATCCACACATTCTGAAAGTTAGTAGTAGCAAAATAATCACTTTAAACACATCTGTTTGTAACACTGTCATTTACATTTTCCCGAAACTGATGACTGCTGAGAGTTTTGTCACCCGTTTCGCGAAAAAATCCACCAATGGCGAATTGTGGAAATTCGCCACAAATTCATTCATGGCGAATTATTTCGCCCATCACTACATAAGAGTATTTGCCTGGGCTGTTTTAAAAATGAAAGATCCTGCTTAGGTGGGTTAGTGTCTAATGCCAGCAGCCTCAGACCTTACAGAGTTTGTTATACCAACTGTCAGGGACATTGACCTAAACTTCCTTCTCTCCCATTTTCCCATGTTAAAGTGAGAAATCTAACTTGGATAACCTGCCAGCTGTGGACTGGAACCCCTAGAGTTTTTTCATTTTGAAACCAACAAGAACTTGATACTAGTGATAAGCGAATCTGTCCCATTTCGCTTTGCCTTAAACTTGGCAAAAATTTCACGAAACACGTTTGTCGCACAACTTTTTTGTCACCTGTGTCTTTTCTTGTTGCCCACACCCATGTTGACGTGTCCGCAAATTTTTGCGCAGCAAATTTTCCCAGAAGTGTGGCAAAACAATTGGCCAATGGCAAAATGCAGAAATTTGCTGTGAATCCATGCCTATATGTAAGATAACAGGAAGATGCCTGACACCTCTCATTGGTTAATTATTTTGCATTTCATAATGAAGTTTTTGATCAGTAGATTTCTCTTTGGTGAAAGTTCTTGCATCTATAATTAGGTTTTGGCAGCTTCTATAGCAATGGGGGGGGCGCCAGTGGAGGAACGTCTAAATCTACCCATACTGCCTCAAACCATTATAAGGGCTAAATAACTTCCAGTTAACATCGGGGGGGGGGAGGGGGATACACCAAAATTCGCCACCAGGTGGTTAATGGCCTGTGGCATTTTGTATTGTGGTTTGCTGGTAAGTCATGTAAGACATGTTAAAGGAAAAGTAACACTACATTATTCTACCCTGCACCAATAACTGCCCTATCCTGCAAACCACTTAGTATTTTAAATGCTTTAATAGAAAATACCTGCTAAAACTTGGCTTCCTCTCAATTGAACTACGGCGATATGGCGAAGGAAGGAGCAGCAACCACTATGCGACGATCGATCAACGATCAAGCCTTGCCTTCTTTCTGTATAAAAAAAAATTACTTAAAAAAATTTAGTGTTACATTTCCTTTAAGACAAAATGTGACAACTTACTGGCTGCATCTGTATATTGGCACTTTGCAATTAATACAAAACAAAGGACAAATCTTTCTATCACATAAGCCAACCCAGACTTTATAGCAGGATCGGTATTGCAACCTACTAAAACATGCTTTTTCATTCTAAGGTTTTGGGACACAATGTTAACTACTCATATTACTTTGTTCAGAATATTCATGAGAATCCTAAAACTCCTGAAAGGAGAGCAATGTAGGTTGGATGGAAACCAGATCGCTTTATCAAACAGTTTATAAAGCAGAGGCGTAGTGAAGATCACAGAAAAAAAGGAACTGAATGAAAATAAGCAAGGTCATGAACAGACTAAACTAGTACCAGGTAATCAAGCTGAGAAAGTGACTAGGAGATGTGAGGGGGCATGACCCACGCATCAACTTACACTTGCTCACCTCACTCACCAATAAAAACTGCGTGACAATATAACTGTTGGAATGATAATGGCCACAGCTTTATTTAAGAATACAAACAGTGCAAAATTATTGAATACAATGCAAAATGGTAAACATGTATAATCATAATCAATACATCAATATACTCATAAGTGCAAAACATTACCATACCCAAAACACTGACCCCGAGCCCCTTGCCAGTCTGTCCTTCCACAACCAACCTGAGCCATGCTATTCTCCAGCTGCCCAATCCCTAGCTCAGAGGATACCCGCCACCAATCTGGGACCTATCTGGTCCCCTTTTCTAATTAGCCATGTTAGTACCCACCCAGCGCTTTATAGCGCACCTTTTGTATTCTGTCCACCAACCACCTTAGGGGTTAGACCATCTACTATACCTGATCTGGCATACCAGAACAAGCTTCCCCCACTAGCAGACTGACAAGAACCCGCTGAAGCTGTGACAACTACCATGACGCTGATCATCCACGCCACTTTACCAGTTTCTAACCCAAATTCCCTCCATTAGCTAACTAAACCCATGTACCCCTAAACCCTCCAAGGCCACATATGTGACAACTAGAAAACAAGAAATCAAAACAAGAAAAAACAACCCCCAAGGGGACCTTTCCTCTGCTGCTTCCACACAAAATGGTGGATAGCCAGCCCTCACTACCACTCCTATATACCCTTCTCCATCCTGCCTTTTTCTCTCCCCCTCTTTATTTAAATCTGACCTATCCCTGCTAGTGATGCTAGGTTGGGTCATGCAGCCCCTCCTCCGACTTTGCTGCTCCAGGGCTAACAAGATTGAGCAGGTCAAAAGCCCACATACAGTGAATCATTATACTTGACCTGCAAAAGGTCTGAAATGTCTAGCCACGACATATCAACATTAAAATACAACAATGTCACCAAAAGGGCTGTTTTGCAAGACCAGAGAAGCCAAACATGTTCTGCAGATGTTTGGAATTATATTACATATGTAAAAATGTCACACTGAACCATGGCTAAAGAAAACCACATCAAAAATATGATCAGTATCTCTCTTCAAGCATGTGAAAGTGCAGTATGTGATATATATATTATACATTTTGGTTTTGCATTTTACTTATGATAAACTAGATCTAGTTTTATATCAAGTTTTTTATGGACATCATAGTGCCATTTTAAGTAGGAATTTTCTTGTATAATTTGGGGCAGTTTAATAACTGTTCACTGATATACCTGGATGGTTCAAAATTTTCTTTCACTGTGCTTTTCTTAAATGCCAGCCAAATCCTTTAATTGATATTAATGCAGACGCAAAACAAATTTTAGTTTAGTTATATTCAAACTTGATATGTGACCAAAAAAACTAAATGAAGCAGATTTTTCTTTGAAATCCTAGTCCATTCCTTTAAATTCATTGTATTTAAACTAGGTATTTCCTTATCCATGTAGTAGAGACAGCAGAAGTAATTTGTTCATCTTTATTAAACTGCAACCTGACCTCCTCTACCTAACTCATGATTTAAAAATGTTCTCAGCAATATATAGACAAGGAAAGTTACCCTTTGAGAAAGTGCTATAGGGGCATTCATATTGGGGGCCTTCGGTAAACATAACATATTACATGGTAAGATTATTGTAGGGACCCATAGGGTTAAGTTCCCTATGGCTTTACTTCCCTATCTTTCCTTATCTGTACTGTTATAGGGTAGAGCCCTCTACACTCAGGTTACAGTTGAAACACTATCCTTAATAGGTTTAGCCAGGTTGACCACTCCCCCTACAGGCTGATATAGTGTCTGGCAGGAGGAAGTGTCTTCCTCTTTTAGCTGCATGCTGTGTCCTAGGCAGAGCCCCAACTGAGCCTGGACCAGACATTGGCCCAGAAGCCATATTGTACCCTGGGGGACCTCATACCCTAGTGAAAAGTCGGGGACAGGGCCCGTGAATGAAAACAAGCCAGCACAGTCAGTTCTAATTAATAGCACCCTCTAGGAGTGGTGAGCATAGTTAGCTTATTTAGAAAGGGCAGCCATTAGCCCCAACAAAGGAGATTTTAAGGGTTTAGTCTAACCCAGGCTCTGTATGCCTTGCTGTAGGGACCACAGTTAAGACGCAGGATTCAAGCAGTACCTTACCCCTGAACCATAGTTGGCTGAAGGGGATCCGTTCCAGTAAAGGGCATCCATCCTGGGCTCTCAGCTATTTCTCTGCACCTCTCCATGTTGGGCTATACTGTTCCTACAGGCCACAAATGCTGTTTATCACTGTGACCCAATCTATATCTGCTGTGTCTGTGAGTATAATACCCTGTGTGCACTATTACATCTATCTTGCTGGACAATACATCTGTATTATAGTTTACCATAAAGAATCCTCTGGTGTCCATTAATATCTATTGCACCACACTACTTCAGCTAGTTGTAGTTCAACAACACCCTCAGCTCCATTAATACCTCCCACTTAGCGGAGGCCCACTCCTGTGTATTAAGGTCGCATGTAACACATGCTCTACAGCCAAATACTAACCTGGGTTTGCCATATCCTAGCCAAACAATTGTTACATTATATTGCATTATTAATTATTAAGCAAGTATATTTACAAAGCTGGTATAAATATCTAATATACACCACTTTGGGACATTTTCAAAGAATCTGTAATTAACCATACAAGTATTTTATAGAAATAAAGGCATAAATCGGCATGTCTTCACAGCAACTAATGATATTTGATTCAGGGAACTTTGTGCTTAATGTCTGCTTCATTTTCACTGTTCTGTCATCAATAATGTAAAAATTGCTTTTAAGTCAAATGCTAAACTGAGCAGGTATGACCCAGAGGTCATAGAGCAGACATACAAACTGCAAGATTGCTTTAATAGTTAAAGCTCCTATTTCCAGATCAGCACAAAGCTTAACATGGTTGGCTACGTTCTGTGTCTGATCCTGTTCCTTACATCTTTAATTTCCCTTGGACACAGCGAGCATGGAATGCTTCTGCCACCTCATGAAACATGGCAGATAGCAGGATTCAAGGTAATGTTTGGAAATTCATTAGAGGCTGTGAAGGGTTCAAAGTTCAACAACCATTAGCCAGAGGCACATTTTTTCTGTCCTTGTCTTGAAAGTATCTTTTTTTTATGGTTTGGCCTTTGGAAAAGGCAAATAGGAATGAGGAAGTAAATCTTTGCTGCCTGTCAACTTTTCTATTACCTGTTAGTATTTGCCTTAGCAAATGTTTACACACTATATCATATTGAATGAACATGCCCAAGCAGTGGGTGCTTTGTGACAGGTCATCTCGCAGAATGATGTATTTGTATAACCATCAGTTCATTATGTTTTCATTTCAGAAATGCATGTTTTCTGCACTTCAATTTGCTTGCAAATATTCTAATCAAACAATGAATTTCATTTCATTTATGTTCATTGAATGGGGCTTTATGAACCTTTACATATTTGCTATAGGATTTTTGCAAAACAAAGGAAAACTGTGTGCGGTCTGCTCAAAAAATTATTTAAGGTATTATAGGGGTTTATTTATAATGACCCCAGAAGCCCTTGCATCTGAGATCACTTTACTCCTTGCACCAGATTAAAATTCTGGCATGGTGTGCAGAGATCAGGACTGGCGGCATAGGGCCACTCTGTCCTTATAGCCAGTTGTACAGAGCTCTTTTGCTGTGCCCGCAGGTGCTCCCTAACTTATGTGTTTGATTGGCAGAAAGGTTAGCTGAGGGGTAGAGGGAGGGTTGTTTTCTACGTGCCTTTACCTGCCAGTGAATCATGAATGCTGTGCACTCATTGCTGTATTCATGCAAAAAGCTGAGGTTCTTGCACTCTATTCTGGAGTGCAAGGAAATGCACCAGAGGCCACACATATCGGGTAGGGTGAAAAGTGCAGAAAAAATTTGCAACTTGCACCTTTTTTTAACTTCACACCCTGCCCTGTCAGTGATAAATGACCCCCTTATTAAATATAGGTTACAGCATGGCATGCAGGTTTCTTTAATACTTTTCAGTGTTACGGCTATGCTTGTATGCATGAATCTGTATTCTAGTATCAATAATATCAAATTGCTGTAAGTTCTCCGTTAGCTAAATTTCTGTAACATCCATAAGAATTGCAATCATTACACAGACATGGTTACCAAATTTTTAATTATTTGTGTAGCTGTAATGGATAAATTAAGCATTATTGCTCTGTGGGGAGCACTTCTGCCTTACAGCACTGGGTCTTGAGTTCAATCACAGCCACAAAACTATCTGCAAGGAGTTTGTATGTTTCTCCCATGTCTAAGTGGGTTTCCTCATGGTACTCCGATTTTCTCCCAAACTCCAAAAAATACAGGCAGGTTAATTGGTTTCTGACTTTATTGACCCTAGTGTGTGTGAAGGTGATAGTGACCTTAGACTGTCTAGGGCAGGGACTGATGTGAATGATGTATAATCTCTGTAAATTGCTGCAGAAATGTGTTGGTGCTATATAAATAACAGGAAATAAATAAATGCAATCAAATTTTGTTGAATCCGTTTATTCAGTTAATATGAATAATCAATTATTTTCTGTATAAACCATGATTAATAAAATAATAATAATAATAATTCCGGAACTAGACTTCTGTAAACTGAAACAGCTTACATAGCCATCGATGATATATGTATTTATACATTCTGCAGTTGCAGATACGATTGCAGTTCAAACCAAATTTTCTGGTGTAATTAATCAAGCAAGTCATTATCATCTTCTATAGCACTATAGTAAATGGACACCTAAAAATGTAATTTAAGGTGAACTACCCCTTTAAGGACTACAGTAATACTTAAGCCACCCTTTAAGTGACATCAGTCTAGTTAAAACCCCACAGTCAGCAACTGCCCTCAGGATAATAGTATTTTTATGGGAGGTAATTAAGATAACTGCAAATATGACCCCATTTCAAGAAAAATACATTTCTAATTCATGTGCATGCTTGCTTAGAGATTGTGTTTAGTAACAGAAAATCATAACACAAGAATGGTGTACTGTAAATACATGAAGACAAATATGCTGTTCTTAAACTTAGCACAATATGCTTGCCCAAACAAACACAGCACAATGTGCAAAACCTAGAAAATAATCAAAATAAAAATGTGCACAATATGTACAAATATGGATGCACGTTAACATCCTTTTGGAAGTGGGGATGGTACCCCTTCACTGTGGATGGCATTTATAAAAACATTGATGTCTGATTAACTTGGCACAAGACAGTTGAGGCTATGGATGCAAGCGGTTATGTAAACCTTGGAATTAATGAAATATTACACATTTACACGAATTTAATGACATTAGACTTCAGATACACTTCTAAATATCTATATAATATAAATAATACCTGTATATTAAAGTATAATATTTGTAATTAATATGCATTCTTTTTATACTGAAATATTGCATTTGTGCGAATGGTTAAAGTTTTCTGCCTGTTAATCAAAGCCTCTCTCTCAACATCTGCCCACCTACCGTAGAAAAATGCCTAACCTCTGTACCACAACATAGCAACACATCAACATGCTTTTCACTCACTCATTTTGATATCATCATCCAAACATGCTCAAAGCTACCTTGTGTCTCATTTTCATCAGTCAGTGTTGAAATCTACTTGTTCAAACCTGAATGGTCTTATTATACTTGTTCACTGAATGGAACCAATAAGTGTCATGCTACAAAATAGCTATGTCCGTAAAGGTACAATAGCACTTTCAACAGACTTCCTAATGTTTCCAAGCTGAAAATGCTTCGTGTTCCCCTTTGCATGAGCTCCCTTCTATTCCTTCCACTGACAGTGATTACAATTTGAAACTCTATATTTGGCAAGTTTCTCTTTTAGTTAACAAGTTTTTTTTCTGCCTTCCATGTCAAAAATGACCCCTCTGATACTGGATATTGGCAGTTATCCTAGGAGAGATAGCATATGGATAACATAACATATCATATGTGTGTTCAGCTGATATCCTCTGCTGCTGTGAATGTACAAACACAGCAGCAGAGGATAGAGAACACAGCTTTTTGCAGTGGCTACCTTAGTAGAATAAGCAAATTGCATAATTTTGCTGGTTCTAAAAGAATATGATTGTCAGAAAACTCATTTGAGATGCTAAGGAAAAGTAGAGTACAAGCTAAAGTACAGTAAGTGCAGCAGCTGAGTTCTTAACTAAAAAAAGGACAGGAGAAAAGAACTAGAGCCAAGGCTAATTTATGAATGTAAGTGCAAAGTACAAAAATGTCCACAAAATTCTTTGCATTTAAATGCATAAGTAGCGATGAGCGAAATTTTTCGCCAGGCATGGATTCGCAGTGGAATTCCGCATTTCACCATTAGCGGATTTTTTTCGCAAAAACAGCTGCAAAAATTTGCTGTGAAAAAGAGTCGCCTTGAGAGAAAAGTCACGCTTTCACCAACAAAGCCGTGGTTGCTTTAAATACATGCGGTTCTGTGAAGAAAAGTTGCATGCGTCAAAAAAGTCTCACAGCTGTTACATTTCACTAATTTTTCATCGCTTTGCAAAACAGATTCGCTCATCACTATGCATAAGGGGCTTACTTCAATACATGCTACTTTATCCATTTGCTCTGAGATGTAACAGAGCCATTTTTTGATTAAGCATTCTTGCATGTAATTACATTATTTCTACTTTCTTGGTTTAATAAAATCTGCAAAGTCCATAGAATCTGTATTCAGCACATTTAGCCTATTTGAGACATACTGCCACATAATGCATTAAAGGGGTGGTACACCTTTAACTGTCATTGCCTAGACCCCCTTCACTCTCCCTTATTGCATAGTTTTTAAGTTTACACTCTGTCCCTATCACTAACCGCTAGCTAAAAATGCAGAGTAGCGCAGCAGCGTACCTGCCGGACACCTTACGGACTAAAGACTCTTTGGGTCTCACCACAGACCCTGCTTGTGCATGTACAGTTTAAGCTGCTTTCCTGCTACCTCCAACTGCACATGCGCAAGCTTGGTTTGTATTGGCGGAGAGACCCGAAGAGTCTTCAGTTGGTAAGAAGATGTCGGCCAGGTATGCTGCTGCGCTACTCTGCATTTCTAGCTAGCGGTTAACGATAGAGTTTAAACTTGAAAACTATGCGATAAGGGAGAGGTGAGGGGGTCTAGGTGATGATAGTTAAGGGAGGGGGATTTTTGCGCCCGGGGTATTGTTCTCCTTTAACTTTTAATATGTTATGGAAAATCCTATTCCTAGCAACTTTGCAACTGGTCTTCATTATTTATTTTTAATATTTTTTTTTTTTAATTATTTGCCTTTCTCTTCTACATCTTTTCAGCTTTCAAATGGGGGTCACTGACCCTACAAAACACTCTCTCTCTCTCTGAGGCTTCAATTTTAATGTTAATGTTACTTTTTGATCCTTATCATTCTATTTAGTACCTCTCCTATTCATATTCCAGTCTCTCATTCAAACCACTGTCTGGTTGCTACCTAAACAAGACCCTAGCAACCAAATAGCTATTGAAATTCCAAACTGGACAACTGCTGAACAAAAAGCTAATTAACTATAAAATAAAAAAATAAAAAAAATGAAGACCAGTTGCAAATTGTCTCAGCATATCATTGTCTATGTGGCATTAAAAGTTAGTTTAAAGGTAAACAACCCCTTTAATATATAATATTATTGATCTTTACAGCTGTAAACAGATAATGGTTTACTCCTGTGGATTACTCCTTACTACTCCTGTGTAGTGATGGGCGAAAAGTTTCGCCAGGCATGGATTCGCGGCGAATTTCCGCGTTTCGCCATTGGCGGATTGTTTCGCGAAACGGATGAAAAATTTCGCCGCGGAAAAATTCGCCGCACGTCCAAAAATTGTCGCGGCGTCAAAAAAGAATAGTCGCGGGCGACGAAACAAGAGCCGCGCGACGAAACAAGAGCCGCGGGCGACGAAACAAGAGCCGCGGGCGACGAAACAAGAGCCGCGCGACGAAACAAGAGCCGCGCGACGAAACAAGAGCCGCGCGACGAAACAAGAGCCGCGCGACGAAACAAGAGCCGCGGGCGACGAAACAAGAGCCGCGGGCGACGAAACAAGAGCCGCGCGACGAAACAAGAGCCGCGGGCGACGAAACAAGAGCCGTGCGACAAAATAATAGCTGCGGGCGACGAAACAAGAGCCGCGCGACGAAACAAGAGCCGTGGGCGACGAAACAAGAGCCGCGCGACGAAACAAGAGCCGCGCGACGAAACAAGAGCCGCGGGCGACGAAACAAGAGCCGCGCGACGAAACAAGAGCCGTGCGACAAAACAAGAGCTGCGCGCGACAAAATAATAGCCGCGGGCGACAATTTTTTTTTTGTCGCACGACATTTTCGCAGCTTCGCAAATTTTTCGCCGTTTCGCGGATCTTTTCAAAGATTCGCGAATTTTTCGGCGAAGCGAAACGGAACAGATTCGCTCATCACTACTCCTGTGTACTATTCCTATTTTACTAAAGGCATTTGAGGGGAAGATACCACAAAAACACAATCTCTCTACTCTGCTCTTCTCCTAGTACTCCAGTGTAACTAGTCTTTTTATACATACAAAATATATTCATTTTTATTAAGAAAATTCTTGCAAGAAGTAGCATAGTGTCTCATAGAATTTCTGCTGTTATCTGTGTTGGGATGGTTCTTCTTCTTCCCCTTTTGTTTCCATTGACTGCAACCCTTTGTAATCTCCAGAGAATGTGCACAGTCATATCCCCTCACTTTCTAATGATTTCATCCAGATAAAGTTTCCATTTACTCCACTGATCTAGACAAGCTAAAAAGCAAGAACATATGAGAAAAATAAAGTGGTGCCATTAAACTGAGTTTGTAGCTTAAGGTATAATGTAATGCCATTTTACTTACAGCTGCTTCTAGTTGGACAAAATAAATTGGCTGTAGGATCTGATTCAAATTATAAAAATGCTTATGTATATATCTTGTATTTTGCCTACTGTTTTGCATACAGCACAAAAAGATGTTTTGCAAGATTAAATATTTTGAGGAGTATAAAGGACTTAAAGAACCATAACTCACAAAGTTAAAAATAGAACTAGCTAAATGTGGTATATATTTATTTGAACAGTAAAACTTTTACAGAGAAACTACTATTTGACTAAATAATTATTTCAGCTCAGTATAAGTGTGTAGGATAGGCATGAGCTCTCCGGAAGCATTTACTTCTTAGTTAAATTAGCACTAAATTTAAAATTCATGTGCATTTAAAATTCAAGTATTTTTAACTACATACTTAAATGAAAATATGGATGTGGGCCATATCACAATGGTTACAGCTTGCAATGTGCCACTGACTTAGGAACTGAAAGTTCTTACTCACCTTGCAATGACTAGTGATGGGCGAAAAGTTTCGCCAGGTATGGATTTGCGGTGAATTTCCGCATTTCACCATTGGCGGATTGTTTCGCGAAACGGATGAAAAATTCACCGCACGTCCAAAATAATAGCCGCGGGTGACGAAACAATAGTCGCACGACAAAATAATAACCGCGGGCAACAAAATAATAGCCGCGCGACAAAACAATAGCCGTGGGTGACGGAACAATAGCCACGCAACAAAATAATAGCCGCGGGTGACAAAACAATAGCCGTGCGACAAAATAATAGCCGCGGGCGACGAAACAATAGCCGCGCAACAAAATAATAGCCGCAGGCACGACATTTTCACCGTTTCGCGAATCTTTTGAAAGATTCCCAAATTTTTCGGTGAAGCGAAACGGAACAGATTCGCTCATCACTAGCAATGACGTCTTCTCCATGTTATGTAAGTGGTTCTGCTTACCTGTTCTGGAACCTGGCATATGGGCAGGGCTAATAACACATAGGAGACCCACCAGGCAGTGACCTGCAATGTGAAGGGGTCACAAGAAGTCTGCTTGGCATACAATACATGGCAGACCTGGGGGAGAGTAGCAGTAAAACGGTAAACCTAGTGATCACATACTTCCTGAAGTATGAAAATATAGGTGAGTGCTTGACGAGAACTACCCAATCAAAGGCTGCCCTGACAACTGTCTTTAAGTGGGCCAGTTCTACATGGAGTACATATTTGGTCATAGTTATTTTCCCTGTTTAAACATTCTTAATAACTTTTTATGTTGTGCCAGTCTGTGTTACAGTATAAAATGCAGAATCATTTTCTCTCATAACAAACCTTTGAAAACTAACTACCTAGTATCTCAGACATTGCACTTTTTCCTTAACCTTTGCTGCTAATGTAAAAGAAAAAAAAAAATCACCTGTACCAAACAGCTTTACTCTATTAGGTCGTCTAGCCAGACAGCAGCTTATTGGCTTTTTTAAAAGACTAATTACCCTTTGAATAAAGAGCTGAAGCCGCATTATAGCATATTAAGACCTGATAAGAATGTAATATAAGCAGGCAAAATTAGCAGGAATAATCAATGCCTCTGTTTGCACAGGATTTGGTAGCAGGGGACCAGTTAATTAAATATATAGCAGTAATTTATTGCTGTAGTAGCAGCTGATTTGAGTTTTGGACCTTTAGATGTTAGAGGTGAAGGCTTTTAATGTGGCAGTGAGGTTATATCATTATTGGTGTACAAGGGAAAATTGGACTGTAAAATGTAGAAAAAAGTTTACTGAGTCATTGTTAAGGGGAAAAAGGTTCAATTAGTGTAAATACATATTGCTTAACAAATAATTATGGGGTGAAGACTTTAGAACCATTGTATATAATGGCATATAAAGACCAGTTGCCCTACACATCTAGCCCATCTACTCTATATTTAAATGCACTATTTTTTTCTTTAATATAATTTCAGGATACCTCAAAGCTTGACTTAGACTTAATTACAAAACGCACAACTGAACTTACATCTACAATACAACCTAAAAAACATTCCTAAACTACATTCAAATTTGACATACAAAATTTTTTTTCTTCTATGGTAGCATTGTTCCCTTTAATTCTCGGCTAACGCAGTATAAATTAGGAATAACATATTTACCTGAAAATCCCAAAGTAACATAATAATACAGTGCTTCCAATAAATATTGTGATGTCTAAAATTAAAGTGCAGCAGAGGAACTCTTTCATGATTTTCTCTTAACTGATCTTTAATCCCTTGTACCATTTTGTCTCTGATTAACCCACAAACCATTTTGATCCAAGCAAAGTTATCCACTGTAACTTGGAAAAATGTATTTGTGCAAGTATTTAAGAGGAAAACAAAGGTAAAATTAAATATGCATTTATACTTTTCTTCTGTTTTAGACATATTCTGACCATGTCAGCTCTATACCATGGAAAGAGGTAATAGACTTTTGACGCTAAAAAAAGAAGGTAGTATAAACCAGAAGAAACTTAGTTTAAAAGGTTATTTTAGATGTTGAAATTCCTGCCAATAGGCCAACCACCATATGTAAAATATATAAACTACTACCCCACCTGACTTGTAAATCCTTTCTTCTACTCAACAGCGGGATTAGTACATGGAGGTAGGATCCTAGCAGACCCATATTACATATAAAATAAAATAGAGTACCTTGTGTTTATAAAGCTAAGCCTGAACTCAGCTAAGGTTAGTGTTAAAGTATTGAGATGATTTAATTAGGTTGGACTATGGCAGACAGGTGCCTTACAGGTAGAATCTATCACTTTGGTAAAATAAGATTTAAAGGAAATGTAGCCATATGCTTGGTCATATTCTGTGTTTACTGGGTAAGTGTCATAATGAAGATGAAAAGACAAAACATCTGTGTGGGGTAGGTGGGTGGAATATCTCTATATTCATACATAGCGATGGAGTTATCATGTAATTATCCTCTATTTGTAATAGACGTGTATGGGGTTATATAGTATAGGACACTTAGGGGCTTATTTATCAATTTTCAAGTTTGCTTTTCTACATCGAATAAACTTGCATATCTAATGGTCACTAATTTATTAATAAAATAAAAAAACTTGAATATCTTACATTTTTCGAATTTATGAGCTCTAAAAACTCGAGTTGACTCCCATTGACTCCCATTGACTTCCATAGAAACACACAGGCTTTACATGGCAAATTTTTGCATTCAAGTTTTCAGGTTTTTTTGCACTTAATAAATACCAGACATTTGAGTTTTCGAACCATAACTTGAACTCAAATTTTTTAGGGGAAAAAAACTTGAATCGATAAAAAAAAAATAAAACTCGACCATTGACAAATCAACTCCTAAGTTTGCATAGGCGCAGTAACTCATAGCAACCAATCAGCAGGTAGAAAAGCAAATATCTTATTGCTTGTTATAGGTTACTGCATCTGGGCAAACTTAGTGGCTTTTATTTTAGATGGGGGTTATTTTTTACAGAAGCTCTCATTTGAATGCATTCACTTACCTTCCTTATCTCTTTCATTCCCATTGGGAAATCAGGCAAAAGCATTCCAAGCAGCATGCCATAAACATTTATAATCCATCCAGAAAAGAAGAAAAAGAAAAATATACAATGCAGTCATAATCTATGATGAAAAAGGGGCATAAAACATAAAAGATGTCTTGTGTAGGAGAGCATTGGTACAAAGCTATAGGATCAGATGATCTGGAACTGTTTAGTTTCTGCGCTATATTCCTGTAAGTTTTACTTCAAGTCTGTATAGTTCTTTAGCACTGGTTTAAAACAAAAGCATTCAAAAACAACTTGGCCACAAAGAATTTTCTACATTTTCAAATTTCTTTTATTTTGCTATGCCTTTGGCACTGCGCTGAGAATATTCCATTAGTTTGTGAAAGATCCATTACTTAGATTGGGTGTTACATACAGTGATTAACAAGCTTTAAAGAGGCAGCAATTATTCAAAAATATCGACTTGATTTTAGCATTTTATCATGTTGCTAAGCTACCTTAGAAAAACTATGTAGAGCTGATTACTCCTGTGGTGAAATACTTTTGTTTTGAATCGTTCTTTTCTGAAACATCAATAACAATGTATGTTTGTTGGCATATTACATTATACTCTGAAGACACAGTAACTAAGATTTAATTTCTAATACCATTTCTAAAGCTCATGTTGTGCATGCTTAATAAATTAAGTTCACAGCAACAGAGAGTTGCTGCTTCCCCTGCAGACAGATATACTGTATCTTAATCATCACTGAAAAGTTGTTTTTTCACTGGAAGATAATATGTAGAACTGGAGAGCCTACTGTATCTTGTGTACCGATGAATGTGTCAAGTTCTGTTATTAGAAGACTCCTTCCTCGAGTAGGGGGTCATTGTTATACTTGGTTAAAAAAAATGCAAAAGCATACTGAATTGCTTTTTTATGCAGAGTGATTTATTAATCCCATATACATACATTGTAAGGGCTTATACTGCATGTGTATGGGCTTAATAAATCATTCTGCATACAAAAGAAACTTAGCATGCTGCTGCATTTTTAACTTAATAGTATATAATAGTAATAGCAGAATAGTACAGGCATGGGACCTGTTATCCAGAATGCTTGGGACCTGGTCATTTTCTTGATAAGGGGTCTTGCTATTATTTGGATCTCCATACCTAAAGTCTACTAAAATAACATTTTTACAAAAAATCATTTAAGGATAAGGATCAATTGTAACTTAGTTGGGATCAAGTACAAAGTATTACAGAGAAAAAGAAAATCATTTTAAAAAGCGTAAGTACTGGATTATAATGGAGTCTATGGGAGATGGCCTTCCCATAATTCAGAGCTTTCTGGATAACGGGTTTCCGAATAAAGGATCATATACATGTTGTAAATAGAACTATACTTCTATCCCAATGAATGTAACTTACCCTATTTATTGTACTACAAACTATCAGTCCAGTTCCTAAAGGGATATCTGAGGGAGACCTTGGCTTCAATCACTTTTTTAAGAACTTAATCTTGGCTTCTCTGACTGCTACTATTCTTTATGTATTTAATTTAAAAGTGTCATTGGCTCTCAGAACACCTTTCCTCACAATAAATAGTTCATTGTGTATTTTTCTGTTCCAATGCAGAAATAAGTCAGTGATTCTCTCTTATTTTTTGTGGGTGCAAACTTGTTTAAATAAAAAAGGCCATACATGAAGTGGCACACCAATTGCAGCTATTGCACTAAGGAGCAAAGGAACCCTATTCTTCACAACATCAATTGCCCAGATCTTAATTTCAGTGTTCCCTTAGCAGTGTTTACAGTCTTTTTTTTTTTTTTACATGAATGACATGTAAGGATATAACCATGCTCATCCCTTAGACACTCTAAATGCAGAAAAAGCTTGCACAGCATTGAAAGACAGGCAACATTTTAGTGGCCAATACATTTTAACTGAAGTTTACTCACCCATCATTAATTTTGTTGTATATTTTTTTAATGGGTACTCTGATTTACAGAAACATAACCTATTCAGAAAATCCCATGTCGTAAGCATTCTGGATAATACATCCGACACCTGTACATACAGTGTATGGTTTAAATTAAAAATTGCGGAAACTGTACACATAAGACCATACTATATTTCAGTTCTTATGTAGATTTATTAGTATGGCAGAGAGGGTATGGAATGTCATAAACTGCAATCAATTGGAATAAAGTAAATAATTATTACTATTTTTATCACTTTCTGATACATAATAAAGTCAAGTCAACATAAATGTGAAATGCATTGCTGATGTTTTGTCTGTTGTGTTACAATTTATACTTCAGCAGCAGTTCTGAATGGGAATTAGGACATGCTAAACAAATGGTTTAAATAAAGGTAATATCAACATATCACCTCTCCAGATGGTGAGATTTTTCTAAGATGGAAAAGTAGCTAGAATTTTTTTTCTGTGGAAATCATATTACTTAGTCCACTGCATGTTCCTTTCATTTTTCGAAATAGAAATTTGATGGTAATTTTGGAGCTCAGGTATGACACATCTGTAGAATATTTACATGGAAATAGCTGTTTGTAATTTTTAATGTCTGTTTTAAATCTATCTGAAGAACTTGTGTTTTAAATTGGAGCTTGGAACTTTAACTTGCCGTCTTCAGCTTCATGCAGGATCGAGCCAATTTGTCTTGATTTTATGACTTTTCTCTTAAGCGCTGCTTTAGAAACAAAATCATATTTTGCAGTTCAGATGTAAGAGAGTCAGTTTTACGGTTCATGAAACACTTTAAGCAAGACATTGTACTAACAATAAATCTCTGTAGATTAAGAATGAAATATGATGAGAAAAGCATAAGAGCTAATACATTATCTGAAAAAGAACAAAAGAAGTATAATAAAAAGGATAATACTATGCAGATTTAGCAGGATTAAAAGTGCTAAAACCAGGATTTTAATAATAAAGCATCAAACATAATGAGGTAAAGAAGAAGAAGAACATAAAATTCCAGGTTAAAAGAAGGTAGATTAAATTAAAGTAATATGTAACCAGAACTCCTGAAATGCCAAACAATATACTAATGTAACATATTTTCATGAACACAATACACTTCAAAACATGCTATCACCAAACAAGGGGACAAGTATCTATAATGAATTGTTTCTATTTTATCTCTCTAAATGAAACAACAAATAATCCTCCAAATCAACTTGTGTTTCTTTACTCATAATTGGTTTCTATTTCACTGACATTATAATGCAAAAGTCTCAATTTAAAGCTACAGATGCAGTTAACTATATTTATCAGTGAAAATTATTCTGAACTAATACATTAAAGTATGTATACTCACTTACAGGGATGGAAAAACTGAACTTCAGTTAATAAACTGATTCTGTCTATTTATGAGTGCAGAAACCCATATTTTCTTGCTCTCATATCTTATTTTCCTTGGGACATTTTCTGCCCATTATCTGGTGATTGAGGAACATCACTGCTTCCATTTGGCATTCTAATACAGGGATTAGCGAATCTGTCTGAATTTGTGATATTTTGAAAATATTGCATTTAAAAAAATGTGTGTCATTTTTTTTTTACAATTTTTTGTGACATGGGCAATTTTTTTTTCTTTTCGCAAGAGTCTGTCAATGTCAAAACATGGAAATTCACCGGAAATCCATCACTATTTTAATATAGCACTGCCCATGCTGTCATGTGATACAGCTATAATAGCTGCTACAAACTCTCAAGTAAAGGTGGCATGAGAAAACATAAACCCTGGGTCTTTAGCAAGTGTTTGAAAGCTTAGAGAGAGGGCAGAATATGAAGTTGGGGCAGGTGAGAATAATCAGGAGGTAGGAGAAGATATTAAAAGATCAGAAGAACAGTGTGTGGAACAGAGTAAGATGTATTTAAAAATCTGAGTTTTATGAAGCTTTTTTAAAAAAATGTGTTTGTGAATTAATTTAAGCAAGAGGAAACTGGAAACCTGTGAAGAGGCCTGCTTAAGGTAGGATGAAAGGATAAGAGGCCAATCTGTTCCAGGGCTGCTCCTGCCATGAGGTAAGATGAGAACCTTGCCCCTGGCGGCAGTGAGTGGCATGTTACCAGGGGCAGCAAAAAGCCACGTCTCGGAACTTTAAGGGCCAAATTTTCATTTTTTAAAACGCGATGCAGCCCCCTGGACCCACTCCAACACTTAAGGGAGTGGACTGCTGGTCTGTTCCAAATGCTTCACCTTTATAGAAACTGTTCAAAAGTACTAAACAATATATTTCAAGGCATAACTGTAAAATATATGCATTAAATACTGCTCAGGTAGGGAATAACAACCCCTCACTACATGGTGGATAAAGGCTAGCATAAATAAACTATAATGGTTAGGTTGAATAAGCCCATTTGGGTACCAGTGGTTCTTAAACAGAAACTTTCATATATATCAGGATTCAGGAATCAGGATACCAAGTTATCCTTAAAAGTCTTTATGGAGCCAATAATGTCATTTTATAGAGCAGAAGATACACCAATAAATTCTAACCTTACTACATAAGTTGGGTCACTTAAACTGTCCTTGCTCACTGATCATGCCTGCCTTAACCCCTGGGCTGTACTGTTACAGGGTCTGACTGTCACTTACTAATTTTCATCCATGGGGGCTTAATCCAAAAGATGAGACCCATTTCAGCTCCTGGACCCTCACTACTCCTATATGTCTTTTGGGCAGAACACCAAGAGAAAAGCCCAACACACAATAATAAAAAAATGTTTTGTTTTTTTATAATAACTTAAAAATTAAATTTTGGCTGCTGCAAACATTTATATTCCAGAATAATGTTGAATGAGTCAGATATTCAATGCGATTTCACAATAATAAAAGTTAAAACTGTATTACATTGCACCTATAGTCATCATTTTCTATTCATTCTTTATTTGTAGGTCTGTTCCAAATATTGTTATAGCTTATAAGTAATCAAATGAAAAAACAAAAAAAAATAAAAATAAAACACTAAACACAGGGAAATGCAAATGATCAAATTGTTGTCGACATCTGCAATATTTTTGTTTTTTAAGAACCTCAGAATCTAAAGAAGTCTGAAGTTGATGCTGAGTTATGTAATCATATTGCATTGCTGAGTTAGCTTTCAGAAAAAAGGACTTATATCCTCAGGTAAAATTACAAGCTTGAAGGAAATCTGGTGCTATGCAGGTCATATCTGGAGCTGATGAGGTGTTAGAACACACATAGTGGATATAGGACTGCAGATTTGTACTTGTACTTGTAAACTTTTAACAGTCTTAGGACCCCCCAGATTTTAATTACTTAAGGGTTTTATGGCAATTAGTCTTGTTCTAAAGACCAGAAGGTAACTGCTTCTACTATGGTAAAAACCATTGAAGGATGTGGGTCAATTCAAAATAAACAAAGGAGACCATAAATATGTATACATTTAACCACTAGCCACTACCTCCCTGTACATTGCAGCTACTTACTTGTTTGTCTCTACCACCAGGATTTAATCAATGATATTATCTGGAAAGTAACCTCAACACTAATTTGAAATAAATACACTGTAAATATATAATACAATTTATGATAGCACTGTCCTAAAAGAGAGAACTTTATTGAGAGGATCAACCAGCAACCAATAATATTACTAAAATGTAGTTATATTAACAACTATAAAAATAAGCAGTACCCCTGCAATATACAAACACTAGATTATTGTAAATGTTTTTTAAGGTGCAATTTTTGTCAAAGAAATTGATCCATTTAGGATGACGATACATGGGCTTATATGACAATGAAGTGACTGATCAACCTGCTTAATCAATGATCAGATGTCGTACAGCTTAGTTATCCACACAATTTTCCCTGGACATTGCTTATCATTACCATTGCCACTGACCTCCCCAAAAATGTTGCTTGTTGTGCACCAAGGGCCTCATATAAAATATTAATAAATATGTAAACACCAAGGACCATTTGAAAATGATACCAAACACATACTCATAATAATTTGTAAAAAAAAATAACCATCTTTCATCTTTGTATCCTTTTTATGCCCTAATCCATCCTGGTGATCCCTATCCACAAATAATCATCACCTGTAATTTATATATGTCATTGGAAAAATGGAAGAGCTGCAATGTATGCAACCAGGCTTCTAGTATTAAACAACACATCTGCAGATAGACCAACTAACAAACCAAAGCAAATAAGAAGAACACAATATTGCAATGTAAGGCTTATACCTACAATTATTACATTGAAAATGGGTTTTAATTACTAAATATAAAAAAAAAGAAAAACTTAGCCTGAGTATATTTGATGTGCAACAAATAACAACTGCTTAAAAAAATCTTTGGTCAGTTTATTATAACCCAACAGTATAACTTTTTTGTTCTAATTAATTTAGCAGTCTTTGCACTTAGCAGGAAACCTGGAGTGACCATTTGAATGCTGTTTCTTTATACACTGAGGTTCATGGGTTTATTTTTTGGCACCTAATAAATCAAAGGAGTTGACAACTAACACTTGTTTTTTTCTGTGTAAAATCAAGGGTGGTATTTAGCATTGGAAATGTAATCTTTTGTTACTATAAACCCTTTATAATAAAAGTAAATACCATTTTCCCTGGGGAAATAATTGTGTATGTTTGTATTATCCTTAACAAAAAAATTGGTAACAGAGTAAAAAGCTGGTAAGATATCCATTATCAATTAATGTAGTTATAAATCAATAACAGTTTGCCCTTTGTTGTATTTTCTCAGTAGTAAAGAAAGCAGGTTTGACTGAAACATAGATATCTTACTTTTTTCAAATAAATTGATTGGATAATTGAAGGGAATACAACTTTAAAAGAATAATAGACTGGTTTATTATTATGTTTTCAGAGATAACCATGTATATCTTTTGGTCAGCAATTACTGCTTCTATAATTTCAAGAAACAAATATTCATTCTTTAAAAGGAAACATTTTGTACATGCTTTTTGTAATTTAAACAAATGCAAAAAACTTGCTTGTACTGTCTATTATTCCCTGCTAAATGGTACACCATTTAAAAATGATTTAAATAATTTCCACCTCTTTTAGCCCATTTATAACAAAGCTTAATCTTAGGGGGATACCTGTGTATACAGGAACCCCTCTGTGCATACTGTGCTACAGATATTCCAAAACCAAGTTCACTGCCTCTCCTTTATAAATATTGAGTGTAAGCTGTTTCTTAAACCATTTGAGGTCTCTATGGATCAATAGAGAGAATAGATTAGTCATGTTTAACTATTTTAAGGTTGAAAGCAGGTTTAATATAAATCATAATAAGTACCATCAAAATTAGTACCTGTCACTGTATTTTTATTTACATGTCGTTTAGTTCAGAAATGTTAGACCATACTATTGTAAAAAAAAAAAAAAAAAAGCAGCAGTGTGTAGTAAAGTGTATTTGTTTTGAGAAATAAGTGGCATTTTAAAAACCTCTAACCTCTTTTTCTTCTTGTATGGGATTTCCTAAGGTGACTCTAAAATTAATCTAGTAATGAGAAACTGTTAAAACATACTCAATAAACCTCTTTTTACCAGCATTATCAAAATTCCCTAAGCAATACTCACTGTTTGCAGACAGAAATAAAAAAGATTTTATTCTTCCACAAAAAGTCTCTTTAATCAGATTTGTCCTTTTTCTATTGCCAGTTCTACTTTTAAATTAGATGCTGCTTTTCCAATAGAATTTTTTTTCTGATGATTTGAAACATTGGGATAGTTAAACATTTTCTTCTCCAACTAGTGTTAAGGAAGAGCTACATTATTATAGGGAGTAATCACTGTGTGAAAGGAATCTAATGGCAATGCCAGTTCTTCGGTGAAAGTTAAATTGAGATTAACTTCGATCACAAGAGATTGAATCAACATGATGTGGGTAATTTAAGTGATTATTAGGAAAAATAACATGTTTCTTTTAGATACTTTGTGCAGTATGGTAAAATGTGCTTTTTATAACTTTATCAAAAACACTTCATGCTTTAGATTCATGAAAAATATAATCTATCCAATTTAGAAATGACATACATTTCTACAAATTAGAGACTTCATGTAATCTCATAATTGCCAACAGAGTTAATCCTTAACTATGTTAGAATTCTTTGCCATGAATGTCCCGGAAATCCAAAAGGCATGACTACATTATATAAACTTGTTAATTTAACTTTTTAGCAAATTTTCTGCTATCAAAAGTCAGGAAGCAGAACTTCAAACCAATCAGTTTCTACTTAGATTGGAAGCTCTGTGGGACGAGAAACCCTATCCTATTGTGTCCTTTACTGCATAGAACTTAATCCCTGTATATTTATACTTATTTATTATAATGTTTGTCCTCCCTCTGTGTACTTATCTACAATGTAAGACTGGACAGTGCAGTGAAATCTATTAGTGCTATATAAATAAAGTTAAACATATATACATACATAAATGTCCACAACCTCTACCCAAAACAAAAATGTCTTTACCACACTAAAACCAGCATAAATCTCATATATATATATGGTATGTCACCTGCTAAATTATTTAAAATGTCATCTAATATAAAAAATGGATGTGGAGATCAAGTGCATATATATTTGGTGGGATTGTCCAAAGTTTAAACAATTCGTGATTCAAGCATTTATGACTTGAGTGATCTTTGAAGTATTTGTGAAATTTCCTCATCATCATCAAATATCCTACATAGAAATGTTATTTCATATACTCTTTGCCCATAGACTTGCCATTGTAAGCCTCTAGAAATCTGTGAAGATCCTAGTTTTGCAAACTATGATAACAGAAATATCTATTAATGGTTATTATAACAAATACCTTTCTAAATCTATGGGAATTTGGAAAAGACTGAAAATAAACTGTAACAGTTGGTGGTCTTTTTTGAAGCAAAATCGAATGACTTGATGAGATTGTATGCCAATGTATGATGCTTTCTTCTTTATTCATGTTGTAAATTGTAACTCATATTTCTTCTTAAAATGTAATTTGTCTCTCTTCTCTCATTTCTTTTTCCCTTTTCTCTTTATTTACATTCTTCTATCCACTTTTACAAATGTAAGGTTGTAAAACAAATAATAAGAAGAATGTAAAAAAAATGTACAGATTAGAATATGTTTATTTTTGTATGTAGAATGTGTTGCATGCAAGAATTCTGTATGAAAACATAAATAACCAAATGAGAATAAGAGAAACAAGAATAAAATATAGAAATATATAAAATATAGAATTGCATCAAATGATTACATTCTCCCTTTTACTTCTTCATGTGTTGTATTGGAGGAAACCTTTTTACAAAAAGGCTCTTTCTGTAGAAGATGTGTTATAAATAAAAGGTGTCAGGAAATTTGAAACTGAAAATCAGCCAAAGCTGACATAACTAATAAACTATGGATCCTGACCTCGCAAAGAATCTTTATTTATACAGACAGTATTTGAAGACTGATTTTTAGGGCCAGGAGCATTTTTTTTTACATTTTCTAAAGAATCTCTGGTGACTTTCAAATAACCACTATTCTATAATGCTAGGGGTCACCCTTCAGCATTTCTGAATGTTTCCACTCAACAGATTTAACCTTTTCAGTGACAGCTATATTTTGCACTTTCATTTCCTATGTGCATTTGTGTGTAGAACTATAACTGTTATGGGGGTGCTGATGGCACCCTCATACACAAATCTTTTTATGCATCAATATTCTATTCAAGTATGGTAAAAAAAACATGATAACATATAAATGTTTAATCAACAATGAGTTTCAGTGCAGTATGGGATAAGACCCAGTTTACAGGTATATGCATGGTCAATGATTCTTATGAGCAGTCACAATTTACAGCACAATGTGATAAGCAATTACAATTCTTGCATGTACATTTAAAATTGATGGGAGTTAACTTCTATTTTTTTCAAATCAAAAAGCAACTGATCACAATACATTATTGCATTTAAGTAGTCAATCACCAACAATCTCTCCCATTGTCTAAATTCAGTAGGGCTTTAAGGAACATCTCTGACCCAATGATTTGTGAGCAACAGATAATAGACATGAAAAATTGATATATGTCCTGTGGTCACAACAGTAAGGATCTTGATATGGCTCTTTGTAGGGACAGAGAGAGAGAGAGAGAGAGTATGTTCATCTGGTACAGGCAATAGATAGCTGTCCCCTTTGGTACTGGCCAATTGTTATATCCATTTCTTGACCAAGCATAGCCAAACTGTATGCAAGAACTGGAAAATTATCCAGGCAGATAACGTCTGGGGCAAAGTGTGCCCTGAAACACCTATGATAGAGAACCATGGGGGCAAAGTTGATTTCCTGATTAATAGTGATTCAGTTCATAGTTATTCCATGAGCACACCAGATTGGTTGACTAAAAAGTTGTTAAAAAATGTTAGAATATTTCAAATGTTTCTCATGTAAATCATGTTGCTACATGACACCAGCCAGCAAATTTGCACATCTTCAGACAGGACAAAGATTGAAGATACACCAGTATGTTACTTGTACCACCACATGTAATTTATTTGATCACCAGTCCGTGTTGCCTATCTTACATTGGTAAGGCAGACTGACAGATGCTTAGGTTGCTAATTGTTGCCTACAGGTTGGCAGGTATAAGTAAGTATAAGGAGATGGCACACATAGGATTTTAAAGAAAAAAGGGATTTATTAATGCAACATTTTGGGCCCCCATAGTGCCATTTGTCAGGAGGGTGACACTTGATAAAGGGCCCTGTGAGTTTTCATTAAAATACGATGTGTGCCATCTCCTTATACCGTGACCTATTCCTGTATATTTGTATTTATGTGTGCAGAATACTGAAACTACTATTTCAAAGGTTTGGTTTTGCTACCTGTATACAATAACCCCACAGCAGCACATTAAATATTTACACAAAGTTTAGCTTGTTATTGAAAGTATTTTGTTATATTCGGATTATGTGAAATGTGGCTTTTATTGCTTTCCACACAAAGGAATTCGCTTTTATTTTTAATGACTATGCTGTTCAGCTTTTCAACTTGGAATCAGACTGTAATGGAAAGTTGAGTAATTTCTTATTATATTTTAAACATCTATTTGGTGCCAATTCACAGGATATGATCTCTACGTATTACAAACAAAAACAGCAAAATCTATTAACAATAGAGATGTTTAGTAAAGAGCTTCTCCAATGCCGAGATTCTGGACACGTCATGAGAGCACTAGCAGCAATTTTGTTATCCAATACCTTAATGCCGTGCCTGATTGATGGGCAATATTGTATTTAGAGAACAATGGGAAGCTAGCAAATCATTTGACCTCTACCTTCCTGAAATGAAAAAAGATGATTCTGCATCATATCCTTTACGGAAGGGAGGGTAATCCATGCAGAGAAAAGGTTACTTGATACAGCCCTTTCTATGACTATAAAATGAACTTCCTCACATGCATTGTTTATTTTTATCACACAAAAACTATAGATGATATAAGATTTTAAGGGTAAACCATGCAGTCTGCATTATAGATAATCTGTACTGTATGTGCTGTAATTTTTTGTAATATGCACCAAACACTGAATTCCATTTTAAGTAACCTGCATTAATACAACATATTGCTTAAGGAGTGAGTAATCTGCAATAATACTATGTATTGCTTATAGAGTGAGTAATTTGCATTAATACAATATATCGCTTAAGGAGTGAGTAATTTGCATGAATACTATATTGCCTATGGAGTGTTACAGTCTTGCATTTGTAATTCTGTGTCAAACTATTGCAAGGGCAAGCACGGTAGCCTTCTATTATACAGCTCACTGTATCATGGAAGATTATAAAGCTAGGAAGGTTGATTTTACATTAGTCAGTTTCTTGTGACCTTGAGAAGCTCACT
This sequence comes from Xenopus tropicalis, assembly GCF_000004195.4. Classification (NCBI taxonomy): domain Eukaryota; kingdom Metazoa; phylum Chordata; class Amphibia; order Anura; family Pipidae; genus Xenopus; species Xenopus tropicalis. The sequence continues at coordinate 80,521,522 of NC_030679.2, forward strand.
TACTCTTTGGCAAAATAGGTTATGTTTTATAGAAGTAACACAATTTAATTAAACAATTTGGGTATTAAGCAGTTTATAAGTATTTAATGCAAATAAAAGAATAATTATTACAATTACTAACTGAGCTAGTATTGCACTCCCTCCCTGCATATTCAAGAGATGCTAAACTTGTTGAGCTACTGGGCCCTAAATACTGGGGCAGGATTCAAAGTGCAAAAATGGGAACAAAGTACTCTGCACCCTGTGCTTAGCACTCATAGGTTTCAGCCTTTGCACTGCAAAATGGAGCACAAAGACCTGAAAGTTTCTCATGAATACAGTGCTACTTGCATTGGGGCAGCACTGTATTCATGTGGGATAGGCTGTGGTTGGCATATGGATAGCCCCTTGAATGTCCCCCAGTATATCATTTGGCTTGCATTCAATGAGAGCAAGGAACAACAGCCTAAAGGTGATAAATATAGGGCTAAGATGCCCTGCCATGTTGCACTCTGTACCTTGTGTGAGATAGTCCAATGTGCAGAGCACAGCCATTTCATGTAAGCAATTGTTTCATACTGATATTAACATGATTTTAATAAAAAATTTGATTGTTATTTGACAAAATAAAATTTATTGCAATAAAAATAATATAGACACATAAACCAATTACTGGAATGGAAGCCGTTTCATTTCACAAGGAGTAATGGGAACAAAAATGAATTTTACAAGTGTCAAAGCAAAATAATAATAACCATGTATTTATATGGACAATTATTTTAATGATCTTTCAGAAATACTACATAATTAAAAAGGCTAATCACATTGTATTCTGTTGTTGAATAAACTGTGGCTAATCATTTGCTATTGTAATAGTTTTCCAAGGTTAGTTGTGGCTGTACACAGCATTATTGCAATATGCATTGCAGAAATATAGCATTTTATTAGGAAAAGGTAAATTGGTACTCTGAAAAAGTCAATATTGAAAACTAAGATTACATTCATTTGTATTTGTCAGATGAAACAACTGTTTAATTGTACAAGGGTATACAGTACCTAAGTAATAGCAAGGGATTTACCAGTGCTTAGGCTGATGCTACATGATTCTTAATCTGTGGATGAACACAGGCCAAGACCTACGCTCTAAAAATCTTATGTGCCTGTACCCAGAACCATTGCTTAGGCCCAGGTGCAGGGGCACAATGCCAAACGCTTGCATTTCAGCGCCGATATCCGCAATGTGTGCCTGCACCTGGTCCTGGGAGCAGTCAAGGAAGAAGGCTGATGCCAGCATAGTGGATGATTCTCTGCCTGTGTTTTTCTGCAGGCCAAAAATTAGCCCTGGGTGGCATCAGCCTTATTCTGGAAATTATTCAGCAACAGGGTAAATCCAATTATCTGTTTCAAATTGTGGGGCTATTCTTTATTAATATGGTAATTATTAGCTTGCTTTGATACCAGTTGTTTGAATTATTGAGGACATTGTCCCCTTATGAATGAAATGGTAAAATATGCCTTAAGTGCATGCTTTATTTTAATGGCAATGCATTTTAGTCCATGAAATAAAGCTTACATTTTATTAAAATTGTGTTGATGCCGGTTTGACATTGCCATTAACATAATAATTCATTTGATTTGGGTGTGTCACTAATAGGGTTCATTTTCTTGTTCTTGAATTAAGAGAATGAAGATTAATTACATCACATCTGAGGACAGGCATTTTTTGATGGTCTCTCTGCGGGAGAAACACAATTAATCAGAGACTGGATATGAGCCATGAATACATAGTGGAGTCAAAGGAAGATACAAGAAGCAATAGATGAGGGTGTTATGCTGCAGTTGTTAATATTAATAGAGGTTTCTGTGAATTTTATGGTTGTTAGAATAGCCATTTCTGTTTTAGATATATTTTATCCACTGTCACACAAACTAGGCATGACAGGTAAGCAATGATATAGCTGTGTTAATAGAGCTGGTTATTGAGTTGCTGCTTATAAACACAAGCCAAAAAGTCATCCAGAGTTCAACACAGTAGAATAAAAAAATGCTTTATTTATCATCCAAGGATAAATGTGTATATCTGGCCTCATGTTCAGGTTTACTAAATCAATAGATGTAAAAAGAAAGCCTTCTGGTGCATTCTCTCTCCAAGATGACAGCCAATTTCATTTGATAATGTATACTAGCACATTCCAAGTGAATTAGGAATTGTTACCAACTAGTGATAAGCTAAACTGACCCCTTTCACATTGCCAAAAAAAATCTGTCAAACCATGGAAAAAATGGCAAAACAGCAACATTTTCCATTTGCACTGGAGTCAATAGGAAGGGAAAGTTACATTGTGTGGATAAGCTTCTTTCCATTATGCTACAACTGATCTACAACTGTTTTTTATAGAAAAAAATTACAATGTTGACAATCTCTTACATAGACAGCACCTTAAAGGAGAACTAAACAATAAAAATGAATATAGCTAGAAATGTCATATTTTATATACTTAACTAATTGCACTAGCCAAAAGTTTTAACATCTCTATAGTAGCAATTATATCATTATTATCCAGTTGTCACAGGAGCTCCCCAACTTGAATATTGTTAGAGCTGTCTGGGACAGTACACATGCTCAGTGCGCTCTGAGTTGCTTCTTAGAAGCTAAGCTTAGGGGCCGTCGCAAACTATCAAACTGAAAATCAGATTTGTCTGTCATATAAACTGATGCTACAGGTCTGATTATTAAATTCTGATACCAACTGCTCTGGTTTCAGAAGTGCTATGCAGTGTGAGTGTGAATGAATTACTAATCAGCCTTATATTATGGCATTTATATTCTGTATATGCAGTATATTGTCGGTCCCTAAGCTCAGTAACTGACAGCAGCACAGAGCATGTACAGTAAATCAGCAGAAAAGAAGATGGGGTGCTACTGGGGACATCTATGGAGGCACAGATCGTCCCTGATAAAGGGCTGTAGTTGCCTTGGGCTGGTACAGAAGCCCAAAACATAAAGTACAACATTTCTAGCATATATCTTTAGTTAAGCTTTAGTTCTCCTTTAAAATAATTTTTAAGCAAAACAAAATGCATAGTGAAATTCTCACACAAATTATCAGCATTTTTTCTAATCCTGACGAAACATTTGGTTTTATGCACTAATTATACATAAACAGTTATGTGTTGTACCAAGCTTTTTTCTATATGTCACCCAGGCATATTTCCCTTATATTAAGTGTGCAATACTTTATTTACTATTTAGATTTTTCTAGCTTTGTTTCCTTTTCTACTACAAATATACACAAAATTATTTCCTCTTCCATTTGACTTCTAATTTCTAACTGTTATGAAGAAAAAAATTACAGCAGGTTGCCTAAACTGGGAACAATAAAAAGTAAAATTTAAAAAGTGTAAGTAGATTCTGATTGAAAGCAATGCCTGATCGGTTTTCCAAACAGCTCTGGTCTTACAATATAATTTCTATAGGCCTCAGGGTTAACCTGGTTTAATTCAAAAGTGAAAATGAGTTTAGTGTTTTCAATTTGGTCTCCGATGAGTGATATCCTACATCACAATTCCAGCATACAATCAAGCATTGGTGGCCAGAGCTTTTATAAAAAGCACCAGGCATGGATTTAGGAAATGCTGCATTTCATGGGTAAAGCTCAAGTGAATTGTCAGAGTTTTGTAGGAAGCCAGCAGATTCCATTCTTCAATACCTGATTGGCAATGACATCACATTCAATATATAACTTTGGGCTTTTACATAAATGTTTACCACAATTACAAGTTGCCGATAAACACAAACTATTTTATCTAGTGCTTAAATATTATTTACGTTTGTGTAAAATTGAAAGTGAAACCTTTAAATGAAATTGCAGAATATAAGGTAATCGTTGTCATTTAGATAAGTACCTAAGGCATTAGAGTAAAAGCAATGAACGCACCATTAAAAATCTCTGTCACGCACCAGACTATTTAGTGATACACCAGATTATGTATAAACAAGAATATATTAAATGCCTGTGGATGTTAAGCTGTTGTTTCGCTTTTGCTTCAAATATACAATTACCCCTTGAGCTGGCTAGTGAAGCTGACAATGCTCACATGGAAAATGCCAGCAAAACTGAATTTATAATTAGCAGGTTAGATCTGCTAGGAGCCCAGTTAGATCAAGAGCCCAGAATGAGCTACAAGCTGAAAGAGTTGATATCTGAGTGTAATAGGGGAGCAGCTGGGAGTGCTGCTTCTTTTTCAAAGACAAATGAGTCTGTAAAGGTACTGTGACTCTGTGTTCAGCCAGAAATCTGGGGACTGGTATAAGAGTGGGAAAATACCCTGTGAAGTTTTTTAAGTATGGCAAAGGTTTTGTTTTGTTTTATTTTGTCATGGTCCTGTTTGGTAACAAAGTCTGGGATTATATATAATATAATGACTTGCTAAAGAACTGTCTGTTCATCTGATCCTGCTCACAAGTGACAGAGATGTGTGTACCTTCTATATCTATTTAGAGTGGCTTCTGAAAGATCATTAACCAATCTGGCCCTTAAGCTGGCTATACATGTTACAATTTTTAAAATATCTTTTCGTTATTCGCTTATCCTGAAATGATCGTTTTAATGTACGGTTTGTCCGTCAATGAAAAGGACCATTGTCTAGTTGAAGTTAGGAAAACTACCTGCTTGGTCCTGCAAACAATCGTGTAATGGGCAAATTTTATTGTTAACAACAAAAATTTCCAAACCACCGTAACGATTTTCTGACTGATGGATGAAAAACTGGCAGATGAACGGCAGCTTTAAGGCAATGACACATGGGGAGATTTGTAGTCCGCGATAAAAATTTGCAGCTGCGGGCAACAAATCTCCCCAAAAATGCCTTGCACTTCGCTAACATTGTAATCGCTGTAAGTAAATTGCATTACTTGCAGTAAATTGCATTACTTGTGAAGCAGACATTTCCCCACAATTAAGCCAAAAAGACACGAGTAATGTAATTTTCTTGCAGCAGTTACACTGCTTACACCCTGATTACTTTGCATGTTAATCAGAGTGGTTGACACATTTGTGTACTGAAGCCCCTTTGCTTAACTCTAGCCTATGATTGTCAAAAATCAGGACTAACTTAATCTTGGATAATGTTGGCTAAGCAAAGCACACTCAAACCAGTCAACCACTAATAACTGTCCCTGGAAAGGTCTTGGCATTTCTTTCCCCTAGCCCAGGGCTATCTAACTGGATACCTGCAAGCCAGATGTGGCCCACCAAAGGGTCTACTGAGTCTGCTCAAAGGCTTCATAGACCTTATTGTATTACATCATCATTTTAATTTGATCGGGGTCTTAAACATGTTAAATGAGAAATAATTTGCTCTCTACATGTAATAAGTTAGACAGCACTGCCTTAGCCCAACCATAAATAGCTAATGCATGCAGATTAAATTCTCATGCAGATGCCAGCAGGGTGAAATCAAGAATACCTGTACAATGTATGAATATGTATAAACAGAGTGGGTTCATAAATAGTACCAATTTAATCAATTACTATTATTTATAGCAAAATAAATTAACCAAATATTTGATGGCAAATTTTATATTACAATTACATAATAGTTTTAGTTATTTTTACTTTTTTGATAAACTGTAAATACTAAATTGTAAATACTAATTTAGAGCAATATATAAAAGCTTCAATAAAAATGTTCTTTCTGAATAAAAGTCTGTTCTGGTTTTATGTGTATCTCCTGAATATACAAGGAATTCCAGGCTCACTGTTATATATTTTCCTTAGTCTGGAAATAGACAGCTTTTGACTAACAGACTACAGGTTTCATATTAGAGTTGACAGTTGTTGCATTTACAGAAAATGACATATTAAGTAAGAAGTGATTTTAACATATGGAAATATATATGGTTTCTACAAATTTCTACACACATGAAATCATTGTTTTAAGTGCCTGTAAACTACAAAACTCAAAATAAATTCAGATGTTGCTGAAAAGAAAAAAAAAACTTAACAAAAAACAATAGAACTATAGATGTGCCAAATAAAAAGTATTGTTTCCTTGATTTTTATAAAATATCCCTTTATAGTACATTTAAGTGAAAATAACACTTGTAACATTAGCTAAACTAATAACAATAGATTATCTGTGAAAATAATGTATTAGTTAAATATTTTATTAAGTATATCGTTTAAAAGAACAATGTATTACAAATGTCAATTTCCAAGCAAATTTACCCTTCCTTGGTTCTTCACAGCAATTTGAAGAAAATAAACCCTTTAGTACTTAAACGTTTGCAATGTTGAAATTCTCATAATACATACATACATACATACATACATACATATATACCTACATACCTACATACATTTGATTAACTAACATCTGGGTAAATCTGCACATTTGGAGAAGTTGCCAAACAAAATTGGTTTAGCCATCAAAGCGTTGGCCAAATTAGTCTTTTCTGGTTTTATGATCCATGATTATATTGGAGCCTGTACAAATCCTTCAGGAGCATATGTACTCCTAGCCCACAGCCATCTTTGCCCACCAAATAGTATTTGGAAGGCCATCAGTTTTGACCCATGCATTTTCCAGTATGTTGCATAACCACTCAAACTGCTCATTCCAGAAAAGGAGAGGTGGATAAAGTTAAAGCAATTAAGAATACATGACTCCGACTTGTTTGGGGTATAAAAGCATATTAACCCCTTGAATGGCAGGTCCACGGTTGGTAAGTAAGCCATTACTATAGTGAAGGTGCAACTGTATTCTTTGTTGCATCCAATTAACAATTCTTAGGTTTCAAGAGTTGTTTATACATGCAAAAATGATTATATAGGGTATAGGCAGAGAAAAAGAGCAAACACAGATATATTCTCTGTTGGAAAGCACATATTTAAATAAGTGATAGTTTTTTAGTGTTAGCACATTCACAGTTATAAAAACAGATATGTAAGAAAATGGACTAAGATTACCCAAATTGAGTAACTCATAAAGTAACTCAAAAGATATTTGCTTTTAAACAGGTGACCAGTAAATGCTACTTGTTGATTGGTTGCAATAGGTGATAAGAACTGTAGCAAACTTTGCACCTTATATTACATAACCTCATATTTGTTTATGACTGCTTTTTCCTGTGCAGTAAAGTTTCTCTATGAGATTATAATTCACAGTGGTGACTGCCCAGTAGCATAAGAATTCCAATACCTTCTTAGTTTGTAAGTTTCCCATAAAGTGAGTTGAAGAACGCAGAGTAGCTTTATTGACTGGAGTAATTCATTAACGTTTACATGAATTCCGATGAATTTTCCTTTAGCCCACATCAATACATTCCTATTATTTTTATAGCTTAAACTCTGGCATGCTCCAAGGGTCCATGGATTCAAGATAGATCAAACTTTATTTTTACTATTGGTAAACTGAGCTTAAAGGAATACTAAAACTGCTGCACATTATGTTTTGAAATGCTGCAGCCCAAGGTGACTGCAATCCTTTAGCAGGGAAGATCTGTGCCTCTGTAGATGCCCCAGTAGCTCCCCATCTTCTTTTTCGCTGATTCACTGAAATGCTCTGTGCTGCTGTCAGTTACTGAGCTTAGGGACATATATATACACTGTATATATACAGTATATATATATATATATAAAAGTATAGGACTTAATTCACATTCTCAATACATGGCAGCTCAGTGCAATTAGCATCAGAATTTAATAGCATCATCAGCTTATATGCCAGGAAAACCTCAATTTCTGATTGATGATTTGTGACGAGCCCTAAGCTTATCTTCCCAATAAATATAGTTTAGCATTGTGGATCTCATGCTTACATTTTGTTTACAATTAATTATTTTAACCCTTTGTTTGATTAGAAGCCACTGGCAAATACCAAATGCAGCAGAATTTAGGGGGTGTCAAAAGCTTTCAGTCTTTTTATCTTCTAGCTTACACATATGAGCTATTATAGATTTATTGTAAAGATAAATTGGTGATTCTACATGTAGAAGAAGGTCTTGGCTAATTTCCTGTGTCTGCCTGCTGTGGTACCAGACTAAGATGGTTAATTCTATGGTGCATGAGCTGAATGAGTCTGCCTGAAATGATTCTGTGGACATCTTTGCATATAATTAGTAACATTCTGTATGTATAAAGATAATGAGAATAATGCTGCTCAGTTACTTATGCAAGACCTATTTATAGTTCCTGTACTTATAACAGGTAAAATGCTGTAGGTATTTAGTGGCAGTGGTCATGACATTAGCCATAATCACTATGAATATCTGCCTACAGAAAAAGGACACACCAACAATGCTCTCTTCTAAACAACATTTCTTGGAGGCTCCAACCGGCATCAGATATACCTGGGAATTTACAGAAATTTATCAGTTTAAATGTAGTAAATCTTATTATGCAATTTTATCAAAAGAATTCTGCTGCAGTAGTCAGCTGAAGGAAGAAGTGGAATGTAGTACTATCATGGTGCAAGGCATGAGAATAACCAAAGGAGAAGAAATTTTGTACTGGGAGAATAGAGTCCTTTGAGGCCAGCAGGATACAAGCAGATGCAAAATCCAGACATTACAACACAAAGCAATAATGTAACTTGAGAGTTAAAGATGTATGATGAGCAAAATTTAGTATCAGCTGGGGCCAGAGTTCAAGGTTACTAGGTAATCATCCAGGATAGTAACAGACTAAAATTACATTAGGCCTGAATGTCTGATTGGCTAGGTTCATTTAACTGTCATTCATGAAAAGTGTACTCATAATCAGTGCAATAGATTGATTTTGGAACACCAGCTCAGCTTGATGATTTTACAGTGTAGCAAAAATAAGTAGTTTATTGTTGTTGTTGTTGTTATTCATTCTTTTTCAACATATATATACACACCTGGCCAGGGGGTGAAACTGAACTGTGCTTTTCCTACTCTAGTCACAATAAAATTCAAATTACTTGGACAGTTTTATATGGGTATACAATCAAATATTTTGCTGCTCCTGTGTTCTTTTAATTTCCATACAGTAAAAAAATAGATTGTTCTAATATGGAAGAGTGGTTTCATATTTACATAATAATTGCTATTTATCACAAAGGAGTCACTCTTTTTCTACCCATTGGCATTGATACCCTATTTTTGTCCCTTTAACGGTGTATAGATTTCGATTACCTAGAGATTCTAATGGGTGATTTCTCTTCAGTAAGGGAACCAGTTAAATGACTGTACCAATTTCCCATAGGCACAGTGTCTCCCACCATTGCCAGATCCCAGGACCATGGGCAGCAGTTGCTTTCAGCCCTGAGTTAAGAACAAGGGGTTGAGGCCACCAATTCATTATACGATAACTTAATCTCCCTTTGTGATTACCTCTGAGGTTACCTCTGAGGTTGATTCCGTACAAATCCTTCCTGCACTAGCAAGACATTGTCTCTCAATACAGAGTTTCTGGGGGGAGGTAACATGGTACTTAGCCAACAATCTGGCAACCCCACATGTGTTTCCCTGATATTTGCTTATTAGGGCTGGTGGAGGATCTACTAAAAAAATTGATTAACACTTTTATATTACTCCATATTACTCAATGTGCCGTCACTTCAAAATCACTTATAAAATTCGATTTCACACTTTTAGAGAAAGACACATCCTTAATGATCTTTTCATAACTTATCTAGCTTTCACTGACCATGCTATCCTAATTATACACTTCTTGTTTATGAACTCCTGTAGTCCCTACACCTGCTGTGGTCCCTATGAAACTACCTTTCTGATTGCTCTCACAGCAACTCAACTCTTCATCTTGCCAAGTGAGGGAAAAGGATACTTATCCCTTCCTATCGTAAGATTATAAACTCTTATAAATACACTTCCAGCAATGTTCCCTCTAATCTGTGTCAGGTTATTACTCAAGGGCACAGAATAAATTAAGTAGTAGCACAGAGAATTTTGTACGCATACACAAGTACTCAAACACTGCCCTGCGCAACCAGGTTTCTAAATATTGTGCACAAGATCATTTTTGTGGCTTGTTCTGCACATTGACAGAATCAGCATAACACCTTTAAATTTTACATATTCTAGTAGTACTATATAAAGTTATACATACAAACATACCTAGACGATCAATGTTGGCTGCCACAAATTATTAAGTAGAGAAGGGAACGTCACTACTAGTGATGAGCAAATCTGTTCCATTTTGCTTACATAGTAACATAGTAAGTTGGGTTGAAAAAAGACATCCATCCATCAAGTTCAACCATAATACCTATATATAACCTGCCTAACTGCTAGTTGATCCAGAGGAAGGCAAAAAAAAAACAACCCATTTAAAGCCTCTCTAATTTGCCTCAGAGGGGGAAAAATGCCTTCCTGACTCCAAGATGGCAATCAGACCAGTCTCTGGATCAACTTGTACTTGTACTTGCTACATAACCCTGTATTCCCTCACTTGCAAAAAAGCCATCCAACCCCTTCTTGAAACTATATAAAGTAAGTAGCTCTCACAGTAAAAAATCTTTTCCAAATATTTAAACGGAACCTCCTGTCTTCTAAACAGAAAGGATGCCCTTGTGTCAGTTGGAAGGCCCTTCTGGTAAATAAAGCATTAGACAGGGTATTATATGATCCCCTTATATATTTATACATAGTTATCATATTCCCCCTTAAGCGCTTCTTCTCCAGTGTAAACAGACCCAACTTGGCCAGTCTTTCTTCATAACTGAGACTTTCCATACCCTTTACCAACTTAGATGGCCATCTCTGTACCCTCTCTAATCAATAATGTCCCATTTGAGCACTGGAGACCAAAACTAAACAGCATATTCTCGATGGGGCCCTACCAGCGTTCTGTAAAGGGGAAGAATACCATTCTCCATTAAAATATCACTTTTATTATTAGTATTAAAAGCATGGCAATCCTATGTAGCACGCTTAATGCGTTTCATGGCTTCGCGCCACTTCCTCAGAAGCTGCTGAAAATTTTGCAAAACACAGAAAACTTTGCAAAATGCATTGGTGACTTTTTTTTTTACGAGCAACAATTTTTATGTGCAAAAATTTTTTATTCGGGCAACATTTTTTACGTGCAACTCCAAATGCATTAAAGTCAATGATCGTTTATTTCTCATTCCAAATGCATTTAAGTCAATGGGTGTTTATTTTTGCTGCAACTTTTTTCTCTCTGCAACATTTTTGTCTTGATGAATTTTTCCTCTGCAATTTTTGCTGCAGTTTCTCAAAAAAATTTGCTCATCACTAGCCACTACTGCTGCTCTAATAACTGTAGTAATTCAGGGGGTGGACAAAATATTACACAGAACAATGCATTGTTCTTTAACTTACAGTTTGTAAACATACAATATCAATATTAAAACACTTAAAACCAACTGATCTGAGTATATTTTGTGTTCAACTATGCACAGTGGTTTTTATAGCCCATCTTACAACACATAAACTATGAAAATTATTTATTTGGATGTGCAGTTATCTAAAATCCCCCAAAGGCATCTACTCAATAAATACCAGACAGAAATAAAGATGCCAGCAGCAAGCTGGCATCACAATATTCTACTTTCTTCTGCAAACTCATGTGTTAAATATGTAGCACCTTTAATCCAAAAGAGATGTACACTGCTGCCAAGCAGATTTGTCCTACTCACTGATATATAACTCCCCTTCTTTTGTTTCAGATGTCTGGCTGTTCAAGAATCAGAGAAAACAAAATACTTGAAGCCTCAGTTGCAATGGACTAAATACAAATAAGGCATGCACTATTTTGAGGAGTTTTCTTGGTGAAAAGGAAAATATATATTTTTTAATTGTGCTATAGATTAATCAAAGAAAACATTTAGAAGGTTTAGGCTCTATATTAAAGCTTAAAAAATAGAATATTTGAAGGGCACTCTTTATTGTTTTTACAGCTCAAATTTACCATTGGAGTCAAAAGGAAAGCAAAATTATATTGTAGTTAAGCTGTATTTAGCACTGCAATAGAATGTATGTTGCCCCACATTGCTAGAGAATAGCGATGAGCGAAAGTTTCGCCAGGTTTAGCTGTGAAAAAATGCCCAGAAACTCCAATGACTACAAAAAATCCCATGCTGTTTTGTGCATTTTACAGCAGGGCAGATTCGCTTGTCACTATTGGAGAACCTCCTTTCCACTATGCTGCAACTGTTCTTCAAGGAAAAAAATTGGTCCATGTAGATATTTTTCCTCCCAGTTGCTCAGGCCAGAAATTATCCAAATCAGGTTGACCGAAACACACTTTTAATTTTATATTAAATTAATTAAGTACTGTAGTGAATGCAGCTGTCTCTCCAATGTGCAAACAAGCTGCAGATGTGCAAGGCAAGGAATGGATAAATGACATCTGCTGGGAGCATTTTTTTAGTCAAAACAGACTGCATAGAGAAATGTTAGTGCCGATTCTTAAGCACGTCCAACACTAGCTGAACTGCAAACTTAAAAGTTCACTCATCTCTACACACCAGTACAGGCTCCCAAAATTGATAGGACTGAGCGGTACAGCAGGAAATGTCCCCTGCACTGTTAAAATAAAGGAATGAAAGTGCAATTGGAATCTGAATCAATAAGTAAAGCAGTTGATGTTATGAGCACTGTGTTATGGATTGTGATTAAACTCTATTACTAGTGATATAAAGTGCCCCCCACACAACAAAAATGTGTTTAATGATAAAGCTGCACTATTAATAGAGTTGTAGTATAAAATCCGCAGTTTAACAAGTGCTTAACCTTTGAGTAACTAAAAGGAGTGAGTGAGAGAACAAACATTATTAATAAAAATAAAATTAAGACGATTTTAAATATTTTTTTTAATAAACACCCATACAAGCAGTGCTAGGCAGTTTCCATTAGGGTTACGGCACACCAGGAATTTTTTCTGCTAGAGGTCAGCGACAGCTAAAATACCCTGTTGCCACTAATGATAATATTAAATGGAAAGTATCTTCAAGGGCCTATTTTTTATCCTGTGTAAAATGAAATTTGCAGAAAAAACGGTGTAAGAGGTTGTGTAAAATAAATGGCACATTTATTTAGTGTGTGTTTAGGTGTGTTTTATTTTGAAGCCTGCCGATGTGTGGCAATGGTTTTGACACCACATAATAAAGTGATGCACACAGTGCAGTGGGCAAGTCCAATTTTGAATACAACTGTGTGCACATTTTTCTCAAATATGTCTGGTTTAATTTCTGGTGTTTGGCATGCGATGTCTGCACCCAATCCTTTAGGCGCAAGTGTGCCGTTCTTACTGAGGCTTAATTCAGAACAGAAGGTAGGAAGGACTGAATGGGGACCAAATATATGAAAGTGCAAAGAGCACATTTTGACACTAGTAGCTTTAATGAAAGGGGTTTATACACAACTGATTGTGGGGAAATTTGTGGGACCGTAACTGCACTTGCAGACATACAGTAAATAGTCCTGTGGACAGGCCTGGATCTGTGGGAAGGCCACAAAGGCCTAGGTTGGCGAGATATTAGGGGCAGAATGCTGCCCAGCCGCATTTGATTTTTACGTGGAGCACTGGGGAAATAGGCAAGCAGGAGATTTGTTTACCCCTCCTGCGCACCAATTTCTCAGTCCTCCTGGACCAGATAAGAAGCACTAGCGACTAGCAATGAGGGAGTGGTGGGGAGTAGGTGAGCTACTGCGCATGCGTAGCTTGCCTAGGGGCTCGCCTAGGGGCACACCAAGTATAAATCTGGCCCTGCGGATGGAGAAATTTTAATGTTGTTGGATCTTTCTCTTATGCAAAAACACTTGTTTTTTAACCCAGCTAAACAAAACACATGGTGTAATTGTGAAATGTAGCACAACTTTAGCCACACAACTGGGTAGGTAAAAGCATTCACTCACCCCTGATTATTTCCTTACCATTGGTCTGCTGATAGGTTGCTGGGGAAAAAGGAGTTGTTTTATATCACTCCAACTTGCAGTGCAGCAGTAAAGTGAGGCTATAGTTTATCAGAGCAGAGGGGACTTGGGAAAGCAAGTCAAATTTCAAAATGAAATATAAAAAAATATATATTTTCTGTTTTAAAAAAATAGATTTCCACAGAGGATTCTGCTTGAGAAGCAGTACAAATGCTTTTTGAAATTTTTTCCCCCCCACTACAGTATCCCTTTAACTTAAAAGAGAAAATATGCCTCCACCCCTTTTTGACAACAAATTCAGTTGGGTTATGTAGAAAAGTTGATGTTACAGATATAGAAATGTATTTTATTTTTTTTTTACACAACAATTCCACAGATTGAAGGACACCATGATACTCATAGGGGTAATTTCCAGGATCTCTTATGCTTAGTGTAATGCAACCCCCTTCCTCAGTTCAGTCATAAAATAATACTTGAAGTCTCTCTGCTTTCCATAGTGGATGGCACACAGATCTTTTTGGAAAGCAGTCAGACTGGCAGAGACTGTAAACACACTGACATGCTTTCATGATTTCCTTCCAGGAATCAGGTATGTCTATGTAAAAATGAAATACATTTATATTTATTTCTGGATATTTAACAAGTGTTTCTGAACCTTTTCTACATAAGGCCAAGTGAATGAACTCATGTCAAAATAGGCAGGTATATTTTCCCTTTATGTATCTGTAAATTGCAAATGAGTGAACAGTCAAAAATTGAGATCATATAAAAGGTTTATAGTAACACAAAACAATTGTACTTAATTGGATTAAAGTATCATAGTTGTATGATGCTCGATTTTTGTTTATATGAAAAAAGAGAAAGTACTACTACTACTTTTATAAACATAACCTTTAAAAGGCAACTCTGATCGTGGCCTACATAGTAACATAATATTGCCCACTGAAATGCGTATTTGAATTATTAGATTCAAACAGAACTAACATTGCAAAGCAAAGAAAAAAAATGAAAAAGTCTATTTGGAGCAACAACATTAAAAGTACATCCACTAGTGCCTGGAAATAATCAGTGGTCTCTTTTTGTTTTACAACTGTTTACATTTGAATTAAAACCCTGCCATAAAAACGGTGTCCTTAAGATTTTCTGACACTCTTGAATTGTTAAATTAAGTAGGTAACAGTAAAAGAACAGCTAGGGAAATTTCACTTGCAATCTATCTAAATATAGAAACTTTCCTGCTATTACACTCCGCTACAGAACACTTAAACGTCTCATATATTTATTGGCTTTCTTAAGGAAACATCCTGACATTACTGGATCACAGTCAGAGTCATTAGCCGCTAGCAGGTGGCCTGCATTGGCTACATATTTTTTAACATGACCCCATTTCTAAGGTTGAGTACACTAACCAGTGTAAATGCACGCGTGCATTCAAAATTGTATGTGCATCATAAATGAAAGTGATCACCAGGGAGCAGTAAAGAAATCCTCTAGTCTAGTATACGAGTTCAGGCTACTTTATCAACTGTACATGCGGAAAACTATTACCTAGCCATTTAAGTATGTTACATTTTAACATGTGGCATTGGAGCAATGAGATGAATAGGACTAACACTACTGGGAGTCTAGAAGTTATGACTTCAACCTTGCCCCAGCATTTGTTGGTGCCCCGCGGACGCAGTTAGAAATACATTTATGGAACAAAAGGGTCATATATAAGGCATGGATATTTGGCAAGCATGGTTACCTAGGCACGGCTTTTTTCATGGTGTTCCCTCCTTAATCTTCCCCTCTTCCTTTCTCTATAATTCACTTAAGGCCTTTAGACCCTTCTATGTTTTAAATGGCGTATTGAACGTTTATTGCCTGGCACTGTATAAAACAAATGACATAAATGATGTATGATGGCTCAGAACTTGAGATAAAAAATGAGGGGGGAATGATGTGTACTAATTCTCTAAATGCATCTTTTCTCTCATGCCTTTTTTTAGGATGACTTTTTATATTTTCCAGTCTCTGCATTCTTTCTCGCTTTCCCTGAATGCTATAAAGCTTTTACTAATAGCTAGCTGATTGACAGAGACTTCCTTCGATGTATAACAAAAATGGACATGTACACTTAATAGTACCGATACTACATTCCTATATCATAAATCCAAACTTGATCTAAGGTAAATCTGTGTGGAACAACTAACTAATGTTGCTTCTTCGTAGATATCTGCTCAAGTACCAGTTATGGACAAATAAAAGAATCAAAATATGATTGCAAAGTGTAGTTTATGATTTTTTTCTTTCTCACAGTACAATTTTCCCACATATATGATAATATATACTCCATCAATAAATCACAATACTTCTGAGTACAGATGCACCGGAGGATTAGTCACTATCAAACAGGAACCATGCCATTTAAATACATACGCACATCTATGCATCATAGACATAGCATCTTCATTATTTCAAATGTTTCCTGTCTGAGTCTGAAGACTTCCCAGGGCAAATGGCTGACAATAAATTATCAGAGAAAATGGGAGGAACCAGTGTCAGTTTCCTCTTCTTTAATGACCTGAACACCTGCATCCTGAATGAGAGTTTGCCAGATTTGTCAAAAGAATGATAATCCAGTCAAAAACAGCCATCATATCAGCATAACTGGAAGCAGTGATTACATAAATGATGAATCGTTCTGTTTGTAGTTTCCTTGTTTTTATTAAGTCTTCATACTGTTAAAATAACAAGAAAGCTCTGAAGTCCAGATACTGTCAAATATAAACATGGAGTTTGCTTCTGCTTTTGATGTTTTCTGTATTTAAAATTCTGCTACAAAGAACCATAGCAAGTTATGGCTGCTAGTTCCCGAATATAGAGGTTTGAGTTGCCTACATACTAGTTAAAAAACAGGAACTGCCATGGAATTTATACCAATCTTATTGCCTCCAAATGGGGTGTGGGGAAATATGATAAACCTCCCAATGATTGCATTGCTCTAGAAAGTAACCAATCAGATGTGGGTAAAAAGGTGCAGATACTGTATGTGTGTTGGCATCAGACTGCAGAAAAACAAGTGATCTCCTAGACTTACTCTGTTTTTCCACAATCGATTGTTCTGCCTTGCTGCAGAATTCTATTTAAAAAGAAGGTTTTTTTTTCAGGAGTGGGTTTTAATAAAAAATAGAAAGCTTGGTGTTTTTTTGGTGGCATCCTGCAGCAAGCTAGAGCAATTGTGTGAGGAAATGACTTAATTTTTATGCAGTCAGATGCCCCACATCGATTGATAAGTTTAAAGGTGAAAGAAAGGTAAAAACTAAGTAAGCTTTATCAGAAAGGTCTATGTAAATACAGCCATAAGCACACACAGAAACGCTGCACTCAGTTCTCTGCCAAAAGATTAGCTGTGTCTGTTTTCCTCTGCTAGAGACACGCAGCTCTCTCCCCTCTCCTGTTCCCCCCTCCCCCAAGAATGCTAAGAACTCACTCCCCCCCCCTTAGGAATGTGGATCTGAGCCAATCAGCAGGAAGCTTCCTCATAGTCTTACTAACTGAGCATGTACACTGGTCTGGCTTTTGGTGCAGGAGTGAGGCATTATGGGAATCTTCTCTACACAGCTCAGCGTTTTTTCTTCCTGTTTGGTTTCTGATCATCTGAACAGGTGAAATATGGGGAGATTTAAGGGCACTATTGAGACAACTGAAGGTATGCCTGTAGCTTGAGATTAACTCTTTATTAGCCTTTCCTTCTCCTTTAATAAATCTGCCCCTAAATGTATCATAACAATATCTTACATTTCTTATTGCAATTATTATGTTTGATTTAACTGAAAATTTTTCATTTTAATGAAATACTGTATAGATTAAAACTTACCCACTTGGCTTTTGAAGCACCGCCAGGGCAGTTCTGCTTTGAATAAAATAAGGAGAGATTTTCCTCACAAGAAATGCCTTACAGGTCTTACAGACACAAATGTTGCCTGTTTTGGTCAGAGTTTGTATAGTTTTATTACACAAATTTACCTGTGTAAAAAAATATACCCTGTACTAAAAAAGTGACCTCTTTAATATGAGACAGTAGTACAGTGATCCCCAACCAGTGGCTCGTGAGCGCCCCAACCCCTTGGATGTTGCTCTTAGTGCTCCCAAACCAGGTAGTTACTTTTGAATTCCTGACTTGATGCCAAGTTTTGATTGAATAAAATCAAGATTTACTACCAATTAAAGCCTCCTGTAAGCTGATAGTGTGCATAGAGGCTACCTGATCTCAGCCCTTATTTGGCACCTCCATGAACTTTTATGGTGCTTGTGTTGCTCCCCAAGTCTTTTTACATTTGACTGTGGCTCATGAGTAAGAAAGGTTGGGGACCCCTGCATTAGTAAATGAGTGGCAAGTTGTGCAAGCAGATTTATCATACAGAAATATGTTTTATATATTTGAAAATGCTGTTTGTTTGTTGATTTGAAATGCTTTAGGTGAGTTAATGTCCAGATTGAAAAAGTTACCAGGTCATTTACATTCATTATAGGTGTTAAGGCAATAAACGAAACATACATGTCACTCTTGCCTGGGCTCTCCCTACTGTCAACTACACTGTGTCCTGGGTGTATATGACCATAAGGGCTCTCTGCTCCAACTCATTCATAGTATAAACAAAAGAAAAAAGAAGTGTTTCTCCAGATAACAGCAGTTACATTTCAAATGCTTTATTTAACACATTACCATGATATACAAGGTCACCTAATGCGTTTCATGCCTCTCTTAGTCACTTCACTTAAAAAAATATAGCATCTGGAATTTTTAACTGCTGTTAATTTAGTCCCTTTTGGGTACCCACATGACTGCCAGAAGAATGTTATATGAATTTGGGACAATAAATATGTATCATTGACAGAAATGGAATGGCAGAGAGACATATTACTTTTATTAATTCTCATAAAAACAAATGGGTGGATATTGTACCGTTTCAATAAAAAAAACAAAAAAAACAATTTAAATAAAGTAACTCCACTAGTAACTACATTACAATGAAAGAAGGTTTTTCTTTAAACATCATCAGCCTGACCAGATCAGAAAACATTAACTGAAAACATTACCAAAGTGTATGGCATATTTAGGGCCCACAAAGGGTGGCTTGTTTATTAGAATTCAAATTTTTACATTTTACAAAAACTTGATCAAATAAAACCATGAAAAAAACTTAAATGCATCAGATTCATTATACTGATTCTCAATGGGTCTACAAACTCTGCAAAAACTTGGAAAAATTTAAAAAAAACTTGAATAGAAAAAAATTGCTTAGATTTTGTCTAGCACAACTTTCACTGACTTCTATATAAACTCTCTAGCTTTTAGATGCCAATATCTAACATCCAATTTTTTTAAAATATTTTGTAGTGATGAGCAAATCCGTCCTGTTTTGCTATGTCAAAAAAATTTGCAAAATTTATTAAAGTCAATTGGCCTTTCTTTTCAGTTGCAGTGGCAACTTTTTTTTTTTTTTTGCCCATTGAAGTCTATAGGCGTTTTTTCATGCTTAAATACATTTCAAACATTTGTAATTTGGAAGCCTGGAATTCATGGGTAATCACATAAAAATATTTGAATCACAGGACAAATTTGAATTCAAACATTGAGGAATCAGTCCCAGAGGGCGTCATTAGGTGATTGTGGTTAAAATGGTCAATTTTATCTGTCCATGTATAGCCAGCTGCTTAGGGCAATGTCACACGTTGCTATTGCGTAATCGCTCAAAATGACGTAACATCATTTTTAAGCAATCATGCAAATGAGACAATTCTTAGTATTGTCTATTGCAGAGTAATTTGTAGCATTATTAGCTGCAACAAAAGGTGGGTGACAAATAGCACCACATGTCTGCCGTTACAAGAAAACTATACCCCCAAACAATGTAGGTCTCTATAAAAATATATTGCATAAACCAGCTCATAAGTAAAACCCTCCTTCAACTAAATAACCCATTTTCATAAAAATATACTTATTTAGTAGTATGTGCTATGGGAACTCCTAAATAAAAAATTGCCATTTTAAGATTACATTTTAAGATTTAACTACAACAAAAAATGACTTTTTTCATTGTTAGATTTGTGTGTATAGAGGGGCTTTCTGATCACCAATATCAATTTTCTATGGATAAATCTCATTTGGGGGAAAAGGCAGGTTTAAAAGTGTCATCTGCTGATGTCAGTCAGTGTGTGGCATGACAGCTGCTGTTGTTCCAGTCGCGTGTGCTCTTTGAAGCTATGAAGTTGGACCAAGTTCCAGTGAAACAAGCAGGTAGCCATTAGGCTTGGGCATTTGGAGGAGATATCCCACTCATCTAACCATCTGTGAAGCAGAAGGTGCATTGAATTGTCTGTGTACCTCCAGAACTGCTTGATGAGGTTTTGCACTTCAGACACTTTGCAAGTGCAGATACTGAAGTTCCAGTTGCTTGGGTTCTTTGCCCTGTTGAAGTTGGAGTTCCAATAAAGATTTTGTGCTTCAAACACTTTGTAAGTGTAATTTTAAACACTTTTAAATAAATTATTAAATGATATGGATGGTCCTGCCCATCTATTTTTATATATGGAAAATAACTTAGTTTTATTAAATTATAAGTCACAAGTAAACCTTCTTAAAATGATCACCCCCTAGATTTCTTGTTAGCTTATTAAATTGTGCCCAAATTCTGATTATTTAGTGACTTTAAAGGGATACTGTCTTGATTTGTATGCTATACGTTTTATTTATAAATTACACTGTTTACATAGCAAATAATTCCTAGAAATCTCAGTACATTGTGTCTGAGCTTTCAGAAGGAGCCAGCGCTACACATTAGAACTGCTTTCAGGCAACCCATTGTTTCTCCTACTCCCATGTAACTGGAGAAGTCCCAAGCTGGACTTGGATTTCTTACTATTGAGTGCTGTTGTGATATCTACTGGGAGCTGCTATCTTGCTACCTTCCTATTGTTCTGCTAATTGGCTGCTGGGAGGGGAAAGGGAGGGTGGGCGATATCACTCCAACTTGCAGCAGAGCAGTAAAGTGTGACTGAAGTTTATCAGAGCTACACAAGTCACATGGCTGTGGCACCCTGGGAAATTAAGTATATGGTTAGCCCCATATGAAATTTCAAAATATGAAAAAAATAATTTGCATTTTTGAAAATGGATTTCAATGCAGGATTCTGCTGGAGAAGCTCTATTAACTGATGCCTTTTGAAAAAACAGTATTCCTTTCAGGGTTTACAGTTCCCTGCTGTGAGTCATCTATTAATGTTGACTTTTGGGAATAAGGAGATCCCTACTAGTCTAATAGAATGATGGGTACTCCTCATTTGGAAGTACATTTGGATGATACTGGGAACCCTGAAGGTAGGATTTATCAGGAGAGAGCATGAATCAGGATGCCTCAGTAAATAAAAAGTTCCCTGAGGAAAGAAAAGCACATAATAGGAAGAGTTTCTAAAAAAAGTTACTGTTTTTAAGAACCACGGTGCCCATGTTATTGTAAAGGATTGGGAAGGGTATGTGTATATCAACCCAGAGACCTTTCCGATGTTACAGTCAGGGCCCAGCTCAGAAAAATAGAGTTATGAGCGATGTACCCAGGCTGTGGGAGAATTCTAATTGAAATATCATAATTACTTGTAGCAAAATTACTTGAGAATTGGAACATATTCACCATTGTAGTGAGGCATACATTTTGGAGGATTTAGGAGCTAATGTTAGAATAATGATCTATCATCATTAAAGGTGCTGCTTATATATATGGGTGATGAAAGTAGAATTTCTTCTGTGATTAAACACAAAGCAAAATAAGTTTTTGGACAAGGGTCCCAGTGAAGGGTTAAATTATGCAGAATGTGTAGCTGCCAGTAGAATTTATTGTTGCATTAATCCATAATGTGTTTTTACCAGGTCAGGCCACTGAAAAAAAAAACTGTGCCTTATAGAAATCAGATTGAAAAGTACAAATCATGAATCCCAAATGGAGACCTAAGTACACATCAAACAACCAGCCATATGGACTGCATTATGGAATGGGAATGATCTTAGTTATGTAATAACATTTGGGAAGTAGAGCTGAATGACTTTGTTGTTGATGTTTTTATAGAAAAATGACATAAAAGAAAAAAAAAGGTCTATGAGATTAAATTGTGTTGACCTTTTCACCTTAGGCAGCCATTACAGTGAAAAGAATGACTATGATCTTAGGGTTTGTGAGCTTAATTATAGCACATGGGCTGGAATGATACCGATGGGTTGAACAATCATAAAAATCATATATTGTTTTTCTAAAATCAAAATATCTTAGACTGATGATGAATACCAACCACCAATGTAATACCATTTTACGTGAACATATAATACAGAAAATTGTCAGTTATTGCAAAAATAGAAATCAAATGGTTCCTTCAAATGTTCTTAAAAACACACGAAGCCAGCAGGAGCTCTCTGTTAATGAAAGGGCAGTGTAGTTATGTTTAGAAAACTCACTGAGCAAAATGATATCATTTGAGCTGCCTCTCTTACTCTTGCATTTCTTTTTTTTGCCACATCAGAGTGAAATAAACATTGTCATTATCTGATTGATTCAGCCTAAATTATAGGAATTTCACTGAGCTGCCACTAACTAGAAGTGTCATTATGTGTTTGGAAATACACTGGATATATTTTGATGGATTTAATATTAAATTGGAATCAAAGAGAATATATCTGTGACTGGGATTACAGTTGTTTGTAGATTAGTATAAGATTGTTATATTAGACCTTATATTAAGCCTAATAGGATTGTTTTGCCTCCAATAAGGATTAATTATATCTTAGGTGGGATCAAATTGTTTGATTAAAATTAAGTCTATGGGAGGATGGTCTTGATGTAATTTGGATCCCATTGGAAGGTATGGGTGCTATACCTCTACATGTCCTCCATTAACCCACAATACAAATGTAAAACAGGATACATCAATACACAATACAAATCTCAACAAATGCCATAGAAACAAGCTCAGTAAACTACAGTTCCTATTTCAACAGACAAATGCATTCACATATAGGCATACTTTCCTTCTACATGCAGTAACTATACACAGTTTGTTCTGTTCTGGGGAATACCTTAGCTGGAACACATTAACAGCTCACATTTGCATATATGAATACACATCAGTGTTTTTACATTTTCTCTACTAGCTAATTCTTTCATATGAAGCAGTGGGGTAGTATGAAGTGCAGTACAATTTCCAGTGTTACTTTACCGCAAATGTGATCAGTCCTGGAAATGTGATCAGTCCTGGACACTAGCAGGGTTTATATGAGAAATCATTTAAGATGGCAGGGTGGCACACAGAAAAAGTATCCTGAGATGGGAGGAGCAAGTCCAAGGTCCAAATATGCTCTCTAGTGATGAGCAAATCTGTCCTGTTTTGCTTCGCCAAAAAATTTGTGAATCTTCCAAAAGATTTGCGAAATGGCGAAAGAAAATTACCGCCCGCGACAATTCTTTTGAAGCATGACTATTCTTTTGACGCCTGCAACAATTATTTTGACAGCGACTATTCTTTTGCCGCACGCGACTATTCTTGAATGTGCTGTGATTTTTCTGCTGCAAATGTTTTCATCCATTTTGCGAAACAATTCGCCAATGGCGAAACGTGGAAATTTGCCGCAGATCCATGCCTGCGTGCGAAAAACCTTCTGACTTTAACCTACTGAACCTTCTGTGCATGTTTTTGAAAGCCTCCCATAGGACTCAATGGCACTCTGCAGCTCCAACCTGGCCCAAGGAAAGTCACAATACCGAAGCTTGAATAAATTCCGAAACTGTGACATGCTGTGACATGCTGACTGCTTGTACATGCAGATTTTTGGGGAATTAGCTATGGTAGGCAGGTATGCAGAGAATTAGGAGCATAAGAGATATGGACACCACGTGTGACATCACATTTTTCTCTCAAGTTTATTTGGGTCACACTCCTCCCAACATAAACATAACAGTTTGTTCATAAACAGTTCATGGTTATGATTTGTCCCTTCTTCAGGGCTCTTACCTTCCAGGGTAACTCTCACACTCTGGAACCTTTTCTCGGAGGTTCTCACCATCCTCAATGACTTCCATGGTGATATTCACACTCACTCACTCAGCCCTGCTGTCTCTCCCCTCCTGGGATACCAGCTCACCAGCTTCCAGCACTAAACCATGTGGTCATGGCTCCCTCTGCTCCTTGCAGTGGTAGGCAGCACCCCCAGCCCCTCTGGAAGTTCCTAACACAGGCAATCTTTCTGCCCTGTGCCCCGCATTGAGAGTGAACCCCTCTCTCTGAGTCAACAATCTTAACCTTAATCACCAATCACCACCTAACTCAATACCCTTTTATTTGCTACTCACCTGCAGCCTAATCAGGCAGCTACTTACAGCTGGCCAAATCAAAATACTAAACTTGAGTACAGAATGGAGGGTATTAACCTATCCAGCTTTTCCTATGCCACTGGCATGATTAACAGCATAGCTGCTACACAACCAGGCATTTTACCTGGTGGTAACTTTATCCCACCTTTAACAATGGTGGAAATTGGAAAATACACCAAACAGTGTTCTTACTGCATGCATATCTCACAATACATAAACACAATGTTTCCACCTTGAGATTCCAATCTGTATCTTAAGATGTACATAAAAAGTAAATGGTTGTTAAAAGTGAAGGAAAGTGAACTTAAATGTATCTGGTGGCACCCACCTAATGCAAAACAAGGCAAACAATCTATATAAACAATGGTGCGTAGCAGAGAAATATCCATAAGCTCATAAACCCACTCTCTTTGCTTTATCATATATATTTATTCTGTATAGTGTGAGTCAGTCCTTAAGCACAGGCAACTGACAGCAGCCCAGAGCATGTGTTGTGAATCAGCAGTATAGAGAAGCTACTGGGGGCATCTGCTAAAGGGTGTGCAGCATATCTAACCTAACTCTTTGTTGAGATTTAGTTCTCGTTTAAGCACCTAATACAGAGTTCAGATCCTCATTAATCTGTCTTGGGATCATTTTTCTTGTTGATTGTACATATATGAAAGGCACAACATATGTGATGTTGAAATAATGTTAGCACAGTGTGTGCGATTGTTTGTGGAAAAACTGTATATATTTCTTTCTTGTGGAAAGCCCCCATGGAGACTAGAGAGAAACAAAATAAAACTAAATCTTTATCTAGATCCCATGGGTCAGAGGTACCAAGCAATTTTTTACATAAGATTTTGCTTTCATTATAATTATTAAGTTACAAATATGATAGATGTATGATGCAGTGAGACATATGGTCCATTAGAGAGCTGTATAGTAGCTTGTTTGTGTATTTAATACGTATGAGTAGATTTCCTATAAGCGATGAGGGGCCAGGCAAAACTGGAAATGCTTTGTATGAGTTTGGTATCATGAAACCCCACTTAAAAAATGCAAATAATTGATTGATTGTTTTAAGATGCTAGAACAAAGGAAACTTTAACAGTATAACTATATGTGAATCATGTGCAAAGCTAAAATCTGAGGAAGGGCTCTTACAGACAAACATGCGGGCATTCTCATGCACTGGTTCTTTCTTGCCTTCCAGCACAGGGGAACACAGGAAGAAATGCAGCCCTATATGTCCTCTCATTGTGGCACAATGCATCTAGATGCTTTTCACATGTATTGTACCCTTGCCTGCACAACAATAAGTACAGCCACATAGGAAAAATAGGGCTGCATTTCTTCATGTGGTTCTTGTAGGGGAACACATAAAAGATCTGATACAATGAACACATGGAAGAAATGCTTGTGTGTAAAAGCATTAAGACTACCAGATATTTAGCCTGCTGATTAAGTATAAATACTTAGACGAAAAACGCTCAAAAGGGTAAAGTCCGTGTGGGATAGATACTAGTAAAAAGATTAAGTAATCACATAACAGGTAGTTAAATCTATGAACAACCACTCGTGCACAGTAGCACGAAGATAAATTAATTATGTACCATGGGAAAAGGTGAGACCCGGGTGTAATGGAACCCCGAGTCTATCGCTCACAACACGAGGAATAAATCACATAAGCGGCATTAGGTTCAAGATAAACAGTATGCTCACCGAAGTCCAATGGTGGTCCGGGTGCTTTGAGCCCCGAACCCGTAGCTGAAGGGAAGACACACCAGTGTTAGAAAAGGAACATCAAGCACTCCGGACTGTAGAGATCTGCTTTAAAAACTGACTTTATTTCTTCATTTTAAAACAAAATGCCTGACGCGTTTCGTGCGTCCATGCACTTAATCATAGGCGATTAGATTAGGCGGTAGATATACTGTGTATTGCAAGCAGAAGCCATTGATAATCCTGCATTACAAAAAGAAGAGATTCATTAAATGTGTTTATATGCATTGTTTTAAAAGGGATACTATAGACTCACTTTTTCAACATATTCATTTGTTTGTTGGGGAGTAATAAGTGCTTGTACAATTATTTTCTTTAGCTTTTGATCCCAAGCTCTTACTCGCAGTGTTATCCTTTTATATGTCAATGGTGAAATGTGAAATTTCTCTGCGAATCCATGCCTGGTTAAAAAATTTGCTCATCACTAATCTTGTTTTTTACGTTTCATTTTTCCAATTCAATCCCTGAAACAAAGAGGATAACTGTATGGAATATCATACTTCGTAAAGTATTTTTCCTGTTCTTTAGTAGAACTGACTACATGGAAAGTCACCGATGAGTACAGTACATAAAGCAATAGAACAATACAAGGGGATTTGACATGCTGGCTTTGCATAAATAAAGCAATATGGCCAGGGTCGGTGTGACCCTTGCCGGCGCTACCCCTGCCCAACTGTTCCTCCCCTGACACGTTAAATTTATGCACGCTCGGGGAGGACATCAGGTGGGGGCCCCTGGGGGGGTTAGGGGACGCGGTCGGCGGGGGCACCTGCAGGGCCCCTGGGGCGGGAGCCCTGGTGGGCCCTGCACCCCCCAGTCTAACCCTGAACATGGCTACAAGTGTCACCTGAGAACATAACAGCATCAAATGCTATTTACACTTCAATAGCAAAATATAAATGATTATGGAAGATACAGTAGATAGATAGATGATAGATAGATAGATGATACCCACTACACTTAAATGGATGCATTTTTTCGAGCAGTTATCTATTCCTTGATTTTAACTAAAAGGTGAAAGTGAAATAATGCATCTGTGGAACATTCCTTCATAGCGCCAGGCTTCACTCTTCTTTAATCCTTTAAGCACCAGAGTTCTCTGTGCTCTAGTTTAAATATAGCTGCTCCCATCTTCTGTTATTAACAAGCTGTGATATGAAGGCCTACAGCACGTAATATGTAAGTGTTTTAACAGAATGCTTAACTAGATGTCTGTCACCTCGAAGTTGAAAATGAATGCCACCAGTTTGCTTTATGCACTCTGCTGAACACTGCATGTGCTTGACAATCTGCAAATATGAGGAGAGGAATGCAAAAGGAATTAAAGTAGCTTCCTATACTTGACAAGAAAGATATGAACTGCCCCAATACAGCAACTGTATTCCAGTATCCCAAAGGAAATAAGATATTGACCATCGACAGTAAACACTATCTAGGATAAGGTTCAAAGCAACTGCTAGTGTTGCCTGAGCCGTAGGGCAGGGCAGACAACATATGATTGACAGCTCAGATTTTTTAATACATTCATAAGAGGCATGGAAGTTTCAATATAAAAAAAAAGAATTTGGGTTTTATGGTTAATTTGAAATTGACATTTTATACAGCATTTTATGTGTGGGTGACAGGTCCTTTTTAAGCTACTCTGAGGTCCATCCACATACAATCTCCAGCAGCAGTGCAAAGTACTGGCAAAACAGCTGATGTTAAAGACAATTTTGTGTTGAATCTAGGATGTAATTATTTTTAAAAATGAAACAATAGTTTCATTCTGATAGAATAATGGCCCTAAACTAA
Source organism: Xenopus tropicalis (assembly GCF_000004195.4). NCBI lineage: Eukaryota > Metazoa > Chordata > Amphibia > Anura > Pipidae > Xenopus > Xenopus tropicalis. The sequence goes on from NC_030679.2 coordinate 80,549,347, forward strand.
AACCCAATAATGGTCCTGTCACTTATTATGATTTTGTCACTGGAAATGGAAATATGATAAATTGTATGTATTAAATATTGTATTCACCATTATCCTTAATTTCAATTAAGATGTAATTGGATTTCACTTTATTTCCTCTGTATGGCTTCTACATTAAATTCATTTTTGCTGTTCACTCTAAACGTAACACAATGCAGTGGGCATAAAGGTAATGTAAAATGTATAAAATAAAATGAACAAGAGATGGCCTGACTAAAGAAAAATATAATAGAAAATCTAGAGATATGAATGACTGATTGTGTATGTCATAGAAGCAAATATAAAGAAACTACTATTGTTTCCCTTCTTACATAAAAATGTTGCTCGGTCCTGATATTGAATGGTATTGCTCCCCTTGCTTTTTTTCATTAAGGGATGTGAGAAACAGTAATTGATAAGCAATTTATGTTGGTGTCTCCAAGGACTTTGATAGTATTGATTTACCTTGTTAGCATTAAGTAGTGATGACCACTTTTTAGAGAGCATAATAAATATACCCCTATGTCTTAGTTTTTAATAAACTCTCAGATTCTCAACATTTGTTTGTAAGAATCTCATTGAACTTTAGCAAATGACCCCCTAGCTGTATTTCTTATCAATAAATATATATATATATACATATATCTATCCTGCTTGGGGTCTAAATAACATCAACCGAGCTTCAGTTTATAAAGAGAGACAAGCATCTTTTAACTCCTCTTAATATGACATAGATAACTAACTTCATGCAAATATAGCTTCTCTCATTAATGAATATTAATTGCTTTCCTGCCTTGACAATTATGTTACGATCGACCAATTTCACAGAAAGACCTGAAGTAATTTGCAGTCATTTTAAAGCAATCAATTATATCTAAAGCATATGATAAACTTTAACCTTTCCACATATTAGGGACCAGCTAATGACATCTCTTTATGTCATTGTCAATATATAAAGAGATAAATCATCACAACTATTTTTTTCTAATGGCTTGTAGAACTATGCATTTGAAATTTATTTCAGCACCTACACTTTGCACATTTGACAAGGCATTGAAGAGTTCATTTTCTTAAAATAAACATATAAGATGAGGCTTGTATGTTAATTAATTGTTATTCTTTATGCTAAATACTTTCCATAAACCTTTGAAATTGCATATTTTTAAAAACAAACATCCAATGCAAGAATATATGGTAATGAAGTTTATATGCTAAATGTATAATATATTTGTTCATCACTACAGTGTAAACAGTGTTTAGCTTTCTTATAATGGGTCTTTTGGACCCAACTTTTGATTTTTCTGAGCTGTGTTAGCTATGGGATTCTACAGTTATGTCATGATTTTATAATAGAGCATGGATCACAAAAAAGACACACTATAGCATCAGAATAATTCAGTTTTTTTTTCTCAGGGCAGCATGGAGGGGCCTTAACAGAATTAAGAAGACTGAAATCAAACTTACACAACAACAACAACGTTAACAAACACTAAAGATATGTCAAATCATTTAAACATTGTAAATAAAATAGGGATTATAAAAACATGAACATCATAAAAGTTGTCCTAAAATCCATTACAACGTCACATGTTTTGACCACCTTGTACTTAACCTGTCACCCTAAGACAATCACAATCACATCAAATAGGCGGGTGCCATTTTGTGGACACTGTTATTAAGACAAGATTTGTATCACCCCAAAATCTGTGTATGTGCCAGAATGGGGGACCAGATGCCCAGGCTACACAATTAGATGGTTAGGATGGAGGGGAAAAGTGAGAGCTGAATTGAAAGTTAAAGTACTTGTCTGCCCCACCTCTATGCCTAAGGCATAGAGGCGGGGCAGGCAATATATGATTGACAGCTGGGATTTTTAAATGTCTTTATAATGAGTATGGATGTGTTAATTTAAAAATTAATTTGGGTTTCTTGTTTAATTTGGAAAGGACTTTTATTATACAGCTTTTTATGTCTGGGTGACAGGTCCATTTAAGCAGAAAATAGAAGAGGTCAAAACAGGCCCTTACCTGCATGTCACTATCTCCAATATTGGTAGATAGGGAACATGCTGCTTAAGGCAGATAGACCACTTCTAAAAATGCCCTCTTCAGCATTACTAAGGACCAGCCAAGTGTAGCCAAGTGTAGCTTTGGCAGAGCCTTCTCAGATATTACTATGGAAAGCAGTGACAGGTTGATGGTTTTGACTGCTGTGTGCTCCACCTGATTAAAGTGGAAATCAAAATTTCCTATGTGCCAAAGGCCTAAGGGGTCAGTCTTTTTCCAATACTGCAAATTCTGTGATACTGTGTTTTTTGGCTTTAGAAGTAGAATTATCTGAATCATCCCTGAAAACATCTTTGAATGTATCTTTGTACGACATGATTTTGCTCTCTCCTTTTTAAACATAGCCAGAAACTTGAAATATAAACCTATTGTGAACAAACTAATTATTTTGCTGAATTGTCTCATGTTCCGAGAATCTAAAAAAGATACAATTAATGAAGTGTCATGCAGACAAATACTAACAGTGAAAATATAATTGCAAAGATATACTCATGACATCTTTTAGTTTAAATTGAAGATTAACTTGTCAAGAAAACAGTTTGTATGCAGCCGAAGATCAGAAAAAAACAGAGAAACTTATGTAACCTGCCAATTATTTTGTATGTGTTATATTTTGATTTTTTTTTTTTGCTAAAGTTTTCAGTATCCTTTATCTTTTATGTAACTTTAAAATATTTTCTAAACTTCATATTTGAGAATAAGAAAAATAAGAAAGCTTTGATATAAGCCAGGTCAATATCTACAAGGAGTAATAAGACTAAATAACATGGTGGCTCAGTGGTTAGAACTTCTACCTTGTATTTCTGAGTTTAGTGCATACCTGAGCAATATCTGGAAGGAGTTCTCCTAGCATCTATCTGGATCTGAAAACATCATATCTAAATACATGCTGGCAAGATGGATGGATCCTGATGAAAAGCCTTTACCTTTGCTGTCTAGACTTCCTTCAGAAATCCATTTCCATCTTTTTAGGATCCTGTAAAACTACTTTTTTTGAAAATGACCATTTCCTTGCAAACTGGAGGCTGCATCACTCTAGGGCCAACACATACTTGAATAAATCACACTGCAAAGTCCATATTGTGTTGCCAAAAGCTCATGAACTGTACTTTTCTATAATTACCGCCTGCCCCATGTAGGTGTTAATTTTTGCATAGACTAATGCGATATTAAGCGCGTCTAATTGTTTGTGAATCATGCGTTAGTATTATTTCTGTGCGAGAATTAGCGCAATGCTGTAAAATTAACGCATGCAGTTGCGCGCTATTTAACGCACGCGCTATGGGACTTAACACATGTGGTAATACGAATCACACGGTTTTTTTTGCGTCAATTTTAACGCAAAAAAGCATGCGATAAGCGTTATTGCACCTTAGTGAATCAACCCTACAGTGTCTTTGTAGTACAGTCTGACATATTCATGGGCACAGTTCTGTGGGATTATGGGCATGCACACATGATTGCAGTCATGCACATGCAACACTTATACAAACCACATAGCAATGCTAAATTATCTTTCTTCTTGAGAAATGCCTATCCTTTTCCTGTCTAATATACCTGTTATACTGACGTTTCGCTCACTTTTCAAATCTTGCTGAAATGTTGCAGCCGTCCCTGCCTTTGATCCAATATTCCTACTAGTTGTCATTTGGCTTCCCTGCTTCCCATGTACCTATTTTGGGTGTTGCAATGTAGACAGAGATTGAAAAACCAAAGAGGTTAGGGTGATGTATATAAGTACACAGTTTACTATTGGTGCAAGTTTCAAAGTGTAAAACAAACACAAAACAAAATATTTTGTCCACAACTCAACTAAAGCTGACCATGCATTAAAAGAAATGCTTGTTTGTTGAGGTTGCCAAATGAGCAGATCTTTCCCCAATATGCCCACCTTGAATGCTCACCTTAATGTTGGCAATATCAGACTGATCATAATAGTGGGGATATAGGCTGGTGGAGGAAGAATTGCAGCAATGAGTCGATGTGACAAGATTTTTACGCCTGTCCGATTTTTGGGTAGGTAGTCCTGTCGCAGTGCCCTATACACAGGCAGATAAACTGCTGACTTGGACTGAAGGAACAAAATCGACAGCTAAAATCTGCCTGTGTAAGGTCATCTTTAGTTCGCTGGTGTTGCTTCCTTTTGCTCCTCCTGTAGCTGACATAAGCAAATGTATACTTTTTAAAGCAAAAATTTGATACTAAATAAGCTATTTTAATGTATTTAATGTTGTGAATAAATTTAGAGAATGTCTGCAGATGGCACATATAAGGCAGAAGTGAAAATTTCAAATAACAGCAAAAAATTCAGTGAAAATAAAACCACATTTTAATGGCTCAGAGATTTTTTCAAGACATGATACAAAACAAATTCAAATGTATACTATACCACACAGTGACAGGGTACATCCTAGTGCCTCTCCTAACGCGTTTCGCACAAAGTGCTTCATCAGAGGAGGTGAAAATGAAAAGTGAAAATTTCCTTGCATACACAACGTTGAAATGAAAAATGAATTGGTTTGATTAGCTTACTGTTAAGGTGGTGTTTATATAAAGAAACACATTTGCTTTGTGCTGTACACAGACATGCATTAATAAAACAGCACTGCCTTTATAATCCACAGCATCCTTGTCAGAGACAAATGCTCCTTGCAATGTAAATTAATTTTAAAAGACTGTTGCCTGATTCTGGAAGGTGTTCTATGGGAAATCAAATCTATGAAAACACGGGCCATTGTAAATTACACATTACAAAATTAGTGTTGCAAATTAAGACACCATATTGTGCATATAAAATGTTTCTATCTTCTTTTTATTTAAGTGGTTACACTAACCTTTGACTAATTGAATTTAGAGGCAAATTAAACATCCCAGATGCTATGGAGATAAGCAATGGATGTGTAACTTTTTGTGTGGGGACAGCTGACTGACTAATTGGATTTGCTTTCCCTTTACAGAGACACATGCAAAATCCAATTTAATGGAGGGGCTTGATTTTATATCTCACAATTTCCCTGTTTTATAATCTCCTAATAAAAGAGTGCTAGTGCAAAATCAGATAACTTCAGGCTTTCATAAACATATAAACATCAAGAACTGATAAAAAGGAAACCCCCCTGCTGTTAAATGGGCATTACCAGAATAAATGCTAATTGAACTTCATTCATTTAGTTTAATTCTCAGGTCAATAAAAAGGAACTCAGCTATATGCATATCATAGGAAACATGATTTTGAGTTTAAACATTATCTGTAATGCCGATCAGGATCATAATTAATATTAATAATAGTTTTATTTTTATTATGAACCTTTAGTGAGAATGATCAGCAAAATACATATAGATAACAATGGGTCTCTCCATGACAACTTACAACTGGGAGAAAAATTCTACAGTTATTTGCCTTTGATTGGAGGGAGTAATAATATTTTTTAACTTTTGAAAGGATGAAATAATTTACCAAAGAGGTTCTTATATGTCTAAACTTAAAAAGAGGACTGGAAGATCTTGAGTATTTAAGTGGAAACAATCAGCAGTTAAAAATCTCATGTTAGCAAGATCATGCTCTTAACGTTGTTGAAATAAACAAAAAAGACAAAAAACATAATGGAAAACATTGGGCAGTTCAAATATAGAATGAGTGCCAATTGATAGGCAAACTACAGTACATAGAAATACATGTCAACTGTGGTGATCCACATAAAGAGACACTTAAGGAATGACATACAGCTGCAATTGGCTTACAAATGCAATTATTGATAAAAAAAAATTAAATCCCCCCTAAAGTAGCATTGTGATAGTGCTGTTGGATCTTTCCTAATATACACAACATGGGCAGCATTGTGGTGCAATACGTAGCGCATGTATTTACAAAAAACAGGGGTTTTCAGTTACAAAATTATGATCATAAGATTGGTAAGCCACCATACCACGTCAAGGTAAACCCCGTATGGTGGTCCTATCTATTTACCTCTGGTCATATTTTTCAAAGGCTGGCACTCCCGTGCACAGTAGCCATGGTGCAATATGTAGCACTGATGTTTCGAAATGATGGGGTCCTATGTTCAATTCCAGCCAGTGCATAGCGTAGTTTTTATGTTCTCCCCATATCTGTGTGGGTTTCTATTGGGTACTTTGGGTTCCTCCCACACTCCAAAAAACACAGAGATGGGTTTATTTTCTCCTGACCATAGACTGCATGAATGTAATAGAGGCCTTATATTGTCAGCTACACTAGTCAAAAACTAATGCCAATGATGTATAATCTTTGTGAAGCGCTGCAGAATATGCACTATACAGGTATGAGATACATTATCCATCTAGAAACCCATTACCCAGAAAGATCCAAATAATGGATGGCCCATCTCCCATATAATCTATTTTAATCAAATAATTAATATTTTTAAAAATGATTGCCTGTTTTCTGTAATAATAAAACTGTACATTGTATTTGGTTGTACCTAATATATAATTAATCCTTATTGGAAATAAAACAATCCTATGAATGAATGTTTAAATGATTTTTAGCAGACTTAAGGTATAGTGATCCAAATTACAGAAGGATCCCTTATCCAAAACACCCCAGGTTCTGAGCATTATAGATAACAGGTCCCCATGCCTCTGGTGAACCTCAACCAACCAGTAAACTGGCAGACTTGTATGTATGCACACACAAAACTTTCAGTAATTCTTTGTCCATTTATCTAATAAGTACTAAGGTTCTTTAATTGATCTTTAGTGAAACAGTACAAAAAGAGAATCAATACAAGGGACAGGGGCTGTCAAACTTACTGGGTTTAAGGCCATGATTTTGTGGATCATTAACCTGGAAGCAAAATGTTATATACATCTTTATAAAAATTCAAGCCATGGGCCGCTTTATAAATGAAATGCCAAAGGTAAATGTTCCTTATCCCAATTTGTCTGTGGGGAAAGTTGATATTTAGTAAGTATCCTGAGGTCAAATGTAACCTAACCTCCATACACACATACATACACTCATACTAAAGATATTTTAAAATGAACTGAGAAATAAAATATATCAACAAGCCTAAAACATGCATGCATTTTTCCTTGGATCTTATACAACATTATTACATATTAAAGGAAGCGTTATTTAAAATAAATTAACTTAAAATGGTTTTATACTCCCACCCCCCCCAATCATTTAATAAACACAATCCTTTCCATTTCCCATGCTTTTTTGGCTATGGTGTCTGTCCTTCACCCCTCATATCCAATCACTTATCAAATCATGTCACTTTCACCTAAGAAATATCTCCAAAATCCGATCATTTATCACCCAAGATGCTGCCAAAATTCTTATTCACTCTCTTATAATATCTCGCCTGGACTACTGTAACTCCCTATTAATTGGCCTTCCCCTCCAAAGACTGTCCCCTCTCCAGTCCATAATGAATATTGCTGCCAGGCTCATACACCTCTCCAACCGCTCTGCCAATCCCTGCACTGGCTTCCCCTACCATCCAGGATAAAATTCAAGCTATTGACCCTCACATTTAAAGCAGTCCATAACTCTGCCCCACCCTACATCTCTGAACTCATCTCTAGGTACCATCCAACCCGCTTGTTACGCTCCTCTACTGACCTGCTCCTCAACTCCTCTCTCATTCCCTCCTCACACACTCGCATTCAAGACTTTGCAAGGGCTGCCCCCCTTCTCTGGAATTCACTCCCACAAACTGTCAGACTTTCTCCCAATCTCTCTGCCTTCAAGAAATCTCTAAAAACACATTTATTTAGAGAGGCTTACCCTAATCTAGTTTAGCAATACCCTGTGCCCCACCTCTCACAACTCTGGTCATGCCCATTCCCACACCTTGTGTCTCAACCCTTTCTCCTTGTAGATTGTAAGCTCTTTTGGGCAGGGCCCTCTTCACCTCTTGTATCGGTTATTGATTGCTTTATATGTTACTCTGTATGTCCAATGTATGAAACCCACTTATTGTACAGCGCTGCGGAATATGTTGGCGCTTTATAAATAAATGTTAATGTAATGTAATGTAATGTAGACAAGAAAGCAAAATAATATTCCAGGGTACTTAAAGATTTATTTTTATAAATGGTGGAAGTAATTGGGCAGCTTCATTCTGCATCTCTGATTTATTGTGCACTGTTGCAGATACATTTTTCACAGTTCAAAAGCAAAATGACAGAACATAAATGAATGTGTGTTGTATTTTTTGGAATATTATATGCAACATTTTCTCTCAGGAAGCATTCTAATCTGTTATCATTTAGAATATAGAGATGTGTATTACAGTATTTCATCTAGGAAATCATTTCTTATAAACCAGTATAGATGTATGCCGTGTAAATCTTTCATCTGGAACCTTAACAAATACCATGCTTTTATTCTCAGGATTGGAGAGTCAGATCTTATTTTGTTGTTTTATTCAATATACCAGAAAAAAACCCACAATTAATAGAATGGAGATATAAACTGTTTCTTATCCTTTAACAAAACAAATGTGTTTGTTGTAACCAATTAATGTCCCTATGTTATTATACAGGTATAGGATCTGTTTTTGGGAAACCAGTTTTCCAGAAAGCTCCAAATTACGGGAAGGCAAGCTCCTATAAACTCCATTATAATCAATTTATTTCCCTTTTCTCTGTAATGATAAAACAGTATCTTATACTTGATCCTAACTAAGATATAATTAATCCTTATAGGTGGCAAAACAATATATTGGGTTTATTCAAATTGGGTTTATTGAAATTATTTTTAGTAGACTTATTGTATGGAGATCCAAATGACAGAAAGATCCCTTATCCAGAAAACCCCTGGTCCCAAGCATTCTGGATAACAGGTCCCATAGCTGTACATAGGTGATGGATAAAATAATGGAAACACCTATGACTTTCACATAAAGTGTTCACTAACCTGGTCTTTCTTTTCTATTTAAAATCTGACCACAATGGATGAATTGATACATTTGTGTCACTGGATACAACTGATAAACACAGTACATTGAGCATTTAATGTAAAGGGACAGCGACAACATAAAAAGTATTTAAATGGAAACAATCAGCAGTTAAAAATCTCATGTTAGCAAGATCATGCTCTTAACGTTGTTGAAATAAACAAAAAAGACAAAAAACATAATGGAAAACATTGGGCAGTTCAAATATAGAATGAGTGCCAATTGATAGGCAAACTACAGTACATAGAAATACATGTCAACTGTGGTGATCCACATAAAGAGACACTTAAGGAATGACATACAGCTGCAATTGGCTTACAAATGCAATTATTGATAAAAAAAAATTAAATCCCCCCTAAAGTAGCATTGTGATAGTGCTGTTGGATCTTTCCTAATATACACAACATGGGCAGCATTGTGGTGCAATACGTAGCGCATGTATTTACAAAAAACAGGGGTTTTCAGTTACAAAATTATGATCATAAGATTGGTAAGCCACCATACCACGTCAAGGTTAACCCCGTATGGTGGTCCTATCTATTTACCTCTGGTCATATTTTTCAAAGGCTGGCACTCCCGTGCACAGTAGCCATGGTGCAATATGTAGCACTGATGTTTCGAAATAATGGGGTCCTATGTTCAATTCCAGCCAGTGCATAGCGTAGTTTTTATGTTCTCCCCATATCTGTGTGGGTTTCTATTGGGTACTTTGGGTTCCTCCCACACTCCAAAAAACACAGAGATGGGTTTATTTTCTCCTGACCATAGACTGCATGAATGTAATAGAGGCCTTATATTGTCAGCTACACTAGTCAAAAACTAATGCCAATGATGTATAATCTTTGTGAAGCGCTGCAGAATATGCACTATACAGGTATGAGATACATTATCCATCTAGAAACCCATTACCCAGAAAGATCCAAATAATGGATGGCCCATCTCCCATATAATCTATTTTAATCAAATAATTAATATTTTTAAAAATGATTGCCTGTTTTCTGTAATAATAAAACTGTACATTGTATTTGGTTGTACCTAATATATAATTAATCCTTATTGGAAATAAAACAATCCTATGAATGAATGTTTAAATGATTTTTAGCAGACTTAAGGTATAGTGATCCAAATTACAGAAGGATCCCTTATCCAAAACACCCCAGGTTTATAAAAATAAATCTTTAAGTACCCTTGAATATTATTTTGCTTTCTTGTCTACATTACATTACATTACATTAACATTTATTTATAAAGCGCCAACATATTCCGCAGCGCTGTACAATAATCAATTTATTTCCCTTTTCTCTGTAATGATAAAACAGTATCTTATACTTGATCCCAACTAAGATATAATTAATCCTTATAGGTGGCAAAACAACATATTGGGTTTATTCAAATTGGGTTTATTGAAATTATTTTTAGTAGACTTATTGTATGGAGATCCAAATGACAGAAAGATCCCTTATCCAGAAAACCCCTGGTCCCAAGCATTCTGGATAACAGGTCCCATAGCTGTACATAGGTGATGGATAAAATAATGGAAACACCTATGACTTTCACATAAAGTGTTCACTAACCTGGTCTTTCTTTTCTATTTAAAATCTAACCACAATGGATGAATTGATACATTTGTGTCACTGGATACAACTGATAAACACAGTACATTGAGCATTTAATGTAAAGGGACAGCGACAACATAAAAAGCAAAAACTTTATATTATAGGGCTCATTTACTATGGCTAGCCATAATTGCGAAGAAGAAGTACTAATTTAACAATGCAAGCATATGTAAAGTAGTAAGACAGAAGCAGAATTCCCCATGTATTGACATTATTCAGGAAGTCACTTGCATCTGTACATACTCGTTTGCAACTTTTAGATGCACTGGAACCCAGGAAATTATCTCCTTGGGCATTTTTTAAACATTTTACTTGGGAAAGAATATATGTGCAAGAGTTTTTCTAGCAGTGTTCCTCTTTTCCATATTTATGATCTAAAATAGAATTATTAAGCATTGATAGTAAACATGAAATCTGCATTAAGATACTATGAATACAACATTGTTTGCCCGAGCAACCATATGCCATAAATAATGATTTAAATAAATTGTTTAATACATTAACACATTAAATCTGTAGATTTCTAGATATCATTGTGCAGGTTTGGTCTTTTCCGCACAAGTTGCAGCTTTAACGGTAAACATAAAAGCTATTAAATAAGATTTCACGGGCTTCATTTCCCATAGTGTTTTCTGGGCATCAGATTAGATCACCATTAAAAGCCTTCAGATACACTCAATGTAAAAATATCCTTTGAGTCTCAAAAGTAGAAAGAATCAATTTTATAGAGGACATTTTGATGCAATTTGGAGAGAGTTCAAATCAATTTCACCATGCAAGGAAACCTATCTTCTTTCATTTGCATATTGTGTTTTTTGTTTTTCTAGAGCAAACCCATCAGCTGTGACATATTGTAACATCAACCAAAAGAAATGAAACCGCTGAATGAATAGTCCCTTTTCAGATAAAGAATAACAGGGAAAAGATTGTTGAAGTAAAAATTAAGTTGAAATATTGAAAGCCTAGGAACATAAATTGACAACATTTTTTCCATTCCGGAATGGCACAGTTCTGCTGCTAACAATTTAGTTAAGGTATGAAACAGTGACTTTTAAAAAATGTAATCGTGTTCCATTTCCCCTAAAATTCTATGTTCTAATACCTATGTAAACTGTGTGAAATACAATTCATTGTACAAATATATATTCATTCAAAAGAGAAATTATTTTAAAAAAATTTAAATAATATACTAATTTATTATTTGTTTCATTTCTAATTTACTAGCACAGACATATGATACATTTACCAAGGAACTACAGAGCACTAGCAGATTTTTGGCATAAAGCTTTTTTCAGGCCAGCATGGGCTGCACCCATATGCTCTATTATTTCAAGCTTAATATATGTCCATTTTGGCAAGAGAAAAAATGCTGTTAGTAAAGTAGTTCTACATCTCCAGAATATAGATAATTAAATGATTCATATGAATTCTAGGAAGTCAAAAGAGTTATTCTTTACCTGTGTCTATTTATATATGCTGTGTTTAAAGGGATACTCTCCTGATTTTCATGGTATACTTTTTATTTTTAAATTACACTGTTTACATAGCAAATAATTCACTCTACCATTTAAAATGTTATTCTTAAACCAACAAATGTATTTTTTAGCTGTAATATTGGTGTGTTGGCAGCCATCTCAGTGCATTGTGCCTGAGTCTAAGCTTTCAAAATGAGCCAGCGCTACACATTAGAACTGCTGTCAGATAACCTATTGTTTCTCCTACTCCAATGTAACTTACTATTGAGTGCTATTCTGATATCTACTGGGAGCTGCTATCTTGCTCCCTTCCCATTGTTCTGCTGATCGGCTGCTGGGAGGGGGGTGATATCACTCCAACTTGCAGCTCAGCAGTAGTGATGAGCGAATCTGTTCCGTTTCGCTTCGCCGAAAAATTCGCAAATCTTTGAAAAGATCCGCGAAACGGCGAAAATGTCGCACGCGGCTTTTATTTTGTCGCGCGGCTATTGTTTCGTCGCCCGCGGCTATTGTTTTGTCGCGCGGCTCTTGTTTCGTCGCCCGCGGCTCTTGTTTCGTCGCGCGGCTCTTGTTTCGTCGCCCGCGGCTCTTGTTTAGTCGCACGGCTCTTGTTTCGTCGCCCGCGGCTATTATTTTGTCGCGCGCTATTGTTTCGTCGCCCACGGGTATTATTTTGTCGCCCGCGACTATTCTTTTTTGACGCCGGCGACAATTTTTGGACGTGCGGCGAATTTTTCCGCGGCGAAATTTTTCATCCGTTTCGCGAAACAATCCGCCAATGGCGAAACGCAGAAATTCGCCGCGAATCCATGCCTGGCGAAACTTTTCGCCCATCACTACTCAGCAGTAAAGTGTGACTGAAGTTTATCAGAGCACAGGTCACAAGGTTGTGGCACCCTGGGAAATTAAGAATATGGTTATCCCCATGTGAAATTTCAAAATGAAATATAAAAAAATCTGTGTTTTTGAAAAACAGATTTCAATGCAGGATTCTGCCCAAGAAGCTCTATTAACTTTAAGGGGGTGGACTGGAAGGGTGCCCCAGGTTAGGGTAGTTCTTCAGTACAGGATCATATGTGTAATAATAGTTGATTTAAATCATATGCTATTTTGCAGTTTAGCCACTAAGTGGCAGAGTTTTACAAGTTTGTGAAAATTAGATGTAATAGAGCCTTCAGCCACTAGAGGGAAACAAAGGGCAGAAAGTATATAAGCAGGATACCACACCCAGTTTGGGGCTTTTTGACAGCAGATTGGCAGGATAGACAGAGAGGGTGTCACAATGAGAAGCACTAGGTGTTTCAGGCAGATAGGCTGTTTAGCATGGGTAGCCCAAACCCAGCCAGGAGTGAGATGGCTTAGGAGCCTTTGCTATGTCACAGTAAGAGATGAGCTGTCAGTGTTAGGACTAGCAGAAAGGCCTTTGGCAAAGGCATTGCCAAAACGGGCAGAGGGGCATTGGAAGAAACCGGACTGTTAGGTGGACAGGTGGGGAGTGAGCACCCAGCGGGGGTGACATAGAGTAAGGCTAGTCAGGGATGCAAAGGATGCATGAAAAGGATGCAAGTGAACGGTCTGAGGTTGGGGAATGTAATTTCATTATGGTGTCAGCCTTTCTGTGTTGCCCAGTAAAACTGAATGCTAATTGGGACAGTACTGTTGGATATATGTGACCGGAAGGAATCTGAATAAATGTTTTGTTAACAGCATTTATATGTGTGGCCATTTGTGCTACAAACTGATGCGTTTTTAAAAAAAAAACACGTTTTTCCTTTAATTTGCTACACATATTTCCAATAGTCAGATCTTTTTTATTACTAGTGATGAGCAAATCTGTCCCATTTCCCTTCACCATAAAATTCGTGAAACAACAAGAAAATTAATGAAACAGCGCCCGCGCCCATTTTTGACACTACTGTACCCAATTTGATGCGGTCACAACTTTTTTTAGATGTGCGCTACATTTTTCCGCTGTGAATTTTCATGGAAAGTTTCGCGAACTTCGCCAATGGCGCAATGCGGAAATTCGCTGCAAATCAATACCTGTCGAAAAAATTTGCTCATCACTAGTTATTACTGATTGAAGAAATAAAGTGTTGTCAGACAGAAGTATCAGTATAATTTTAAACTTCTTTTTGTATGTGTAATTTTAAAGACACATTTTTCACTTACCAAACCACCCCATGCAAGCAGTAGGAACTTTATCCATATTATAGGCAAAATTCTTCCCCTTTAAAACTGAAGTCTAAAGCTGGTCATACAAGGGCCAAAGTGAGTTATATTTAACCTAATGTTCTATAGGAAAAGCATCTGAATATTCATTGAATGAAGTGTGGCTTGTGGTTCTCTAGGTTGACAGATGTCAGACCAGTTGACCAAATTTGGTTTGGTGAACGCAAAGCGTGAAAATGTGTATGTATGTATATTGCAGAGTTAAAATTACATTTTCTTTCATTTTGCAAACATGAATGTTCTTTATTTTTGCTTTGAATCTCCTTTAAATAAAGAGCTGAGAGAACAGCTAGGAATATAATGGTATAAACAGATACTGACATATCTATAATCTGCAGCTACTGAATAGCTTCTTGTTTCTCAGATAAATTTTGGCATCTTTCTTAGTTCAGTAAAAATATAAATTTCTCCAATAGCTTTTCTATTAGACAACTACATCTGCTTCACAGCTGCTCTCCATGCACGAGTATTTAAAACTGCAATAAATTAACTGTGTTCCGTACCATAAGAAAACCTTTGTGGTATTGCAACTTTATTTGAAGGGTTGATATCACTTCCATTAAAATATATAGAACCTTCCTTGGTAGTAATATGCTTTAAGCTCGTAGAGAAACCCCTTTTTCACTGAATAAACCATTTGAATAGTACGGCAAAAGAACAAAACACTGTAAATCAAACTCTCTATTGTTAAATAACTGCACCAAACTAACATGCTAAAGATTTCCTGTACACCCCATTCTATCCAGGACATTTCAAGGTCATTAGCATTGCCAATAAATCAGAATGTTTGGAAACTTGGGGTTTTCCAGATAAGGGATCTTTCTGTAATTTGGATTTCTATACTTTAAGTCTACTAAAAAAAAATTGTTTAAACATAAATAAACCCAATAGGACTGTTTTTCCTCCAATAAGGATTAATTATATCTTAGTTGGGATCATGTACAAGGTACTGTTTTATTATTACAGAGAAAAAGGAAATCAACTTAAAAAAAAATGAATTATTTTAAAAAATTGATCCTATGGGAGATGGCCCTCCTGTAATTTGGGGCTTTCTGGATAGCAGGATTCCAGATAATGAATGACATGCCTGTATATGTTCCGAAAAGGAACAAATCCAAAAATTGTATTATTAATATTCTTGGTTTTAAATATGAAAGAGTGTGTACCTAGTGGGACCTAGTATGATACTTCAGTACAGGAACCATTATATTGCCCTGTGTTTGGGCTGATGGTTCATTGTGAAATTATTGTTTTTTTGCAAGTTGAGAAGAACTTTGTGAATCTGCACTTGAAATATGAATATTTACTTCAATGAACTTGAGTAGAAAAAACTTGAGGAAAAAAAAATGCCCACCAACTATATGTATTTGAAATAAGAAAAATCTTGAGGAAAAAATGCCCATTGACAGTGCATTTGGAGCAAGAAGATTCTTGAGAGAAAATGTTCAATGAGAACAGAAAAATGAAACAGAGAACAGAAATTAATGTGTGTTTTTAAAAGAAAAGTAAACCCTAAATGTGCATATGGCTAGAAATGCCATATACTGTATTCTGAACTGACTGAACTGGCATAAAGGTTCAGCATCTCTATAGTAGTAATGATTCAGGCCTACACAGTTGTCACAGGGGGTCACCATACTGGAATCTGTTAATCATGTCTGCAACTCACATGCTCACTGTGCTCTAAGCAGCTGTTGGGAAGCTAATCTTAGGGGTCAGATCAAATTATCAAGCAGAAAATGAGGTTTGTCTGTCATATAAACTGATGCTACAGGGCTGACTATTAATTTCTGATGGTAATTGCACTGGTTTCTGAGCTGCCATGTAGTAATTATCTGTATTATGAATCAACCTTATATTGTGACATTTATATTCTTTATATACATGATATTGTAAGTCAGATCCTAAGCTCAGTAACTGACAGCAGTATAGAACATGTGCAGTGAATCAGCAGAAAAGAAGATGGGGAGCTACTGGGGCATCTTTGGGGGCACAGATCTTCCCTGCTAAAGGGCTGTAGTTGCCTTGGGCTTTTATAGAAACCCAAAACCCCCTGCTAAAGGGCTGTGTACAGAACCCCAAAACATAATGTACAAGATATCTAGCTTACATCTTTAGTTAAGCTTGAGTTCTTCTTTAAGTTACCTCTGTTAAGGTCAGAACAGTTCTTTTCAGCTGAGACTGCATTGGCCTTCAATCTCTAAAGCAGATGCAAGTCATCTTTACAATGATCCTTGAGAAGGAAAGCTGTCTGATATCTTTACTAAGCAATGAGTTCATATATTTTATTCAGCTGTTTTGTTTGACTTTCTCTGAAAACATTCTTATTCTGTATGCTGTAATTTATTTGGAAATGTGGTTATTATTAAAGAGAGACAGTGTTCCAAACTCTCAATCTATCCAGTGGATAAGCTGGTCATGGTGCTTTCCTTTGTTTTGTTTTCTTGCACAAAGAAACAGTATGATTTAACATTGCACCCTGTTTATAGTCAAATATGCACAATTTTCTATGGGCTGGGAAAGGAGACCTGTGGCCAGACCTTTTCTTTGGAACTTAACTGTCTATTTTTCAGTCAAGTTTCTGCTATTATCTGTTTATGTATAGCAGGATATTTGCAGCCTTTACCCTGTTTAATGTGAATGTATAATGTTTATGGAAAGAATAATATATATTTTTTCAAGACTAAAACTTTGTAGAGCACTTTCAGCAGATAAAAACAATGGATCTGTTATTTCTGGAATATGCTTCACTATTTTATTTGAAACATAGATTTGATATGAAACATTTTGCAGTGCATTGTATTATAATGCCATTATGAATGAAACCACTAAATGGAAGATAAGAAACTTAAATTCTTAAAAGGTTAATAATACACAGTTGTGTGTGTTGAACTGAATTCCCATTTAAAGTTTCCCATAAGTATCTTTAACATAGGCCAAACAGTAATTATTTTTCATATGGGGAGTACTTGGTGATTACAGAGGTGATGTATGGTGGTACAGCATTGTTAAATGCTTTAGAAATGATCTACTCTCTCTATATATAGATTGAAATGAAGGACCTTACACCTATACTTGTGGGACTAATCTGTTTTTCATGCATGTATTGAAGGCGTTCCTTACTCAGGACCCTCAACGGGTCAACCTATACTTCTGGCACTTCCCCAAGTATGAAATGGTTCTGCTCTGTCTTATTGTTGCACCCTTAGGTCCTTTATACAATTGTTAAACACCTACAGATAAGTTGACTTAATGTCAGCGACCATGATTCTTGATAGACCAGGGGCAGAAAAGGTATTTTATTAATTCAGCATCAAATAAGACCCACTAAGTTCTGCATTGCTTGGCAAGAGCATAACTATACCAATGTCTATCAAGGAAGAAATCTAACTCCCTAAAGTGAAAATTATATTTTCCATGAAAAACAAGCAGTTTTGCAAAAAGATCAAAAGGTTGGTTCAGAAAATGCAGTGGACTATTTTTTCCATCACTGTGTTAAAAACAGGTGGTATGCCTCTTTGATATCTTTTATTCTTTTTAAAAACTTTTGATACTTTACTAGAAATTGCACCTCTCCACAACTTGCTCAGTATTCTAACTCACCATTTGCTTCATAACCTTTTTTATTTGAGGAACTTGTAACTGATAGTGAAATATGGGTTTCTGTTACTGTTCTGTTAGATAATGAGCTTTTGTCGTATTTGATAAACCCAGTAGAAAAAGATTTGGTGTATGCTATCTTCAGAACCTCTTTCTGAAATGGAAACCTACCAATTTTCCATTTGCACAAATTACATACAGATTTATCAGACTGTGGCCCTGGTTTTGCAATTTATGGTTGATTTGAAGAAGAAATGTTATACAACCAAAGAGTTTAAGGGCGTTATCCTTGTATTAAATGATTAAAACCTCAAGTCTGTTGGACTATGTTATTAATATTGTTAAAAATGTGCAGACGTGAGGAAAATGCACCATATGTAAAATATACTAGTATGAATAATTTGATATCCTAGCATTTATCCAAATACCTAAAGAAGCTGGAAATACAGTATTTTCTTTAGAGGAATCCCTTTCACAAAGTTTCCAAAAAAGTTTTGCTGTTTGCAAAGAATCCAAACATAGCATTTGATAAGGCTTGAAAGCACTTTTTCTTTGCTTTTTAATAGTATTTTCATCTAGTATTAGTATGATTTGCTTTAACAGTTCACAGTTTATTCCCTACAGTCTATTTCAGGATAGGAATGGATAATTAGTATGTTAGATCAGGATAATGTTATCTTCCCCTTTGCCACATGATTTAGAAAAGTAAGCCTCTCAGTGCTATTGGGAGACATATGGAGTGTCTGAGTGCCTGAAGAGCATGGCAAGTAGTCTCTGGCCTGGATTCCATTTCCCACCCCGCCAGTCCATTCAGTTGTAAAGGATGGCAAGTGCAACAC
This sequence comes from Xenopus tropicalis, assembly GCF_000004195.4. NCBI lineage: Eukaryota > Metazoa > Chordata > Amphibia > Anura > Pipidae > Xenopus > Xenopus tropicalis. The sequence continues at coordinate 80,568,137 of NC_030679.2, forward strand.
GGAGCAGTTTATGTGAGCTTCCACTTAACCATAGTGAATATGTAGCTGTGTAAATGCAGTAAGCAAAATGAAATTTCAAGCGCAATCAGAATTTTTTTTTCCCCGCAATGCAGCTTTTTTCCCAGCATTCTATTGCCCTGTGGTTGCAATTAAGTGTTCTTTCTATCGCAAGTTGAAAACAATTGCATTGAACTACCATAATTTCTGGTGTACGCCGAGCAAGTGACATCTGTGCCAGGTTCTTTAGGCGCAAATTTGCTGCATCTATTGATGTCTGGTCAGGAGGTGGCAACATGCACACAGGACATGGGGGTACAATTATACACACTTCAAATCAATGCATTTCAAATGGTGCAACAATGGCCCTGTACTTCCTACATGATTAAGGCAAGTGTCAGATACAGGGTCACACTGGACTGGCGACCCGGATCCCTTCCGTGCTCCCCATTGATCACCCTCCCCCAGTTGCACCAAAGATACAGTAAGTATAATTTATGCATGCTCAGAGGGGGGCCCTATTGGAGGGGTGGGGGGCTGTGCTGGGAACCCATTGGGAGGGTGTGCCAACCCAACCCTGGTTAGATACAGTACATGGCTATGATGCACAAAAGCTCACTGCTCCTTGTGCACCAAAGTAGGAAAAACTGGAAAATTACTTACTTATCTGGAAGCAAGTGTATGTGCATTGTGCATGATGATGTAATGGATAAAATGCTGTACCCATTTAAGTACCTGTATACAGGTATGACATCTATTATTGAGAAACCCATTATCCAGAAAGGTCTGAATTACGGAAAGGTCATCTCTCTTAGACTCCATTATAAGAAAATAATTCTAATTTTTAAAAATTATTTCCTTTACTTCTCTGTAATAATAAAACAGCAGCTTGTACTTGATCCCATCTAAGATATAATGAATCCTTATTAGAGGCAAAACAATCTTATTGGGTTTATTTAATATTTAAATGATTTTTCAGTAGACATAATACCAGGTGCCATACCTGCACCAATATGTAAACAGCATCCTCACAATGTCTATATATAATACCTATTTGTATTTTGTTGAGTTTTTTTTTATTTTGGCATTGTAAATTAGCTTTATAGTGTATTCTGAACATACTCATACAACATTTTACTATGTTTGGGAAAATGTGCCTTGAGTGTTCTCATTTTATTTGCCGCTGTAGGGGCAAGAGAGTCTGTAATACTTAAAGCTACTGAACCCCAGATTGGTTTATCCTACTTCTGGAGGAGGAGGTAGTGCTAATCCAAGGCTTGCTTTGTAAGGGTTACATAAATGCACAGATATTTTCGCAATAATATGGAAAAATAAAGAAAACATATGAAAAGGATAAAAAAAAAAAATCACATAAAAAATAACAACCATGGCGTGATTATGTTCATGGTTATAACTGAACCACACCCAAGGCTTTTAGCTTTGAGAGCTTATTTTGTTCTGGTTTTGATATTATGTTTCCCTCTGGACTGTTTCTATAGAAAAGTTTTACCACTGTAAAAAATATATATATATCTAGAAAAAATACTGTGGTCATCCTCTGCCAAGTGCTCATTCAGTAATCTAATGATACCGACTGCTCTGGTTATGGAAATGTGCCTGCTCTCTTACCAAGGGAACACTAGTCACCATTTGTCAGTCTGGGTCTATAGACACGGTTTTAATGAATAAATAAATCCTTTTATGACAAATATAATTCTGTCCTCTCTGGATCCACTATGTGTTATAAATGTTCAAATAGAGTGATACTAACCTGAATGGGTGACTTTCTGATTTTCAGTATAATAGAAGGGGGTTTATGTGTGATTGTATTACCATTATTATTATTAGCATGCTTACTGGCCTGGCAACAAATTCCCAGAGTCCCACTCAGCTAGGCTTGTGAATTTATGGGCTACAAACTATATACACATTATTTATTTAGAGCTGAGCAGATCTGTTTTGCTGCCAGAACATATGAATTTAATGAAATCTACTCACATTCAATACTACACACAGGTATGCCATTTATATTTGCATGGAAATCCACAAACTGATCCCAAAAATTAGGAAATGTCAAATCATAAAATGAAAAAGTAAAGCGCTTTAACCATAATAAGTAAAAGAATTATCGAAGCGTACGCTGGACAATAAGCCACATAAATAGTTAATATCAGACATGGAAAAAAGAAGAGAAAGCAGGCATTATTCTTTTCAAGGCTAAGTATGCTGGACATGTGAGATCTTCTCCAGGGACTTCTGAAAGCCTGGAGAAAACACCAGCCTTCCAGTATGGGTCCTCTGCTAAACTTCAAAAGATATTTTAAGCAGTCGAGTATTTCCAGAAACATAGTGTATTTGTGCTTCATTTTTGGTTATGAAATTCAACGGTGAACTGTCAGGTGACAGTCAACAGCAACTGCAGAGTGTTTCATTATGGCAATGCTTGTCTGCGACAGCGGCTCCTTAAATCAGCAATACTGCTTAACCATAAAGAGATCTTTCTCATTACTATCACATGTATTTCATAATATGTCAATACTCCATGAATAATGTGCCCTATTTACATGACTCAGTTTGCTGTAAGCTTAATTGCTTTTCTTGAACTTTCTCTTTACATTTTGAACTAGCAAGCAATTACATATATACAATATGAATAAAATGCCTGGAGCAGACAGCAAGGAAGCCAAGAAATGTCCACCTAAAGATCACAAGCAATCCTTCTGATTGTATGCATTTTATATAACTACCAGCATATTTAAATCATGCAATGCCTTTTCATATGTTATTATTATTTCTTGTAATCATGGTTTATTATTATAATGATTTCCATTATAAAAACTGAAAGTTTGCTTTCATGAAGCCATGTACATTATTCTTTACCTTCAGGATGTATTTACTACTTCTGTTTATGAGGTAAAAAATTTACTTTTTTTGTGTCAAACCATCTGCCTCATTTACAAAACATGGGAGCAAAGAACAAAAAAACCAGAAGCAAAGTTCCCTGTTTTTTGTACTTGGCATATTGCCACATGGGTTGTACCCTAAGGCATAATTATTTGCTCTCCTAGAGTGGATCACAAAGAGCTGCACCTTGCTATAAATACAGCACTGTCATTCAGCAGGGGGTCGGTAGCATGTAGGTATTGTTAAAATGCCCCCTAGTTTGCACATCATTCCGACTCAGAGACTAGGGCAGGGGTCCCCAAACTTTTTTGCCCGTGAGCAATAATTAGATGTAAAAAATGTTGGTGAACAATGCAAGCATAAAAAATTTTTTCTAGGGGAAGACCAAAAAGGGCTGTGATTGGTTATTTGATAGCCCAATGATGACTGGCAGACAACAGGAGGCTCTGCTTGACAGTATACATGGTCTTTGTGCCTCCAAATTCATTACCACTGTTCATGCAGTCCCTGGAGGGGTTCCCCTTTATTGTTTAGTGTTTATGCCCCTTGCTGGCATTTTCAAGTGCATCATGTCTTCCTTTAGCAGCCCACTTGATGTCTGGCGGTATGTGTCCAGCTTCTACTTGGTTCACCTTGCCTTTACTTTGCTTATTGGTTCTGACTTCTGAAGTGAGTTGTTTCTCTGGCAGTTCCTTCACACAAAGTTTCTGGGCCCTAAAGGTTAATGCAGACTGGTAATATCAAGGGTTCCCTTGCTTCACAGAGGAGTGTGACCATGCCAGACCCTAATTACAGAATGTTACACCCCGAGAATCGATAAATGAGGCCACCTGTGTCACATTGTTTTGTGTATATATGTATAAAAATGAAAAATATGAATATAATATGCATAATGCTTAATAACAAGTAAAACTCATCAGTAGAAACATGGGTGCCCAAGCCCAGAGATACAGCTCGAGGAGGTAACTCATACCAAATAATGCAGCAGGCACTCACAGATCCACAAAGTGGTAAGAATAAAAGAAAAGTATTATTTTATTATAAAAACAAGTTTACAGCCTTACACATATTTATGCACAGATGCACTTAATCTTAGACTTTATATGCTGTGTATGCCCCAAGCAAATGACCCAGTTAATTTTGAAGGTTCTACACCAGTGCATCTTTACTAGATGACTTCACTACATTTGTTTCCTTGTATTTTAAAAAAAATGGTGCTATGGAAAAAAGCTTAATGACATACCCTTAGGCTGATGCCACACGTGGCGTTTTTACGCTGCGTTTTTTCTCAGCCTAAAAACGCCACACAAGCCACACATGGCGTTTTTCAGCCTAGAACTGGTGACGTAAGCAAATCCCGTTGCCATGGTGCTAATAGTGTGAAATAGCAAAAAACGCTGCGTATTTCTGCTAGGTCTGGCAGCTGCCGTTGCGTATACATAGGAATAGCTTGCTTTGCAAGTACTGGCGTATTTCAGCCTACGCTTGAAAAATCCGTGCTAAGGCGTTTTCTAGCGTATTTACGCTTTGTGTGGTTTGCTTAGAGTCTTTTCAAGTTATTTCTATGGATGATGATATCAGGCGTTTTTCAGCCGCCGAGAGAATTAGAAAATACGCAGCGTAAAAACGCCACGTGTGGCATCAGCCTTATCTAAATTCAACACAGCTGTTTTATTTGCGCCATTCAAGACAACTTAAGCTTTGACCTATATGTTGCCTAGTTTGTCAGCACTGCTTCTTGATTGAGACTGAAAGTATAAACATTTCATACCTCTTATTCTTACACTGGAGGCAAAAGCTGCACTAGAGACAAACTCTGGGGGTTAGATGATACGGACTTCTCTCTTAAAGAATAAGCTAATATATAAATTTATATTAAAGATTGCACAACATCTTTAAAAAGAAGATATAATACATTTGTAAGAACATATTTAAGAGAGGAAATTTGTTGGAAAATAATTTTCCTTGCATGTGCTACACATTGGGCAGAAGTAGAGTTGGTAGTGCTCATGGTTGTTGCTGAGCAGCACTGACCATTATCCCTCCATTAAACAGACTGGGGTGCCACTTCTCAAAGAAGTCTGATGGTTGTTCGATGGTTAGTTCAATGTGATGATTTTTCAAAGTCTTTCCTGACTGTCAAGAATGTATTGATAAATGAAGAAAACATTGGACTGTGAGGAATCAGCCGACAATCACTGAGTGACTCAAATTTTCTTCAGTACTGATTATGACTTACAGTTTAATTGACCAATAATACAATGCCTCTCAGTATAAAATAGCAACAAGCTAGACAAAAATACATTACATTTAAACTTTAATGACTGATTTACAGAAAATTTGCTATATACAGAATAAATATGTACCGGTATGTTGTATCCATACAGCAACTTCACATACAAAGATAATATTTTTAACATTTTGCTGTGTTGAGGACATATTGCATTGTACAGTCTATGCCATAGCATTAAGCACATTTGCAATGTTTCCATATTTTATCTCAAATGTATACCTAAGTTGAAGAAATTTATAAAAGTAAAACTGAGGGTCTTGTGTTTTGTTCATCACCTGTGCAAATGAATAGTGTTCATTAAATAAAGTGTTGTCATTAAATGTCATTTATGGGGATGATATGTCTCTCCTAGAATGCTTAATGAGCAGATGTGGAGAATAACAGGGCTGTGTTCACTCAGGCTGGAAAGCTAGTGCACGTGTTGTAAAGGATTGGGCCTAAAAGTAAGCACTGTGTCCAGAAAAAAGAAATAGAGAGGGGTGCAACTGGAAAATCTTGACATGGAAAAGCAAAATGAAATACCTGACTTTATGGATAGAATTGCCCTAACAGTGGCTTAGGAACTATAAAAAACAGGTCTCCTAAGTATTCAAACTTACAATGAACTATTCTGTTCTGCTGTCAGCAAAGTTAACTTTGTGGAAACCCCTGCTGAAATACAGGCACATACATGCTTAAAATTATCTTGTATTTTCACAGGTGTAAAAAATATATAAATTATGTGAGACCTTAATGTTTGCTCAATCCATAGCTGGTATCAAAAATCAAAAGGGAACTCATACTAGAATGGATACTGTAAATAACTAATGATTGTAAAGGAACCTGGGGGGCAGCGGGGATGCCCACCACCACCCCTCGTTTGCACACCTCATTTATATGGATGCGCCACATGACATCATCGTGCATGGCGCGAAATCACCCAACTTGGATTCTTCTTCCTGATTCCTAGGTGTGTTATTTCTGATTGAGTCATCGTGTTTTGACCCTTGCCTGATCTTTTCTTCGCCACAGAAAAATTTGTTACACGTAAAAAATGTTGTTGTGTGTCAAATTGCCCACGGTCGCTTCAAAATTGGGCTCAGGCTTGTGTGTTGCGTCAAAAATGGGTGCAGTCGCGTCAAAAAAGGAGGCGGTCACACAAAAAAGATATGGGCGACAAAAACATTGCGTGACAAATGCGTTTCGCAAATTTTTCACCATTTCGTGAATTTTTTTCCTTAAGGGGGCTACTGTCATGATTTTTATGGTATACTTTTTACTCCTAAATTACACTGATTACTAGTGATGAGTGAATCTGTCCCGTTTCACTTCGCCATAAAATTCACGAAACGGGACAGATTTGCTCATCACTAGTAATCAGTAATTAGTGTAATTTAGAAATAAAAAGTTTACCATAAAAATCATGACAGTATCCCCCTTAAGCAAGATTGTGAACAAAACATAGACAATCATATGCATGCATTTTACATGCAAGGTATTCAGAATGCCCAAAGCCTCAGTATATTTGACAAACTATGTGCAGCAGCAAAAGGGCACAACTGAATGGCGATAGGTGCAAGTCCTACGTGTATATTATTATCTTACTTGCTACACATATGTATGTGTACAAAGTAAAAATGTAATATCGTAGAAAAGTGACTGCAAATTAAGATATTTTACAGATATTACAGAATTAACAGATAATAAAGCATTCAGTTTATTAATCTTATTAAGGACTAAGCTGCATTTTGTAGCCATAATGAATAGTGTGTACAGTAATGCAAGCCCAATGAAACTCATTGCTGACTGAAAAAAACATATTAAGAAATGATATGTCTTGAAACAGCCTTGTTTACAACTTATTGCACGTCTTAAGCTTTTGATTGTGGCTTATTAGGCATATTTTCCTATTGATTGATTAGTTTTACTGGCAAAGCATTAAAGGTGGGCAAATAATGTCAAGTTTAAAGTTATATTAACATCATAGTTTTGTTGCTGGCAAAGAAATGCAGCAGAAAATATTTTCACCAGAGATTTTATAAATGTTGAATGAAATGGTGCAAATGATGCCAAAGGCTTATAAGAATGCAGGAACTTATCAAGCTCCAACATTTAATTATCCCTTCCTTTCTGCACCATTTGCTTTTATACACTAGTGAGTGATGTGGAATTATACATTTCGTTTTAAGGGATTATGGGATGTGAGACGCATCCCTTCTAAAGAATATGTGCCAATAACACCAACTGGTCCTTGTTCCATTATTCAGTTATGGAATTTGAGTGGTTATATGGTCTTCTCTGTACTGTTTGAGAGTCTCCCTGATTTAGCAGGGGTTAGGAGTAGTGATGGGCGAATCGAAACTGCAAAAAAAATCACAAAACAGTGAAAAATTAGCAGAATGTGGGTAGTGTGTAAATTTTTGATGCATGTGACTATTTTTATGACACCATGCCTTTTTTATGTGACGGCGTCCTTTTTTGACGCAAATCTTTGCGTCACATCCATGCCTGGCTTCACCTGCATTTTTTACGCGCAACTCAATTGGCATTTTTTCCTCAATCCAAATGCATTAAAGTCATCGGTGCTTCAAACATTGGAAGTCTTGGTGACTTTTTTCGTCTCACCAACATTTTTGTCTTGGCAATAAGACAAAGATTTCTTTGCAGCAGTTTCACAAAAAAATTTGCAGATAGCAGATTTCACTGCCAATCCAAGCCTGGTGAAAAAATTTGCTCATCACTAGTTAGGAGAGATAACTAAAATGATTATATAACACTGTATACTGAAATTAAATCAATATGTTGGGCGCTAGAAGACACAGAAGGTTCTCTCAGCCCTGTAGGCTGTCACAAAACAATCACAAAGCATCTAGAACAAGGAAATATTTTGAACATCTTTCAAACCATTGTTTTAAACCCACAGCCTATGAAATATCTGCTTCATTTTTGCTTTCAAAGTTAAATGGATATTTATAGTTCTTTCTAGACTTGAGAAGACGAAAATGATTTAATGTGTCTGTTTTCAAATAGAATATGTATTTAATCTTTTCCAACAGATCAGCATGAAACCTATAATCAAATAAAATTATTCTAAATGTTTAGTGGTTTGTTTGGTTTTGCTTTAAAACAGCAGTTAAATTGCCTTCACAGAGTACTGGAAACATGGTAAGTTCATTACCTGAATTGTACTGCCAATGCTTCTCTGTGCTTTCATTGTGTCTCATCTTGATTCAAGTTAATTGGCATAGCTCTTTGGGAGTTTTGTCAGTACAGGAGATACTTTCTCTGTTGGTAACATAAGGGTGTGATTGCTATTTCTCTCTGTTCTAATACAGAGCCAGTGCTTAGCAGTAGGCTTGTTGGAATAGGAAAGTCACTTTGCACCAATATTTGTCTCATGTCATTGATGGGCGAAATAATTCGGCAGGCATGGATTCGTGGCAAATTTCCACGTTTCACCATTGGTGGATTATTTCACTAAACGGGCAACAAAATTTGGTGCTTAACAATAAAAAATGTTGCCTGCATCATTTATTGACGTGCTGGAAACATTTTTTGGATGTACATTATTTTCGGCATTCCACAGATTTTTCGCTGTTTCGCAATTTGTTTCAGGATTCGCAGAGAAAAATGGAACAGATTGGCTCATCACTACTCATGGTTTTAATTAAATGTAAATAATAACACAATGTAATAAAATGCACTAATCGTGCCCAAAAGTGCAACCAATAAGATGTTTGCCTTTAACAGGTGACCAGTAATTTCTGCTTGCTAATTGGTTGCTGTGGGTTACTACTCCTGGGCAAAGTTAGTGCCTTTTTCTTTTTTTTTGTGACTTGAATTTTTTATTGAAAGGCATTTCAATGGTTTACATACATTATTAGAAAGTAAATAGTAAAAAAGATAAAGAGAGGAGATGGGGGAGGGGGTAAGAAGGAGATCAGTTCAGCATTTGTATTGTTTTAAAAATTTCCGTTTCTATGATGTTGCTAGTTTGATAGCACCAATGATCCTGTTGACCTAGGGGGTTGAGGCTAGCATTTCCCATGGGGCCCATATTTGTAGGAATTGTGGGGTCCTGTTTTGCAATTGGGCAATGCTTGATTCAAACAGTTTGTTACTTTTCACTCTGCGTTTGATTTCCATTAGTGTTGGTGGAGTTGAGGATTTCCATTCTGCCGCTACAGCCAGACGTGTAGCAGTGAGAATATGGTTGATCAAAGCCTGAGTGGATCTGTGCATCTGTGGGAATGGTTTACCTAAGAGGAACGTGCTTAGGTCTATTGGTATTGTAGTATGAAATGTTTTGTTGAGCAAGTCTGAGACTTCCAACCAGAGTGGGGTTATGATGGGGCATGTCCAAAAAATATGAGGTAAGGTGCCTATCTCCCCACAGTTTCTCCAGCATAACGGTGAATGGTTTGGAAATAATTTGTGCAATTTAGCAGGGGTATGATACCAAGATATTAATATTTTGTAAATATGTTACCTTTGTCTCAAGCAGGTTACCATCCGTCTTGCGTTTTCCCAGGTTGCGGCCCAATCCTGATCTGAAAGGGGCTGAGACAGGGCTGAGTCCCATTTAATCATATATTGATGTCTGGGAGGTGGATCTCCTTGTGGTTCAGATAGTAGTTGATATATTTTAGATATTAGGCCTTCTTGTGGTAGGCCAGATTTTTCAAGTAGTTCGAAGGCAGTATATGAGAATTCTTTCGCTCTGTCGCTATAGGGTCTCACAAAGTGCCTTAATTGTAGGTATTCAAAAAATTGTAGGTTCCTTTGGAGGGTGGTTTGCATGATGTCGGCGTAAGGGATTATCTCCTTGGTTCTTGAGTCCAGCAGGTCCCCTATGGTCTGTCAGCTGGTGGAAGTCCATTTAGTGATATAGTGGGGTTGAGTTCCTGGTTGGAAGTCCGGGTTGCAGAGAAATAATGCGTTAAGAGATTTGGGATTAAGCAGATTATATTTCCACCTTAGGGTATACCATATGGTTAATGAGTGGCGTGTAGGTGCTAGCAGGTCTGTCTTTGCCAGTGAGTGGTTTGAGTCTGACCATATTAGGTAGTTTAAGTGGCAAGCTTTTGAATAGGCATTTTCGATTTGGCCCCAGGTGCAGTTTGACTCCCTCTGAGCAGGCTAGTAGTTGCCTGATATGGGCATTAGTGCCTTTTTCTTACATAACTCCCTATAAATGCAAGTAAGGTTTGCATAAGGTTTCAAAAGTGAATTATGTAAAAACATAGGTGGATCAAGAACAATGAGGTTCTAGACAGAGTTGTGATTTAAGCCCCTATTTCACTGACAATGCAGTTGCTTGCTTAGAAATAAATTATTTTTTTCTCTTACTACTGCTCTAAGAGTATTGCAAAACCAAACCAAAGCTGTATGATACATGCTCCTATTTCCTTCTTTGTGAAAATATCTCCACTCACTGGTGGCACCAATAAATCAAATGGGTTCCAGCAGTGAATGGAGATCTTTTCACATGTTTATAGGCATATGCTTTGGGTGCCTTTAGAAGAGATCCTTTAGACCAGAACGTATTTCATACGGGATGATTTTTTTTACAGTAAGGTTAATATTAAATGTGTGACTTTCCAGTGGTAGCTGGAAAGCTACATAACAAGGCGAGACGCATAGTATCAGCTAAAACATTGATTCAACCAGTTTAGCAGAAAATATCCTTTCTCTGGGATTGCAACTAGAGCCATGGGGCTCCTGACATAGCTATTTAGATTAATGACAGTGATTCTGAGATGTCAGCAAAGAAGTTCCAGGGGCTGATCTGTCTGGTCACCAACCATATTTCCTACTGGGTACAAGACAAAGCCTTCCATTGTTCCTTATAGGAATAAGCAGCTGATGATAGTCTACTCTAACCGATGTGACCCTTAAAAAAAGTTCTAAATATATTTTAAGAAAAGAGTGAAAGCTCTTAGGTTACAAAAGAAAATCTGTCATTTTGCTTGCATTTTTAAGGATAAGCTTTGTTTTGTTATGATACTCTTTAATGTCTCAGAAACAAACTATAGTATTTATAAAGGGTTTCTGCTTTAAAACAGTTCTCACTTGTGTGAGCTATAAAATATATGTCATTGTGCAGTATGTGTAATAAAACTTCTTTCTAAAAATCTATTTTGCGCAAAAAACGCCCCAAGCAAATTGTAAAAATGTGCTATGCACCACTGAAAGTCTCAGTGTACCTGTATTAAGAAACTAATACTAACAATATATATATTACACTTCAAAACTTGAATTTTTAGTTTTGCAAATTTTTATGGGGGGTGTTGACAAAATACTGATTATTACAAGGTCTTGAACTAAAAAGTTCTAAAATATTTGGTTAAGAGAGTAAGTCAGAAGAAGAAAACCTCTGCTTCATCACTAAAAAAAAAGTGACACCATGGGGCTGATTTACTAACCCACGAATCCGAATTGGAAAAATTCCGATTGGAAAACGAACATTTTGCGACTTTTTCGTATTTTTTGCGATTTTTTCATCGCTGTTACAACTTTTCGCAAATTGTCGCGACTTTTTGTAACCATTACGACTTGCGCCAATTGTCGCGACTTTTTCGTAGCCGTTACGATTTGCTCATATCTTGTCGCGACTTTTTCGTATTGAGCGCTCGTAAACTGGCAAACTTTCAGACTTAGCATGATTTTGGAAGCCTCCCATAGGACTCAATGGCACTCTGCAGCTCCAACCTGGCCCAAGAAATGTCACGATACTGAAGCTTGAATGAATACGAAACTTTCGTACTCGGCGCGAAGGCTACGAAAAAGTCGCGACAATTCGCGCAAGTCTTGGCGCTACGAAAAAGTCACGACATTTTGCGAAACAGTCGTAATGGCTACGAAAAAGTCGCGTCAATTTCCGAAAAAATCGCAAAATACCGATCATTACGAAAAAAACGCATTCGGACGCCTTCGGAGCGTTCGTGGATTAGTAAATGTGCCCCCATATCTTACCTTCTTATTTGTATGGTTTTGATAAAGGAGTTTAAGTCACTTATCATGAAGAACATAATGGAAATAAAATTTTCCACGTGCTACAGTGCAAACAAAAGATGCCTTATACAAAATGTGGATTTAATGTATACATGTTGTGTTGGGCACTAGATGCTTTTAGTAAGTTTGCTCTGGATCTATAGCACAGGAGGTATTTTTAACTGTTCTACTTTGCCTCCTAAGAGAAGCAGGAACAAGATGCTACATAAGGCTTAGGCTATAGGTTACTGTGCTAACATTAATCACGCTGATAGTATGACACCAATAAATTACTAGACATATACATAAAAAACAACACAACACCAAAAAGTAAAAAGAAAGATTTTATTACTTATTATAAAAGAAACTTGAGGGATGAGAAGTATCCTTTAGTCCAGGTATCTGTCAAGCTAACTTTGCTCCAAATGTACTATATTGGTATCACAATATGTTTTCATGAACAGCATCAGCACCTGACATCCCCATTGCATTCATGATGGCACAGATACTGTACATTACTTTCAAATGAATAATATGTTGGATGCTTCTATAAATATTGCCTAACTACTCTTAAAAAATGCTGAAACGGTTGCTAAACTAACATTATTGACTAAATTGTTTTGTATATATAATCCCAATACAGCTAGTAATCAATAGTTGGTATGTTTAATTACATGCTTGCAATGGGTTCTACAATCACAATTATATAATCCAAGTGGTATTCATTCCAGTTATGTGGAACGTGCCACTGGAACAGAGGGATCATTTACAAACATTGGTGCTACACTGCACAAGTACACATGTCCATAGCAACCAACCAGTAATTCGTTTTAATCTACCACTTTAAAAAGAAAAGCAAAAATCTGATTGACTGCTATTGGAAACTGCACTCTAGCATTGGTGCAATTTAGCCCTAAGGTTTTTAGTCTATATTGCATCTAAAATACATACTAAAGGTTCATGAGTAGACAACCCTGGCTTTGTTTACACCAAATCTAAATCTGTGCTGAAGCTGCTTAACATGAGTTCTTATGGATTTATTTGTAAGGGCAACATGTATTTGCTGTTAAAGCATGATATACTATTACCACAAAAATAACATTATTAAGCGGGTTTAAAAATTGCTACTCCATACAAAAAAAGGAAGAGTTACTTTTAAACTTCTAAACATTAATTTATAATTTACAAAAAGAGCAACAGAAAACAACACCTAAATAACATAGTTCAATAAATAAAATCCAGAATACCCCATTTTAACTTAACCCACGTTTTGAGAAAAAAAATAAAAATATAAAAAATAATACATTAATACCACACAGAAATCCTTATCTAAAAGGGAACATTGTTCTTGCAAACATTTCCACCTGCTTAATATGACTGATATATAATGCTAGGCATCCTGACACTCTATAGTGCCTACTTCCCTTAAATAGGCAGTTCAGGCCAGAATTGTAGTTCTTATTCCCATGTTCCCTTGTTTATATCAAGATATGAGAAATTAATAAGGGTTGGTGGGGTGACAGGATCTTCCTACATCAATTACATCTTCTAAGCTTTTAAAAGTTCATAGGAATATAGTTATAAGGTATTTAATTCCATTCTGTTTTATTCAGTGCTATGATGCAACGCAGGATGTTAATTATCTTCCCTTCCTGTGGTAACCAAAATACCAGGTCATCTTGCACAAGTCCCATCATCCCAATGTAAAGGAACATCATTGTAACATATATACACAAAGAAGGAATAAATGCAGATGTCATTGTCAATAAAAAGATCAGTCTATGCTGATAAAATTCGAGCCCACTGATTCCTCTGCTCATGGTGTCTCCTGTTTCTGTTTTTTTTAATCTCCTGGACGTGTTTCCATTTGGCGCCACCTTTATTGCGTTGCCTCTTCTTCTCTTTGTGCCACATCTGCTCACAGTACTCATCCAGACTGAAGCTGGGACTACTGAGGAGCTGTAAATAATCTTTGTACCTCAGTCTTGACTCTGTTATTAAATCACGGCTCCGTCCCTCATCATCCTCCAACTTCTGTGTGTTTTCCATCTGTTCATTCTCTATTATTTTTACGTTGAGCTTTGTGATGGTGTGTATAAACGTGTGCTCTTGAGCCTTGCAGTAGTACATTCCTGAGTCTTTTTTCTGCAAACTGCGAATCAAAAGGCCGTAGTCTGTTTTAATGATTCTTTCATCAGATGTTATCTGTAGGCAATAAAAACAATTGAACATGAATTTAAATAAATAATGAAAACAGTTTATTGTTATATAAAGTTCAATTTATTTCAGCTTCTGAATGTACCTTGCATTTTTTCATTTTCATATGTACTTTAGCGATTTATTTGAAGGTCTTCCAAGAAAACCTACATTTGTATTTCATTAAACATAATACAGTAGTACCGCTTGTTCCAATAACTATATCATATATTAAATTTGAATCTGTCAATCACAGATGGGCTCCTAGGTTTTATACAGAATACTTGTTAGAGATTTTTATACATAGACTTTACATTATGTTTTCAGAGTTCAAATCTATGTTTGCTTTAGTTATTATTACAAAGAAAAGATTAGCAGCTACTGGAAGAAAATGTAGAAGACAAATTTAATTCATTTAGCTAACAATGAATGCTTACAAAGAGGTACGGCTGTAAACAATAAAGGGTGAAAACTGACAAAATGATAAAAGCCCAAAATTTTAGAAGCTGCTAAGCCATAAACCCCATTTATCAGTTAAAAAAACTACTAGTATATCTTTAAAACAGAAAAATAGTGTGAACTGCAAGACTTCTCAGAAGAGCAGCCCCTTTAAGATGCAAAAATGCTTATGGACTTATGAACTCTCTACATTTGCCAATAGCACACCAAAATGAAGTTGCTCTTTTTTTTTAATATGATACTGATAAAAAAGGCTCATTCTATATAACACAGTAAGAAGAAAATCAATAACAAAAACAGAGAACAAAGGAGTTGAACTTCATCACTCCAATAGCTGGAAGTCATTATATAAATTATAAAAAATTGTATAACCTTTCATTTTAGAGACCATCCTGGATAATATTTGCAAACCTGATGCCAAACATATTAGAAAAAAGATGAAATATGAATCCTGTACTGCCAAGTGAGGTTTAACCTGATGATAAATGAAGTGGAAAATTAATCCCTGATTACACAGAAAGTTGCCCTGCATCTTAACAATGTCCTGAAGACATGGAACTGCTTTATAGATTGCCTTTTTGCGTTGCATTGTCTCTGACACCTATGAGATGTCAGGGCCTCTTGCAGGAGAGCAGGAATCAATATGATGCATTCATCTTTGACTGAACTTCTGTTCACAGGCAAGATTTTCATCACTGTCAGAATGCAGTTGGCACATGCATCTGTCTCTGTACTGTTAGGAATATTGCTTATCTGATGGCATCCCAAGATTCACTTTTGATCCTTTTAGCATCAGATGATACATGGGCTACTAAAATGTAGAAAACATGTGCTTGTAATTTGTAGGTTAAGATCCCAACAGATGAAAAGCTAAGAGTTATTTTCTATATTTGGTTGCAGTATGAACCCTAAAGCTATTTGCTGTAGTCATTCATCATACTGCAGCTTCATAAATAATGTATGGCCAAATAATGAGATCAACGTTCTGTTTTCAATATCACTTGCTTTTAAGTAAACGTTAAAACAATAATCTATACAAACAAGTTAAAGATAGTGTTTATAGAGTTGGAGGAATAATTGGCATATTGTTTATTACAATGTTGATATGTCTATGATATATGTAAATAAACTTGGCAAATAACAGAACAACAACAGAGATCTGAAATAAGAAATAGTAAATATTAATACAAAGCACCAATAAAATTATTACGGTATTCACAATTTTTTTTTTATGATACTATTTATTTAGGATGCATTCGCCAAATTATTGTGTTGTTATTGTATCTTTAATTCTTGTGATCAGGTATATTAGTATTTACTTTATCATTCTGCCTCTATTTGCCTAAAGATCAAGATTCTTTTCT
Organism: Xenopus tropicalis; assembly: GCF_000004195.4. NCBI lineage: Eukaryota > Metazoa > Chordata > Amphibia > Anura > Pipidae > Xenopus > Xenopus tropicalis. The sequence goes on from NC_030679.2 coordinate 80,584,322, forward strand.
GATACATGATTTTTTTGCATGATCACGTGATTATGTTCTTGCACATATTCAAAATCTTGCCAACTAAAACCTCATGAGATTTTTATTTTTAAGGAAAATAGATTGTGTGACGCATTTACTGCAAAAAAGAAAGGACAATTGTTTTGTATGTTTTTTACTCCATTTGCAAACTGTGAACCCCATCAAAATACCAATAAATACCAATAAAAAAAAATTCAAATATTGAATAATGAAAGAAACAACTATTTTAAGTTTATTTGCTAACTTAATTTCTATTAAAAGCAGTCTATTATAATTCCAGTCTATTATCTGGAATGTGTGGGACCTAGGGTTTTTTAGATAAGGGATTAAATTGTTTTCGATGTATGCATTTTAGTAAGTATCAAGTACCAAACTACTGTTTATATTTCAAAGAAAAAGGAAATAATGAAATCTTCTCATAATAACATATTTCTGGATAAGGGATCCCATACCTGTATCTGTCTGTTTCTATTCTCTACCCTGCTGGAGTTTTGACTGACCCCTGCTACATACATGCTGTGTTATATATAGGCTCTACATGAGCAGATGGAGAGAGTAGCAAGGAACAGATACTTTTACAAATATCTTTTAAAAATCACTGAATATTTTGAATTAATGTATTTTAGAATGACATATTCATTCATTTTGAGGTTTTTTTTATTATTCTACTACAGTGTAATACAGTGTAAAAATAGTATACCCCTTTGTTCAGCATGAGTTCAATATTTGGGATTTACGCTGAAAGAAATTGTCGTTGTTATAAAATTAAAAATGTGGATTTTGTTTAAATTACAGAAATAATCAAAATTTATTTTAGCAAAAATTCTAATAAGTTATAATTATAAAACTAATAAGTTATTATTATAAAACTCTATAACAATCCTTGTCTCCCACATCCCCTTTTCAATGAACTTAACATATTTTATCTCTAGCTAGTGCTGGTTATTCAGTGATTTCTATTATACTACTGTGTTCAATGAGAGGAACCATTCTATTAGGAATTACTTGTCATTGCCTACCTTTTGTAGAAGTTTACCACATTATTTCTACTTTTCCTTTATAAACTTTTAAGCATTCTTTCTCGAAAGTGTCCCCCATGCTTAACATATGTTAAAGGACAATGAAAGGTTATTATAAATTAAAAGTTAGTCTAAAGGCATTCTTTTTAAGTACAGCAGTGTGAAGACTCCAGTGACATCACTGAAATCTCTCTGTCCTTCCTGTAGGTGCCAGTGGCAGCCTTCCTATTCTCTGAGCATGTGTGTAACTTGATCCTGTCTCCTGTTCTGAGCTACACATGCCCACCAGCCAATCAGAAGCAGATCTGCCAGGGGGGAGGGGGGGAGGGAATGAAACACATGTGCAGTATGAAGCAAGGAGGGAAAGGAAGGGAGAATACCTTTTTAGAGATGGCTGCCTGTTCTAGAAAATATGAAGTAAGTGTGACTGAGTAAATATTTGATTAGGTGAGCCAAAAGTGTGGCGTTTTTACTAAACAATAGGAGGACTATTGGGCAGTATGCTTTTTAAATTTTGACTTGCATTCTCCTTTAAGCCATCATTTTATTTCTCCCTCCCATGAATGGATCTCTCCCATATCTCTTGCCATATCCATCAAGTTTTAGGTTTATGCCACTAAGCTCCATATCTCATACTTTAAAAGGCATGGCCTACTAAAGGTTTTTTAACTAATATTTTTTCCAGTTAAACTCTAACATAAAGAAGGTTGTTGATGGGATATTGGATGTACTTAAAGCACTGGAAATTGTAACCAAAAATCACCTTTTATGATAGCTGTTATGAAGTTAAGTGCTAAATTAACATATATATTTATTTAATTTAAGATAATTGGTTACTCTCCTATCACAGGAACTTTGGTTCCTGCTAAGTTATTCTAAATTCATGCTCAGTAATATAAGTTGCTATCACTTGCACACATCTGTTTGCGTTTAATCTCATGGGATAGTTATGTGCAATTACTGTATGAATATAAGATAAACTTAGACTACATGTTATGTGTCATATGCCAGAAAATATATAAACACTTCATGTGAGATTAAACATTCGGATCATAAATCATGCTCTGTGTACCTTTGAATGACATCCCTTCTATAAATTAATAAATAACTTATTGATAAAAACATAGAGTCTTAATGTATATATATACATTAACAATCGTAGACATAAAAGTAACAGTTAATATATACATTATAAACGTATGTGATGCAAGCTATCATTTTAGACAAGACCTCACTAGTTCTGGATATTTATTTTTTTGTTCAAATATTGATAACATCTTGGCAAGGACCTTAGAGCAAAGGCAATCACACAGTTTAAGGCTCCATATTTTATTTAACATTTTTTAATTTAATATATGGGTCAAGATGACGAACTGCAACTTACAACGTATCTTGCAATCAAGATCCTCATACCCCCCATGTGGGTCTCACTCAGGCCGGCAGTATGCTAAGGGCAGATACACCCCTACCATAATCCATTATACCCCCCTTCCAGAGACAGGCAGATGGCAATGCTCTCCCTTCCCCCAGCTGCAGACAGTTAGACTTTGAGATAGAAACAGCTTATTACAGAAGTATAGGATCTATTAACCGAGATGCTTGGTTTCCCGGAAAGGGATCTTTCCATAATTTGGATCACCAAACCTTAAGTCTGCTAAATATGATTTAAACATTATATAAACCCAGCAGGATTGTTTTGCCACCAATATGGATTCATGCAGCTTAGTTTCCACACTTAGGCACTATTTTATTATTTTAGGGAAAGGGAAAAATCACTAGAATAGAGTTATTTGCTTAAAATTGACTCTATGGGATATGGCTTTCCTGTAATTCTATGATTTCTGTATAACAGGTTTCCTAATAAGGGATCCTACAGAGGTTTTTCAGCAAACTGCTAATTAGTTTTGACTCTTATCAGAGGAACAGGAAGTAGATTGTCACTTTACTTTCAATTTCTAAGGGTAATCATGTTCTCGTGGCTTCTTTCCTAGGGTGGCCAAAGAGAAAGAAAGACTTCCAGTAGTAATCATTATGAAAACAAAAAACTAAATTTACTGTTCTACCTGCAGCTAAAATATAATCACTAACTGGTTGCTTGTGTTACATCCCAGGTGCAAATGTGCCCAGTGTTGATAAATGACACCCATTAGGAGAAAGCTAACATTGTTATGCAGCACAGGCTGTCCATGTGTTATGCATTATAGTTTGCCTAATGATACAGACTAAGTAGTGCCACACATATAGGGACATATTGTCAGCAGAATGTGCATGTTGTAGATTTATTGTTTCTTTATCTGATTGCTTTACAGTGTAAAGCACAGAAACCTGTATGAGTGGAGTAAATGTTATCACACAAGAACATATCAGCTCAAAGCAAAAAATAAGGTAAGGGCAAGCTCACTGGAATTCTCCATTAAAATGTGCATAACTACGGACAATGTTCCCCCATCATTTATTAATAACTTGAGCCTGCAGGGGTATAGTAATAAAATATTTTTTTGTGACAGGTCTCAGACTGGTGACCAATTCGAGACCTGTCAAACCCTTGTTGATTTTGCTGTGGGTTATGAAAACATTTTTTCCCCTGTTATTGCTTAACTCCTTGTTTTGGCCTTGTTTGGAGAATTTGGTCTGTATAGAAGAAAACAAAAATAACAACACAATTGTCTCTCTTTTCATACACCTAGTTTGCAGAATATTTTCATAAGAAGAGTTTTTTTTTTTTTTTTAAATATATGCAATAAAATGCTATCGGAACCACAATTTGATGGGATGGGTTTTGATAACTCATTAAAATGAGTAAATCTTCATCTCTAAAATATCACCGCTCTCTTTGGGAGGGCAATATGCAATCTTCAAAGCATACCTTTCATTGTAATTCAGCATTCAGAGGAACAAATTCCAGAATGACTGATTATCTTTCCAGGAACTGAAGGCCTTGTGGAATGACAATAAGAAACTTTTCTATACTAAAACCTTTTAGCTTTCTCCAAGAATTATGCTGCACATTACATGTTTCTTTTGCAACTGGCATTGTTCATATCGGCTGGTTTTTTATTTAGTCATTATTCCCTACAGTGCTTCCAAGTATTCTGGTAATCATATTATAAATAAGTAATAAAAATGATCTCATTTTTCATTTTCACTGTAACTATTGCTATGAAAATTAGAAATAAAAGTTTAAGAACTGGATGATTTGCTTGCCAATAAATAAGCAAAGCATTGTAAATGCATTGACAAAATTTATTGCCAGAATTTAAGAATAATTTTGATTTCTGGCACCTAGAGGAAGGCTACTGGTTTGTGTGTTAGCATGCATTAGTTTGTGCCATAGAAGAAGCACAGTCATAAAATCTTAATAATATATTTTTAGGATGAAAACATTTAGTCATACAGTACAGTCATACATGATAACACTCTTTCTTTTATTAACTAACCATCAGGGTTACATATAAAGATCACGCTTAACTGATGCAGCTGTCACACAAAAGCATACCCTTTTCCAGCTGAAATGTTAAACTAAATTGTGTCCACTATCTATAGCAATATAGTCTGCTTCATCTGTCTTTTACCAATGGCTGTAAATATAGGCTATAACTCAAAGTATAGATAGGTAGCTTTATGGAAAAAACTGCAGACACTGGAATGTAGCATGTTACTGTAGTGTTTATGCTGATGTATCTACACAGACATTTCTAAAAATATGGATTCCTATGCTATTCCTGCAAAGCAAGCATTTTCTTTAATCCAGCAATGTCAAATATTAGTTATGCCTTGTGTTTCTGTATGTAATCTGTTCAATATGTACACTCATTTATTGTTAAGCACTGTGGAATATGTGGACACTTTATGAATACATAATTACAATTATCACTAGTATCAAACAAGTCCTCCACTAGGTGGTGTTGGATAGCAGGATAAATGAGCACATAAACACATTGAATGGGAGCATTTGAACAGTAATTTTTTAAGGTGACAGAACTGGCAAAAGTCCTATGATATGACACACACAATCTTTATATATGGTAGATTGAGATCGGACTCTCTTATGGGAAAATGCTTACACCCAGTCTGACAAATGACCCTGTGACAAATCCAATAAAAAAATTATCCTGGCAGCCCATCTAACTGTCATGTGGAAACCACCGTATAAACTTTTGCCATCAAGGTGAGGAAAGGGGACATCCTGCAAATGGAAAAATTATCTATCTTTCCTATTAAAGCCACGTATCATTTCTGCAGGAAGTCCTTTTGAGTTTTATGCACATTTTGCCAATTTGTTTCTTTTTTTGTTATTATTATAGGTAAAATATTTCTGGGGAACATCATTGGCCATTAAGTTACAAATTCTCAGTTTTAATAGATGACAAAACAAAGTTTCTTCCTAATTTACAGTTCATATTCATAACTGAATTCTTAACACATGAACTGGAATTATTGCAAAGTTGATTGTAAATACAATACACGAACCATCATAAGTAAAAAAAAAGGCTCCTATCTTGCCCATGTGCAGTAATCCATAGCAACCAATAAGATGTTTGCTTTTTAACATGACTAGTGATGAGCGAAACTTTTTGGTAAGTATGAACTCATTGCATTTTGCCATCAACAAATATTAAAAGCAGCAACAAAATCCCTATAAACCAAAATGTATTTTTCAAAAGAATAATTGGTGTAACCCCACCATAGATTCCAGTGATTAAGCTCCTGACACTTTGCAGTAACTCCCCAACTGCGAGAATAATAATATAATATAACAATAATATCTCTTAAATTTATACAAAAAATTTAAATATCTGTCAGCTATACCAGGATGTATTTAACGTGGCTATATTCATAGTAGTATTACAATAATTGCCCAAATTTCTTTGCACATGCTCAATGTTATCAAAGTTAAAGAATTTATTCAATGAAAAGATGTAAAGCACAACAATATATTTCCAAAACAATAAAACAGGGGTTGAGTGTTCTTTCCTGCTGAAATGATAAGAGAATTACATGTTTTATTACAAACAGTGCTTACCTCTTCCTGGTGCTCCTCCCCAGTGTGTTGAATGAACCACCTGATTGATGCTTGTTGGGACTTAGGCATACATTCTAGGAAAGTCGAGTTGTTTTCAATGCCAAATATTACTTTTTCCTCTGCAGGTTCTTGATTTGTGTCTAAAAGACACAACAAAACACAATGAGGAAAGTGACTATCATTGCTTGATCTTAAAATACTGGAATCTAATTAATTATTATTCCCAAGAACAGCAATGTCTATATCTTTTATGCAGAGGGCCAATCGACCTATATATTACATATCAGTGGTCAGATTATATAAAAATGATGATGTAATACTCTGCAGTGCAAATTTTCTCTTAAGGTTTTTATTTATCCATGAGGTACATGAGATGAGAGATGAAATATTTTATATGATATTGTCATGATTTTCATGCTATACTTTCAATTTCACTGTTAACATAGCAAATAATTCACTCTACTATTTAAAATGTTATTCTTGAACCAACAAATGTATTTTTTAGCTGTAATATTGGTGTGTAGGCGCCATCTCAGTGCATTGTATCTGAGCCTGAGCTTTCAGAAGGAGCCAGTGCTACACATTAGAACTGCTTTCAGATAACCTATTGTTTCTCCTACTCCCATGTAACTGGAGGAGTCCAAAGCCAGACTTGGATTTCTTACTATTGAATGCTGTTCTGATATCTACTGGGAGCTGCTATCTTGCTACCTTCCCATTGTTCTGCTGATCGGCTGCTGGGGGGGGGGGTGATATCACTCCAACTTGCAGCTCAGCAGTAAAATGTGACTGAAGTTTATCAGAGTGCAGGTCACATGGTTGTGACACCCTGGGAAATGAAGTATATGGGTAGCCCCATGTGAAGTTTCAAAATTAAATATAAAAAAAATCTATTTGTGTTTTTAAAAAACGGATTTCAATGCAGGATTCTGCTGGTGAAGCTCTATTACTGATACATTTTGAAAAAAAAAAAAAACATTTTTCCCATTACAGTATTCCATTAAGGGAAGATATAAGCAGCTATCATTTGCTGTACACTTACTATCTTCAACATCCCAGCACTGAGTTAGGGGATCTCCATTTTTCACATCTTGTCTTCTTGCACGTCTGTGGAAAACAAAACAAACCATTAAGCATAATGTACTTACATATACAGTAACAAAATTTCCAAGTTTCTAGTATTCTTCGAGAGGCTAAAACCCTTTTTTAAAGCATTTGTTTAGCTTGAAATTAACTTTTTGTATAATGTAGAGAGTGATATTCTGAGACAATTTGCAATTGGTCTTTTGTGGTTTTTAAATTATTTATCTTTTTGTTCAGCAGCTCTCCAGTTTGAAATTTTAGCATCTATCTGGTTGCTAGTGTAAAATTTAACCTAGTAACCAGGCACTAGTTTGAAAAAGAAAACATGAATAGGAGGGTCCCTAAATATAATGTAAGTATTAAAAAGTAACAATAACAACAAAATTGCAGCCTCACAGATCATTAGTTTTTTTTTTTTATAAATAAATAAGACCAATTAATAAGTTGCTAAGGATTAACCATTCTGTAACATACCAAATGTTAATTTAAAATTGAACCAACCCTTTCACTGTAAAATGGCAAGGGATAATTTCCCATTAAATTAACCTTTTCTTCTCTCCATAACATTGACCAAAACCTGAATGAATATTCCTGATGAAACTTCTAAGTATTATTTTGTACAGCTACAGATGATTTAGTAGAACATTCTTGACTGTTACAGTTTCTTAGGATCCTAGGGTAAATTAAGTTCAGATGTCAATAGGTAATATTAACCCATTTAGGATACTTATACCAAAAGATTTCAACACATTTTACCCATTTTATTAGAAGTTAAGTATTTGGTATCCCCAGAGAAATAAATAAGGCTAGCTCCACTATATTGCTCTGTTATGTACAAATACTCAAAGCCGGTTATGTAATATAAGGAACAACCTTTGCTACAGTTCTTATTACTTGGGAACCAATCAACATGTAATATTTACTGGTCACCTGATCAAAATCAAGCATCCCATTGGTTGCTAGTGGTTACTGCACCTGGGCAAACTTTTTCCTTTTCTACATATGGGGCTAGAGTGATAAAAGTTGCCTCTTTATCATTTAAATCGGGGTTAAGTCCTAGCCAATGGCAACTGTGCAAAGTAAGGATTGTTGCTGGAGAAGTGGGGTACAGAAAGGAAGGAAATATGGTAGACGGGACACAGAGGGAAAAAAAGAGGGAATAATGGAGAGAAGAATTGCTATGTCAGACCACTAAGAATAGATTTTTCAAACATCTCATTTCAATTTGGCACATAAATCTAACAAAAACAGGGATATCCTGATTCTGGCAGCCCCACCAAATAAAAACATGATTTTAGTGGTTTGATAATATTTCCATATGTCTTAACCCATACCTTGCCAAACAATCTGTGCTGAAAGATAAAGAAAGATTTGACACCCACAAGGGACACTGGGTTACCTTTTCGATGTTGGCACATATCGAGAACAAGAGTTTCCATCCCAGGCACAGTAGGGGTCCCTTGCTAGGCAGCAGTCCGTACAAGCCTTGCCATAAGTATCACACCTGTGCAGTGACAGTTGAACTAACCCAACTTCTGATGTAATGTATAATTGTTGCTGAAACAAAAAAAAAGAGCATTTGTAAATTAGGGCTAGCAGGCAGATACAAGATATATTTATTACCATCAAACTTATAAAATGCTACATTGTTATTCTTATTTGTTCATATAACAATATAGTAAAGTATTTCAAATCCAATATTAGAAGCAAATTTGGTTTTCAAATATAATTATAGTATGTTATAGATGGGCCTATTCATAGCAACTTTTCTTATTCATTCCCATCCTGCCAATGCATTTCCTGCATCTTATAATGCAGTTGGTTATTGGGACACTGAGTAACCAAAAACAAAAAACTTCATATTTTTGTTATCCTAATTTTTACTGTTTTTCTTATTCTTACTTTGAAACTGCCAGCTGCTTTGGGTAGAGCAAGAGGCAACATTAATATTCGGTTTAAAAGTTTCTAAAAGTTATAAATATGTTCTGAGGATGACTCAGGTAAAAGCTGATTTATATTAAAGATGTGCTAATAAGATTGTATATATTTTCACAGGTATAAATAGTTGCTTTTTTAATTAACACATTTTCTGCTTTTACATCACCTCTTACCTGTTTGAGTGATAGTTCTATGTTTGTGATAGCGGCAGGTTGCTGAAAAGAAAAGACAAATTCTGTTGCGTTACAAACTTCTTTAAATGTTACCCTAAATAAATAAGTGATTCAGGTAGAGTAGCAAGTTAATTTGCCCTTTGCTTCAGCATAAGAGGGCCCCTTAGGGCAACTGTGGGACTGACTCCTCTAAGGGGACAAGAACAGCAACTTGGAGAGTAGTCTAAACGTTATTTGAATTAGAGTTGAGGTAATTGCTTAATTATGTCAAAGATTTGTATTAACTGTTTTTTGTGATTAAAAAAGGATTAAGTATTAAGTTACTAACTTTTTATATATACAAATAAAGCATGGTTTGTTTAGAAACATTTACACAACATGGTATAAAAACAGGACTTAATTAGGGGGAATGCAGGAGAGGAAGAAAGTCACACTCATCTGGAATGTATCAGGTTATAATATGTAGATTGAGAGGGTAAACTATGTTCAGTCCAGGTATCTAACTTGGGTTACTTTATCATTGTTACACCTTGGTATGTAAGCTATTTACTGGAGTCAAGTATATTTATTGAAGGCTTCTTCAGTCTGCTTTAATCTAAAGTTAGAATAAATATACATGGGGGATTAGAGGGAACACTGGTAGAGGGTAATAAAATAAAAACATATAGACCACCTGTGACATGTCTCCCTGCAGAGAGGATCAGGGGACGAAACCTGGAGAGGATTATACTATTAAACCTGGTCACTGGGCCAACCACATGGGCTAAAATATATTATTTCCTTTGGACCCACCTCTTCAGACTGCCAATAACTGGGGATGGGTCAAAAGGCCAAGGTATCATATTCTTATTTTTGTATAATGTTATTATATATATATATATATAATATATATGTGGTGATCGAAACGCATAGATGGTATGCTGAAATAAATCACTGACTTGATTGATGCTATAGCTGTGAGTGCTTTCTACTGTTGAGTTTGATGCATTATTTTTGTCAGCACCCAGCCGTTGCCCCGATATTGGTGAGTGACGATTCTTTACAAGACTATATTATATATATATATATACACACACACACACACACATATATATACACATACATATATTAATTTATATATTTTGTCATTTATTATTGTGCAGATATGGGATTCTTGGGAACTATCTTTTTTGGAATGAGGGTTCATTCCCAACTTTGGTGCACCGTGTATTAAGGCCTCTAGAAAATATTTATAAATAAATAAACTGAAAATTTTGTTTTGCATCAACTTAGATTAATGCTAGCTTGGTTACCATCAAGTAAAAATTGATATTAATGAGTTAATGAAAAGTTAATGAGAACTGTTTGTTAATAAGACTCTATGATAAATGGCATGCCTGCATTTCCAAGCTGGATAATGGACTTGTGGATAATAGATCCCAAACCTCAACCATCATGGGGATAGGGTAAGGAAAAGCTTCCAGATGTTAGCTCTATGAAGGCTACAAATCTCTGCATTAAAACTAAAATTAAATAGGATTGGTGTTACTCACTATAAATATCAATTTGTTGTTAATTAGTTTTTTTGTACAGTACCTTAAATATCTGCATCTCCTCCAGCAGAACTTCCTCCATGTTCCATATATCCTTTGTCACAGTGATAACCTTGAGAACTGTTCCAATATCTGAAATCGGAAAAAAAACCACATTGTTGACAATTTCAGAGCACATTTAGCTGATCTACAGCACCAAACTGCTGCATTTTTATTGCCTTCAACATTAATGCTCAGTTTGGGCACTTTATATAGAATGTATAGGAAACATGCTAATACCATAGCAAAAAGGCAATTTTAATAAATGGTGTTTCAATGAGGTGTGAATAATACAACGCTTTAAGCATTACAATTCATCTAAAGCATTACAATTGAACATGTAACTAAATATCTTGTAGCATTTTACTTAACGTTATTTAAAACCTGCTTTAATTGCATATTTTAGTGGAATACCAACCAACAGATGCTCATACAAATATGAGGTACAAAATGAAATATTTATAACACCAGTTTGATTTAAATGTGGTTTAAATGTATTTGCAATAAATGTAATTGTAAGAAATGTTTCTGCAATGGTTGAAACCTATAATAAAGCATATGTCTCCCTCTGCTGTTTGAAGTACATATTGATAATACTGAATAAAAAAACTGGGCAAACACACAACTTTTTTTAACTAGACAAAATTAGCCTTGAAGTCAAGCACATATAATAAGACTATGCATACAAATGTATGTTACTTTCTTTGGTAATAAATACTTTGAAAATTTACAGACCCACATTATATTTTCTTTATCTCTATACAGGAGTTAATAAAAGAGCATAATAGCAGTTAAAAGAAAACAACCGTACCTGTGCCAAGAAACATGACATCATATTGGCCGTCCTCTGCTACAACGTGATCCACAGCAATCTGTGTCAGTTTATAGTCCACATTTAGTCTGGTGAACACGGGCTTGCCATGAAGTGGATATACAGCCTTGTACATGAGTGGGTGATTTTTTACAAAATTTATAACATCGTCAGGGAAATCTTTTGTAGATCTGATGGTAGGGTCATAAGTTTTGCTTGGACACTAAAAAGTTAAATAAAAAAGAAATTAATTTCTATTCCCAAGTCATTTGCCAAAAATGAAAAATAAAAGGAAGCTGTTGGGGGACTTTGGGAGTTGCAGGTAAACAACATTTTGATTGTCATAATTTGGCCATCACTGATTTATTTTGCCCTCAAATTGCCCCCCCCCCCTCCCTTGTATCACTATTTCTCTTTATCTGGAAAGATACTAAGATAGAATACATTTAGGTAGATAACAATAGAAACAAAAGAACAAAATGCTTTATGGCCGAGATGTACAAGATGTCTGAGTCTAGCCTGATGCACAGTTTAAATATAATGCATGTAATAAAATTCCCAATTTTCCTGGATATTTCTTTTTTTAGTTGTATTTTCTATTAACTTAGACATGCACCACACCATAGAACCACCACTAAATAGCATCATTTAAAAATAAAATATTTATTATAGCCAGTCCTTTCCTTGCACATTTTCTATTTCATTTTTATTTAATGCAGATAATAATAAAATGCTATTATTTCACATGTGCAATGTATTATTTTACTTGAGTTAAATCCTAACAATGTCATAGGCTAAGCTAAGAGTGTATAGTAATAGTGCATAATTTCAATCAATGGGACTGTGCTGCCATCTAGTGGCCAAAATCCATGTTACAATCAAATTATAATTGTATCTTAGAAAATGTAAGTAAAAGCCACTTTACCACTTTACATTTGTTTGCATCAGTTATAGACAGGTAACATATAGAACATAAGGAGTCATGTATAATCACAACCACAAAAATGGTGGTTGTGCAAATACCCTTGCATCAAATCACTCTTATATCTTATCATATCCAGAGAGTTGAGCTCAGCCCCAGTGCGTTCATCTGGCCTCCTGTTGTGAATCTCCTGCAAGTACACCTACTGATACAGAGGAACCCTAGAGTTATTACTGGTCAGGTGGTGGTAGCTTCAGCTTACTTGCTCCTAAAAAATAATTTTGACACCAAGTACCCAAAATAACAACCAACTTCCTTCTCACACCCACATTTTTACCAGAATTATTGGAAAAAAAATGCATTTTGGATAAAAATGGTAAATAGCATCAGAAATGATGCTGCGCTTGCCACTAAAAATGACCCCTACAATAAACAACTTTGTTTGACAAACCTACTACTACTTTATGTCTATTGTCTCAATAAACTTAAATGTTTTCTTGTGTTTCTTGTGGGAATAAATATGTACTGGTGTATAATAAATACAGGAAGAAGTAAAAGTACAACAATAAAACGTCAATGATCCTGAAACAACAGACTCCATACCATTTGTAAATGCCTTACTCATGGAACTGGAGTAAAGCTTTTGTTAATATGATGTTCTTTTTAAGTCAGTTTTACTTAATTAATCTTAGTTACTCCAGTTTTACTTTACTTCCCCTTTGTGAATAACGATCTGGTATACTAAGTACAATGTTGTAAGTCTAGGTGCAGCATTTATACTAACAAGTACAAGTGCTCTTTAAGCCTGCCAAGGCAAATCTTGATCCTAGCACACCAAGGCACAACACAGGATTAGAACCACAATCCTTAGCTTTATGAAGCCTGATAGCTGATGAAGCCTGATTGGTGAAACACGTCAGGCGTGACATTATCATTAAGCACCAGGAAAGGGACTGGTAGAGGAGGGGAAAATCTGTTTCCATCAATACCCTCAGGGAGTCTGAACCATGGAACTTGAGTGATTTTACTGAGTAGTGAGTGCCTATATGATATGGAAATCTTGTAAGTGCAATTTATTTTACTTGCTCACAAATAAAAAAGTTTTTATACTGGGTGCTCCCCCCTACTTCTATTTAATAGAGTGAATCATCTTGGAGAAGAAAGCATCAACACTATATGCTGATAATTATATGATGGGTTTGTAAGTACCCAACTTAATCATTTTGGTAGAGCCTGCTTGCTTGTATCTCCCAGGGATACGGACTCTAACTCCTTGTGAGGTTGAGGGAAGGGGGAAATGTTTCCTAGACTGTTTCTTTTAACTTCAGACATGAGCATAAAGCTATTAATACTGCACAATACATGTGCATTCTGGAAAAGAGACAAAAGGCATTTTTCTACTTTTTACCCTTTGTGGTGTCAATCAGACTTCTAAATGATAAACTATTTAAATAGTATAAAACAGATTTGTTCTTTATAATTGTGCCTTATAAAACAATATTTGTAAATACAAAGAGACAGTCTGCAGTGAATATGTTTGTTTGATTAATTACAACACAGCAAACATTTATAAAACAACTTAACTTTTGGCAAACTTTTTCATCAATAGCAAATACAAATCCAGAAAAGTATTCGGCATTCCAAAGTGTTTATCATGGAAGAACTTTATTGGCTATCTTCTCTGTAACAAACACATCACTGTCCTTAGTTTACTCCTCCTAAATCATTTGTTGTTGTTAAGTTTTATTATTAATGCATTATCCTTTCCACAAGGACAAAGTAATTGCTCCTTGTCCCTATAACATTTAAATAGAGAGAGATAACATTGATATCAAAGAAGTTTGTCTCTCAGATATTTAATTGACTTTTTGTTTGTTGTTTTATGGAACATCTGTTTATATTTAAGTGAATAGTATGTGTAGCTTATCATTTCTTTTAGTAACTGAATGCCTAATATATCTCCCTCTAGCCAATGTCTAGATTCATCTTATGTGCAAAGCATAGCCAATCAGGAAAATGATGATTGCTTCTCTGAATGAAGGTTTCCAGGTGCCCACATGATGTATAATTACAAAGATAATCAAATCTCAGCCAATGGGGCATATTTATGACAAGGAAAGTTCACCCTGCACACCCTTACCTCCTCCAACAATTCTTACTCGGTGCACAGCCCAGAGAGTCGGCACTCCCAGCACAGTTCAGCTAATGAAGTGTGAGAATATTTTGCTGCTATTTTTGAATAAACACGCAGGGGCTAAGCCCCGCTTGCATCACACTCGCTGCGCTGGTCAATTGTTTTTTGCATATTTATGACAACCTATCATCACACCACAGTCCACCATAGTAAAAATTCTGCAGCTCTCTATTCACTTGCATGTTTAAACTTTTCATAAGCATGTCCCTAAAACATTTATACATGTGAACAGAGATCAGTAGAACTCTAGCCTGTAGTATGAGAATGTGAAGGGGTGCACAGAAAGACACAATATTGGAATAAATGCAGTCTTATTTGAAAGACAATAGGCAGTCGCGCTTTTCTGGCACTTTTTTTTCTTAATTTTACCAGGTTGTGCCAAGAAGAGAAGCTTTCCTCTCACATATTAAGATCATTATGATCATTCTTTCATCACTATAATTCTCATATATTATTGTTCATTAATGTTTCAGGAATATTTATATGAACTTTTAATTTGATGTGTAACTTGGAACTGTATTCTTGTTATAATATTTATGAAACTTGGAAAGAAATAAACATAATAGTTTCTTCCTTTACTATTTATTTAAATAATGGGGAAAAACAGCATTTCTTACTATTTTGTATGCAAACATTGATTTGTATATTCCCTGTATAGTTTTTGCTCCTTTCCAAAAACACAAATGATTATAATGTCAGGAAAGTGCTTCTTTATTTAAGATTTTAGTGTCTTTAGGAATATTCCTCCATTTTATTAAAATTAACTTGCAATTACTCTTTCCTTTGTGAACTCTAACATTTATACTGACATGAACTGAATACACTGATTGTACTCACAAAATGTAAAATATAATCAATTAAAATTTGACATTATCTAAAATAATTTTGTATAATTCCCTCTAAACAATTTGTCTCTCTATATGCAGCTCTGAGTCAGAGTTCGTTATTGTGAAAGACAGTTAACTCCTCATACACTGTCTAAGCAAGGAGAATACACACCAATGTATGTGACATAACTGCCATAATCTGCATGAAGAGAGACAGTTTGTTGAGAGAGGGATAGCGAAGAGTAACAGTGGCCATGCAGCTTACGTGTAGGGACCCCCCAATGGGCCTACACGACAAATATCCATATTGGTTATGAGGAGAGAGGATCTGTAGTGGTTATGAGGAGGTGACATGCTTCCTAATGATACTAAACAGGGCCAGCTTAAAACAACCAATAGAAGGGATAGTTTCTGGGGGGATGGAACATTAGACACCCCTCATGTTTGGTATCATTCTGATCAACCATGTATGGATCACAACAAGCCCATATTTTCATTTTAATATTGGGTAGTGCCAAGTCCCAATATTACAGAAAATGGGCCTAAAACCAACAACCGCCTAAGTGGGGCAAAAATGAAACTTCACTGGACACTCCCTCATCATGCATAAGGTGATATGGGTAAAGGAAGAATGTCCCAACAGGCCATAAAAAGGGGGTAACACCATAGCTTATGCCTGAGGACCCAATTCTGTTGGGGGTGCGTGCCCAGGTTTCCAAACTCTTGCCTCAGGAGGACACAAAGGAAATTTCTAACTTGGTAATGTACATAGGGTTTCTCTGAGTTTTAATCCTTCTTATTTTATTTACTGTTTTGCATGTGTATGTCTTTTCTTTGTTATATCTTTTTTTTGTATATGCACTGTTTATTGTATTGAAACAGTGTAATATTAAATATAAAATTAATAACATAAAAAATGTAAAATATAAAATGTAAGTGTTGTCCTTTTGCTCATCCTTATTAAAGTTTGTGCCTAAGTGTATAAACTCCTTGTGTCTGTGGAAAGGAAGAGTTATCTGTTTATCTGCTAACTACTAGTTGACTGCTAGCAAGAAAAAGTGTTTGACTGTAAATTAACCCTTTGGCTGCTGGAGTACCTGTTAAATTAGTAGAAACTAACCATGACTACAGAGAGAGTGTGTGATTCATTTGTGTACTGTGGAATATTACTTGCCATAGTCATATTAGGTTTCTGTCGACTGTTAATGATAGATGGTGGCAGCAAGTCAATTTCCTGGGTGCTGGTATGTTATGGGGTGTCTGACGTTAGTCCAAATGATGTGGTCCTTGCTCTGACTTTTCATATCCCCTACAAATGTGATAATTAGCATGATCTTATTGTACAGCGCTGCGGAATATGTTGGCGCTTTATAAATAAATGTTAATGTAATGTAATGTAATATTGCCCACCAACGGTAAAAAAGATTTGTTCATCTGGTGACCTTGCCAAATGAATGAATCTTACTGTGTATGGCCACCTTAACTTATTTTTATTCAATAATATCAAGTATGATGTAATACCATGTAAATAAGTAAACTTCTAAATTTACTTGTCCTCTAGAACAAGAGTTTATATTTTGTGGATTTAAGCAGTTAAGGCATTAGTTCTTAAGACGTAAGGAGCAAAAATCCATCATTTCCTGGTTTGGAAAAAAGTAACTGATAACAAAAAAAAGGTAGAACATGTTTTGAGAAATAGTTTCCTGTTTTTGATATTAATGATCCTTTTTAGTTGTCCTGTTTCATGATGACGTATCACTCCTTTTATCTTTAACATGAACCAGCACATCCTCTCATGAGTGAAGTTGTCATACTGTATCTCTAAAAATATCTCTTAGGAACAGCTGTGTTCATTGTTAGCATGTGTTCATAGAAGGTTACTTTGGAAATTCTATTATGTAATCACATTTATATATTTCTATTTAATGATTAAGTCTTTTGCATAATTGTATAAGCAAATCTATTTATGTCAGAAGCAAAATAATATGGGTGCAATGTAAGCACTTTTCCCCTTTAGCTTCTATGTGACCCTTAACTAGAATCATTTTGTATGACAGCCTCTTCTCAGAATTTTCCTGAAGAGCATTGTAATTCACGTGCTTTATCTGTTAGTGGTATTTAACAGAAATCCACTGGACTATAAAATCACTTCACATTTTTCATCTTCATGGCATGTCACTTTCCCCATTGACGTACATACAAATAGATTATGTGTGGAGCAAATCCATTAATACCTTGCTGACTTTACCTTACTATTTAAATTATGTTTTTCTTTTTTTGAAAAAACTCAAGTATTAAGGTACATGTGTCAATACATGCACATTTACAGTATACATGCACTGTTTGCCATAACACAGGATAATTGTGTATGTCTGAATAAGGGCAAAGTGCAATGTGCAGGGCACATGTATAAAGGGAGCTCCGGCATTGGTATGTGTATTGTGGAAGTGTTACTTCAGGTCACACATAGTTTGTGTTGGTCATCACCATTCTAGAAATGATGCAATTTGCACATAAAACTGATGCCAAAAAAACACAAATATTGTAACATGGATGCTTATTGGATGTTGCATTAGTGAATTGTGCACAAACGATTTTGAAATTCACACTACATTGTGGGTAAACAACATGTCATTTTGTATATTTTTTTTTCCTCTGGACCAATAATTAGCCCTCAAGCCTAAATCTAAATTCCTGAGTTATTGTGTGAATCAACAATAAAGACAATGTATTATCACCATGATTTTTTTTTTCCAAACAGGTTCACGTGAAAGGGCTAAATATACAGCAGAGATCCCCAACCTTTTATACCCGTGAGACATTAGATTTAGCATGTCAACCGATATGTTTCTTCCGTAGCCACTAAATCTGGAACAATAAAAATGTAATAGCAGTGTAACCCCCCCCATCTGGCCAGTTAACCACCAGCCCACCCAGTTATGCCTCTATCCAGTCCAATCCTTGCCTCACTGCAGAACCATTCTGTCCCCTTGCATCACCACTAGTATCTTCCTTTGGAAAAAGAGACTGCCCTAAAACAACATCTGCCATATAGTTCATCCCTAAGGTGTTTTTTTTTTCAGAATTGCTACTTCAGATCAATCTGTGATGCTTTTAAGTTACCATTACTGCAATTCTATACTGTAATTAGGTGACAACTGCCAAACATGACATATTTTGAATGTAATAATTTTCCTGATTTTTTTTCATTTCAATTGTAAGTTTGCAGACAGATGTGTAAAACCAGACTTGGCATAGCTGTAGAAAAAGTCTATTACCATTATGCATAACAGAAGTCTGTGCAGCACACTTTAGTTCTTTACTGTGCCAGTGCTTACACTGTATAAAATCCTCTTATATTTGGTCTGCTTTACATAATTTCCGCAGACAGGTTTAAGTGCATTTGCAAATAATCATACAATTCATATTTCTTTCATGGTTTCTGTGTTCTCCATCGGTGATGTATATTTTTATGGTTAGGTTAAACTTCACTTGCTACATTATCCTAGAACCACAATATAAACCATTAAACTACTATTACTTTAGGAGCTAAATAAGGGAAATTTGATATCTGGAAAATGTCCCGTGTAAAGTAACTGTGAAAAACTGAAATACGCTTGAGCATTTCACAAGACGTTTGCAGTATTTAAGGAAAAACAGACTTTTTTTTTGTCACTCCACAAACTCAGCTCTCTTTAAGCTAAGCATCCGACACTGTCATCTCCTCAAAAGACTGCAATTTTAACCTAACTCCACACATGCCCACTTCATTTTAACAAAAAAAAAGCTTCAAAAGTTATCTTATTTTGTCACTTTGCTTCTCATATCTTGTATGTTACTGTAATCATTACTAAATCATTGCTAAAATGTACAGTACCCTGATGCTGAAAAAAGATATTGCATCTGTCAGTTTATGACCCCTCTTCTTAAACCAACATCCCAATGCTGAAAAACTCAATTTAGCAATTAGAATGTAAAGGCTAAACATAGTAGTAAAGGCACACAATTATCTTCTTTCTTCACAGGATCCATTTTTCTATGAATGCCTGCAGTTCCATGTCACTACTTCTGTCTATCTTGTGGGAAGGCACAGGCATACCTTTTAAAACTCCAGTTATGCTATGAGCAGTAGATGGCAACCTCATCCTCAAGGATTATATTGACACCAGACAAACATTTCTCTTTCAGCTTCTTTTGTAGCTTTATATTCTGGGCCAACCTTACATTTATAAGCAAAACCTTTCCACAAACCTTATTTGGAATTTAGCATCTCTACCACATTGGCACGCTCTTAATTGAAATCACTTCAGTGAAAAGGAAAATGAAGCTGCCAGTGTTTGTGGATAACAATAACCTCAGTTTTAATTAATTTGGATATATTTACATTTTCATACACCTTAGAATTTAATGGAATCTTTGAGAGGAAGGTCACATTTAATATAACTGAATTTAATATGTAGATACATGGACATTGCATGCACATATACATTTTGATGGTCAAGTAGCACCTTATGTACTGGTATTTTCCAGACATTATTCCTTACATAATCATACAGACACATTTAATGATCTGCATAAATGGTTGGGGAAGCGCTCACCTTCATCTTGGGTAATGGAATGGGTTACTGGTGTTAAAGTGGACCTACATCTTGGGTATTGGAATGGGATACTGGTGTTAAAGTGGACTCTGAGAAGCCATGATAAACTACCCTCAGAATAAAGCTACCCAGCAATGCCTTGATTATGCAGACTTTTACAAGGCAATTAAAGCTTAGCAAAACAATCAATTATCCCAGGGGACCAATTCCACCATCAAGGCTGGTTAACATATAAAATATAATATAATAACATATCATTTTAATGGTTTGAAGGTAAATAAAGAATTTAAAACAACAACAATATAGTGTGCAAGCCTTCTACAAGGAAAAGTGACTAACTAATTATCACAAAATATATTTTTTGCATTTGCAAGCTGGCCAGAGATAGGTTTAATGGAACCTGATTCTCTCACATTTTAACAGCTGTGTGACCTTTAGAAAGAGCAGAAGTACTTTCTACCACTTTTTTCACTGCTTTCACTTTCTACCACTTTCTACCACTTTTTTTACTAGCATCATGGACTAGTATTTGTTAACATCAAATCTTTTAAAACAGGAGCTACCAAACATCAGTTGCTTCCTGTTAAAATGTTATCTCTGAGACAAATTATATACATAATCACTCCTAAAAGGCATCTGTCCACTAGACAATAGAAACTATTTCCTGATTTGTACCCCAGCTTCATAAATAACACAGTCATGTCTGTATACTATAAACTACAAAACAGATACATACTGTTCCAGGTCGAGGATAGGGGATTCTTCCATCGTACTGTACCCATCTGTGGTCTGGACTTTCCTTGTGTGCATATGGGCCATTAAATACAGCTCTTATATCAGCCATACTATATACACACACAGCAGATGCTTTGAATATAGAACTGCAATAAGAAACAAAATATTACATGTGTTGAGACGTTTAACTATAACGTATGAAAATAAATGAGATTTTTGGTCACTAAACAATTATAGAAGTTCAACTTATATCTAATGCTTATTAAGAAAATTATTGTTAAATGAAACCTTATAAATAAGTTAACACCTATAGCTACTGAATTGGATTGCAGGTAGTCTTCTATTCATTTAGAACTATTTTTAACAGTTAAACCTAAACATTATATTAACAAATACTGCTCTAATATCTTCCCTGTTAAATTATATTATATGTTGTCTAAAGATTATTTGATCTGTTGCCTAAAGAAAGCCCCACTTGGTTATTCAGTAGGGCCTTTGGTGATATATAGCTGTCCTGAAAACTAAAACTTTTTATGTATCTAAATAAAAATATTATCTTATCTAGATATACAGGCATGGGACCTATTATGGGACCTATTATCCAGAATGCCCAGGGCCTGGGGTTTTCTGGTTATGTTACCATAACTTGGATCTTCATAATTAAAGTCTACTAAAAATTCACTTAAACGTTAAATAAACCCAATAGGATTGTTTTGCCTCCAATAAGAATTAATGATATTGGGAGGAGGTACAAGGTACTGTTTTATTATTACAGAAAAGAAGCAAATATGCTTTAAAATTTTAAATTATTTTATTGAAATGGAGACTACAGGAAATTACCTTTCCACAATTTTGAACTTTCCAGAATGGGTTTCCAGATAACTGTTGCCATACCTGTGTGTTTATACATTTAAAGGCCCCGTAAAATGATATAGTAAATGCTGTTTGTCCAGCACCTGCATATAAAATATTTCTTGGCAGAAACATTCCTATTTAATAAAGAAGAATTTTATTTTATTGTCTAGAGAGCCATGGCAAATAGTCCCTGCTTTTTTTCATTTTAAATACTAAGCCACTGTATCCTACACAGCTCATCTGCTATTCAAATTTAGTCTGCACAGCCATTCTGAAGCTTTGATAGCAGTCCACGTACTACATAGCAGATTTTTTTTTTTTTTTTAAATATTCTTTATTTTTCATTTTTCAAACTGGGGGGGGTACAGAAGGAGACATAGCAGCTTTTTAACATAAAATATATCATCAGGCTGTCTGCACACACACACAGTGGATTCCCACACAAAAATGAAAAGGTATGCACTGTTACATAACAACATATACATTCTATTGCAGTAATGCATTTAGTAGCAACAGCTGTATATTTCCATACTAACCTACAAATTGATTTTATTTAAGGTATATTTCATGTCATATTTTTTAACTGCAAAACAAGAAAGTGTAAAAATTGCAGCCAATTTAATGCACATTAAAACCCATCTTGTGCTTGGATTAATTTGCCCACTTTGTCTTGCTAAATCTAGCTTTCATTCTTTTGAATGGCATCAGACCAAGATTGTTCTAACATTAGGGAATGCACAACAGGTTATTTTCAAGGTAAGCAGAAAGATTAGAAAAAAAACAACTTTAGACATCGTGTTAGACATACAGATATGTTGTCATGATCAAGTGCCTAGCAGACGTAGTTTACCCTAAATAACTTTTTCTTTGTTATGTTTGTATTTTGTATTTCATTTAACAGGAAATGTACCTTGTAGTAGTGAATATTCCATACACAACTGGGTTCCTTTCATCTTTTGTTGGAAGCAAGAAAATATCTTCTAAAAAGAGGAGAAGAGGGTGATATAAAAGAATTGAAGCAATAGATATCAGTTGTACATTAAATCAGTTACTTATGTTGATAAGTGGTTTTCAGTCTGTAGTAAAAATCACACTGAAATAGATGAATATAGCTCCTATGTGTTTCTATAATAAAATCCCATTGGAATGAATAGACAGTGGAGGAATTTTAGTGTGGTATACTGTGTGTATAAACTGTTCAATGCGTTTATAGTAAAGACAAGTAAAAAACTAAATCTGCAGCATAACTGTTATACATTCTTGCATACAATACCTTTATTTTGCAAGTGCTTCTTAATTCTTGTCATTTATGCCAATCCAATACATATTTCCTTTACCCTCACTTTCTGAACTCCATCAGTTCCATGCATTTTATCACGTCTAACTTTTACTGATGAGCTCACAGCAAAATAAATGTATTTCTAATGCAATTAATACATGTTTGCGTGACAGGGAATCACTGAGGTCAGCTGAAAGGATTTTTCCTCCAGCGTTAAGCAATGTTTTATCACCTACAGCTGAAACAGCAGTCTGATGGAATCCAGTATGTTTTACATATCTTTCAAAAACATGATTGCTACAGAAAAAAAAAAGATTTAAATCAGCTTACGCAATTCATCAAAATATGTATCCCCACCATCTTGAGCAGGAATTGAGCAAACCAATCGAGCTTTCAGAAATGTCGTCCATTTATTTATCAGACTGCGCTGACCTCCGATGTCATTCTAAAAAGTACAAATATTGAGGTTGGCTAAAGTTCATTTCATATTTCATATAGTAGAATTATTTAACACATATTTATTATTCAAAATGAATATACAGGTCCTTTTCAAAAAATTAGCATATTGTGATAAAGTTCATTATTTTCTGTAATGTACTGATAAACATTAGACTTTCATATATTTTAGATTCATTACACACAACTGAAGTAGTTCAAGCCTTTTCTTGTTTTAATATTGATGATTGTGGCATACAGCTCATGAAAACCCAAAATTCCTATCTCAAAAAATTAGCATATCATGAAAAGGTTCTCTAAACGAGCTATTAACCTAATCATCTGAATCAACAAATTAACTCTAAAAACCTGCAAAAGATTCCTGAGGCTTTTAAAAACTCCCAGCCTGGTTCATTACTCAAAACCGCAATCATGGGTAAGACTGCCGACCTGACTGCTGCCCAGAAGGCCATCATTGACACCCTCAAGCAAGAGGGTAAGACACAGAAAGAAATTTCTGAACGAATAGGCTGTTCCCAGAGTGCTGTATCAAGGCACCTCAGTGGGAAGTCTGTGGGAAGGAAAAAGTGTGGCAGAAAACGCTGCACAACGAGAAGAGGTGACTGGGCCCTGAGGAAGATTGTGGAGAAGGACCGATTCCTGACCTTGGGGAACCTGCGGAAGCAGTGGACTGAGTCTGGAGTAGAAACATCCAGAGCCACCGTGTACAGGCGCGTGCAGGAAATGGGCTACAGGTGCTGCATTCCCCAGGTCAAGCCACTTTTGAACCAGAAACAGCGGCAGAAGCGCCTGACCTGGGCTACAGAGAAGCAGCACTGGACTGTTGCTCAGTGGTCCAAAGTATGTCATTCGGAAATCAAGGTGCCAGAGTCTGGAGGAAGACTGGGGAGAGGGAAATGCCAAAATGCCTGAAGTCCAGTGTCAAGTACCCACAGTCAGTGATGGTCTGGGGTGCCATGTCAGCTGCTGGTGTTGGGCCACTGTGTTTTATCAAGGGCAGGGTCAATGCAGCTAGCTATCAGGAGATTTTGGAGCACTTCATGCTTCCATCTGCTGAAAAGCTTTATGGAGATGAAGATTTCATTTTTCAGCACGACCTGGCACCTGCTCACAGTGCCAAAACCACTGGTAAATGGTTTACTGACCATGGTATTACTGTGCTCAATTGGCCTGCCAACTCTCCTGACCTGAACCCCATAGAGAATCTGTGGGATATTGTGAAGAGAAAGTTGAGAGACACAAGACCCAACACTCTGGATGAGCTTAAGGCCGCTATTGAAGCATCCTGGGCCTCCATAACACCTGAGCAGTGCCACAGGCTGATTGCCTCCATGCCACGCCACATTGAAGCAGTCATTTCTGCAAAAGGATTCCCGACCAAGTATTGAGTGCATAACTGAACATAATTATTTGAAGGTTGACTTTTTTTGTATTAAAAACACTTTTCTTTTATTGGTCGGATGAAATATGCTAATTTTTTGAGATAGGAATTTTGGGTTTTCATGAGCTGTATGCCACAATCATCAATATTAAAACAAGAAAAGGCTTGAACTACTTCAGTTGTGTGTAATGAATCTAAAATATATGAAAGTCTAATGTTTATCAGTACATTACAGAAAATAATGAACTTTATCACAATATGCTAATTTTTTGAAAAGGACCTGTACATGTTTACATTTTATAGTGTCCAATACTGTGCATTATGGCAAATTATGGCAAATGCATTTAGAAATACAATAATAATGTATATTGTAACAACCAGCAAGTCTTAACTCAAGCTTTAAAATACAAGAGAGTTTTCAGGTTAATACAAATATTTAAAGCTGATGCTAAAACAAGATTATACGATTATACACATAGTTGTTCTTAAATAATGTGTTGGAATATAAACACTTTAATATAAAGATGGTAGCAATAGCTGCCATTTCAGAATAGTAGGGAATGGATTAAGGCAAGTAAAATCAGACCAATATATCCTCTGCAAAAAGCGAGTTGCAGCTTTATATTACGCTGTCTCAATATATAACAAGTTATCTGCCTTCAATGTGTTGTTTAGTGTAAGTCACTTCATTCTGAGCTATGCCTATGGGCTATTTCCTTTGCCCTTTTTCCTATGCACTGTCAAATGCCTAATATTCCGTCTTCACTGAACAGCAAATAAAAGCATTCATTTTTATTGAAATATGCCCTATAAACTCAGTCATTGGCACTTTTAGCCAGGATAAAATGTTGGACAGGCTCCTGTTTATACAGACATGGTGACTGCTGAAAGAGCATACAGTTGTTTTTATAACCCATAAGAATTAACTGCACTCAAATAATTAGAAATTAGAAAAATAATATTAAGTCATTTTTGCTAAAATTTGACATATCATTAGCTAAAAACACAGTTATTCAGGAGCAGAAAATCAAAACCTTTGCTAACAATTTCCAGAAGACTGTATTTAAGGTTTGAGAAACTACTGCAATTTATTTCTTAGACACACAAGTGCCATTGTTGATCTGTGGAAAATGTAGCTCCCTGGGTGTATGCATTTCTCCCCAAAGCAACATGGGCACAGTGAAATAGAAAACTTGGCAATCTCCTAAGCTTAGCTGAGCTATGCATGCATTTAAGCTTCACGTTACACAGACATTAATTCAGATTCTAACTAACAAAATAAGCTACTATACTAAAGACAACACATTCCATTTTAAGACTTGGACCATAAAGTGCAACCAAGGGCAATATGTTTCTCTGTGGTATATACCTGGCAAGAAGTAAAAGGTTCTATTACATATATTTTAAATAATTAAAACTTGGCCATTGGAATATTTTGACTATTTAGCCGGTGGCAGTAACCTCTGGAGATAACCAAACTTTAAAACAATGAACTGTATAACTGAGTACAACCAGACAACTTTTTTTCTAACCATCAGACCATTCTAGGGAAACCACTAAATGTGCAAGTGATAAAGGAATAAGTGTTAATGTTCTACAGTTATGAGGATATGGAGTTTATCTGCCATTTTAAGTTTCAAATTTTGTATTGCAGATATATATTTATTGTTTTCATTATAGTAAACTACCAGCTTTAGGAATAAAACAAGATCATCATATATTACATTCAGTACATTAATACTGTATTTATTCTTAGAAGGCTAAATATTACGGGCCAATTTTTGAAAATATGAGCTTAATACATAAAAACTCATCCATGTTCTATCCATTTCTAAGGGATTTTTAGAATCGTATTTATCAAATGGTGAGCTCTAACTTTCACCCATTGATAAATACACTTCTAAAAATCCTATAGGAATGAATACAATGTGGGTATTAAGTGCTAAGCTCAGTTTTTATTAAATCTGCCCCTTAATATCAGGGTAATGTCACTGGTTTATCCTAATTTAAAAAAAAGGGAGGGAGGGATTTACTAAAACCATGAATAAACTCATTTCTATAAATGGCAGTCTTTTATCAAAAGATCCAAACTGCAAAACAACGAACAGGAAAAAGTCACTGAAAGAAATGCGAAAACGCAACTTTTTCAACTTGTATCATGACGCAACTTGTCGCACAAAAGTCAGCATCGAAACACCAAAAAACATAGAACAAAGATCATCCAGTTGTAAAAGGGGCATCTGCCTTTGACTTCTACATGATTTCCACAGGTTTTACATTCTTTTTTATTTTTCGCATAATAAATCTCTTTTTCTGTGACTTTTGGGTTCTTGGCGACATAAAGACCGACCAAAAAAAGTCACATTTTAGTAAATGCCCCCTCATGTCTCCTTCTTATATTACTTCTGCCATAAACAGAACATACCTCAGTTCTTTGCCCAATGTGACCACACAAGTTGTGGGCCAAAATGATCATTCAGCTCATGAGAATAACAAAACGAGCATTTTGCTAATGAGAATCAAGTTCAACCTTTTTCTATATGAAACCTACCTAACTGCTAGTTGATCCAGAAGAAGGCAAAAAAAACATCTAAAACCTTTCTAATTTGCCTCAGAGGAGGGAATAATTTCTTCCTGGCTCCATGGCAATCGGACTAGTCCCTGGAATGACTTGTACTAACAGTTATTTTCAATAACCCTGTATTTTCTCACTTGTTGAAAAGCCATCCAACCCCTTTTTTTAAGCTATCTAGTGTATCAGCCAGTATGACTGATTCCAGGAGAGAATTCAACAGTTTCACATCTCTCACTTTAAAAAACCCCTTTACGAATATTTAGATGGAACCTCCTTTCTTCCATTTGGAGTGGATGGCATTGCATCTGTTGGAAAGACTTACTGATAAATAAGGCATTAGAAAGAATATTATATGATCCCCTTATATATTTCTACATAGTTTTCATATCGCCTCTTAAGCAGCTCTTCTCCAGCGCAAGCAACCCCCAACTTGGCCAGTCTTTCTTTATAATGGAGACTTTTCATGCCCTTTACCAGCTTATTTACCCTTCTTTGGACCCTCTAATTAAACAATAACCATTTGAGCACTGAAGACCAAAACTACACAGCATATTCTAGATGGGGCCTCACTAGCGCTGTGTAAAGTGGAATAATTAACCTTTCCTCCTGTGAATCTATGCCCCTTTTAATACAGTTTAAAAACTTGTTTGCCTCTGCAGCTGCTGCCTGGCATTGCTTGCTACTATACAGCTAATTTTTATAATCTACAAGGACTCAAAGGTCCTTCTCCATAATGGATTTGCCAAGTGCAGTCCCACTAAGGGTATAAGTGTCTTCTGTATTTTTACATCCCAAGTGCATAACCTTATATTTATCCACACTGAATCTCATCTGCAACTTATCCGTCCAGATTGTCAGTATGTCAAGATCCTGCTGCAAGGATGTCACATTCTGGATGGAATTAATTGGGCTGCAAAGTTTTGTGTCATTCTCTAACACCAATGCCTTACTTCCATTACCCTCCCCTAAGTAATTAGTGAACAAGTTAAATAAAAGAGAACATCATACAGAATCCTGAGAACCTTACTCCAAGAAGAAAATGTACCATTAACAACCACCTCTGTACCCAATCCTGTAGCCAGTTTCCTATCCATGTGCAAATGACTTCACTAAGACCAACAGACCTTAGTTTAGAGAGCAGTTTGTGGGGCAGGGTATCAAATATTTTGACAAAATCCAAATAGATCAATAGATCTACCGCAACTCCACTGTCAAGCTTCTTGCTAACCTTATCATAGCTAGCAAATTTGACTGAAATGACCTGTCCTTCATAAAGCCATGCTGATTCCGGCTCATAATGGCATTTTCCAGAACATCATTTTAAATGTGATCCCATAACAATCTTGTGACCACAGATTTCAAACTGGTCCAGATAAAAGCAAGTCTGAGAAAATCAGAAACAGCGGCTTGGCTAAAAAAGAACCAAGGGTGTATTCCATCTGGCCCCTGTACCTTTTTCACATTAATTTTTATAAACTTTTATGCATTATATCCTGCATCAACCACTGACAAGTATGAGCTGATCCATCAGTGCCCCTATCAGGTGGGTCTGGAAACTCTGGCTCCTCTGTCATGTCAGGAACTCCCTGATTTAGAACCAGGGACCTGCTATGTACTTCCCGCTGCTCCTCATGCTTGAGCCACAGGAGGGAGTGTGGTTTGATCCTGTTGGATATTATAAATGATGTTTGCCCTTGTCTGTATTTCCTGCCCCGATGTCTATAGCCAGCTGTAGGCAGCCTGATTAAGGGGCTTTTAAAGTCTGCCTCCTTCCTGCGCTGGATCCCTGGCCCATCTGCCTTGAGTGACCTGTCCTAAGTTCCTACTCCATCCTTTTTTCTCTGGTTTGGGCTGCCTGGTCTTGACCCTTGGCCTATTATATGAATTTTGATTCTTTTCTGCCTGCCCTGACTTTTGACCTGTCTCAAGGATTTGCTTTTTGTTTGCCACCCGCCCAGATCTTTGCCTGACCTTGAACTTGTCTATTATTCTACTCCATATGCTTGCTGCACTGTTTGTTTTTCCAGTTTATTTAATCTTGTCCCTAAAATACACTTTGTTGTTAGTGGTTATTCAGCAAGTAGCTCTTATAAATCAGCACTTCCTGAAACATTATAAGAGTTAGGTATTGCTCCTCGATGTTTTCTAAGGTTGAACATGAATGAACCTAATAGCAATTATAGGCTGCTACATATACTAAAGGAAAAAAAAACAAGTATGGGACAAAACCTTTTCTAAGAACCGCTGTAGCCATTTGTTCAATTTACAGATTATACTGAAGCATAAACACCATATATTCTAGAACTAAACCCTCAGTGTTACAGTGTAACAATAAACATAAATCTGAGAGTCTCAGTTTAAATAAGAGTGTTTAGATTTTTGTGACATGCTGCTATAATTCCCAGAGCTCATGACTGCACAATTTTAAACAAAAAATAAAAGAGCAAGAGTGATAGGTTTCTAGCAGAGACTTAGACGGCTATTGAATAATACAATCAACTAGAAAACAGTGACTTGCTTATCTGACTTTATCTGACTTTAAAACACACTGAAAAATATTGTTAACTGATCTGAAAAAAATGTTGTTAACACTGCCATTTGGCAACACACTGCGTTTCTCTTATCAGTAATCACAAGTGTACAAAAGTATTAGCTTTCCCTGCTTTGCACAGTAAAACATTTTAGGTTTACAGAACGCTTTGACATATGCAGAATCATACACTTCTGATAACATCTATGCTTTTAGTTTGCCACATACATAAATGTGAGGTTTGTTTCTCCCAACTTCTGTCTAAAATCTGACAGATACTATAAAAAATACTGACTGTCAGATATATAACTGAAACTGACAGGCAGCTATAGCTACTGACCAGGCTTCACGTTCAGAAAATTGATGATCTTTTTGAAATTATGAAAAAAAAAAATAGAAGCATTTGAAAATGTTTCTTTTCTCTGTGCAATTCTTGGAAGTGATGAACCTTTTCTAAAAGCTAGCTCTGCCATGAGCGCAGACAGGGCTTCTAATCATGGGAGCTTGTAAAGGATTGCACAAGAGAAAGATTATCAGTATTTCCCAGCAGATGTGGAAGACGTATTTTTCTGACAGATTACAAAGTAGGGAGCCCCTGCACGGGTGGGAAAACCAACACCAGCATGGAAACAGGGCAGTATTAAAATATGAAAAATGATCATTGGTAACTCAAAACTACATTCCATGCAAGTCTACAAATTATTTGTTTTAATTATAAACTCAGCATTCATTTAAATGCTTTAAACGTTAACATTCCTAGACAGAAAGCCATTTCTATTTGATGGAATACTAAACATTTCCAAAAAAATAGTGTGCTTGTTTTCAAACAGGGACTTAAGCTCAGTTTTTCACAAGGGCTATTGTCCATCTTTCTTATTTAGCAACCCAATGACACTTTATATAAAGCTTACCTTCTGTCTTCCACTACTGCATTTCTAATTGTTTTGGAGGAATGCGCATGAACTTTAAGATGCCCCAGAACAAAAAGTACAGTATATACTCGAGTAGAAGCCAAGTTTTCGAGCACTCAAAATGTGCTAAAAAAGGAACCCTCGGCTTATACTTGAGTCGATTAGTAAGGGCAGTGCCGGATTACTTGTCCGACCGGCTCATCCATCGCACACCCCCTCCTCGCCCCCCCCCATGCATGCGCGAGACAGATGGGCTGGTCGGAAAAGTAACTGGCACTGCCCTTACTACTCTGCCCTTTTTACTCGGGCACAAGCTAGTGTGTTAAAAGAAATGGATGCCATTATTTTTATTGTTCTCCCTTCGCTTGAAAGGGGGCTGTAAATTCTGAATTCATTTAGTGTTCATGCACCATTGATGTGTATATAAAGACATAGAGAAATAATCATATTGGATTTTTTTGCGCTTTGCTCAATTGTGAAGCATTAACATCCTCCAACATGGATGAAAGTTTAAAAATATATACAATTACAACAAGGAAAACTTTAGGCAAACTTTTCTCACCCCCATCCACTGGACAATCTTTACCTAGAGCTTCTGACAAGCAGCAGTTGAGAACACTGCTCTGCTTGGTGGGGGATTCAGTGCTTATAAAGGTTAGAGCTCACTGCCTTCTCATTTTCATGTAACATTGATAGAAATATATTTGTTAATACATAAGTGTTCTGGAGATATATTAATTGACTATAATACATATTATTGCTCTTAATTTGCAGCTGCCAACATTATATATTTATGTAGAATTCACAGGGGGTCACGCTGAGTGTCCTTTTATTAAATATTTGATCATTGAAACTTAGCAGTAGCTGCTACATTTCCTACCCTAGGCTTATACCCGAGTCAATAAGTTTTTCCAGTCTTCTTAGGTAAAATTAGGTACCTTGGCTTATACTCGAGTATACACGGTAATAGTAATTTTTTTCCACTTTATATATAAGTGGAGGGCAGTCAACAACTGTACAATTTTTCTATTTTGACTGGTAAAAACATGATATGGCAGCAAAATCCAAACATACAATTTGCTTGAAATAAGCCATAATGTATTTTAACACCTAATTTGTCAGTTACTTTAACTAAAGAATAAGCATCAGGAGATACAGTTTTTCAACACAGGAAGCAACAGATGTTTGACTCTGGGCAAATTATTTCAGTTTACATTTCCCTAGGCCTAAAACCTAAAAGAAAACAAACTACTCTTTGCAGCAACTGTCCCCCAAGGGGAAATATCACAGAGACCTATAATCTGCCTAGTAAACACTGGTAGAGGATCATTCATAAATACGCCTAAGATCATTTCTTTACAGCAGTCAAAAGTGCAAGTTGGTCTCTGGCATATTTTATTGTCATACAGCCAAACCTTGATGAGAGATGAGTTAAAAAATAATAATAGGGGATTAATGGAGACAGGCTGAATTTAAACATTGAAAACTGGGAAAAATGTGAAGTTAATGCTCGAGGGGAAGTGAAAAATGTGTGTGAGAGCATCCTTATAGAGAATATGGTAAGGTGAAAAATCTGTCTATGTTTTTCTTAAAAAAAAAAATTAGGACAGATTTACTGAAACTCTAACTCTTCTTATTTTTTTTTTATTTTAAAATTCGAATAAATGTGCAGGAAAAAGTTGCACAGAAGTCACAAAACTGAAAGTTTTTCAAATTTTCACACCAAAAATCAAGAATGCTCTAAAGTTTAGAAGCACAGAAAGATCCTTCAGGGAAGGAAGGGACATCTGCCATTGACTTCTACATAATCTCAACAGGTTTTAGCTATTTTGACGCATAGTAATTTTTTTTCTTGACCTTTTTGAGTTTTGGAGCTAAAACATCTGAATCATAAATGCTCCCCTTTATGTCATGATTTTATTTAACAGTGGGCATGGATCACTTCCAACACAAGAATCCCTTTGGGAGCAGATAGGAATAACCTAGTTTCCATATCTTTCATATATATATTTTTATAATCCCCATCTGATTTACAGTGTGGTTTATCAGTTTTTGTATGGTCGAAACAAGTGTTCTGCAATTTCTGGGGATGTTTTATTTAACAAATGGTAACTTTCAAATCTCATTGTCATATCAGCAGAACAAAAAAGTTAATTCTTTTTTTTTTTTTTTGCAACATAAAGGGCAATACATGCTATGTTCAATGGCAAAGATCTTCTGCTGTACAAATGTTAAAGCACTAGGTTTAACAATCCAGAAAAAAAAACATTCTGCATTACTACGAATTGGCAGTAATGAAGATAATGATCAGTAATTCAGAACCACTCATTAACAGATCATTTTTATGAGAGCTAACTGTACATAAAGAATGTGCCAATGTCTTAAAAATCATTTTGTTGTTAATATCATTTGTAATCATACATGCCATGCACTCTTTTTGTGTTTTTCTTGCATGCATGTCAAAGAAAGCAAACTATACAAACAACTGATGTTAAGACAAACATTGAAGTGATAGAATGTATTCTTCATACTAAGGGTGATCCAGCCTGTCTATTGTACAAATGTATTGTAGAGAAAGAAGTTTATTTTTTTTTTCATTTTTGAAAATAATATAGCTCATCAGTTTATAAGTCATTTTTATCTAGTTTTTACCTTGCAAACTCTTCCTACACGAGAAAATACAGATTTTTCTGAAAAGCTGCCTTCTGGAGATGATTCTCGAAAGAAAAAGTATATCTTGTCATCATCTGGGTTATATGTATCTGGTATTGCGTATGCACCAAAAAACTTTGCTCCTGAAAAGGAAAATATATATACAACGTCACCTTCAGTAAATTATGTTTTAACTGTAGCTCATCCCATCTTTTTAAATGGGATAATACTGCAAGAGTGGAAAATAATTTGTTGTGGATCTATTTCATACTTCTTTTATGAGGGCTAATTTATTGCATTTGGCAAGGGTTGGTCAAGTCTAAGTGCAAGAGACAGCAATTTTTCACCCACAAATCACCTTGCCCTCTGGACAGGCACAATAACTTGCACAAAGAGTTCCATCTATCTCTGTGTGCAGCTCTGACTTTGCCTGCAAGAATTAAAGAAGTCCCATGGTCCAATGGATATCTAGTTAACTACAATTATCTGTTCGTTGTAAAACCGCCAACCAGCATATACTTTAAAGGTGGCCATACCACCACACCCTGAAGTTTCATACCATTAAGCCAATAATGATCATCAGTATCAGTTTTGATAAAATGGTGGTCAGGAGGAGGTCCCATGGAACGTGTAAATGTTGTTTCTTTTCCTAAAAAATCTGATGCTGTACCAGCAAAGAGGTATTCATCTGGAAAAAAGAAAAAAAATTAAAAACTGTTCTTCTATTATTCTCTACAGTACTCTTAAAGCTAAATATCCCTGACAAAACTATCAATATTAGTTGGGATGTTTTATTACTTGTGTGTATTCGCTTTCTGTTTGGGTGAAAAAATACCTGGAAATACCTTTGCATGGCAGGTTATTGAGTCAGTCAAATTGTGTTTTTGCACAAAAATGTAGGAGGCAATTCCATGCAATAACAAGAGAACCAGTCAAAAGCATTATCATTTTATTAACACAAAAATGTCAGCTTAAACAAATCACACAATACCCACTTTACATTAGTTATTCCTTATCTTCCTTAATCATCATATATTATTTGAAACATCCCTCCTTTAGACAGTATGACTCCATCCAAGCAGTATCAATTACTCTACTACAAAAGTAAATGTCACCATGAAGAATTGGCAATGTTTGTGGCAACTGAGAACTAAGCCCTTATGGCCAGAGATCTATCATTGTATAACAGTTGTTGACATGGGTTTTCAGTGCAACAATGTACAAATGTGACACAATGATGCATCTGTGTCTGTTCTCAGAAGATTGTTTTAAAGGCACTATTATCTGCAATTTCTTTTATCTGCATGATTTCTAAGCCTCCAGTTATATCATATCCTACAAGCCACATCCATTAACATCTATAAAAGTACACTAAGAAGAAATCCATGGAAAAAATTGTTCTCCACCCAGTCACCTTTCCACTGAAATGTGAAATAAAATGTATGCCTATGGATATTTTTTTTTAGCTTCTGTATAGTAGCATTTAAAAACCATGCACAGTTATAGAGCAATTGAGTTGCAACTGTAATTTAAAGAGGATAATTGAGGACACTTACAGAAACATGCCTCAGGAAGAGAGGCAGGACAATTAAAGTATGTAAGCAGTTTCCATTACTAATCAGTGGTGTGTGTAACAGACACTCTAAAGATAAAATATTTTGTAGTGAGTCTGAAAGAACAATTTTCTCCATCAACCAAGGTAAATAACTAAAAGCAGTTTTAAAAACTGAGCAAGAAAAGTTAATGCAAAATCATACTAATGTAAATAAGTAAAATTCATTCTTTTGGCATAGTTTCTTTTCATAGTTAATTGCATCTCTGAAAAAAAAAGTTCTGCCATAGCACTGCACGCATATATTTAAATGTTAGTCTTTGACTTTCAGTCTATCTGTCTATCTATGAAAACTATCTAAATCATAATATCTAACACAGGGCTATGGATTCCTGCTGTGACCTACACCTCCCAGTAAGAGTTAGCAAAGGGATACCAGGAGTTGAATTTTTACAAGATTAGGATGGAGGCGGGTAGGGTTTCCCTGGTGTACTGTGTGTTGCGAAATAAGGATTAGTAGAAAACATGTTCATTCAAAGTACAATGATACTGTTACTGTATTGCCTGACCTTGAAAACATATTGTGCTTGGACTATGTTTGATTATTATTTGATGGGAATTCAGAGACCACTCGTTTTTAACCAACATGAAAGACAAGCTACACATCCTGCTTCTTTTTCCTAGTTAAAGTCATGCACTGTAACATCCTCTACGGGACAAGATGCAAGCAATTACATTTTGATGTCGAAAAAAAAAATACAATTATAATACAGGAACGGTATCCCATATCTGAAACCTGTTCTCCATAAGTTCTAAATTACAGGAAGGCCATCTCCTATAGATAATAGTTAATAAACTGGATATTTATTTCTCTTCTAGTTCTCTAGTTGTTAATTTATTACAAATATTTTTATACAGGCCTAGTCATCTTTAAATCTATCTTTCAACTACTAAGGCCGGAATTGATAATAATCATACTGTATATGCAGATACAGCTGTTTCAATATACTTACTCTTTAAGGCATGTATTAGAAACCATAAGATTTCTTATAAGAAGCCAGGAAAAAGTCAGATGTAGTAAGGCACACCCATAAGATAAACACAAAGTGGTGGATCTCAGATGTGTGCCCTGAGGCTTGATTCTAAATCAACCTTAGGTGGAGACTTGGGCTGAATATTCCTAAAAGGCAATTACCAGTGGATTTATAATCTAACACTATGATCTAATGGTCTAATGTCACTAATCGCATCCTGCTTTCCTAAGGCCTGTTAGGATTGATTTTGTCTGATCATGGATGTAAATGTGAATGCCACAAATCTACTTTTAACTTTTAATGCTTAGGTTTGTATATGTATATATTCCTATTTATACCTGTCACTGGGTACCCAGTGCTGTACATTATTTATATGAATGCTGGACTGCCATACATACTATATTTATTATTGATTTCTATTACCACTTACACTGATGGAATCCACCCTACTTAGTGTGCATGAATATTAACGCAAGACCCTCATCAGAATTTAAAATGTGTTTTTGTCATTTTGCATTTTGAGGGAGCTGTGTTAAAGAGTGGCATTAGTATGCATTACACATTGCTAATTTAACACAATGCAACACCATGTTCAATCATGTGTATTTTTAAAGCTGTGTAATCGACATGTAGCTGAAATATTCTGATGTAAAAAGGTGTTAGCAATTGCACAGTAACTGTGAAAATTAGTAAAATTGTGCCACTTTTTCAGCAACTGTTTATGCAGTTCCTACACTTCCTACACTTCCTACTTGTCAAACTTATTCAATGGGTTACACAAACTGGAGGTAGTGTAAAATAATAGTGTTAATTTCTGGAGTAAATCAAAATATACAACTTTACAAATTACACCACTTAAAACTTTGTAATGGATTCATTCTGCCGATTTCGGAAATAGTGACGTACAGAGTAAAATCAGGAGTTGGCCATACATTTAAAGATCCATTCATTTGGCTTGGGCTTGAAGTTTAAAGAGGTAATTTGTAAAGATGTGTATTTTGATTTACTCGAGAAAATTTACGCCATTATTTTATACTACCTCCAGTTTGTGTAACCCATTGAAAATTAGGATGTGAAAAAATCCTTGCCTAAACAGTTGCTGTAAAACTGGTACAACTTTACTAATTACACCAATAAATGCAACAAGCTAATATGGTCTTCGTCCTACCAGATTTTTAAACCTGCTTAATCAATAACTGGCTGATTTTCGGTTGTATAAGCCTGTCGGAGGGCCTTCTACACGGAACATTAAGTTGCTAATTGGGTCCTTCATGATTGAATCAGGCACCTTTTATGGGCCTATGTATAGCCACCTTAAAGGAGAAAAAAAAGGTCTAATCACTGGGGGTGTCAAATGTTTGCACCAGGCCCAGGCCTAGGGTGGCAGGGCTTAAGGGGTGGCATTCTGCCCAGCTTCTGCTTTTAATTTGGGTCCGAAGCACTGGGTAAGCGTGGGAGACCTAATAGTTTTTAAAGCCCCACACACTGATCCCCAGTGCTTCGGACCAGACTACAGACATTTGCGCATGTGCACACCTGCGCATGGGTGAACAGAAGGGGGCGAGGGTGATGAGGAGACAGGGGCCTAGGGGCGGCGGCATTGATTTGCACAGTAGAGTGAAAAGCCAAACTTTCCTTTATAACTTTCCTTTTACTTTAAGAAGATTTGCACAATTTTAGAAATATCACTTAATTGTACACAATTAGAAAACATTTCATACACACCTTTGTAAATATGGCCCTATATGTGCCAGCATTCATTTGTGGTCATATGAGAAGGGATTTATTTATAAGGTTGCTTGAAAGGGACTGTGTTAATCATTCCAGTAATTAATGTTATCTTGATTGTATGTAGGCAAGACATAGGCATTTACTAGCTAGTTAATTGTTAAAGCATACATAATTGATTTTTACAGTATTATGGATTTCTTTTTATATATTACAGCTGAAACAAAAATATACAAAATGTAGACATTGATTAAGCATATGCTTCTAGTTAAAACATAGCTATGTTTAGTCTATTTATCTGTCTAGTTCTTTTGTGTTTGGTCTTTTTTCCTGAACGTAATAAGCTGAGCATTTCTACAGGAGCCACACATAAATTGCTATATAAACAAATGGAAAATCATATTTAACTGAAATAACTCCACTATAAGACACCACAAATCCTTATTTTACAATGAGGTTTTTCTTGGAGTTTAGTAGCATATACAGGTTTATTTGAAATGTACTTTTGCCATATTATAAAACACTTTGTGACATATATGTAGAATAAAATGTTGGTTTATTAAAAACTTCCATGTATGAGACCTAAAAAAACATTGATGGGAGCCTACTTGGAAGATATGACTGCTGCAAAGGTAATATTTTTGGCAAATTATTTTTGATAGGGCAGTTTCTTAAGTTATTACATGAAATTGAAAATAAAGTAAGCTAAATAAATGTCTTAGCATGCCAATAAAGATGAGTGAATCTGCCAAATTCTTTAGCCTGATTTTGGTTGGCTTTAATATTATAACAAAATTATACAAAAATCCAACAGAGAAACAGGTTTTTGAAAAGGTTGATGTTTTTTTAATGTACCTTGTCCAAGTGTCAATTTCCATTTTTTAAATATTGTGACAAGAAGCCTACCACTAATGAAACACTGTTCCCTGTCCGACATAACTAGCAGGCTGCTATTTTTAGGGGAAAATTTGAATGCCAAAGGTGTATCACAGTGCCATGCATAGCTTTAACCGGGAAGAAAATCACAGTGATCCTTGATATTTAGACTTACAATGCACAGAAACATTTATTAGCATGCATAGAAATAGTCATATCTAATTGTTTCCGCAAGTAAGTCGCCCATATCATATTAAATTCACTTTAGTATCTAAGATTTTGTGATTGAAAGACTTCCTTTGGCTTCAAAAAGTTATTCAGCTGTCGGGATATCTGATCATATATTTTCCACATCCTACCCGATTTTGTATCCATTATGCTAGAATTTAAATTTTTATTCAACAGCCTTGCTAGCGTGCTACTATATTATCAGGGTCAGAGTGGGCTGCCGGGGCACTGGGAAAAAACACTGTGGGCCCCAGCGGCCCAGACCCGATCCCTATTGGCGTTCCCCCGGCCGCCGGTGTCCCTCCCCTGCCGTGTTTCATTTACGCACGCTCAGGGGAAGATGTCAGGTGGGTGGCGGGGCCCCTGTGGAAGGTTAGGCGGGCGCGGCGGGGGCCCCTGTAGGGGGTTAGGGGGACATGGCTGGCGGGGGCACCTTGGGGAGGGTGCAGGGCCCCTGGGGCGGCAACCCGGGTGGGACCTGCACCCCCCAGTCCGACCCTGCATACTGCATTCTGTAATACATTATGACCTCTGTTCACTATCCCATTTTTTTTGTACAATTTTTATTTGTAATATGACATTATTTAAAATGACATTAAACAATTATGTTGTACAGTGACGTACATACCTGCAAGTTACATTTAATTACTAATTGAAAAGACATGCAAAATTGTATTAACACAATTCATCAGAATTTAAAATAAGTCTTTGTATTTGTAAATAATAATATTTAAAGAATTGCCCCTAAGTTGTTTTGATTAACAGTTTGGAATGATGTACGATGTTGATATTGCAATACAGAATTACTGTATATCAGTATGCTGAGTATTATATTAAGGTTAGCAACACAGAGTTGTTATTTAAGAGAAGTTAAATGAGAATGTACAAGTGATAAAAAATATTTTGCAAAAAGGGTTTTCCTATAGTGATGAGCAAATTTTTTCGCCAGACATGGATTTGCTGCAAATTTCCGCATTTTGCCAGTGGCGAATTGCTTCAAGAAAATTTGTAACAAAAAAATTTGTTGTATGCCAAAAAAAGTTTCAGTCTTGTCAAAATATGCGCGTCAAATTGGGCGTGGTCGCGCCAAATGGGCACGGTTGTGTAAACAAGAGTCGTCCACATCAAAAAACTCACTCAACAAATGTGTTTTGCAAATTTTTTGCAGTCTCACAAATTATTCTGTTGTTTCGCAAAATGGGATAGATTCACTCATTACTATTTTTCTATAGTAAGAAGAAAGATATACATAATATTTAACCCTCTCATTAAGTAATATTATAGCATGTCAATTTATGAATTCTAAAGAAAAAGAGCAAGAGATTTTCCAGTTTCTTAAGGAATGGTTATTCAATAGTCTGTAACTCAAAAGTATAATCCCCATTTATAGCAAAGGTTATAGGTTTTCTGTCATGCGCAACAACATAATAAGCTAAGGGAAAATGTAATTACAAAGAGAAATTATACCCCGGAAGGTTGTAAAATGTAATACACTTAAATCTCATTAATCATTTTTCTGCTTTCCCCACCTCCCACATAGATCTCTATTGTATTTAATCCAACCACTTTTCTAAATCCTTAAAGCACATTCTATATGGTTAATGTGTGCTTACTCTAGCAAATGCAATACAATGCAATACAAAACTATACAAATGTCGCAGATGCAGATGTAAATTGGCACTTTTAAACATTTCATAGTTTGATTGATAAAACTATTGATAGTTGCTTATTTTCTGTGAGTATATGATGTGCTGCATAGCTGAGGTGTAGCTGTATGGATGTATTACAGAGTGCATTTATATGTGAGTTCATGAAATAGGCATTGTGCTGAACGTACTTTTTTTGTTATTGTTTTAATCACAAATCTATGATTTTTGTTATTTCTTTAGCTAGATAGGGCAAACAGGAAATTTGGAGCTACTCCATGTTTTGCCCTTTCAGTGTGGATAATTAGATGACCAGTATACAACCTCCTCCCTAGATAGGGCAAACAGGAAATTTGGAGCTACTCCATGTTTTGCCCTTTCAGTGTGGATAATTAGATGACCAGTATACAACCTCCTACCTTTTACTCTTTGTTGTGACTCTTACTAGCAGGAGTTTTGGAGGGTTGAACTTAAATATGAAGGAAATGTAAAAACTAAGTAAGCTTTATCAGAAAGGTATGTGTCAATACAGCCATAAGCATTCACAGAAATGCTGCACTGAGTCCTCTATTAAAAGAAACCCAGGATTTCTTGTCTCCTTTTTTTGTAAACATGTTGTTTTGTGTCTGACTTCCTCTCTCAGAAAAATCCTTAATTCCCTGGGCCAGAGTCTGAGCAGTTCTCTCCTCTCTCCCCTCTCCTGCTCCCCCCTCCCTTAAGAATGCAAAGAACTCCCTCCCCCTCCCTTAGGAATGTGTGATCTGAGCTATAAAGGTTAGAGCTGCAAGCAGGAAGCTACTTAAAATGGCAGCTGCTGTCGGAGAAAGTTTCTACAGCTGTTTACTTAGGTATGGTAATGCTTTCGGCAAGGAAATATAATGTTCTAGGTGGCACTAATGTGGTGAATCTATTGGCAGTAAAATGCCAAAATTACTTTCCTTCTCCTTTAAAGGGGTTTTAACCTTTGTGTTAACTTTTAGTATAATATAGTGAGTGCTATTCTAAGACAATTTGCAATTGGTCTTCATTTTTTATTACTTGTCTTTTTCTTTTTCAATTATTTCATTTTTAGTTTGTCAGACATCCAGTTTGGAATTTCTGGTTGCTAGTTTTTAAATTATTTTGCAACCAGGGAGTGGTTTGAATGAGAGACTGGATTATAATTAGGCATGAATACAAAGATAAGTTATAAAACAAATAATAGCAATAACATTTTAGCCTCACAGATTTAAACTTTATTGACTGCGGGGATCAGTGACTCCCATTTCAAAGCTGGAAAAAACCAGAAGAAGGCAAATAATTTTACAACTATAAAAATAGAAAATGAAGGCCAATTCAGGCCAGTTGCTTAGGACTGTCCATTCTATAACAAAAAGTTATCTTAAAGGGGTTTTTCACCTTTAACTTAACTTTGCGTATGATGTAAAAAGTGCTATTTTGAGACAGTTTGCAATTTGTTTTCATTTCTTTATTTTTTTTTTTGGTTTTTGAATTATTTAGCTTTTTGTTCAGCAGATCTTCAGTTTGGAATTTTCGAGAGCTATCTGGTTGTTAGGGTCCAATTTAGTCTGAAGGTGAACCTTTAAAGTTGAACTACCCCTTTAAGAGACCCCTTTAACATAGTTCTCAACTATGCAGTGCTTTGTTTACCTGTTATGTGAATACAAATATCAATAAGAAAAGTTAAGGAACATTAAACAATAAGTACACAGGAAGCATAAAATACTACCTTAGCTACTAACACACTTAAAACACCCTCCTTAGCTACTTACACACTTATAACATCTTCACTGAAAAATACACATTTATAAAAAAATGTTTTGACATTTCTGAACAAATATTTTAAAAAAATTAAATTTGTCTGGTTTCAAGATTTCTTACCTGTCATTATAGATGCGAATGGCGGTTGAGGATCAAAGGGACATTTCAGCCTCCCGGACTCCAAGTTTTGTGTATCTAACTGAAATACCACTTCCTGCATGGAAATATACAGATATTCATTTATGATATATTATTGTTTCCACCTGAAAGATTAAACTAACCCCTATTAGCACAGTTTTTACTTGGCAGAGGGGAACTTTGATGTAGTATCTTAGCCTACAGATTATTAAAACGGTGACGTTCCAAAAAGTAGCTGTTTCTAAAAATGACTAATTTGATCAATGTGTGAGTCTATCACAATGCTGCTCAGAGTCAAACTCTATCCTATGTAAGGGGTGTTAGAGCCACCACATTTACAACACATTTTCTGCTTTGGCACATGTGTCAATTCATCAGAACTGATATGACTGCTTTATAAGGCAGCACTGGACTCTAGTAAAGTGTTAGCTGAAGGATCATTACAAAATCAGTGATCTTAATGCTCACTTAGTATTACACAATGTTTTCCAGCAGATATAAGTACCTCTTTGGGAGTTCCAAGTTCAACATATCCACACAGAGGATGAAATGCTCCAGTGCCACAAGTATATGCATGGGTTTTATTATAATGATGAAGGACTTTGATGAAATTTGCACATTCCAACTGAAATTGAGAAATATGGGAAATGTAAATGGTTACATTACAGGTTTGACTTGTACCTACTGTTCATTTCATGATGTCCACATTGAAAGTGTTGGCATGTTTATTACTCTGTTTTCTTTAACTCTGTGTTGAGAAATCCCACTGATAAATCTCTTCCAACAAAACAGTTACATGTGGAAAATAACATTGTTAGTTGAGATTTTGTTAAAGGTCAGAAAATGTTCATGCATTTGCAGCCATGAGGAACCATCCCAGTCTTTAGAGACCAACATATAAGAATATTAGTTACTGTATTTGCTTACTGTCACTGTAAAGAGTCATGTTTAAAGTCTTTTGTTAATTGATAATTAAGTTGCTTTGTTAATTCAATGAAAACATTTTGTGATTTAGAGTCTAACCCATGTATGTCTGCAGTAAGCGCTGGCATCACAGGAAAAAGCATTTTTCTGGCAGGATGACTTTTCCAGAAAAAAAAAATCCAAGCCAAAGACATAGAGCTAAAACAAAAAGGCACCTGTCCAGGGCTTGGAGAATGGTTGGATGGATACATACTAACTGTTTGGGAAATGTATGTATGTAGAAAGCAGAAACGAATACCTCAGAAATACATACATTGTTGTCTTTACCAGCTCTTTTGCAGAATTCAATTTTTTCTTTTGCTGCGGGCCAATGAATCTGAAAATATGAAAATAATTTGATCTGTAAATATATTTCTTATTTATTATAAAATGTATATTCTATCTAAACAATATACAAATAAGTCCCTGTCACATAACAATGACCTACTGCACCACAAACAGCCTAAAAGTAACAAACTACAGACACATGAATATTGGGATTGAATTTATTTTGGCCACAGCATTATTAAATTACATGCTTCCAGAACACTTTCATTAACAATTCAAATATAACAATAACCATATGTTACATTAAATAATGCGTAAGAAAACATTATAAGCATAAACATTTAAATGGCTAACCCTAAATCTTTGGCAATGTTTTCACATAGTTGCATTTATATCTGTGTCCAACTCTCAGAAACCTTTTGGTCTTAGAAAGAAACTTTAAACAAATGGGAACCCAACAGAATGCTGAACCCACCTACTTCCTGCATTTCCAAGGACTAAAGGGTTAATACACTCACCAGGGACCACGAGCTACACTGTGATACTAAACCCTAACATAACCCTCAAACATACTACTTGAAAAGCCTTTGCCCCATAAAACGGACTTACAATTGTGACAACAAACACAATCCAGCATAGCAATGGTAGGGCTTGTTTTTCTCTCTCCTCAAAATGGATCCCCTTCCTGTCTGCACCCAATTTAAATTTCCTATGGCTTTGCCACCCCCACTAGCCCATCTAAGCCCACTTAAATTAACTTTATGTGGTCAGAATTGTCCAACACTGTTATGCCCTCTTTTACTGCAATCCACTGCCAATTCATAGATTAAGTAACAAATATAACCTTGTGCTAAGAATGACAAAATTGCATTTTGCAAGCTAAAACGTTCATTAAACAATGTATTTAACTGCAAACATAATTGCACAGTACACATTTTTAAAACTTGTGGTCAGTTAATGACTCATAAACCAAAGGCATTGTTATTTGAAATTAGTCTAAATCTTTAACATAAAGAGTTGAGCACCAAAGTAAATGTAAAATAAATTGATATGATTGAGTTTTCAGCAAATGCCCAAGGATGCTTAAAAAGGGTTTCCTGTGCTGGACACAGGGAAACGGGATGGGGG
The DNA here is from genome assembly GCF_000004195.4 of Xenopus tropicalis. Taxonomy (NCBI): domain Eukaryota; kingdom Metazoa; phylum Chordata; class Amphibia; order Anura; family Pipidae; genus Xenopus; species Xenopus tropicalis. The sequence goes on from NC_030679.2 coordinate 80,629,218, forward strand.
GGATGACTGACAATTTTGTTGTAAAGGGCCCCAGGATTTCTGATATCACCTTTGCTGTTATGAATCACAGTTTAGAAACTGATCCATGAGGTCAGGCTGTAATTTCAAACCAACAGGTTAATCTGGCCATAAACTGAAAGATTTTCAGACAGATATTAGTTTGGCAGGCCAGTCAAAGGGTCCTTACATGAGCATATAAGCTGCTGACTCGGTCTAAAGGGGCCAAATGACCTTTCATTTCACAGAGGTTTTATTTCAGCTTGTTTTAAAAACTAGTGTCTAAGTGATAGTTATGCGCCATACTGCAGTTTCTCTTCTCTATACATTCAAATGTAATGTATTGTGGCCCTTCAGTGTTACAAACTGTGTGCTTATTTCAGAATTTTTAATATTGTTCATATGAATAAGTTTCAGTGCAGCCATGGGGGCAGCCATTTAAACTGATTTAAAGCAATAGGGTACATATCTACATAGAAAATAGCAGATATTTAGAATACAGTGATTTTAAACAAGGACATAAACAGGGTTCAAAGTAATTCAGAGCCCTCTGGATAGCACAGTGCCAAAGTGCTTGATCGTACACTAGAAGGTAACCTATGGACTGAGAAAAATCATACAACGTTCCCTTAATCTAGCAATTTATGAATAATTTTACAATTTTTTTTACAGCACATGAAAAAGATGTGATTAAATATATTCTTGATTGTTAAAAATTAATATGTTTTTTTTCCTGTTATTATAAACACTAAATATTTATTAAATTTGCTGGTGTCATTCTATACAGTTAATTGAAAGATATGTTGTTTGCTTTTCTAGCAATTTGTTATGAACATCTGGTTTTCTGAACCTTTTACACCAGTTCAAGATTACCAATCCAAAGACACCATTATTAAAATATAATCCATCTTTATGATACATTTTAGACTATTTCAGGTTTAGTTTTCTAAAGTCTGTATGGAAAAAGCTTTTAATAGAAGCAAAACAAAGGATGTTTAAGTGGATCACAGAAGTTCAGGCTACTTCATAGCCTGCCAGAACCAGAAAGACCCAGCATAGCATTTTATAAAATACCAGACAATTTCCAGGAAGGACAAAATGTTCACTTTTGCATTCAACTATGCATGCTTAGTTTTGGCGATTACTTTCAGCAGGGTAAATAGCGTCCATCCAGCAATATGGGAGGACGAGCTGGTTCTGACAAGGGGGAGAGTGGCCCCTCCAGATACACTGGTTTTCATGCAATACATTCACCCTCTTTCTTTAACAACACAAGTGCTGAGTTCACATTCAAGAAAATGTTAGTCACCAGAAAAGTAAGGTGTGTTTTTTCTCTAAACACAGTCACCAAAATGTCCTAATTACTTTTTTTGAGTTGTGGACTCAACTAAGCCTTTACTACTTTTTAAAGTATACTTGTAATTTATATATTACATTAATGTTTCTTTTCTAGTAATAGACATCCTAGATTCTTTTACTGTATCTAAATATACTGGTGTATTATGAACTTTGACTTTTACTTGCATTGCCTTTCTCCTCTGTGAGTCCTTTACCAGTTACTCTTATTCTAGATCAAATTACTAGATCTTGTTTTAGTGACTGTGATTATCTAAGATTTTGTTTCAATGACTTGGCATTTTTGATAGCTCTTAGTCTATATAATGCAAGCAGATGTCTTATGTAATTCTAAGGAAATTATAATGCAGGCACAAAAATCTTCATTGTGCATTTCTGTTCGTTTATTATTCAGTCAGTTTTATCCAAAATGAGTTTGCTATGCATTGGAGGGCAGTAAAACCCTATTACCAAAATAGGCAGACAATTTTTAACAGAACAGACAATTTTACTGTCACGTTAGGGAATTTCTTGGGGCATGCAAGGTACTTTCACAAACATTGATTCAAACTCTTTCAGACCGTAAAATTAAGTTTTAGCATGGAAATATGTAATTGCAAGGAAAATGGCACTGTGCCAACATAAATCACTTTGGTCTAAATGATTGAATAAAAAGGTGCTAGAGTTACTATAGAAAGTATATAGGCAGTGACTTCTTTAAAGGTTGACTTATGTTTACCTAAATAGACATGTTATGCTGTGTTATGGTATAATCTGACAAACTATGCTAAGATTTAAGACCGAGAAACAATCCAGACACAATGTTAGATCTTTCTGAAACTTTAAACATACTTGTAAGTGCCTATTTGTGTAAACACATTTTTAAAGAATTAAAAAAATATATATATATACATATATATACATACAATAGACAAAAAGTATGTTCAGCACAAGCCCTATTTGTTATATTATGTACATCCATTTTAAAATTTGGTATTCAAAAGCACACCTTCATGGTCTGTATGCTCTGCTTCTAGTCATCATCTTATCCATTTTTCTCAAAATCAGACTGTATTACGTCTCTTTAAGTCTGAGGCACATGAGTAGAATTCGGGCATGTTGCCCACCCTGCAATATGACATGCTAATAGCCCCTGACAATTTGTCTCAAAATGAGGCATCATGGTGTATTTTCAGTCATTTTGCTGTGCCCCACAAATGTGGTTTTACTGTTATTTACCCATCACTTTTCACTTATATTTAATTTTCCCTCATGAATGATCACTCTGGCAAACGCCCTCAAATCCACTAAACCTGGCTAAACATATTGAATCCAGGATTATCACAGCTGGTCCTGTCATTAACGCTGATCTCCCCTAAAGCGTTCTAGGCTTCGCAAAACACCTCAAAAAATAAATGTGGTTCCTATTTCCTATTATATTACCAATTTGCTCCTTCTATTACTTTCCCAACACAGTCATTACATTCCCTACTTCTAAATATAAATGACTTTTTCAGCTATCGGTCAACTTTTCTACCTCTGTAACAAACATAATCTCCAAGGCTCGAATACCGCACATTAACTCCTCATTTATACTTAATACACCATATCATTTAGTATCACCTATATTATTCAGTTAAGACTATAATGTTTGGCAGTACCTCTTCATTCCTCATCTATAAATCCTTGTTCACTTTTTTCCCACTTGAAAAAGATCTGATAATAAGATGGCCAGAGGTGTAGGATAAGTCCTCTGAGACAGCAAGAACTTTACCTAAATCGCCTTTAGCTTTTTCACACACACTGACAGCCTTTCCAAACTGAGTTAGTAATGGTGTCAGAGTATAATCTTGTGACAACATTATAGTGCTACATGGGCACTTGGTGGCTGTAGTGCAGCTATAAAGAACTATCTGCTAGGGGACTGACCAAAATAGGAAACGTTGTAGATTAGACCATCATCCAACCTTCTCCTTTAATTGCTGAGCCACTAGTAGTAGTTGAATCAAAACAATTCCAACAAGAGCAGAAACAAAATAGCTGTAAGCAAATACCCTGATAAAAAGAAGCCATAACTCTGTTATAATTTTTTGAAAAATATGACATGTTTGTTAAACATACAGTTAGGAAATACTTATAATCCTTAAGAATTTTACAAGTCTTGTCATGCACATGGCAAGAGCCTTCTTTCAGTGGCAAGAGCTCTGCTGTTATTAAATGAAACTTGGTTTCTAATATGGTGTTAGGTGTCAGTATACTTTTTATAACAAATAAGGTGGCATTTAAAATAAACAAACCTTTCTTAGATTTTTGTTTAAATCTACCAAATCAAGCAGATAGATGTGATCTTTAGCTCCAAGAAGGAGCTTGCCCCTCTCTTCATCCAACAGCAGAGTCTGAAATTCTAGGCCTTCTGTCAATGGATGCAGGAATGGAACACAGCTGTTAGAGAGAAGTAGGTCTGTGGGAAAACAGAGACAGGTTTTAGAATGGAAAAGTTTACGTTTGCATAGGCCACTTGTTTCTTTTAGTGATATGTTAAGCCTACATCAAGGCTGTAACAAAGATACATACATTTATAGTTTCACTGTATCTTGTAGTGCTGCACACTACAAATTCTTATTGAAATTGTGTAAAGTGTATTTGAAAAGAAAAAAAAACTTCAGTGTCATATCATGGCAATCAAATACTTGGATGACGCATAAAACCCCTAATTTTTTCAGCTTTAGTGTTCAACACTAGCTGTACAGTTTGTACAATTTGTATCCAACAAACAGAAAAATGTAATCTGAGTAAGGTTCATGTCATGAAATAAAACAACAGAACATGCAGAGAATAAATAATCTGTTAACCCGTCTCAATTTTAGGATACTATGTACTTCTGCAAATCACACAGAACAAAACTGGCCAGTGCAAAAGGCCAGGCAATTACGCATTTCCTTTCCACAAATATTATTCCCTGTTTGCTGCACTCTACTTGAAAACAAAGTTTCACTAGCAAAAAATGTGGCAGATAAACAAATGAATATTGTTACAGAATCAGAAATGTATGAAGGAGTTAGATGCAGAATCTCCCTTGTACAGCTATTACAAACTGTAGAGCCATAGTTGCATTCAGCTTTGCAGCTGCTAAAGGACTACAAACTGTTAATCCACAGTGTTTAACAGCAGACATTCCTTTAACTATACCTCCTCTTATTAAGAAAAGCCATAATATTTTCCATTAAACATATTAAAATGTACATAAATATTCCTGGAGCATTAAAAAGAAAAGAGTATTAAGAAAGAAAAGACAGCTACATTCATAAAAACAGTTATGAACTACTGAGTTCTGTCCCCACCAAGAATGGAAAATGATCCAGGTGGTCCTGATACCACCAATTCTGTGTTTTTGTGACAAAGCAATGAGACAACTGCAGATAAAAAACCTCTCCATTAACCAGTAATAAAACAAACCCAAAATATAAAAAGATATTTGATTGCATCAGCTTTTGAGGCCAAATAGTCTTCCTCATTGCTCAAGTCCCCTTGAAATGAAGAAGTCTTTTTGGCTGATTTGAGTAATATTTGCTCTTTGCTTTGACTCAAATTAACCTTATTTGAGAAATTTTATTTTGCATCGCCAACAGCACTGTATGCTGTATTTTAGTTTATAGTACCAAAAGGTAATATAGCTCTTACAAATACCAAGAATGAAAGGTTTCTGTTTTTAGCTGGAGGCTGGGTTTGGTTCCTAATTTGGATAGTAGCAGAAAATATGTAAAGTGGGGACTAGATAAGTGCAAGCTATTTAAAGCTAGTATTTTAGCTTGAAGCAACTGGAATAAATGATCCCGCTTCCATAGTATTTGTATAGGTGGCTGAAGGCTCAAGACTGCCTGACAATGTTCAGCACACAACTACCCATTTTCTTTGTACCACTTATCTAAATCTCTATCTTAATGTATCTCAACAACCACCACTCATTTGTCACAGAAACCTGCTCTAACTGTTACATATAACCCCGGGCAGGATGAGTTACTAACTGCTTAGGAACTACACCTGAGTAAGTACCTAGTATTTGTTTATTTTGTATAAGAATTACAATTACATTTATTATTATTACAGAAGAGTACCAGTTCACTCATTGTCTTTTTCATATTTGTGTCTTTTATTACATCACACCTTAAAAGGCCCATTTATTTTCGTTGTTTTAGAGGTTTTCGAAACCATGACTAAACTCATTTCCATGCAAACCACAAATGACTAATCATTTATTAAAATATCTGAATTACATAAAAAATGATTGTATTGTCACACAAATGACCAAAAAAAACAAAAACATCTAAAAAAAAAGCACACCTGCCACTGACTTCTACATGATCTCAACATCTTTTAGATGCTGTATTTTTGCTTTAGGATTTGTTGCAGTTTTGTTGCATAATAATAATTTTTTCCCGTGACAAAAGCGTGTTTTTGCACAAAAATACCAATTGTGAAAAAAAATTTGAACATTAGTAAATGCCCCCTCTATGTGTGAAACCAAAATAATGTTCCTGTACTGTAAAAAGAAAAGCTTAGAAATAAGCATTTTTTTAATTAAAAGATTAGGCAGACTCAGCACTGCCTCAGTGGTCCTAGCTGGCTGAAGCGGCCCTTGAGGGAGGGGCGCATCACTAGTTTGATGAGCGCAATAACGCTCTCTGCGCTAGAGAAGCCGAAATTTCTATTTCAAAATTGGAATTTCGCCTCTCTAAGTTACCAGCCGCTGCCATCTGAGGCGAGTTTCTCAGCTCGCCTAATGGCAGCAGTGCCCCTGAGCAGAATGCAGTTTTAGCAAGTTATATTATTTTCCCCAGTCAAAGGTGTATACAGGTGTATATTGCCTCTTAAAATGTAAAAAAAACTAAAATATACAACACTGTGATGATTTTTTTTAAAAATGTAGGCCACATAATTTATATCATTCTTGAACTTTATTCAATATTTTTAAATTTTGTGTCTACATTTAAAAAAAATAAAACACATTCCTCCCTGTTATCATTACAAAAATACAAAGACCTTTTGTATTCAGAACAAGAATCCCAGATGAGAACCTCCAGGAGGCTTACAGTTCTCTGTGCTGATTACTGAATCATCTGCAAATTATTTACTTGCAAATGGGATATACAAAATTCTACTAAGTATATACACTTTGGCAGCAACAATCAGCTCTTTATGAAATTATATTTTATTTTAATGAGTGTAATATAATCTTTCATGTAGCAACAGTTCTTGCTTGTTTAGAAGTCCTAGACTTTGTATAGTTATAGAAATAATACGAGGTAAGATCTATAGAAATGAATATAGGCCTGTGGAAAATAATTCATACGTAAGTTAATATCGTGGATGATTAGCAAACCCTATAAAGAAAGTTGTATATGAATACACAGTCTATACACAGTATAGACTTCTTAAACTCCAAGTATGTTTCAAGTTGATTTTGTTTTGTCTAAAGTATTTGCTGGTGCCCTGTATATGAAAGTTCAGGCCTGGTACAAGCATATATATACAGAACTATGAAAGAGCTTTTATGAAAAAAACCAGTGGAGAATACCCCTTGTGTGCCATGCGGCCTAAATACATTTACCAAAATATTCACTTAAGCACATTCAAATATTCTTTATCATTTTTTACAAATCATGGTACAGGTATAGGACCCGTTTTCTAGAATTCTCGGGACCAAGGGTATTCCAGATTATGGGTCTTTACATAATTTAGATCTCCATCATACCTTAAGTCTACTAAAAAAACAATAAAACATTAATTAAACACAATAGGACTGGTTTGCATCCAATAAGGCTTTATTATGTCTTACTTGGGATCAGGTACAAGGTACTGTTTTATTATTACAGAGAAAAAGGAAATACATTTTAAAAATCTGAATTATTTAATTAAAATGGAGTCTATGGAAAATAGGCTTTCTATAATTTGGAACTTTGGGCTCGGGAATAAGGCATGAGTATCACTTACCTAAGGTTCCAACATTGAAAGCTCAATCAGACAACAGATAAACAAGAACTAAACAAACTAAAACCAAAACCAAAGACAAGCAAATAATTCTCCTTAATAGAACCAGTACTTTTGTTTCACATGTCCTCAACTTAAAGGAAACATTCAATTTTCAAGAGAACTTCTGAAGTTTTAAGGTAACAACATAATTATTGCTCTGTCGGGTCTGAGCTAATTCGTTTTTCATTATTGTCATTGTTAAGAAAGTGTAACACAGTTCATGGGTGCTCAAGGCATGTCATATCACAATTTACTTCAATGCCTGGCAACGCTCCACAGCTTTGTACATTTACTTAACTGATAAAGAATTCTTTAATGAAAAAATTCCAGCGTGTACATGTATAATTACACATATTTTAAAGCGAGACTGTGTCAATAAAATATTTACAAGGCAAAATGAAAGCTCGGCCAGCTTAAAACCTCAGAAAAAGTGAATGCAGCACAGATTAATGCCAAATCAATAAAGAATATGTAATATGGCAAGTTCTACAAAACCAATAAAGATGTTTTTTTTTTCTTTCCATTTGCGTTTCATCTGCTAAAAATATTACAGATTAAATGATGATCAAAGGTCTGCATGAATATGAGACGGGTTTTTCCTTGGTTGTATAAAGATGAATATTTTATAACAGATGGGGTTTTTTTGGCCTTTGAAGTATTTAATTCAATTAGTTGTCCATATAATTGCTTTTGCATTCTTCATTAACTGCTGTAACAGCTCTTGCCAAGTCACAGTTGTGTTTGTTTAACAAAGGCAAAACATAGTAAGAAATCTGAGATTTGCAAGGACAAGTTTGAAAACATTTCCATGGATTAAAAAAATGTCTTTTGGTAATTATATAGATAGATAGATCTGTGTACAATACACACCTCTGCATTTATCACAATGCCATTCACTGTAGGTGGCATAATTACACATATGTAAGCCACAGGCATACAATAATTTCTTATATTTCAAATAATTATCTTTTAATTTGGAAATTGCTTGTTGATGTTCAAAAACAACTTCTGCTGTTCGTTGCTATAGTTCCCATATTAGGGTGTGACAGTTAAGCAAGATCCCTCGTTATCATGCCACCCTCCAGGTATGCTATCTCCTCTTTCATGCGCACACACACACACACACACACACACACATACACATACATACACACATACATACAGACACCACAATCATTAGAACACTAGTAGGTACATAATGTTCACCAAACTACACAGTTGAACACACAATTGTATTTTTATAATTATCATTTATTACTAAACATTTTATGTTGTGCCATATAAAAATTAGCTTTCAATATTTTTTAAAACAACTGCCATGTAAGTAATGCAAATAGATGCTTGGCAAACTAAAATGCAGATGCAAAGTTTTTCCGTCTACTTTATAGTGAAGTGTTAACGCTAAGGTAAATGCCCTTTTAAAATAAAAGACCAAGGGGCACATTTACTAAGACACGAATTCGAATCCGAATTGGAAAAATCCGATTGGAAAATGAACATTTTGCGACTTTTTCGTATTTGTTACGATTTTTTCGGCGCCTTTACGACTTTTTCGGAAATTGTCGCGACTTTTTCGTTACCAATACGAATTGCGCGACAAAACGCGAGTTTTTCGTAGCCATTACGATGCGCTCGTATCTTGTCGCGACTTTTTCGTATTGAGCGCTCGTAAGCGGCGGCCGAAACTTTCAGACTTAGCATGATTTTGGAAGCCTCCCATAGGACTCAATGGCACTCTGCAGCTCCAACCTGGCCCAAGGAAAGTCACCATACTGAAGCTTGAATGAATCCGAATCTTTCATACTCGGCACGAAGGCTACGAAAAAGTCGAGACAAAATACGAGCGCATCGTAACGGCTACGAAAAAGTCGCGTTTTTTCTCGCAAATCGTGTTGGTAGCGAAAAAGTCGCGACAATTTCCGAAAAAGTCGTAAATGCGCCGAAAAAATCGCAAAATATCGATCATTACGAAAAAAAACGCAATCGGACGCATTCGGCCAGATCGTGAGTAAGTAAATGGGCCCCCGCAGGGTGACCACTGTTTAATTCCTGTAATCTAAAAAAAAACCCTGTCTCGGGTGACATTCCACTTCAGAGATAGCATAGGCTGGTGGTAGCCATACACTGCCCAGTATTTTTCAGCATCCAATCAGCCAGTGAAATGAATGGAAAGAAAAAGGTGTATTTATTAACACTGGAGACAAACATTACAGGTGATGTTGCCCATAGTAGATCTGATCTTTGCTTTGTTCTCTAACTTCCTAACCAATTGCTGATTGGTTGCCATGGGCAATATCACCTGTGAGGTTTGCTGCCAATGTTAATAAATATGCTACGTAGTGTACTGGTGGCCATACACATTAAGGACATCTTTCTGTTGTTCCATTCATTTGGGTTGCAGGACATCCACCTCATTTTCACTTTCTCATCTGCATGATTCCTTCAACAGATGAAATATTCAAACGTGCAGGATCGTAGACCAACCAATATCCACCACAATACAAAGATTGGTTGGGACCTATCCCACCAACATACAAAATCTGTATGCAACAATTTTAACAGGGGGTATTTATTCAGCTTTAAGCTTGTTATTTTAGCCACATATATAGATGATAAAAATATATGCGCCTTTACTTTATACATATCAATTGATACTTGTTTTAGGATCATTATCTAAATATGAGCAATCCAAACCCCACAAATTATTTTAATTTTGTCTATATCAGAGTAAATACATAATGGAAGACTCGCCCTTCATTTCTGTTGCAACATGTTTATTAATCCGCCTTCATTAACTAGAACATTATGGCTCACTAACTTCTATAAACATTTTGTTTTTATAAATATTTATTAAAGCCAGCCAGATTTTTTGCTATGCTTTTTTAAATAAACACTTGAAAAAATAAAATTGTATTATTTCTCTAGTTCTAGATAAAACAGAAGAAACAAAGCAACAAATAGAAGCTTACCTGTTACCAGATTACGTTATCTTGGCAGATATTATGTGGGCATTTAACTGTGTTGTTAACCCTCTCTTATAACAGATTAATTGCTGTTGATAATTATGAATTTAGTTATCCCCTTTCTTAGTCAAGGGTATATGAAGAGCTCACCTCATATTTAACAGATATTCCGGATAAGGGATCTTTCCGTAATTTGGATCTCCATACCTTAAATCTACTAAAAAATCAATAAAACATGAATTAAACCCCATAGGATTGTTTTGCGTCCAATATGGATTATTTATATCTTAGTTGGGATCAATTACAAGGTACTGTTTTATTACAACAGCAAAAAAATTATTTGATTAATATGGAGTCTATGGGATACTGGCTTTCTGGATAATGGGTTTCTGGATAAGGGATCCCTTACCTGTATAGGAAATGTAAAATGCTGACAAAACTGGATGGGCTGGAGTAGACATGTAGGCACTAGGCAGCCCTTACCCACAGACTTACTTGAAGGTAAGTTAGATGGCAGTTTGGTTTACACCCCTTAGTGCTCTAGCAAATATATAATTACAGAGGCACAAGACAACTTTACTGTCAAGTTATCATTAGGGTACTGGAAAATGAAATAGATATTTAAATCCCATGCTGCAGCAGCTCTTCTTTAAAAAAAAAACATAGTGATATGGGTGAAGTTCTTTAGATATGCATAAGCATTATTCTTTTCCAGTGTACTCTGGGCCACTATCATCTTGACACATAAGCATTACTTAATTCTACTGCCACAGAGTGCAATGCACATGTGCATGCACTGATCCAGTAGCAGTATGTAACATAAATGTGCCTAGTTGTGAGTGCTGCACTGAATACTGGGAGACAAGTCAAGATGGTACTGCATCTCCTTCAAAGAACAGTACCAGGACAGATACAAGAAGAAGAATACCAGCCCAGGATTCCAGGTTAATTACATTATCAATCAGGAATGTCTCACAATGTGTAATACCCTTCCAAGTTTGTTCCTTATAATAAAACACTGAACTTTATTAGTAATAACACTTAAAATGAAGCTTAAAGAACATGTTTGTGCAAGAGTCCATGCTGTTGCTAGTACTGTATTGAGGTGGTTACTAATACCTCCAACAGTGCTCAAAATAAAGAATAAACCTAACAAGTAACATATCTCTTAATCCTCAGTCCAGATGAATTTCAGCTTGATAATGGATTGTGTTTAACAGCTGCACAAACAACATTTTACATTTAAATATATATTGGGTTTTTTTTATAATCAGTATTTATTAAAACATAACAAGTTTATGCTGATTGACTAAGCAAGGATTTTATAACCTGCATAAATACAATATATAATTAGCTATTGACATTTAAAAAGCAATTATTTGTTACATTATTTTATTTTACTTGACTAGTTCTCTTCCATATTCAATTGCACAGCATTTCACTCCAATATGTATGTATAGAATAAACCCACAATCCTGATATGCCAACTACTTTATAAAACCCAGTTGCCAGTGAATGGGTATTATATATTAACTTGAACTTTGTATGCATTCTTGCAAATTATTCCTGAGAAGAAGTATTCCCAGCCTCAGTTAAAATATCAAGCAAATAATGTAGGCACAGTAGCATAGCTACTCTGCAGCGGCCGGGGGCAGAGTAGCAAACTCACCTGCCCCCCCCCCCGTCCTGATGTGTTCTCCATCTCCTCTGACTCATCCCCCTGCCCACTCACCTATAAATCCCTGCTCCCCCCACCCCACACTCTCCTACCTTGGAGCCAGTGTAGACAAGAGATTGACATGCAACATAGAGGAAGCAGACCTTCCTGCTTCCTCTATTGTTATATCACTGTGTATGTAAATCTTTAAGTTCAAAATTCTGTATATATGCAGATACACACACAAGTGGTAACATGAAGAGATCTCAGTAAACCTGAAGAAACTAGCACAATTGCTGTCATCTTTGCATGACCGCAACTAAAGTTGGGGTCATAAATGTCCCCAATGAGACATTTTATACATTTTCTATTAAAATAAGTCCAGCTCTTATTTTTATCATGTTTTACTTAGCTGTAGTTTTAAGCATCACTCGTTGGAGATTTCATTTTTTTTAATTCTGCGCCCCACCCCACCCATAAGGTCAGAAAAAATGTGCTTTTTGTCTATAAATTAAGACTTATCAGGAGAATGAAATGAATGATATCCAGCTTAGCATTTGCCATCTTGAGTTTTATGATGCTATGATAGAGGTTATTATTAAATAGTCAGGAAGCTAAAGAAGTCAAGCTACTCATCAATAACATTTTTCCCGAATCCATGACATGCATTATGGTTTTCAGGCTGTGTATATATACACAACATGTATTGGGAAAGGTAAATAAGCTATGAATCATGTACATAGCCTTGGGAAATACTGCAATTAGCAAATAGCTGAAATCAGCAGAAAAGCAATGATTTGTGCCTGTGGATACATAGAACCCCTTGTGTTATTAAACTATCTTCTTATCTGCTTTCTTTGATGATGAAACACAGAATTTATAACGCTACTTAAAGTACTAGTTAGAATTTCCAGGCTTATAGTTTCCTTTTTCTGACATTTTTTGTATATGACTCAGAGGCTACAGTACTAAACAATCAATTCACAGTTGTATGGGTGTAACATTCTTATGTTTATTCACCTACACATTTCGTTTCTATTTTTTACAGTAGGCTATAAAATGTTGGCTTGAGTCCCAAGAATGTTTAAACCACCTCATCATGCATTTAAAAAAAACCATTTCTTAATAAACACAATACTTATTTGGGACTGCTAAAATGCCCAAGTTTGAAATGTGAACATTTTTTAATTTAGCCTAAAATACCACCCAGTACTAACTGATTAGAAAAAATATATACATAGTTTTTTTTTTAATTACAATTCTCTTTTTAAATATGACTTTTTACCTCTTCTTATTTTGACAATCAGTATAAAAATATGCATTAAAGAATGTTTGCTTCTTTACAAACCATAGAAATGTCATGATTTTTCTGGTGCATGATGTAGTCTACAAGGGTAAAAAGATAAATACAATTTTTTTTTTTTTTTTTGCATTCATGCATTCTGGCAAATACTGAATCCGAACCCAGAACCACATACGAAAGTTGCAGAAAATTATGGACGAAGTACTGGTGCACATTTTTTTCAATACACCGGGTTCAGATCTGGTTTGGCCAGGCTCTTGGTTTTGGCCGACCTCAAATCCTGCTAAAAATGGCTCGGATTCGGCTGAATCCCAAACCAAATCCGGGATTTGGTGTATCCCTATTAAAAATAGTATAGAAGGTTTTAGAATGTGGCTCATGAAAACAAATGAAGAATAGTTGGCTATTAGTGACTAGAGTGAGCAAATTTAACTTTTGTAAAAGTTTTGTGAGAAATTTAAATCGTACTTAATTTTATTTTATATTGATCTGTAACAGTCACTGTAACTGAGGGGTAATTCACCTTTAGATTAACTATTAGCATATTGTAGAATGTGATATTCTGAGACAATGTACCATTGGTCTTTATTTTCTTCCCGTGCTTTTTGAATTACTTAGCTGCTTGTTCAGCAGATCTCTAGTTTCAGCAGGGTCCCATTTACCCATGAACCCAGTCAGTGGTTCGAACAAGAAAATGAAAAATGAATAGGAGAAGGCCTAAATAGGGCTCTGATGAAAGTTCCAGTTAGGAACTGAAAAGTTGAAACTTCATTGCTGCAGTTGAATCACAACTGATCAACAGGCAATATCCTTTATTTTAACTAAAGCTTGTTTTCTGTCTTTAATGACTGCAATGCTCTGACTTTTTTGACTATGCTACTATCTCTGAACTTCTTCCTGACCCTGTTCGTTTTGCTGGCTATTTCTAGATGTAATATACAAGGTCTGGCTGCAGCCAAGTATCAGATGGTTTCATCTGCAAGATAAGCTGGCTGTCAGATATTAGGAACACACACATAGTGCAATGGAATGGAACCAACAGTGTTTAGGCAGACAAGGGAAAATATTCCAGAATTCTAAGTAGTGCTTACATTCATCTTATCATTTATATTCAAAGTTTATTTGCCACACAACATGTTTCGAGCCTATGGGTCTCTTTGTCTGAAACATGTGTGTGACAAATAAACCTTGAATCAGTTAAGGTCTGCTTTACAGCCTTTTCTTGTACCCAGTCTTTCCAGTTTGATTACACACCCATGGCAGAGATGAATGCAAGTATCAAAGCTTGTTAATTGGTTGACTTAAGGATAGGGTTGCCACCTTTTGATGGCCGTAAATCCAGATGGAGGGCAGGGATGTGATGTCACTGAGTAGGGATGTGATGTCACTGGGTAGGGATGTGACATCACAGGAGCAGGACTATGACGCGGCAATCAGCAATTAGTCAATCGCCTCGTCAGTTTTGAAGAGGCATGTCCGGTTTTCCAAATTGGCAAAACTGGACAGGTAGTTTTAACTGTCAGTTTTGGCTGTCTGAGTGAAAACAGGAAAGGCGGCAACCCTACTTAAGGATAACAGTTACCCCATGGTTTTTAAAATTCATGTACATGCTTGTGTTTATTGTTACAGTAGTTAAGGTTAGCTAAAACAGTCAAGAATGGAGTTCCCACAAGAAATTATACATGAAAATAGAAATCCCACTGGCAGTACAGACCCAGGAGTTTAAAAATTATACTGCATTATAATTATTTAAAAATGTATCAACATGCACCTGTCAAGGGATGGCTGTTACAGAAAAAGACCTCTTTAGTTGGGTATTAAACAAGCAAAAAAGAATCACTGATGTTTCCAATGTTCGTCGTTTATTGATCAACATGCATCTTCAAACGAAAACTAACACATGCTTAGATTTACCCAACAACTAGTTTACAATCAGCACACAAAGTAGTATCTTTACTTAAGTCAGAATCAATATTTTAAAAATAATTATATGCAACACAAACATTCAGTTCACTTACCTATTAAAAGCAAAAAAGCAAATATTCACTATAGCAAAGAATGCAAATAAGGAAGTTAGAGAAATAGCTCCAGGCACAAAACTGCAAAATGCTACTTATGCTGAGGGTGTGGTAAAGACTTAGAGGTTCTTTTCATATAAATGTTGCTTCTAATATTACTGTCAATACAGCTGTGAATACTGCCTTACTCAAGTGTAACAAAGCTAATACATACTTATATATATTGCTTTATAAGCAAAGTATGTGGCAAATTTTGGCACGCAGGTCTCTTTTTCTCAGGTTAATACACCTGCTTTTTTCAACAGCAACACAGCACTCATTCATGTGTAATTTTACAATAACAGATATATAATCATTTGTTATACTGAATCTGCTATGAGTTTTTGTCTACTAATTGATAAGTTATTCCAAAACAAGGACTTCTGTTGCTAACATTGAATGACACTGAATGAACGGAGTGGGAAAGAATACTTCAAAACTAAAAGCATCATCACTAGTGGGACACAACCTGTAATATTGGTTCTAAATGGATGTTTCCCAAATGTTTGAACCAGAATGTCCTTTACTCTTATCACTGAAAAAAATTAAGAAATAATACTGGCACCAATTAGGTGTTACCTTTAAAACAGGTGACCAGTAAATACTGCCTGCTGGCTGGTTGCTGTACCAGTAGCAAACATTTTATTATATTATCCTTAAAATGTTCTCTAATGCATCCACGTACTCGGTCCAGGTTACTATAAACCTCTACACTTAAGCACTAATGTGCCCTTTGTTTGTCTGACCTGCTACTTGCTCCTGTGATGTAGAGCCAGGTAGAGGGCTGTCAAAGGAATGCCTCTGATATATTATCAGGCAAATAGCACCAGCTAAAACTTTAAACTTGTCTCTAATCCCATCATGCTTTCTTTACATGGTTACTATAGTGTATTTTGTATAGGTTTGGTTAATGTATTAGTCGCAAGCTTTAGCAAATATAGGAACAAACCAGCTAGTAATATAAATATCGCCAAGATGTTAAATATATTATACCTTTGTAAGAAAGCTTAAGCCGAGGAATATTCTGTTTCAGGCTGTCAGTTGCTGGCAGAAACATCAGTAAAACCATTGATAACATTGTAGAGGAATGCTGCGGTTTTAGCCATCTGCCGAGATATTTTTGATGCTTCTCTTTCATGATATTCTGTGTGGCACCTCCTTTTGGAAGACGCCAGGCTGCAAAATTTAAAATAAAAAAAAAATTACAAAGACTCTGAGGAAAGATGATATGATGTGGTTAATAAGTATAGAAATGCTCTTTCTCTACAGTGCCCTCAGTATTTTCAGCTTTTAGAAAAGTGCATGTGTAACTGCTTTGCAATAAAAATATTGTGAAAATAAAATTACATACATAATAATGGCAGTTTTATATAATATTAAATTGGTTTTGTGGCCTTAGGTCCTAAAGTGAATTTGCCAACAGCTGGAAAATGTAATTAAGTAATCCATGGTATCTGATCTATTTAAGCAAAATTGTAAATTATGTGATTTTAAATGTTTTCTTAATATTACATACTAATTAAATAATTTTAAAAAATCAGCTTTATTTATGCAGACAGTAAACAGCAACAACTTAGTTGATTATTATTAATTATACAACAAGAACCATAAATATCCTGTAAATGATATCCTTAAAAATAGTGCTTAGTGATGTCATCAGTTATAATTAGTGCTTAGTGATGTAATTTATGTCACATGACTCACTGATATGTGTGTATTATAATAAATAATGTACCCCCTGTTGTAAAATATAAGGATCTCAGAGTTTCATTACCTGTATAAAAGAATTCGGCCTTTGGCCTCATGACTTTATATAATCATGGGACTCCTCAGTGACTTATCTTTATATTTTACAATAGGGGGTAAATTATTCACTATATAATGAGTTGTAGAAGACCAGGAGGTACAAGAACAGTTCCAGAGCTAGATAAGTTTATCCTGGCATGTGTTCTGGGGCTAATATGCATTGATTTTGGCATTGCATTTACCTTGTCATGTGCTCTGGGGTATTATACATAGCATTAACACTACATTTGTCCTGCAATGTATTATATAAGAAACTGACACAGCATTTATCCAGCCATGTGTTCTAAACTATTATAAGTGAATATAACCCTGGGATCCTATACTGTAATTTGAGTAGAAAATCACTCTCTAACTATGCTCCTCTTTAAGAAGCTCAAATGGTCAGTTGTTCTGGTGCAGGCTAGCTACAGCACCACAACACTACAACACATACAGCTTGCATAGTTTTGAGAATGTTCAGGAGTTTTCAAAAACTTGTATAATTTTCATAAAATACCTGTTATAGTGAATGTACTATCCTCAATATATGTAATGGTATAAATATGAATGTGGTGAAAAATATTTACATGAAATGTACACATAACAGATCCCTTTTAATATGAATACAAAATCTTAAGTGCTCATTTATGAACAAAGTGCAGTGTGAAAAATGCAAGTTCAGATGCAATTTGCCACACAGGATGCAGAATTTCCCAATAATTCACATCACGATGACATTTTGATGCAGTGTGCCAGAAATAACTATGTTATTGTTGCCATGTGTCAAAATGCACGCGTGCAAATTGGATTCAATGATGCTAAACAATTTTATGATTACATCATATTCAGTACTCCTGGGCGATTCTTTAGATTAAATTGGCATCCATAGACAGACTTGTGTACAATTCAGAACTGTTTCCAAGTGCAACACAAGGAGCATTTTTAGACACAAGTACCTTTAATGAATGGTGTCAATGCATGCAATGTCTGTGCTAATTTTTGCAAAACTACAATTTAGGATGTCCCTACATAAAATTGGGAAATATGAGCAGTATTTCATATTCATTTGGTTTATTTTTGTAGTACATTAAGGTACTGTAGGTCTTAGTGAAACCCGGTGTTTCAACAACAGTATTTCAGTTCTGATACCTACTACTGAACTGTCAGAGCTGTGTTTGTGTATCTTCATGGCCATAATAGATGGATTCCTGCATTTAACAGATGGAGATAGTTTGTTTTTTAATTGTAATAAGAAACACGGTATATATTAGTTTATCACCACCCTGAGTGGAAAGGTTTAAAAAGTTCCTGAATGAAGTTTTGCCTTTATAGGGTAGATGTATTTTGCTTGCACAGATGCTCTTTGGGACAGGAAGCAGCTTGTGCCTAAACCATCCTTCCTTTCACCACTATTCTGCTGGCAACAGATCTGTATGTTAATCTGTATATTCACACAGCTTCATAATTAATTTGAAAAATTATGAAAAGACAAACTATTTGTTTCTTCAGGTGGTGGCCTAAAGTGGTGACATTGTGTTCTTTTTTAATTTCTATTTGTAAAAAAATAAAAAATCCCACACTATCTGTGTATAATATCTTCTAAATTATTTGAATAATCATGTCCCCTCCCTCATGCCTCTTCTCCAGAGAAAATGTACAAATGCATTTGGCTTTAACATTCAACCCAAATGTCCTCTCTGCTCATCATATCATTAACTCTGAAAAGCTTTTCAAATATATAAAGGATTTTTATGGTGCCAGGCTGACATATTTTCTTTGCTTCTGATCACAATGGATGTATCACACAACAGAATGAACATATTGAAATAGATTTACATAGTAAGTGGATTTAACTCAATCTTAGTAATAAGATAATGCCTACCATATTGTGCTTGCTACTCATGTTCAATACTAACCAGTGTCATGTTGCCGGTTGAGGCAGCAATAAAACTTGATGCTTTTAGAGCACAAGGAGACATATAAATGTGTTTTGAGTTTTTTTTGGTAACAAGGTTTACTAAATAATTGCCAACAAACACAGCTATAATAGAATTACAGGTTTTTGAGTGGCATTGAGTTTCATTTAAGGTGGGTCATATGGACTGAAAAGCAGGTCCTCACGCACAGAATTCCATGCAAATCCTTGCCAGCTGTTATCTACAGCTGTATTTGAGAATCATGTGTCATCAGTATAATTTACATTCCCACAAGAATTAAAATTGTTCCTAAGACATGTTCAAAGCACACCTTTCATTACAGTTTTGTGTGAAAACATGAATTAGTTACACAAGAGAATACTGATAACTGATGATGCAGCTTTCAACATGTGTCTGAACTGCCACAGTTCCCAGCCAATCAGTTTTTTTTGTCCACCTCTTGTATCCCATTAATAACAGCATCTGTCCCCAGGAATGTAAAGCCCCGACCAAATGCCAGCAGCTCATCAGTGTAGATGTATTAACACCAATGTTCTTACTTAGTCAGGGAATGGTTCTAATTATGCCTAATTATCTAATAATAAGTAACATTGGTATAAAACTATAACCATGGCAATAAATGACAGTTACATTTTGTATAACCTTTACGCACATTTGAAAACAAGACAAGTTTCTATGATAAATAGTCATATAAATGCCTATGTCATTATAATGTGGGATATGTTCTAATTAGTTCCAGTCTATTATAATATGTAGATGACAGATAATATACCAGATAATCCCACAAGACCAAATTTTCCTTCCTACAGTGAAAATGTGTTTTCATGTCTTGTCTGACTGAGTGCACTGCAAATTCATTATATGTGCTAAAGCTGCGTAAGTATGAAAGACAGAATGCGTATGTGTTTGAGAATAAATTGGGAAGCCCAGACATCATGCAATTTCTCTGATCATGCTGTCTATAAAACATGATATCTCCGTTTCAACACAGATGTGCATCAAACTAACACGACATAGAAATTATTCTATGCTATTTGTGAGAGCGTTATGACTTTTAAAATGCATACCCTACGGGGCTGATTCATCAAAGTAGGATTTTGAATCCTTAAATGGGTAAAATTAGGATTAGATACGATAATTTCTGATGATCCCAAATATCACGAAAATGCTTACAAAAAAATCATATTAGTCATGATAATATAGTATTGGCGATCCCAAAGTCACAAAATTTTCAGGAAAACCTTTCTGACTTTGATCCTTCTATGCATATTTTGGAAGCCTCCCATAGGACTCAATGGCACTCTGCAGCTCCAACCTGGCCCAAGGAAAGTCACAATACCGAAGCTTGAATGAATCCGAAACTTTCATACTCACAGTACGAAAACTTGATAAAAATACGATTTTTTTGATATTCGGAAGTGATCGTACTTTGATCAAGCCCCTACGTGTATATGTATATCTTATTGCTTGAAAGCCATCATAATGTAATAAAACTTAGTAAATTATAGCAACCAAACAGATGCTGATTTCAAACAGTTGACTAGTAAATTCTCCCTGATGACTGGTTGTTATGGATTACAAGAACTAGGGCAACCATTATGACTTGCATAGCCTCTATTATTGCTTATATGATGTGGTTAATACTATTGTTTTGCACACAACCTGAGCACTGAGAATCTCCAAGGAGTGTTTGTATCTGTGTGGGTTTTCAAATTTCCTCCCACACATAGAGACATGTAAACAACCTAATGATAAAATACCCCTAGGGGCTGATTTACTAACCCACGAATCCGACCCGAATTGGAAAAGTTCCGACTTGAAAACGAATATTTTGCGACTTTTTCGTATGTTTTGCGTTAAAACTTAACGCTACGAAAAATGCGCAACTTTTCGCGTAAGTTTTAACGCTACGCAAAATGCGCAACTTTTTACGCAACTTTCGTAATGGATAGGAAAACTCGCGTTTTTACGCAAAAATCGTATTGGATCCGAAAAATTCGTAAAGAATCCGAAAAAATCGCAAAGTACCGATCATTACGAAAAAAACGCAATCGGACTCCATTCGACCCGTTCGTGGGTAAGTAAATCAGCCCCCTAGTGTGCATAAGTTTTGTAAAAATCCTACACATCGATTCAATGCTCAACCATGGCTAGGGCGGATGTGAATTTTACTACAGCATGAAAATTGTCACTATATAAATATATAGGATGAAAAGAATTATAAGACACATTAGTCTGTTAAAAGTATCTCGAACTGCTGTTACATTTCTGATAAAGCACCATTTGTTTGCAGTAGCTTCAGACTAGCTTTATGCCTTAAGAACATAGGGCAGGTATTTTTAACCACAGATGGTTTAGCCTCATTCCTGGCCCACCCTTGCACCTACCAAGCCATAAAAAGCAGTGTGGTTTACCACAGTGATTGCATGTGGCACAGGGCTGGCTACTTCCAGGCTTTATGGGTAACCCACAGAGCTTGCCTGAAAATAAGTTCTGAATTGCAAGATTTTTTTAGAGGACAAACACTACACTCCAGTCTTAAAAAATAACTGTGACATATCAGAAATCGTCAAACAACAGCTGGGAGTTACAGTACAATTACAAGTACAGTCTCATCACAAGTTGAAAATTCCTGCTTAAAACTAGATTGATTTCTCCTAATGCTGAGCTTTATTCACTATAATCTCAGTTAAACCCTATAGTAAGTAACAGGTCCACTTCTAATGGCAGCTTTCTATAAATGTACAACTATGTTGTAATGTTAAATAGAAATAAAAAAACTTCTAGAGCAACCAGGATTTGTAACTTTCATTCAAAGAATCTGACTGGAATACACTGCAATATTGCAGCTAATTGAAGGTGTTGGTATCTTCAACTAACTACAGAATTCTATTTTTATTATTTTTCATTGCTTTTTCATTTTAACACAAGTTCCATGAGGCATGCACAGACAGGATAAAGTAAATGTGTGACTGTAACATAATATTGCTGGTTGAACAAATACACAACTGTGACCCACCCTGACATAAAACATCTAATATAAGGTTTCAGCCATAAAGTTGTTGTGTTGAAAGCTTTGCTGAATATTACACAGTGACTGGAATAGTTGAAGCTTTATGAAGATACTTTATGGCATGTGGAATTTATTGTTAGTCTTGGGACAAACATTTGGCAACAACCATAACAGTAAGGACATTTTGATTGGATTAGTAATCTTCTTAATATCCTATTTCACTATAAAAGCAAAACTGTTCAGTTGCCACCATTTGTATAACTATTAGGCAGTGTAACAAAAAAAGCTTATGAACATTTGCTTGATCTGGAATGTCTTTTTTTCCTCAACTGACAGACAAAAGTCTGACGTACAGCATTTGCATGCTCAGATGTGCTTACTGTTATCTGTATATATAAGCTGCAGGAATATTTAGTTTCCCGAATGTCAGTGAGATGAGTAGAAAATGTTTAGCCATATTAATTCTGCACAACAGAGCATCATTTAAACTAAAGCCCCCACCCATCCTATACTATAAAGCTTTGCCACAAAAGGGCTCATTTATGATTATATGGCAAATTGCTTAGTGCAAAAATGAACACTGGATCCCACCATTTACTCTCCATGCATGCTGGTTGTACCTGCTTTGTAGAAGACCTTTACACTTTTTTTGCTTAGACCATTTCCAGTTTTCCAATTTTGCCTTTGCATTTTGCACCTACAGGTGCTCTACTTGTTCTTGCTGTACTCAACAACATTTAAATCAACACCAATGAAATATGCATCCATATTCATGGATTGGGCACAAAAATGTGCATTCAGGTTTCTAATTTTATCCAGCAAGGCTGGATAAAAAGATTGCCTTGTAGTTGAAAAACAAGGTAACTTTAACAGATATTTTGGAGTATGCACGTGGCACCAGTTAGAGGTAATGAGGAATATGTCATTATTGTCTTAAATGTCAACACAAAACAGTAAAGCAATTAACATGTTGTTTAAAAGAATGGGCAGTTTCTTTGCTGGAATTATATGTAATACAGCATTGATCATTTCTTCCAGACTTAGAAAGACATTTTTTTTACTTTCTACATCTGGATAAACTAAAAGTAGGAAGTATTTCAGCAGAAAGCTAAATTTAGTGAATGTGTGTCATTTCTTAGCCTGAACTTCTACAAAACTCTGTGTCCTTTTCAACTTCACCCACCACGTAGAGATGTAAATACAGCATACTAACCTATTATCTCAGGATACAGTTTTCAACAGTTGAGCCACAAAAGAATAACAGATTTTAGTGGAGCTTACCAATAACATGAGGGGTAATTTATAAGCACATTCTGTAGAGTTGCAATCACTTGTGCAAAGAACCTTGTTCATTAAAGGCACTTGCATAAACATGTGCTGCTTGCACTTCCGCTGTATAGATGTGCTAGGTAACGCTGTCTTCCTCCTGCCTCCTATTCCAAATTGAACACTCCTATGACTATTGATGCAGGGGAACCCTGGAGCTGCAGTCACCTCTGAACAAGAAGGTAGTTCCAGGATTCCCACAATGGCCTGGGCCATTAACTGCAGCACAGATGCAGCAAAAGAATTGGGTGCATGTCATTTTTACACCAAATGCTTGAAATGACAGAGACTAGACGCAGTGCATGTCAAAGTGCGAATGCAATTGCATCAATTTTCATGGATGGGTCTCAGCTTTCCATTGTGACCACAACATGCTGGAATTGTGGGAAAATGCTGCATTGCAGATAAAAGGCAGAGAAATTAAGAACTTTAAAGGTTATGAGAATAAATAATTTACTTTATAGGAAGCCATGATAAACACTTCACCAGTGAATGGGTTTTTTTCTCTTGGATGAGAGGAGAGAATTCTAGCAGCAGAATTTAATTTATACTGTAGGAGTTTGGCCAGTTAGTAACAAGTTGTCGGGATAGGATGAGAGCATGCATTAGTGTCAAGGACAGAGTTTGGCAATATTGAGTAAGAAGGTGTCACCTCTCTGAAGAGTTACAATGTCATATTGTGATTGGATTAGTGGAAGAGTTCATATGTTGAGGACTTCCCATACCAGTCAGTTGAACTGAAGAAGCTGCTGGGATGAGTAGTGAAACGTCATCAGTGATTACTTAGCAAGTCCTGTTGCTTTAGATTTATTTATACTAGATATACCATGACCTGGATGAATGAAAATCTTCATGGTCATGAGTAAGAAGAAGGTTTCTTGTTATACTTTTAAATGTTTTTAAATTAGAACGGTATATATGAGTTATTAGTAAGCAACGTTCTGGCAACATTAAAGGAAATGAGACATGAAAAGATCTGATGAGAAAAAATGTTAGATTCCTAACTAGTTCCTAAATCAAGGGGTTTGAGTGTATATGTTTGCATACAATTGATAATTTCAGATGTGATAATACAAAAGCCATTTAAAAGCTCATTCAACAGACTTCTACCAGTTACACCACAGAGAGATTGCCAATAGTGGGAAATTATTTCCATACTTCCATACTTTTAAGTTGTTTTAATTATGATTACTAATACATATTTAAAAAAGCACCAACATTCTGCAGCACCAATATATGGGTTACATAACAGGTAAAAAGGGCACAAGGTAAGGGGATTTATAAAGAGGATGATTTACTACATATAATTACCACTTATTAAAACTCTACAAAGACTTTTCGATTAATACATTCAGGGGCATATTAATTATAATGTGTAAGCCAATATTACCGGTGATGTTACCCATAGCTAGCCATCAACAATTAGAATTTAACGGTCACTTACAGGTTAGAAAAGCAAAGATCTGATTAGTTGCTGTGGGCAACATCACTGGTGATGTTGGTTTACACACTATAATAAACATGCCCCCTATTGTCCGTTCTCGAAAGATAGCAAACAGTATGAATTTTGTATTAAGTTTCAGAGGATCTTTAGGCTGATCCTTTTCAATTTCCTGCTCATCTCAGATGCCAATTCACATGGACAGTTAGGCAGGAAATATTGAGATAGAAAAATATAGCTCAAAGAATAAATCTTTTAGTAAATCACGTGCAGGGATGCAAAATGCTGTGATGCATTGTTTCAGACATGACATAAATTATGCACAGTCACGCAAGCTGTTTGGCATTAAATATAGACAGGAACCAGGGCAGGTACTCCCCATTACCCATGGAAAATGTATCTATTTGGATATGTGGGAATGTAGAAGAGATCTAATGCTACCTGACATGGAAATGCAAATATGTTCTTATAAGGTGAATAGAGCACATTTAATTGCCCAGATATTTTTGTTGCACCCTCCAAATTAGGTCTATTAAATGTACAGATGTATCATTTAGATGGGCTGGCTTTGTGTTACAATTAATGAAAAAGGTAAGAAACAGCTTTGTTCAACATAAGGCCATTACATCAACCTTAGACCTAGACATGCATTTTTTTTTAATTAAAAAATGCTGCTTTATTTGCACCAAATAATTCAAAACGGTGTAAATAAAACAACTTTGATTTTACATATGATCCCAAATCCTTGGATCTTCAGAGAAATTGTGGAAGAAGGAGTAGACATTGTAAAAATAATGAACTTTGCCTATATGGGGTAATCAAAGCAGGGAAGAGGCTCAATTATATAAGGCTCCTCTAAGGAGTGGTGGATATATTAAGGGTAAAACCAATCAACCATCATTAATACTTTATACATATGGGCAAAACAAGCTGTGCATGGGTAGACCTTGCCCCTTTTAGCCATAAATATATAGGAATTCCAAGTCCTGGATTTGTCGAGAAGAAACTCAGGCACATGCAGCCTTATCTAGAGAGATGAACAGAATCCTTCCTGTGAAATATAAATGCTGCTACAAGACTTTATTAAAATGTTGAGTTACAATATATTTGACTATAACATTTTAAAATACTGTTATGCCCCTGGAAACTCTTCTTAACATGTGCTGTATACTTGCAAAAAAAAAAGGTTTGATGGTTTTCTAGCACAGAAAAACTCAAAGAAGGTTGAAACTTGTTCAGCTGAGGTGGTAGAAACACCAAAAAAAGATGTTATACATTTATTTATTATATAATCTTATACTGTAACCATCCTGTATGTTTGATTAGGAAGTTATCATACTCTTTATAAATATTAACTACTTTGTAGCAGAACAGGCTGCCATTCAGAGTCCTGTAGCCCCGCTGGGCTCATACTGCATAGCTAGGGTTGTCACCTGTTCAGTTTTGGCCCAGACAGCCCAGTTTTTGGAAAGGCTGTCTGGGTCAAAATCGCTGGCCACAGGGTCATAACCATAATGCAAACCATATGCAACACTTCAATATATCCAGTGTGCTGCTGGTAACTGTTTTTTTTCCAATATTATGACGGTCATACACATAAATTCCACTGAACAGAAAAATAACAAGCCAGCACTTGTGAGTAAGCTTGCACAATATATCAGTTCTGTTTCCAGGTTTAAGAATCTGCTTGATTTGCAAGTACCACCAATAAGCTGCTGTTGGAATGCATGTTATTTATTCTTTAAATTTATTTTGCCTCTCTATACTGTAAGTTTAGGGGTTCAGCATCTGAACCCACAGGCAAGTTTAAATATAATTATATATGTTTGTAAAGATTAGCATGTTCACTAGGTCATATTAGCTAATGTCATTTTCTTTCAACCCTCACTGAGTGTCAGCCAGATAGCCTTTATGAACCCATTAATGAACAGTTTCCTCCGTAATGATGCCTCTGGTCATTCTCATCCACTAGGGTCCAACAGGTTGCAGATTTTATTAATAGAGATGCAATTGACAGCCAGTGTCATTTCATTATTATGTATTCAAATATTAATAAAAATACAATGACCTCGCATCTCTGGTGTTTCTAGTGTTTCTTACATGTGGAAAAAATCATTCTAGAGAAGAGAGAGAATGTCATGACTGGGTGTAGGCTGGACATAATTGCCACTATAATAGCTTGTTATTAGATGTGCCTTTCTGCTTACCATCTGCCCTATCTTCTTGGCATTGTTATCACATTTGCTTCTCTTCCTTGCACTTGCCCTGACCTCTGACCTGCTTTTTTACTTGCTGACTGCCCTGTCCTCTGTTCTAGAACTTTAAATCACATTAATTATTTTTATTATCAGGGTGAGTGTGTGAGGATGAGTTTAACTTAGGGCTGTGGCACACGGGGAGATTAGTCCCCCCGCAACAAATCTCCCTTGTTGCGGGCGACTAATCTCCCCGATATGACATCCCACCGGCGAGAATGTAAATCGCCAGTGGGATTGCATACACAGCGCCGCGTTCGCGATTTACATTTATTAAATCATGTGTAAAAAGATACATATTCTGTTTTAACAAATACACACTTTTTAAAATATTTGTGAAGATTCTCATTCATCCAGGTCATGGTATATCTATAGTAAAAAGTCAGATCAACTGGACTTGCTGTTTTGTTCTTGCCAGTCATCCAACTGGCTAAACATCTTCAAGAAAAACACAGCAAATCCAGTTGATTTGGCTTATTAAAATGTTTTATAATTTTATTTTCAAACACAAATTCTCAAATAATTAAGCAGCATATGAAATGCAAAGAGCTCTTTTGCTGATCTCAAGTAACATAATCTTCCCAATTAAATAAACAACTGCATATTTTTGAAGTGGCATATTCATTTCCCCAAATCTAAAAGCAATCTCAACTCAATTTATCTGCCTTAAGCTGTCCATACATGCCAAGATTTGGTAAGCAGTTTAACTGATTACAACCATACTGCCAAACAAATAATCTTATAATCCTGCTATCATTGTCATATGATTAGTTATCCTATGATTTCCACTCCATGTAGCTCCACACAGCCTGACACCTCACCTGTGAATGGGGCTACAGGAAGGAGTGCAGAAAAGCAGGCAATTTGCTTCATGTGTTCCTGTCCAAAACACCGGGCTGTATCTCAGACCAGCAGAAACTCTTAACTCCAATGTCTGCATTAACAAGCACTGTGTTGGTCTATGTGCAGACACAAAGCAGATTTTGGTGCATAACAAGGGCTGCTTCTGCTGTTTCTTGGTTTGCAGCCCAGTGTGACCGTAGCCTTAAGCGAATGCCAGATGAGGCTGATCCTCAGCCTTCAGATAAACACCATTGCAGATAAACTTTCCAATAAGTTATGTGGCATTTGGGTAAAATACTGTACAAAATACTGTATTAAATTACTATAATTCAGGACAAACCCATATATCCAAACAAATGTTTAGTCAGTCACCCCCACTAATAGACAAAATGAGTCAGAGTAAATGATTGTAATTTAAAAGACAAACCATATTTAAATACGTGGAAAGGAGTATATGACTATAAATAATGTAATACAAAACTGCTGCAGGAATGACTATATAAATCTGTATATAAATTTAAAAAGGAAATTATGACAGGCCAGGCCAACATTGTTGTCATGATAAAGACCCCTTTGAGGGTGAATACACTGATACAAACTAAAGGTATATTTTTAAATGCAGGAGTCACCAGAAACAGAATATAGCCACGAGAAGACACCAACTGATTATATTGTTGTAATGACAAAAGAGCTACAGTATGAGGGTAAAGGTGGCCAAAGATGTTAAGATCCTTACACTGAGGTGGGCAATATTGATTAAATATTCAACTGATTGTCTAGCCTTTGTGGTATTAATGAAAAATGAACTATTATTATATGTTAAGATATATGGTTGCTAACAAGCTCTTGTGCCACACCTTCAATAAGACAAGGCATCCTTCTATTTAAATCAGACTGATCAGATTTGCATTTGCTTCTATGGACCTTTGACGCCTTCTCACTAACTTTAGCATAATGCACCCTTTACACTCATGTTTGCCACAATTTAATGAAGGTTTGGCGAGGCTAAGTTCCCCAAACCTGCAAGATAAAAATGTATTAAAAGAAGAGGAGGAGAATGGCATAGTACTGAAATTAAAAAAGCTTTAGTTAGACAGGGGAAGGAGGAGTTTAAAGGGATTCTGTCATGAGTCTGTTTTTTAACAGAGCAAATTTATTTTTTTTATATTTAATTTTGAAATTTAACATGGGGCGAGACATATTGTTAGTTTCCCAGCTGCCCTCAGCCATGTGACTTGTGCTTGGAAAGATAATAAGATAGCAGCTGACACCTGAATTGCTAAAAATGTTCCCACGCACATGGAACTACTTTGTAGCAGCTACGTCATGGATACTAAACGCCAGAAAATTCCCTGCCATAGACAATACTGATAATTGCCTCTGCTAAAACACGCATAAAGACAATTATTAGTAAATGATCAGCATTGTCTATTTTTGTAGCCGTGACAAATATCAACTACTAGTAGCTCTGTGTGTCTTCACCCTAATGGTAGGTATGATAACAGCACTCAATAGTAAAAATCCAAGTCCGATTCACCCCATTCATGACTTCTCCAGTTACATTGAGTAAATGAAACAATAGCTTTTCTGAAAGCAGTTCTATTGTGTAGTGCTAGCTCTTTCTGACAGCTCAGGTTCAGGCACAATGCATCGAGATGGCTGCCTACGGACTTATATTACAGATTAAAAAAATACATT
Source organism: Xenopus tropicalis (assembly GCF_000004195.4). Taxonomy (NCBI): domain Eukaryota; kingdom Metazoa; phylum Chordata; class Amphibia; order Anura; family Pipidae; genus Xenopus; species Xenopus tropicalis. The sequence goes on from NC_030679.2 coordinate 80,658,858, forward strand.
TGTTGGTTCAAGAATAAAATTTTTAATGACAGAGTGTGTTTTTAATGTAAAGAGTGTAATTTAGAAATAAAAATTGTACCATAAAATCATGACAGAATCCCTTTAAGTTTAACAAGGGGGGGCTGGTAAGATATGACTGACAGATTCCCATTCCTGTCAATTACTTACAATCAGCAATTCTACTCCCATTTACTGCTGCCTGGAGCCTGCACAGCCTGTGGAAAACATAGAGCTGGAAAGAATGAGCTGGAGCAAGAAAAAACAACCTGTCAGGGAGAAGCAGTCTAGGGGCATGAGCCCTGTAAGTCAGTGCATAAGTACTGTTTTAAGTTATTGTAGTATCTAGCCGAACCACTGAACTGCATTCAAGAACCTAGTCAATCTGCACTAGCAATTAATTCTGTAATCACCGTACCTATTTAAGATGACTCTAGCATAATATGGCAAATCTAAAATGATTTCCTCTCCCTGTGTCAGCAAACAGCATCCGGACAAAGTGTGTGTGTGGGGGGGGGGGTGATACTGATGCAAATCCTTTTCAGGTATGTGAAAGTGAGACTGACCCCACTCTGAGGGTCATATATTGTATATATGTATATTGTTTCTAATAATGTATATTGTTTTTAATAGTGTGTGTGTGTGTGGGTGTTAAAAGTGCATTTGTACTCCTGTGCTTGTCTGTGGCCAGTGTGTGATTGTATGGTTCTGGGTGTATCTATGAGTACCATGTTGGGTATTATACATTAAATCTGTACTGAATTTAACCTGTGATATGTTCTAGGGATAAAATATACAATATTGTCATTTCAATAACTGTGGCACCTGTTTTTATAATATTATACAATCACTTGTTACTGCATTAATCGTGCCATGTGTTTTAGAGTAATATACATTAAATTTGTATTTAATTTAACCTGTGATATATTCTAGCAGTATAATAAATATAGGGCATTGACATTTAAATTGCTCTGCCATGTGTTCTTGGTGTATTATACATTTAGTTTTACTGCATACATCCTACCATGTGTTTAGGGTATTATAAGTAAAATTGCCAATGCATTTACATAATACATGACATGTTGGTTCTGGTGGTTTTTTAAATCCAAATGGTACTAAATTTATTCTGCCATTCATTCTTGGGTAATAAATATGAAACAGATAATGCATTTTTTCTGCCTTATGTTCTGAGGGAATTGTAAATCAAGTTTGCATTATATTCTGCTTGTTGTCTGGAGGGCAATTTATATCATGCTGAAATGGTGCAAAAGAATCCTTCTAGAATATTCTAATTAGCTCCCCAAACACTAAAATCACCTTTTGCCTATGCATACTATTATATTTGTGATTCAATTGGAAAGTTATAAAAAACATGTTGTAGCATTATAGGGAACGTGAAGTCACAAAAAGCTACTTGTCAATACATGCCAAGCGCAATGAAATACACCAGAACCACCTGTTGTTGCCTTATATTGCTGTTAAAATGGGGCTGAAAATCGCAATGTATGCCACTAGCCTCAGCCTAACAGCAGATGCTTTAAACAGTGTTTCACTTGGTGTTACAAATGTTATTTTTTAACTTTTGACATTTTTAACCACTTATGGTGCTTGGGGTGATCTAAAATAAACAGCATGTCCCTTTTATCAGAGACTAAGGATGCAGATATCTGGGCCAATAGAGAAACTCACCACAATCAAAATGTGGTCCAGGTGCACCAGGCCCTGAGCTGCAGGAGCAGAAATTCATATAAGTACAAAAAGGTGATGGGCACGCAAAGATCCACACAGATTACCAAATAATGGTTAAAAAGAAAAACATCTCCATATCCTTAGACATTTCACTTTTAAGGAGCACTTAAGTGAGTAACCAGAAGTCACAATTACTATCAAAGGAATGGACCTGCCCAACCAATATTTGAAAGAAAATCATCCAGATATATCACCCACAAGGTGTCTAAATCACATTGATGCGGTCCTTGAGCCCACACGTGGCCAGTAATACAATACTATACACTATTCTAAGCAAATATACTGGCACAGGTTACTAGAGTAAAACACACTCTCAACTGTGTCAATGTGGGAAGTATCTCTTAGAAATGGAGCAAAAATCTTTTCTCACCATGAAAAGTCAAAAACATTATGTGTTTCCCAAATTCAATACTAGCTAGTATATTGGGCTTTACATTAATTGTTCACATACTTTTCCTGTTCCTTGCACTCATTCTAATTAATGTAGATTGCTTTTTGGTATACTTTATAATAAATACAAATTCCTTTTAAGAATGGAAGGACTGTAATAATTAATATAAGAGATCATGACTTATTTTGGTATTGAACACAGTCAGCCACAAATGAAAAACTAGATGAGTTATTATTCAGAATATGTCAGATAAACGTAATGAAATATGAGAAAGATATTTGTTACATTTTATTGATATTTCCTTCAAGTAAGCTTGACTTTATTTTTCCATCCCTGTGGTGACTCCCTTCACAATAGCTCTGCAAATGAAACTAATTTCCATGAAAATGTTTATTAATGTCCTGAGTTTGCATTCTTATTAGAACCATGTGTCAAAAATATTAGTTAACCAAGGGGCCAAAATCTATTCCATAATGTATTTACAGAATAATTAAAGGCAGGCCTGTATGGTCTTGTTCCCTCACAAAGGAATGTATCTCTTAGGAAAGACAGCCTTGCAGTTGATAATGTTTCTTAACTGAATTGCTAATTTTCTAAAATTAGATATAAGCTATAGTCTCCTAGTGATCATATCTGAAAAAGGAACTATCACATTTATTTTTAGCTGCCTAAGGTTAAGACACATGGAGCTACTAGTAGCAGCTACTTTTTCATAATTACTAAATGCTAGAAAATACCCTGATATGGACAATACTGAGAATTGCTAAAACACACGTAAAGACAATTATCAATAAATGATCAGTATTGTCTATTTTAGTAGCCATGACAAATAACTGCTACTAGTAGCTCCGTGTGTCTTCCCACTTAAAAAACCCAGGGAAAGTGTTTAGCACTGATATCTAAGTGTAGGTTGAATTGGTAAATTAATTAAAAGAAATTAGGTTTCATACTTTAAGGCTGATGGCACATGGGGCATTGGCTCTGCTGCTCTTAGTCTGTGTTTTTGTTGTAGGTAGTGATGTAGCGAACATCGCCGAAAATGTTCGCGAACCCGTTCGCGGACTTTTGCCAAAACTCGCGAATATTCGCGAACTTTGCGAACCCCATAGACTTCAATGGGAAGGCGAACTTTAAAACCTAGAAAAGCCATTTCTGGCCAGAAAACTGATTTTAAAGTTGTTTAAAGGGTGCCATGACCTGGACAGTGGCATGCAGGAGGGGGATCAAGGTCAAAAACTTCTCTGAAAAATACTTGTAAAAAAAACGCCAAAAAAAAAAACGCAAAAAAAAAACCGCCAAAAAATAACGCAAAAAAAAAAAAAACGCAAGCTATTCCTATGTATATGCATAGGCGATAAAACGAAGCGAAAAAACGCAGCGGGAAAAACCAAGGCGAAAAAACCCGGCGCCAAAAAAAACCGCGGCGAACCCAAAGTGGCGAACATCGGCAAAAGTCCGATGTTCGCGAGAATTAGTTCGCCGGCGAACAGTTCGCTACATCTCTAGTTGTAGGTTGTGAAACCATATCCTAACCCCAACTCCGTTGATTTGCACTAAAAAGTACAGCTTCCGCAGTGGAGGAGAGTGGAGGTGGGCCCGAAAAAGCAAAAGTAGGCATTTTCCACCTGACCTCCATTCCGCCGTGTGTGTCTGCATGCAAGCGGGAGCTGTACTTTTAAGTGCAGATCAATGGAGCTGGGGAAGGGAGTAGATCTGCTTCTCTCAGGCTGCAAAAAAAAACCAAAACACAGGCTGAGAGCTCCATGTATCCTGGTCCTATGTGGGTTCAGCTTGCAAAACCAGTGTCTTTTCGGTTTTTAACAGTGATGTAAAAACTTAACATCATGCCCCCCCCCCCCCCCGCAAAAAAATCGTTGGAAGGGCTCAGCGCCACACCCCCTTTCCACCTCCCCCTCTCCCTGCGTTCTGACGCCTCTGCCCACTCTTGAGCATCCACCGTTTGCATATAAATCATTGGAGGAAGCAGACCCCGCAGTGTGGGCCCCCTGTCTCCTGCCTCCTGTACCAAAATGGGGTAGAGTAGGCAGCAATTACAATATGTCCTCTGAAAGTTGCATCTTTGGGGGCAGATATATCAAAATGTGAGATGTGAGTTTACCACAAAAAAATCACTTGTTCATACCTATGTGATTTTCAGAAGTTTACTGAAAATCCCCTAGGAATGAATACAAAGTGGATGATTTATTTATTTTTTTTGTGGTGAGCTCTGATCTCACATTTTGATAAATCTGGCCCTTAACTCCATTGGGTAGATTTAACATAGAATGAAACTACCACAGCACACAGTTAAATTCACCCATTCTCTATTCACACCTATGGGATTTTTAGAGGTGTATTTGTCAATGGGTGACAAATATGCCTCTAAATATCCCATTAGAATGAATAGAAAGTGGGGGAATTTCACTGTGTGAGTATTTTCATAGAATTGTATATCTTCCTCTGTTTGACATCAAAAGTTAAAATTGCATGATTTTTGTAAGATAGTTAGATGTTTACCTATTTATTTAAAAAAACAAATACACAGTATTTTTTCAATAATGCAGCACTCTCAAACATAACAAATGTTTACATCGCACATTAGAGAACATTCATATTTATTTAATTGTTGGTTTTATTTAATGTATTAAATGTTATTATATTATTTGAAATTTTTCCTGATCATCGTGAGTTAATGAGGATCTGATCTTTTCCGTGAAGTGTGGTGAGTTTAGGATTGAACACTGATCAATTAACAAAGGATTGTGTCATCATGAATGTTTAAAGGCTTTTGGGGCATCAGCAGTTTTATGTGGTATGAAGTTGTGTGTTATTATGCTGGCACTGCCTAATAACATCATAGTATGGTTAGGGTATTTATAAGCTGTTAAACTTGAGAGCAAACTTTGGCCCTTGGCCATCCATCAACCCCAGTTGTTTTGTCCAATTCAACCTCCATTATGCAACCATCTCTACTGATCCATATCCCTCAATTCCTGCTCTTGGATCCCCCAAGGCCCTCACGGTGCAGTTTGTTTGTTTATTTTTCTATTTTGATAAAATGACAGTTTTACTTTTTTGTACTCATAGGTCCTCTCCGGTCCCAATGCTGGGCCTGTTAAAAACCCCTGCATCCCCTGTAGGGACAGCCCTAGGATTCATTTTTGAAGGGGTCAGCATTCTAGAATATAATACAAGACCCTAATCATTAATTATTTATGCTGGTGTACTCTGCATACAGCAAAAATAGAACAATTAGGCAACAAGCTATTCAATCAACTACCATGGGTAAATGTCTTCTAATGGCAAGGGTATCCTTTCCATATGCAATTAATAACAATATTTAGACAGTTGAAGGGCTTTCTTATTCATCTCCACATGAATGCAATTACTGATACTAATGTAGAGTGCACTTTGAGTAGTCAATGCCCAGCTCTGCTTTTTAAAATACAGTTTGACCCCATTTCCCCTCCATCACAAATGTTGTTCTAGAACTTCAAAAGATCAGGTCCTTAGCATGTGCAAAAATAATGAGCAAGCAACACACCAATGAAAAAAACTTCAAGAATTCCGGCAAAACACCAAGGCAGTAACTGACTCCTGTTTGGCAAACGCTGCACAAGTGGTGCACAGAGATAAGAGAGGCAGAATAAGGAGATGTAGTTGTAAATAAGCCATTGCATGACATGGAACTAATGAAAGCAGGTTATACATATTTATCCACATACCACAAATGGATACTAGCAAATACAGTACTCTGACCACCAAAACATTAGGTTAATAATAAAACTGATATAAGCCTTATGCAATAACTTTCTAAAACAGAAGTGATACTGTAGCACAAGAGGTAGCTACAGCACCAGCATCTTTACTGCATATGTAACCAGGTATCACCCATTTCTGCAAACAATACTGTTTCTCTGTTAAATGTTACATTATACTACTATGCAACATTTTTAGAATGCATCTATATTTTACCCTGTCTCCTTTGAACTGATTGAGGAAAAATCATCACGTATTTCTCTTGTTTACTTTACTTAGAATTCTAAGGAACCCAACAAAGATCCCTTTGAAGCAACAATGCTTATACTGGTGCACTTGTCTTTTGAAAAACGGGTATAAAAACCTCTCCAAATGGTCACACAGTAGGTGGTTCACGGTCAATTTGGAAAACAATAAAATTACTTCTATGCTACACCAAACTGCTTTGGGCTAGGTTGCTATAAACTTGATTGTAAGTGACCAACATTATGAGCTCAAATATGCAATAGTATCAGTTAAAATATGCAAACATGCATAAAAAAAAACTGTAACCTGCAGTATAAAGATATAATAATGTATATTCTTCGAATAGAAGATTCTAATCAATACAATCAGAATATGGGTACACAAAGAGCATCCTAACAGTATAGACTGCATTTCTATTAGATGAGCTCTGAAATGGAGAAAAAAAAACACATATCAAGCATTTAGCAACATAAAGAGAAATATTACAACTCATAGACATTGAAGATCCCTATAAATAGTAATGTCCTCTAAAGAATGCACAGTGCTAAAAATAATGCTGGATTAAGAAGCACAGTAGTGTAGGAAAGTATCTCTTGGGGTTTATGTTAGATTAAATATACTGCAATATCACAGGTTGATATTCTCACACATTATCAGAGCATAAGGGGTAATGGAAATATATGAAACACCAGTACTATGATTTCACATAATGATTTCTTTTTATCAAAGAAGAGTCCTTCAAGTGAAATGCCAAGAGTATAATTGCTGTCCATTATCAAATGGATAGTTGCAATGCACTGAATTCTGAGCTGCAGAAAATAAGCAGTAACTTGCATAGTTAGTCCCTTTTTGTCCTGCAGGACTATAATGGCAACGCAGCTCAGTATGACTTGTCAAATCAGAGTGTATACCAATGAAATATTCTTTTAATTAGTGACTGTACTGTTACAGACTGCCATGTGTCTTTAAAATGAGAAAGATACTCCCCCCCAAATCATACTGTATGCCAAATATCCATGACTATGGGCTCCACACCAAGTGCCTGTGCCCCCACCTGCAACAGGGAGTTTTCTTTTGAGGTCTGTGCCAGCTCAGCGAATGCAAGCCAACATCTCAGAAAAAAAAATGTTTATCCAATTGCAATGATCAATGTGTTACATACAGTTCCCAATACAATATTTGTGTGTTCTAGGATAAAATGGCTATGGAACCAACGTCTCGCTTTGCTAATTTAGAACGCTAAATGCTTACTAGATACGTGGGAGAGTCAATATAACGCGTTGTTGTTTCCGTTTGATTGGCTGGCACTAGCATTATAGCCCTAACGCTAAGCTACCCATTCCATCAAACGCTCTGACAGGCAGCTATATCGCTCGCCCAGCCCGAAGCCATGAATTGTGCCCATTACATGCTGCAGGTTTAACTGTCAACAGATCCTGAACTGAACACAGTGTCTTAAATGCACTAATAAAACTCAGGGAATGTCAAAGGATAAGTCTATTATTAAACACAACTTCTTGCCATCATCGTTATCACCTATATTACATAATTCCCCCGGTGCCTACTGCTTCTGCTGTAGCCGGATAAACAGAGAGAATGCACTTTACCTATTATCTGTGCGGAAAATGAAGAGGGTCCCGGGGAGATAAAAGTTGCCTTGAGATAAGTAAAGTGCCAGCTCAGGGCTGATAATAAGCTGGGCACTAGGCAGCGTGCCCTACAGCATGGAAGCGAGTGCAGTCACGCCTAATAAATCCACTCCAACGATTCCCACAATAGCAGCACTAAAGTCTCGCTGAGGTTCATTAAGCAAAGCCTGATCATTAGGTTCCCGCTGCACTGAGCGTCTCCTTTCCTCTCTGATGGCTGTGGATAATGTCAGAGATGGGGCTGGAGTTCATCCACTCATTCATCCACTTTGTCAACAAACCATGCAGCTCCTCTGTGCGCAAGCGACTCTAATTACAGACTTTTACTGTGCGGTGGGGCGGGAGGGGCGAGGCAGGAACCAGACACACGCAGCAGCGGCAGCAGCCTCGGCAGCCCTCCAGCTTTCCTGCCCTCCGGCATGTTCTGCAATCGCACACTTGCCGCTCATCTCCCGGCCATTCGCCTTCCAACGCCACGTGAAAATGGAGAAAAGCGCCAGAAAATCCAGAGCAGCTCACTCCCTGCCCGGTTTTTTATCTCTGCTATTAATAATAATCCGTTTGATAGGACACCCGAACTCCCTGCCAAGGTTTAATGAACTAGAAAATGGAATTTCATCTGGACCTCCAGGCAGAGAGAATCAGATCTCATTGACCATAACAGTGGGCTGCGCAATATAAAACCTGCCCATTCCTTAATGACTTATATGATTGAATTGCAGCAATTAGGTTTGGGCTTTAATCAACTATGTTGCCCAGTTTGATCCCCTCCCTTCAGCAATAGTTGCCCTTGATAGCCTAAAAGGGGTGTGAGGTTATAACTATTAATGGTTTCATAAAACTGCTTTAGGTTCTAAATAGTGATGGGCAAAATATTCCGCCAGGCATGGATTTCCGCGTTTCGTCATTGGCGAATTGTTTCACGAAACGGCTGAAAAAATTTGCCACGCTTCCAAAAATTGTTGCCCGCTCATCACTAGTTCTAAAACAATTTCACACCCAGGGCCGGAACTAGGGGTAGGCAGAAGAGGCAGCTGCCTAGGGCGCAACGATTGGGGGGCGCCAGGCAGGAGCCTCTCCTGCCTACCCCTAGTGCTACTTTGTCATTGCCTTCGCCGCTTGTCATTAGCGGCGGAGGCAATGACCGAGCTAATCACACCCCCCCGCGCGCTTTGGCGCGCATGCGCCGTTGGGGGGGGCGGGGAGGTGGGCGGAGTTGGCCGACCGGGTTGCCTAGGGCGCCCGGTCGACTTGGCCCGCCCCTGTTCACACCCCCTGATATCATTTGGAATGATGGAATGGTGACTGGGATTTTTTGATGTTTGCATTGCATCGGCAACCTCGCCAAGCGAGCAAATCTTCACATGTATGGGCACCTTTAGTCTGTTACACATGCCACCCCCAAGTATCTTTTGTGCACAGAAAGTGTAAAAGTGTTATATAACCAATTATACAACAATACTTATTTCCTAACTTCTTGTCAGTATGGTGCAGGTTACATTAACATTTATAAAGAGCCAACATATTCCGCAGCGCTGTACAATAAGTACAAACCATTCAAACAGCCCATAAGTAGAAGAATATGCAGTAAAAGCCATAGTGCAGAATAAGAAAATTGATTTAATCATTTTCATTAAGATCCATAATGAAATAAAGAAAGCTTTTGTAAAGCCTTTAATTTTTGCAAGTAAAACCAACAGCAGTAGTAGTGTTGGGCTGCTGCCCCACTTCACACTGCCAGCAGCATTATGTGTCTTAAGATGTATCCATCCACCCCATTCAAATCTATCTTGCTTGGGTTCCTAAGCAACGCTTTTGCCATTCCATGGCCTTGGTGTAGTGCATGCATAGTGCTGGGGAGTATCTGTTGCGCATCATTATTCTGCACTCAGTAGGTACCACTATGCATGTACGACTGCCTGGAAGAAAAAGAGAAGGAGCACTGAGTTGGAGGATTCAGAAAAGTTAGAGATACGGGGTTATATAAGGGATTCTAAATTAAGAGGTGTATGATTGCTGGCCTTGCTGGGCTTTCTTTGCCTATTAAAACATCTAATTTTTATATTGCATGTCCATTGAAGACATGTAAATTACAACAACTGAGAAAGCTTGCAGTTTTGCCTAACTCAGAAAGTCAATAAACAGCATCCCTTGAATGCAGTATTGCAAAAGAGATTGGCCTCATGAGACAGAAGATGGTGTAGCTCAGATGTAAGCATGGCAGGCTGTGCCGCATCTGGATTTGTATATTGAAGATAAGCAGTTCTGGGGTCTGTAAATCAGCTCAAAGCCGCCCTTTAAAAGCATTATACTTTCACTCTGACATGTGGATGAGTTCCTTCTGTAACTTGACATTTTTGCTTCAACACCAGCAGGAGTGCTGTGTGACCTTAGCTCACTACTTTTATGTCACAGCCATGATCCAATTTACAGACTGAGCTCTTGGTGAGAGAAACTGATCTTTTTTTCCCATTGGCTGCTAGATAAAATACACAGCATATACTCTGTTTTGCTGTATATGTAATTGTATATAGCTGGTGATTTGTCATTTTGTGGACCATATGGTAAGAAAAACACATTGATTTATCACTAGCTTGTGTAACAAAATAACAGAAATTCTTCCCTTTGCCAGGCAGTTCTAATTTTTTGGCTGCAGCTGACTAAAAGAATGTGAGGAGTAGCTCATTATAAAGGTGTCCGTGCCATCCACGCTCAGCCCTCTTATCTAAATAAATAAAGCTAGAGATTTGTACATGTTTTCAGCTTCTACTAAATTTACTCAGCCATCTAAACATGGTCCATATAGTAGGTGTTGTTAGTGTGTGTGTCAAAGCTGTACTGTCACACAGCAGACAAACATAAAATGAGCTACATTGGATGTTCCTTATGCTTGAGTACTTCCTGAGTAAAATCATGCTGTTTATTTAATCGCCGAGTGGGCAATTTTCAATTTTTGATCATAAGATATAAGTGAAATTATTGTAGGCTTAGAAACCCTGCATGATCTCAATGGTAGCAATATTGAATCAATATACCACAAGTCATCTAAATATTGCCGGCCATGATAGCGAAATTGCTAAGCAAATAAGATTTCCATCTTTGGCTGAAATTTAATTAATCTATGGTAGTTAAAGGAATACTGTCATAGGAAAACATATTTTTATTTACGCATCAGTTAATAGAACTTCTTCAGCAGAATCCTGCATTGAAATATGTTTCTCAAAAACACAAACAGATTTTTTAATATTTAGTTTTGATATTTCACATGGGGCTAGCCATATTCTCCATTTCCCAGGGTGCCGCAGCCATGTGATCTGCACACTGATAAACTTCAGTTGCACTTTACTGTTTTGCTGCAAGTTGGAGTGATATCATCCCCCCCAGCAGCCGATCAGCAGAACAATGGGAAGGTAGCAAGATAGCAGCTCTCAGAATAGCACTCAATAGTAAGAAATCCAACTCCGGCTTGGGACTCCTTCAGTAAAGGTGGCCATACACGTAAAGATCTGCTTGCCTGGCCAGGTCGCCATGCTACCTACGGGTGATATCTGGTGAATTCAGGCTAATTGCAACGCTGGTAATAGGCGCAATCGGTTCGGGGACCGCATCAACAAGCCGATTCGGTCCCCGATCCGACTAAACTTTTTAACCTGCCAAATCGATATCTGGCCAATTTCAGGCCAGATGTCGGTCGGCCAGGCCTGTCATTTGTGCCCCTAAACGGGCCGATAAGCTGCCGAATCGGCCTAAGGGACCAATATCGGCAGCTAGAATCAGCCCGTGTATGGCCGCCTTAACATGGGAGTAGGAGAAACAATAGGTTATCTGAAAGCAGTTCTACTGTGTAGCACGGGCTCCTTCTGAAAACAGTGTAATTTAGAAATAAAAAGTGCGCCATAAAAATCATGACAGAATCCCTTTAATATCCTATTTTTAAATGAAGTAGTACAATATTCCAGCAATTCTGAGTGCCCCATAGACTACATTCTGTATTGCCAGCCCAATTTGCGTTTGGAGTGAAATTTTTCACATAGTGTGGGAATGTATGGTGCATGTCTCTTTGCTCAGATAATTTATATAATAAAAATAGACATAATAGAATCCTAGGATATGAAATATGCATGTGTAACTTTTGCCCTTTTTCATCTTTTACTTTGAGTTACCATTTTGTGATGTTCAGTGTGCTTAGTCTCTGATCACCTGACAAGAAATAATGCAGATAATGACTATAGCAGGAAGAAGTGTGAAGTCCCTTCACTTGCTGAGGTAACCTAGCATGTACATGTGCCATTGATTTATGTGTGAGCACAATGCCTTATATCCATCAAAGGGACAGAATTCAGTACTTCAGTACAGTGTGTCATTGTTATCATTGTCCAATGGCACATATTATTAGATACATCTTTTTTTCAAGATACAAGTTTTTTTCATACCAACCAATTAGGTTTGCATTAAAGGAGAAGGAAAGGTTAAGTCACTGGGGGTGCCAAAATGTTAGGCACCCCCAGTGAACGAGTGTCTCCTCTTCCTGTTTATACCTGCTTCTGCGCATGCACAGTAGAGTGAAAAGCTGAACTTTAACAATATCTTTTTTACTCTACTGCGCATGCGTCGGGCCAGGGATTCAGAAGAAAGAAGGAAGAGGAAACACTCGCTACAGGTACCCCAGGCTGGTGTGGTTTTCTTCTAACAGGAGCACCAGCCCAGTGTAAAATGTAAGCGATTACAATCACTGGGGGGGGTGCCTAAACATTTGGCACTCCCCAGTGATTTTTACATTTTCTTCTTCTTTAAAAGAGGTGACCAATAAACTGCTGATTGGTTGTTGTGTCTTGTGTTACATTACCCTTATTCCCTTATTTCATGCACCACATCTTCCTAGAGAAAATAAAATCTTCAGGACTTTCCTGTTTTTATAAACAATGATAATCAAATATTAGTCAGTGTGAGATGTGTATACTGTATTTCTACAGGGCAAATACATTTAAAGGTTCTATGCAAACAATTAGCAGCTCACCCTAAAAGTCTCTAGCTTGCGGTTTTATGTATAAACTGGCCAATAGCAGCATGTTCTGGATTTATTGCTATGTAAAGGTGAAAGTAATTGACATGAGTGTATACACAGTAAGCTTCAGCTGTGTTTGTATAGATAATTTCTGCAGAGGTTCCCAAGCTTATTAAAGTAACAAGAATGTTTTTTCTATTGTTTAATTTCATTATATGTGAAAGCCTCTTTGAAAACAACATTTAAAAAACTATGTACGCTGCAAAACAATTATATTCTCCTACTTATGCTTTCATAATGGGATTAGGGCTCATATATATTGGCAAAAAGGTATATATGACCCCTAATCCCTTTACTTTCATTGCATCATTACCTAATTTGTATGCCTTGTATGGTAATTTGTCTTCTTTCCTTTATTCTTTTTGAAAAAAGGAAACAAAGTAATTGAAGAAAGTTAAACTTGCACTATACACATAAACATGAAAATTGACGAGGGGGGTACATTAGGTGAGTGTGTTTTATTGTGTCATTCTATTGTTTGCTTCGTACACTATATATTTTTGCTATATCCAGATGAAGTTGTCAAATGCTGACATTAAATGTCTTTAGGACAGATATTTCCAGACTGTTTAGTGACACATATCCAGAGTTGTTTACTTAAGAATAGTCCATGAACTGTGAGTAAGCTCCAGTTGGCTGTGTACAAAGGTTTAGTGCTTTCAACGCCTGTATTTATTCAGCACTCTGGTGAAAGGGTTTCTCAGTGATATGGCTTACTTGTTAGGTGTCTGTATGCACTTAAATTTAGCTAGCGAGTCTACAAAAGACAACTGGTAGAGCTTACCATTTGTAGGGTCTAGAAAGGAAACTATCCATATCTGCAAATATCTTAACCCTTGTTTAGAACTGGACACTTGCTCACTACAGAAAAAAATTCTATGCTATGCCAAAGTTTGCAGAAAAAATCATGGCAGGTAAATGCATTGGTATGAATTGAGATATTTAGATATTCACGAAATGTTATATCTATTATTGAACAAAATCAGTATTTGTTTATCCAGAATGGCATTTTAGGACAAGGAAGGATTTTTTTCTGTGAGGCTAAATTGTAAGTGGCCTGCGAGGATTGTTAGGGAACAGTTAGGGGAGGAGTGGGGATGCCTATATGCCCCTACATAGAAATATGCATTTCTTGCACTAAACTGCCTAAAATAAGAAAAGTAACAGGTTCGTCCAAAATCAGAATAAATCAAAAGCCCACTAACAAGCCGTCTGTATAAACAAAAAACTTGCTTTGTTACGCTTATTGACAATAAGCAGCTCATTATACAGAGGGTTGCTTAGAGAATTGTTTTGAAAAAGTAAATATACTGCTCCTTGAAAAATATACTGCTCCTTGAATATAAAGATAAAAAGTGGTGCAAGAATAGTATTGAAGCTCACCTCTTGCTTGCATAAAATATGACATTAACTTGAGCAATGAAAAAATAAATTTGGATTTTTATAGATTCCTGAAGGCCACAACTTGATTATACAGTCCAGTTTTAAATCCCAGACCCTAATAAGCATATTAATGAGTCAGAGAGAGTGCAGGGGGTCAAAGGAATGGAAGTCTATGAAGATAAACTAATAAGGTTGTGGTTGGTTTCTCTGGAGAAAAGGCCCTTGCAAGGAGACATGATCACTCTTTTCAGCTACATTAGAGGACATTATTGACAGACAATGGGGGCTCTTTTTTCCTGTAGAAAATAAGAAAGAACAAGAGGTCATCCTTTTAAACCTCAATTAACAATGTTAATAACTGGGTAACTAAGTAACATAACTCCATAGCTCAAAAAAGTAAAAACATCAAGCAGCTGAAGAGAGCAAAATGTTATTTTAAGGTTCCCTGCAATAAAAGGTTTAAAGCTGACAACATACAGAGTGATGCCATAAACTGATCATGTGGCAATAGGGCTTTCCTGTATGCAATGACCGTAAAACTATATATTATGGGATTTTCCCATTTTTAGAAATAGTAATGAATTATCTCCTCTACTCAACAAGTAACATAGAAACCTTCAGATAAAAAGTTGAAATCAGATTAAGAACAATTGAGTGAAACAAGTGTATAATGTGTTATTATCTAAGCTGTTTCTAGCATTTTATGTTACTTCATTAATATCCTGTTCAGAGAGATATTTAAAATATGCAACAATTATTCATAAAGTTAGTTTTATACACACATTAGTGTGTTGTTTTTACCCCCTAGGTTGTAGTAATCCATTCCAAAAGATTGAATTGCCAATAGTCTAGACATAGAGTTTATCAAGATGAATGCTACAGTGTAATGTTAAGAAGAATTGCTCTGAATCTTTCTAGCAAAGTATTCTATCTCAGTATGAAGCTCTCTGCTGCCTGAGGCAGAACTGCCTGGCTACCTCAGCCCATACTTCCAGGAGAAGCCGCAAGGAAGAACCTGATGCTGAACTCCATAACCCAGTGAGAGTTGAATCTTGCAGAAGTGATTTATTTTGATTTGTGGGATCACACCACGTTGGAGTTGGAATTGGGGTCTTACCACCCAGAAAACTTGTGTTTATTCACCAATTATTTCTTTTGAATATTAGAAATATTAAAAAGAAGAAAAATACAGATTGTCCGGTAGCAAAGCTTAATTTAAGCAAGTTTGCTTAAAGGGATACCATCTGTTAGGTTAAAAATCGAATCAGACAAGAACCGTATTAGCCATTGATGCAGTTCTCTTCAGACAAGCTTTCAAAGACTATAGTTATGATTCTATCATTGGCCTAGGGACTAAACAACTGTATCAGATACTTTGACCCACTTTGAAGGTAGCCAAATAGTGAAAAGATCTGCTTGTTTACTGAATCTTTATGTAAGTCCAGCTTTAAGCTATTGCCATACATGGCTGATTCTGATACGCCGGCCTCTGGTTGTTCCTGTATATGCACGGAGATGCACTGTATTGGCCTTAGTGCATACACATGGGGTGGCTTTTTAGTGACGCAATGCCTCTTGGTGAAAATACAGTAACAAGTGAAGGCCAGTGGCTGGTTCTAGGTTACATAATGTGGCACAAGCTTTAGTCTTCTTATGTCATTGTTAAAGCAGCACTGTAGTATATGTTAATGAGCCAGATAGATAAAGGATAACTGACACTGTTTATATTGTGGGAAAGTGGCTCTGATCCTGATTTGAACCAAGTCTAGTGTTAAGCTTAAAGGAACAGTAACACCAAAAAATGAAAGTGTATAAAAATAATTCATATATTATGTACTATTGCCCTGCACTTGGAAAAGTTGTGTGTTTGCTTTATAAACACTACTATAGTTTATATAAATACCCTGCTGTGTAGCCACGGGGGCAGCCATTTAAACTGAAAAAAGGAGAAAAGGCACAGGTTACTAAGCAGATAACAGATAAGTAGCAGATTCCCATTGTATTCTACACAGTTATCTGTTATCTTCTTATGTAACCTGTGCCTTTTCTCCTTTTTTTCAATTGAAATGGCTGCCCCCATGGCTACACAACAGCTATTTCTATTAACTACAGTAGTCTTTCTGAAGCAAACACACAACTTTTACCAGTGCAGGGCAGCAGTACATTATATTTTAATTATTTTAAAACATTTTCATTTTTTAGTGTTACTGTTCCTTTAATAATAAAAACTTGGACGCACATTGACAATATTTACATAGAGGTGATTGAATCTATATATGCAACTGGCGGTGAGCACCAATGTGCACAATCAGCCTGTCTGATGAATTACATGCATAGATGTTAGGGAGCCATGTAAATTCTGCCACCCTGGACATATTAGTAATTCCAGGCTTCCCCCTAGTCAGGGTTAGACTGGGCCGCACTGGTGGGCCCCGGCGGCCCAGACCCGATCCCCACAGGGTGCTCCACTGATCCTCTAGTCTCCCTCCCCCTATGTGCTGCAGGTAAATTTAATTTACACACATTCGGGGGAAGGGTCGGACAGGTTAGGGGGGCCCTGTGGGGAGGTGAAGGCCATCGTGAGTGCCATTAGGGGGTGCAGGGGCCCCTGAGGCAGAAGCCCCGTTGGGCCTTGCACCCTCCAGTCCGACCCTGCCCCTAGTTGATAAATGTGAGGGCCTAGCTTGTTAAGTCTTCTGAGTCTTACACCACACAGTAGTGGTGATTTATGTCTGAAAATGGTACTTTGTACTTTGCACATGCTTTGTAAACGAACCCCAATATCTTGAATCCCTGCCAAAAAGCCAGATAAGGTTTATGTTGTTTGCCTTAAAGGGAACAGATTTAGATATATACAGTAAAATGCATTCCTCCCTGCAACTGCCAGTAATTTTTTTTTTTTAACAGTAAAGTAACTTTTTTTTATTCAAACTAACACTTTTTATTTACACAATAATATATATTGGTACTAGTAGGGCACTAGTATGACAATAGTATCTCTAACTTGGTGAAGATGAATAATTTTGTAATTCAGTAGCCACTAGATTTTAATTAGACAACTGACAACGTTCTTGAAGCTGAAATAATCTGCTTTGAAGATATGTTAGTAAGTAACTGTTTGATGGATTAGGTTATCAAATACTTCAACGTCTTTTTCTAAATCCCATTATTCCACAAGACTACTTCTAGCAATGTTTAAAACAGGTATAGAAAAACAGAAAAGAAAGAAATGTTAATGCACAGTTTAAACTAAGGTGGGTATTACAAAATAATCTTTGTTTAAACTGACACCTTGATTTTCTTTCTTTTTCAGTTTGTTACCCTCTCTTTGTACTGAATAGTTGAACACGAATAGGTTTTTCTGCTTCACTGGTATTAGATGACCCAGTTCAAGTCTCCCATTCCAGCCTCCAGCCATCCAAAACCTTTTCAGGCAATTCAGGAAGTTAAAAAAAGAAAAAAGAAAATACTATTATTTATATTTTCCTGGGGATATGTGCTGCTGAGTGCAGTATTTTGTTAACAAAAGCTTCCTGGGAGGGAACAATAACACTTCCTCATTTCTTCATGTAGGTCATTTGTAATCCCTACTAAAAAAAATAATGTGAGATTCACGGGGATATTTAAAATTTCTGGGTGGCTGGCAAAAAATAATAGCAACAGTGGAAAAACCTAATTCTTAATTATTGTATTTTTCCTTGCTGGGGACACATGACACATGCCTCTCTCAGCCTGCCCCTCATCAATACAACATTGCCAAACATAGGAAGTACTATTTTTATGGGTGAGCACAGGTTCTTGTGCTCCATTTTGGTGTACAAGAACCTGGGTCTGTAGGCACTCACCCACAGGGCAGGGCACAAAGAGAAAGAAAAACATGGCTTTTTGTGCAGTTTGCACTCTGCCCCATCTTTATTCAGAAGTACATGACATATGATAATAATCATGGGGGCAACTTTTGGCAGTAAATCTGCTGATGTGATTTGTGCTAACTTACATGTTAATATTGTATTGGTAACAGAGAAAACATAATTAGCCCTGTAAAGAAATAATATAAGGTACAATAATTTAATGACCACCAAAATAATGAATGGTGTGCTCCTACAAGTAGTTTTAGCTGAATTGCTCATCTCAAGCTTTATGTGGAAGTTCTGCTTCTGGAAAGCAATCTGTAGTGGTTACTGGTACCTGGGGTAATGATTTAAAGTGATCTAATGATCTAAGTTTCCCTGGAATGGAAAAAGCCTTTAGGTTGCTGGGGTTCAGGTAGGGTTTCTATTGTTAGGTAACCTGGTGCTATGAAATGCATTGCAAACCATTAATCTGTCAGTGGTTAAGCCAGTGCTGTTCAACTACTGTTGTACTGAGGGAGTTTTTCTGGCCTATGTGGAGGAGGGCTAATAATAGAAGCCACTGTTGACCACTCTCAGTTTTGAAAATAGGGGCAGCACACCAAAAACAATAGGTTGGTGCTCACTGCAGGAATATCACCCATCAGTCATATGTTAAAAAAGTTTATTAAATCATATTAAGACATACCCTTACATCCATATGCCTCCTCCACCCTTGTGGATAGCACAGCAACCTAATTAAACTCTTTTGGGACCCCCTAACAATTATTTTGAAATGCTAACAAACCCTCACTAGGCTTATCTCCCACATGCTGCATATGGCAGGCAGAGCATGGCACACACAGGCAGCATAGGGCAGGCAGAGTATGGCACACACAGGCAGCATAGGGCAGGCAGAGTATGGCACACACAGGCAGCATAGAGCAGGGCAGACAAAGTAGGGCAAGCACAAACAGAGCAGGGCAGCACAGCACTGATTTAAGCTAATAACCACCACTTGCCTATGGATAGGATATCTCTCGCTTTCCCACCCAAAGACAAATTGTTCCCAGTTCCAGTTAAGAACTGGGAGCTCTCTTATTTATTGATCTTATAGAAATGTTTTTGCCGAGTTTGGGTGACCCCAGACATATGTTATAGGTTCCTAAAACCACTTAAATCCACATTTATTAGCATGTCTGTTCTGATATGGTAAAAAGCATAGTTGTAAGCTAAATAATGTGGCATGCTGACTTGTATTAATGAAACTGAAATGCCTCTTTGTGTCAGGACTTGCTATATCAGACCACAGAATTGCTGCCACTGGCTTCCAATAATGATACACCTCTCAATTAAACTGGAATAACTGTGTTATATTGGAAGTTTAAAACACCTACAATTATACTGAAGCTGTAAACCTGCTCCATTGCGGTAAGCCCTTAGCAACTAACTAGAAAATGAAATTTTCTCTCAATATTCCAATTACCTTAGACCGATTAGAGACAATATATATCTATGTTTAATATAACCCAAAAGTAGAGCTTTTTATAACTAAAAAATTATATTTTCTCTTTTCTCTGTTATAAACACTGGTTACTATGTTTACTCTTTCTTCCCCTGCAATAAGTAGTGTTAAACTGGCTGTGCATAATTTTGCCACCCATGTAACGGCCTAGGGGCAAATGATCAGTTCATACAGTGTGCTGGTGGAGACCTGCACAAGGACCATATCAATGCACTAATACAGTACTTGTCTGACAGAATTTTCAAAACTGCCAGATAGATATCTGTCTGCTTTCTACCAGATATTGATCTGACAGGCTCTTCTAAGAGCTGCCGACTTGGTCTGGAGGGCTTTTATCGAGCTGTGTATGGCCACTTTGAGTTTAAAGAGAGATAATAAGCTCTGTATCGTTAGCTCATTCCATTTCCCAATTGCAGTTGTCAGGCCCGGATTTTTTGGCGAGGCCACAAAGGCCCGGGCCTAGGGCGGCACAAACACAGGGGCGGCATGCCGCCCCACCGCAAGCAAATTTTAACATTTTGCTCCCATACGGCGGGGGGGAGGGGTAGTTTCAATTTTTTTTTTTTTACATTTTTAAATTATATGGGAATCACAATCATTGTATCAACTAGGTCAAATAAATAACCAAACCAAGTGGCCTTGGTTTTTTTAGACATGGTTTTAGTTTGCTGTTCTGTAATGTTTTGTGCTACTGAAAAGAAAATTTTTTTTCAATTCCAATTAAAACAACATTAAGTATATCCAAAAACAAGCCCTAGTTTTTTGTCTCATATTTATTACAGCTCTATATTGCCTATTTACATACATAATAAGCATTAAATTGCTATTGGTTGGTCGTGTTTTAAAGTTGTACATATGTTAGTAGTAAATGGCCTAGGGGGTCTAGTGTCTCAAATATGTTTTGCAATAATGTTAGTAAATGAGGTTATTTTTATTTAACCAGGTGAGTTTTTACAGTATCAATATACTTGAAAAATTTCCTTCCGAATGCCAGTTGTTATGGAAGAAACATAGCATAGTTTTATGGTACTTTTTTTTACAAGCTATGAGCTATTAGCAACCATGTTCAGCTAGCTACACTACCAATGACATTAGGTTTTACCAACTCAGTTTCTAAACCACTGAAGCTACTTTTTTTTATGAGACTATTATACAGTAACAGGGGATTAGGAGGAAATTAAATAGAAGACTAGTTACTTAAAAATAAAAAATACAATGACAGCTGTAAGTTTTGACTTACTAACAATAGCTGTTCCTGTTTATCTGCATCTTTTAAAGAGGTCTTTAGTTGTCTGAGGTGAGGCAATGTTTTTATTTTTCCTTCAGGAAAACGTCAAATAGTTTACAGGGAACTTAAAAGGACAATTTAGTTTGAAGAGCAAAGCAGTAGTGGGAGTAAAAACATTAATTGGATTACACTTGAGTAGCCAATGTCCTTTTTGTCAGATAAGTGATTTTCCATATATACTTAAAGAATGCACTGCATTTTACAGGATACTTAAATTTAGGGATTCCTCAGTTACGACTTTTTCTCAGGGAAATCCACCATAGTAATAAACTGTTTGTTAAGGGGGATAAGTGTTTTGGCAAGATCAGATATAAAAAGCCATTAAATAGATTCTGGAAAAAGTTAGAAGAGCTTGTTCACTCTTGCGATTGAATAGCTGGAGGGGAGTCCAGGATGCAGTTACATAATGGAACTTGGTTTCCATTTGCACTAATTTAAATCTGGTAATATCAGGGACACCCTGCCCCAGTCTGAGCTATACTGGGCTTGTAGCATTGATGTTTTGAGAATGTGGCCTTGCAGCTCCCTACAATAAACAGCCTGGTAGATGTAAGCCCTTGCCAGTGACTAATGAAGCTCATAGAAAACATGCAGCTGGCTTCAATTTTCCAGAACTTTTGCATTTGCAGGTAGTTATGTGAATACCCAAATGGTGTTAACAAAACCTCCTTCTAATGATTTGTCACTAATACTTGTCTGTAGGTTTCATCATTAAAAACATCAGTGTGAACTATGTCTAAGGTGTATTGGTTGTCTGTTTCCAGACAGCGTAACAAAAAATGCTATTGAGCATTGAGCTATTGCAAAGTTACTTGCACCCTCCAATGCTCCAATCCATTATTCTAAAAATTTGCAATAGCACCAGTGTGCCTCCCCAGCTTGCTCTGAAAAATTACATGGAAGGGAAATGATGAATTAAATGATACAAGGGGACCATGAAATTATCACAACCTTAGGGGGGACATTTATTAATGCACGAACACTCCGAGCGTATTTTCTGCAACAATTTCGTACCTTGCGCGACTTTTTTGTACCTTGCATGACTGTTTCGTACTTTGCGACAAAATTTGTGCAACAAAATCATATTGTCGTGCCAAGTACGAAAGTTTCGGATTCATTCAAGCTTCGTTATCGTGACTTTCCTTGGGCGAGGTTGGAGCTCAAGAGTGCCATTGATTCCTATGGGAGGCTTCCAAAATCGTGCACAGAAGGATCAAAGTCGGAAAGGTTTTCCCGCTGTTTACAATTATTCAGTACAAAAATTTGGGATATTATCGTGACTAATACAATTTTTAATAGGCATTTCCATGATATTTGCGATCTTCAGAAATTATCGTATCCAATCCAAATTTTTCCCATTCGGGATTCGAACTCTTGATTTGAGTTTTAAATTGCTTTTTAAAGTTAAACATTCAAAGCCAAAATAAATCCTGTCTGTAAAAATGGCCCCTTTATTGGAGCTACCTATAGATCCCATCAGTTCTCTGTCCGTGTTTCAAGGGTGGGCGTGTCCTAACAGTCTCTGCCAGAAGCACAGCAGGAGGGGGATAGCCAATCACAGCCCTGCACTCACACAAGCAAAGACAGGCTTCAGTTCCCTATCAGGTCAGCCTAGCTGTTCCTATCCTACAGTGCAGTATACCCAGAGCCGCCGGCTCCCCTGCACATCCATAGAATTCAGCCAGCAGGAAGTGGGACAGATGAGTGAGACTAGTGTGGTTTTGGTGGAATTTATTAATAAATAAGTCCAAAACAGAACTTTTTTTAAAGCACAATCCTTCTATATTTAGAGGAGTATAATTCACTGGTACATACTTAATTTTTATATGATATGTCTCCTTTAAAAAACATATTCTTTCAGACATGACAGTTGAACAACCCAGTTTCCTGGGTTAGTATCTAATGATCATTATATTAATATTATTATATTACTAACTTACTATATTATCTAATGCTTTTGTGGTTTATGCCTGAGATGCAGGTAGGTCACTTAACTTGAAAAATGAAAGCAACAGATATTGAAATAGTTACCAGGAATCTGCTTAGGGCTTATTGGGTCATAATTTATTGTCCTTTGGTATAGTTTTCCCTCAATTGTATAAAAGTATTAAGTGTTAAAACGCCGCCTCTCCAGACTGAGACCCTTGCATAGGGTCCATGGTAGGGACTGCCAGATCGAATCTGGCCAAAAATCAGCCAAATAAATATTGGATAAAAATACCAACAGAGAAAATAATAACAGGTGCTCTGCTGGTGTTCTTACATCTATCAAACACTAAAGTGCTATTAATTCTTCTTCTTGTAGCCTGCCTTGTCTTATCCCGAAGTCCTCTTTTCAGGTTGACAATCCTCTGTTGGAAGAAGAGCAGGGTTGTTGCCTATTAGGCAAGGAAGCATGGTCTAATGTTAACAGGCAGATCTAATCAAAAGTGACTAGATGTAAAGATAAATAGGCTTGGAAAAAGAGCTCCGGTTGTTTACTCTTTCACAAAGATACTATAAAACCAGTATAGTTTATGTATTTCCTTTTAGAATGAAAACTTTTGGAGGTTCTTTTGACTATGTACAGGAGAAGTTAATTAAATTTTACTTCATACTATGCACAAAATGTTCCACTTGCTTCCCAAAATGCTACTTTTGCAGCATATTAAAAGCTCTCTCTAATTTGCGCCAAATGTTCATAGCTTCCTCATTGCTTCATCTTAGGCCATCCTGTGCACCATCATTAATGTCAGGATTAACAAAAAGAAAATGAGAGCATATGCAAAGCTGAAGGCTTGGGTTCAGTAATAGGAAAGAAGGTAGTTATGTCATCCTAGAAAAAAGATCTGCAGTACTTTTAATCAATTTACAAAGGCAATTTTTAGTGTTTTACTGTTAGAACGGGGGAAAAATGACTTTTTTTTTTTTGTGTATATGTTTTTATTAATTTTAACATGAAATAAAGAAAAATTATTTTGTCATACAGCATAGCAGGATTTTCTTGTAACAATATCACATGTTGCGGTAATTGTAAGTCTGCTTTATATAATTTCAAAATACTAACTATGTACAATAATACAGGTATACATATCAGTAGCACAATAAGAGAGACCAGTAGTAGGGTTACATTTTACTCAGTGTTTGTGATAATTGATCACTTTTGTACTTGTTGACAGGTTATTATATGCATATTCATATTTTAGAGAATGTACTTCCATGCTTGTTTAGCCATGTTTGCCAGTTTTTATGGAATTGTGCGGGGTCGCCCATATATTTTTGGTATAAGCCTTCCATCGTTGCTTGTGATTTAACTCTCTCAATTACCTCTTGTAATTTTGGAGGTTGGTGAGCTTTCCAGTTTCTAGCTATAGAGTATCTAGCTGTTGTTAGAATGTGTGAGATGACTGCTTTACTTTCATGAGGTAGGGCATCTAAGCTTATGTTTAATAGAGCTAACTCAGGTGATAGGCTTATGTTGTATGAGGGAAAAATGACTTTTAATGATAATTGCCTGCAAGTATCCAAATTTACTTCTAAATGACAGGCTCTTCTGATAATGCAGCACTGAGCTTTTTTTGTCACCTGTCATACAGGAAACTTTCATTTGGTGAAGGTGGTGATTTCAAGCCTTTCAACCCCTTTCACAGAGCAAGTCCTCAGGTGACAAAATGTCTGAAATTGGCCTCTTAGCTTTTTCAAAAAATACCTGTAAACACTTCTACTGGATATAGTACTTTGTAGTGTAATAAGTCTTACCCAGGGTGGCTTTGGACAGTAGCAACTCCCTGCAGCTCACAGTAAAGCATGTGTTACATGTAACCACATTAATTCCACACACAGAACTTGATCTCACTGGGGTTACCAGTGGTTCTTTAAAAACAAATTTCTTATTAAAAAAACTCTTTATTAATGAATACAAGAGATAGAGGATCTCTTGCTTTAAGGTACCCTGGGTTGGTGCAGTTTTCTGCTAATAGGAGCACTGGCTCTGGGTATCAGGTAAGTAATTACAATCACTGGGGGTGCCTAACATTTTGGCAATGCCCAGTACTTTTACATCTCATTTAAAATAATATATTAATATATTAAATAAAAGGCAGAATGATTAAGTTCTATTTATTTTGCTCATATAGGTGAATACTCCTTTAAAGGCAGCTCTAGGGGCTGATTTACTAACCCACGAATCCGACCCGAATTGGAAAAGTTCCGACTTGAAAACGAACATTTTGCGACTTTTTCGTATGTTTTGCGATTTTTTCGGATGCTGTACGAATTTTTCGTTACCAATACGATTTTTGCGTAAAAACGCGAGTTTTTCGTATCCATTACGAAAGTTGCGTAAAAAGTTGCGCATTTTTCATAGCGTTAAAACTTAACGCTACGAAAAATGCGCAACTTTTCGCGTAAGTTTTAACGCTACGAAATAT
The DNA here is from genome assembly GCF_000004195.4 of Xenopus tropicalis. NCBI lineage: Eukaryota > Metazoa > Chordata > Amphibia > Anura > Pipidae > Xenopus > Xenopus tropicalis. The sequence goes on from NC_030679.2 coordinate 80,684,149, forward strand.
TCGCAACTTTTTACGCAACTTTCGTAATGGATAGGAAAACTCGCGTTTTTACGCAAAAATCGTATTGGTAACGAAAAATTCGTAAAGAATCCGAAAAAATCGCAAAACATACGAAAAAATCGCAAAATACCGATCATTACGAAAAAAACGCAATCGGACTCCATTCGACCCGTTCGTGGGTAAGTAAATCAGCCCCCTAGTGTGTCTATCAGACCTAAAATTAGAAAATTTCTGTCCTTGTAAATAATTGAAGACAATGATTTTACAATGATTTTCATAATTAAAATACATAAAGCAGATGTGGCACACCCAACAAACTGTAATTACTGACATATCAATATACTTCCCCATACAGTACTGAGTATATCCTCACTTTTATCAACAGAAAGGTGCTGGGGATGTAATGGTTTGAGAACCTCTACAGAACATTAACACATTAAGACAGGAAGTACAAATCTTCTGGACAACATAGTAAGCAAAGTGAAGTCATAACATGTCAAGGTCAGGACAGACAGAAAGTACCAGAAACAAGAGCCAGGCCAAGGTCAGCATAATGAAACATACCAAAATAAATCAAGATCTGAAGCTGAACAACAGATGACAGGACAATGTCCAAGTCCAGAGAAGAGTGTAAAGTGACCTTAAAGAGAAGAATAACCTGATTCGCTGGGGCATTTTTCCCCAAGCTGGTGCTGCCAAAATATACTGACCTTGGGAAAAAAGTGAAACAGCACAGTGTCACCATGTTTTTTTTCCACGGGATTGGGTGATCAGTTCTTACTAGATTAAAAGGCTATAGCTGTTCATTTAAAGTTAACTTTGAGTTAACTTTTAGAATGATGTAGAGAGTAATATTCTGAGACAATTTGCAATTGGTATTCATTTTTTATTGTTTGTAGTTTTGGAGTTATAACAGTTATCTGGTTGCTAGGATCCAAATTACCTTAGTAATGATGGAGAGGTTTGAATATATAGTAGTTATATATGAATAGGAGAGGGACTGAATAGAAAAAGTAGTCTTACAGAGCAATAGTTTTTTTGGCTGTGAGGTTAGTGACCCCTATTTGAAAGCAACAAAGAGTTTGAAAAATAAGGCAAATAAATTCAAAAACTATAATAAATAAATAATTGAAAAGTTTCTTAGAACTGGTAATTCTATAGTCCATTCTGTTTTTGCTCTCCTGGCCATTCTAGGGGGCAGATTTATTAAGACACAAATTCGAATCCCGAATGGGAAAAAATTCGTATTGGATACAATCATTTCTGAAGATCGCAAATTTTTCTTCGCCGTCCCGACTTTTTCGTATTGAATGATCGTAAACGGTGGGAACACCTTTCCGACTTTGATCCTTCTGTGCATGACTTTGGAAGCCTCCCATAGGACTCAATGGCACTCTGCAGCTACAACCTGGCCCAAGGAAAGCCTGCCATAGGACTCAATGGCACTCTGCAGCTACAACCTGGCCCAAGGAAAGTCACGATACTGAAGCTTGAATGAATTCGAATCGTACTCTGCGCGACAATACGAATTTGTCGCAAAATTTTATCGCAAAGTATGAAAAAGTCGCGGCGGCAACGAAAAATTCGGGCAAGATACGAAAAAGTTGCGACGCCGAATAAATTGCCACAAAAATAACCATCATTACGAAAAAAATCGCATTCGGACGCATTTGGAGCGTTCGTCAATTGAAACCCCCTTTTTATTTGATTCCCAGGGTGAGCTTATTAAAAAGCAGAGCCAGGGAATTATTCATCAACTAGAGAGAGTTCTTATAATTGCATTTATTTAATGACTACATAACAAATGTGATCAGTATCTGATCATCTTCAACCAAATCTGTGTATACTGAAATATCAGGTTTTTTTCTTTGAGTTGTTCTCACTAGAATTGCTATACAGGGTATCTTGAAGAAGACTGGGTAACTGGAGTGGTATGCAAGCTGCTAGCTCTTGGATTAATCTAGTTAATCTTGTAAATTCAAAAGACTAACAAGAGTTAATAGGTAAAAGACAAGGCCTGAATCATTAGGGCAAGGCAGGTCCATAGATGTGCAGAGGTCCTGTCCTAAGAGTAAGTAGTAGAGACAAAACAGAATATTTGTAACACATGACTCTTTGTACTGTAATTTGTGAATCATATTACCTTAAGGTACCAAAGAATAAACACTGTGCCTGCTTTGAGTTATTAAAACATTATATACTCTTGTTGTTCATCAGAATATTTATGACATGCCTTAAAAGTAACACAATGTTCTATGAAGCAAAAAATAACTGTAGTTATATCAGAAATGACCTCTGGCAAGCAAACGTAATTGTTTCCATTACCATAAACTAGTAGTTTTCTGCCTGATTGCAAATTAATACTCTATTAAAATTTGAGTAACTTCCCTTACTGAACAGTTTTATGGCATTCGACATATAAATATAATGCCCAGATATATACAGTATTCTCTGTAGGAAGTCTGTAGGCAGCATGTCTAAATGTATTTGTTTAAAAAGTACTGGGATGTTGAATCTTATAGAAATTTTTTTTTTTTATCAGATTCACTTTCCTGGAACACACCTTCCAGGTTTTTATTTAACATTTGATCAGTTCAGTTGATTTTGAATACATTTATCTTTTCTTTAATAAATTCCAGTACAGGCATGGGAACTGTTATCCACAATGCTCGGGAACCAGGGTTTTCCGGATAAGGGATCTTCCTTTAATTTGGATCTCCATAACTTAAGTCTGCTAAAATCATTTAAATATTGCATAAACCCAATAGGCTTGTTTTGCCTCCAATAAGGATTAATTATATCTTAGGATCAAGTACAAAGTACTGTTTTATAGTTAAATTATTAATTATAAAATTATATAAACATTACTTAAACCCAATAGAATTGTTTTGCCTCCCATAAGGATTAATTATATCTCAGTTGGGATAAAGTTCAAGGTTCTGTTTTATTATTACAGAGAAAAAGAAAATCATTTTTAATAATGAGAATTATTTGATTATAATGGAGTCTATGAGAGATGGCTTTCCTGCAATTCGGAACGTTCTGGTTAATGGGTTTCCGCATAATGGGTCCCATACCTGTACAGAGGAAAAGGAAATCATTTTTAAAAATTAGAATTATTTGCTTATAATGCAGTCTATGAGACATGGGCTTTCCCTAATTCTGAACTCTCTGGATAACCGGTTTCCGGATAAGGGATCCCATACCTTTAATCATAAATAAATCTGCCCCTACATTTATTTAAATATTTATATTGTGAATAAGTAATTCTGCAGTAGCTTGGAGTAATTCATCATAAATGGTGTTATCTATTCATGAAAGATTGACATTTAATGGGTATTTTAATAGATATGATAAGGGATTTGTTTACAGTGTGCAGAACTCCTGATAAAGGCTGAAGGTCACAGTTCAAATGTTGGCAAATGAGTGAAAGTTAGCTGAAGCACTCAATCAGGATCCCTGAAGGGAATTTCCCAGAGTGGCACTGAGAAAATGCCAGGAGCTGAAGTGCCCATAGTTGTCCAATAGTCAGAGCTGAAAGCAGAACAGTAGGTTGAGCAATGAGGGTGTGGCAACATAATTCATACAAACAGAAACAGAGATTCACTGTATTCCACTTATTTCAATATATAAAAAAACATTGTAATATTTTGTGCAAAAAGGCACTTGTGCAAATAGCTCCTTTACAGTACACAGGAATTGTTTTTCCTTATATTACAATATATTTAAACTCGCTAACTGTGTTAAAGTCATTCCTGGTCATGCCAGTCCTACACTCCATTTCAGCTGGTTTATAAAACGGGCCATTTGCTAAAAGTCGCAAAAAAAAGTCTTGACTTTTTTGAGGTTGAAGCTGATTTGCTGATAGCCCCAACTGCGCATGGTCAAGCAGGGTCGGCAGTGAGACCTGAAGCTTCTACGATTTAACGAAAGATGGTGCCCAGGTACGCTGCTGCGCTGCTCTGCATTTTTAGGTTGGGGTTGGCGATAGGGGCAGCTTTTGAAGTTAAGCTCCCCATACACGGGCCGATTCTAGCTGCCGATATCGGTCCCTTAGACCGATTCTGCAGCTAATAGGCCCATGTATGAGCACTAACGACGGGCCTGCCCGACCGATATCTGGCCTGAAATCAGGCAGATATCGATCGGGCAGGTTAAAAAATCTAGTCGGATTGGGGACTGCATCGGCACGTTGATGCGACCGACTTTGCCTATACCTGTCGTATTCTGGGGCCAAACGATCGAATCAGCCTACACGTTCCCCGATATTGCCCACCTGTAGGTGGGGATCTCGGGTGAAGATCCGCACGCTTGGCGATCTCGCCAAGCGTGCGAATCTTCACGTGTATGGGGACCTTTACAGAGTATGTGATAAGGGAGAGGTGAGGGGGGTCGAGGCAGGCCAGTTAAAGGGGCTTTTATAGCTTGGACGGTATAGTTCTCCTTTAAGGGCTCTGGTACACGGGGAGATTAGTCGCCCGCGGCAAAACTCCCTGCTCGCGGGCGACTAATCTCCCCGAGTTGCCTTCCCCCTGCCATCCCACCGGCGAACATGTAAGTCTTTTTCGGCGATTTGCGCGAAATCGCGCCGCCGCGTCTGCCATCCCGCCGGCGACTTACATGTTCGCCGGTGGGATGGCAGGGGGAAGGCAACTCGGGGAGATTAGTCGCCCGCGAGCAGGGAGTTTTGCCGCGGGCGACTAATCTCCCCGTGTACCAGAGCCTTAAGACAACAACAGAAAAAAGATTTGGCCACAAATAAACTTAAAATAAACATATGCATTGACTTTATTCTATCAATATTTTATGTTACTTTGTCCCTAAGGAATGTCACAGCATGTAACTTACTGATTAAGATGAAAATGTAGATTGCAGAGGTATTTTTGCTAAGTTCCTGGTGTGCATCAGCATTTTTTTTTTAATTTTTGAGTGCATGCATAAGCCTTCTGTCTCTCACTCTCACCCTTGCTTTCTTTTTCTGTGAACATAACTGATTTGGGGATTTTTAGGTTGACATAAACTCAACTTTAAAAGGTATTGCCTGCTAATCTAACAGAAGATCATTTAAATGACCATGCATCATAGGCTTAACCTCTATTAAGGTTTAATGTTATTTTCAAGGTCATGCCAGGTGACTTGATTCATTTTCCACATGCTTTCTATTCCTGGGAGGCCAATAAATTCAGGAGCTCAACTTGAAATGGCATGCTCTTCTATGCAACTATAAACAGAAACATTGTCTGATTTAAAAACGTTACTGATACTCATAGAAATTAAAAATAGTCAGGATGGAACATCCTATTTGCATTGTTTAACTACCTGCCCTAAATCGAAAACAGAGATTGCCTGGCATATCTTCTTGTTTCCAAGCTTGCTTCAATCTAAGAGAAACTATAATTCTGCAAAAAAGTTTAATTTTTCATGTAAGCATATGTATCTCTATGTCTAGGTGAATGTGTGCATAATGTTTCTCTGTGATGCAGTATTTTTCATATTTGGGTACTACTGCTGTTTCTCTGTCTTTACATCATCTGCCAGTTCCGGCTATCTCCATTCCTTTTTGTTTTTCTTTTGTCAGTGTCTCTCTAAAGAAAATTGTCCAATTCCTTCTGTAATGGAGTTATTTCATATGTTAAAAATAGAATTGCTCAATAGAATTGCTCAAAGACATTACTGTTGATTTATATAAACGGGGCTATATTTTCTAAAAGCATAATGGTAGCTATGGTAACTTCCAGTAAATTGTATTTTATTCAACATAATTCGATGTTGGAAAAATATAAATAAACAAAATGGACAATGAAATGGATTGGAAGTCATTACCACCTTTGGCCTTCTGTATTGTAGAAGTAACATGAGCTTTATAAGAACAGAGAGAACTCAAGGTCATTGGTTCGCAAAGAAGAAAAAAGGAATTTGAAAGCTTTTATAGTTTATCATCCTCCCTTTGGCAACTAAACAGAATAGCTGAAATAAATACAATGCAAAGGTAGAAATGTAAAATGTATATAATGATGGTCTCACTCACATAAAATCACACACAAAAAAATGGAGGTTTCTTTTGGACAACATTTCTAATAGCATAATGACATTTGCCTCAACACCTTTAATAAGTCCAATCATGTATTTAGTTTACTGCTGTTGGATGCCTGGGAGTGCTTAGAATTGCAGCTTAACACCAATTGAAGCATATAGGTTGGCAAAGCAAAACTATACCCCCAGAATGAATACTTAACCAAGATATAGTTTATATTATGTTAAGTGACCTACAAAAGAATCTCAAACTGGAATATATATATATATATATATATATATATATAAGGTGCTTGAAAGAGGGTCAGCACTCACAGGACTTATATAAACAAATTATTTTAATTAAAGAGGAGACTAATGTTTCGGCTAGCACTCTAGCCTTTATCAAAGTGGTGAATACAACAAACACAGTGTCTAAAAAAGCACAAAGTGGCGGGAAAAAGTGGAGATGATGTCATCATACGTCGCCAGAGACAGGATACCAGATAAACCAATAAAAAAACTGAAAACATGCAATAAAAACAAAAAACAAATATATATCTCACCGAAAGTACTGCGCACTTCATTAATGTCCACTTCAGTGTAACATCTTGATTAAGGTCCCAGACCAGGACCAAAATGTTGATGTGATATATTTTTATACTGCAATAAATTGAAGTGACATTAATGGAGTGCGCAGTACTTTCGGTGAGATATATATATATATATATATATATTCCAGTTTGGTGAGATTCTTTAGTAGGTCACTTAACATAATATAAATTATATGTTGGTTAAGTATTCATTCTGGGGGTATAGTTTTGCTTTAAAGATGAACAACCCCTTTAAGTACAAAGAGTGCATGCTTTTATCCAGCTCAATGGAGCTCTGCTTGGAAGGCAGCCAAAGAGGAAGTCACACCCTCCTGCTAGACACTATATCAGTCTGCAGGGGGCGTGTACAACCAGATTAAACCTATAAGGGATAGTTTTATAACTGTAATCTGAGTACAGAGGCTTTTGCCCAATAACAGTAATGGTGTGAAGAGGTAGGTTTGTAAAGCCATAGGGAGCTTAACCCTATGGGTCCCTACAGTTTCATTACAAACAGGGGAATGCCATACAGTATATTACGACCTGGGACTCTCCAGGAGACTGTATGATACTAGCCATATCTATTATAAAACAAAATTTACAAAATGATCGAAGTTTGGCTAGGTATTAGTGATGAGCGAATCTGTTGAACTGCTGAAAAATTTTCAAAATGCATTGAAGTCCATACATAGGCAACAAATATTTTTATGAGCAACAATTCTTTCTTACATGCAACATTCTTTTCTTACTTGTAACTTTTTTCTTATGCATTTGACCTTTTTCTCACTTCAAATCAATTAAAGTCAATGGGCATTTTTTAGGCACTTCTACCGCGTGATCATTATTTCTTGGGTGTGCGTCTTTTCCTGTGTGCTTGACTTTTTCCTAGTATAAGTTGGTCCAGGGACTAGTCCGATTGCCATCTTGGAGTCAGGAAGGATTTTTCCCCCACTAATTAGAGAGTAGTGATGAACTAAATTTTTCAGCCGGCATGGATCTGTGACAAATTCCCTCATTTAGCCACTGGCAGATTGTTTCACATAGCAGGTGCAAAAATTAGAGCATGCTAAAAAATGACTGGCGTTGTTTTTTGATGCACATCATTTTACGAGTTTCTCAAATTTTTCGGACAGATTCGCTCATCATTATTAGTGAGGCTTCAGATTAGAATTTTTGCCTTCCTCTGGATCAGCTAGCAGTTAGGCAGGTTATATATAGGCATTAAGGTTGAACTTGATGGATGTGTGTCTTTTTTCAAGCTAACTTACTATGTTACTATCTGAACTCCAATGGCATGTTTTGTTATCTGAACGTATAGTAATATAAAATGGCCCAAAATAATTTAAATTAATCATTTGGAGTAATTAATGTCGCCTGCATGAGGATATGTGCGAGGGATGGTCCAATTATCTAAAATTGCAGGACAAAAAAATGTGTGATGTATAGATTAAACCATGCCTTATATCCAATGTGTTAAATGTTTGTAAAAATAAATGAAAGTGTATTGTTCAATAAAAAGTTATCTCATGGGTTATCACTTCAAAACTCAAAGTATAAACTCTGAGATTTGGACTATTGGGTCCTTCCTATGAATGGTACTCCCACTGTAAACCAGTTAATGGACATCAACTAGTAAGACATTTTGGGCACAACTGAGGTCTACCTTTCGTATTTCTCTCATTTCCCACTTTTCAGCATTTGAGGATAAATGTAGTAAATATGCCAAGATATGTTGACTCTTTTTACATTTTTTAAACACCAGGATATACCAAAGGGTCACAGTATAGACAATGCTAGGTCTCTGTTTTTATTGGATTTTTGTTTTATTAATATTCAGAAGAATTCTAACAATAATTGTAAAAAACATAATCAAATATGGTAAATAATAATGAAACCATTGAGAAATAGTGATGTAGCGAACATCGCCGAAAATGTTCGTGAACCTGTTCGCGGACTTTCGCCAAAACTCGCGAATATTCGCGAACTTTGCGAACCCCATAGACTTCAATGGGAAGGCGAACTTTAAAACCTAGAAAAGCCATTTCTGGCCAGAAAACTGATTTTAAAGTTGTTTAAAGGGTGCCACGACCTGGACAGTGGCATGCAGGAGGGGGATCAAGGGCAAAAACTTCTCTGAAAAATACTTTGTAAAAGAAACGCCAAAAAAAAAAACGCCAAAAAATAACGCCAAAAAAAAAAAGCAAGCTATTCCTATGTAAATGCATAGGCGATAAAACGAAGCAAAAAAATGCGGCGGAAAAACCAAGGCGAAAAAACGCGGCGGCAAACCCAAAGTGGCAAACATCGGCAAAAGTCAGCGAATTTGCGCGAACGCGAACACCCGATGTTCGCGCGAATTAGTTCGCCGGCGAACAGTTCGCTACATCTCTATTGAGAAAGTCTTTAATAAGCATACCGGAGTTCACACCTAGACTTGAACTTTGTCTTATACCTTTGCTAAAGCAAAAATAAGTTAAAGAATAATGCATAGCAGTTCCTACGGAGTGTAAAAAATGAGGCATAGACTTGAAAACAATGATTGGACTCAGGGGGCATGGTCTAATAGCTCCAATGTGGACTATGTATTTAGAAACTGGGTACTTTTATTTGGGTGGAGACAATTATAGATCAAAAGATTGGTTGATATTTACCCTACACTGCACCTGTGGTAGGGTGGGGGACATGTGATGTAAAATGTATTCTAAAAGGTCTGAGCAGCCCCCCAGAATGATGGTTTGGTAAAAGTTTTTTAGCTTAACAATGGTATAATCGCTAAAAAAATCTCTTTTGACCTGTGTGCCAGTGCTATTATAACTATATCACAAAAGTTAATTTTCCAGTTAGTATTTTCTACACATAGGGGTCTATTCATCAAAGTATGAGTTTGAATCCTGAATTGGGAAAAATTTGGTTTAAATACGATTCATTCTGATGATCGCAAATATCACGAAAATGCTTACGAAAAAATCATATTAGTCACGATAATATCGTATTGGTGATCCGAAAGTCACAAAATTTTCGTATCCGAACGATCGTAAATGGCAGCAAAACCTTTCCGACTTTGATCTATCTGTGCATCAGTTTGGAACTCTCCCATAAGACTCAATGGCACTCTGCAGCTCCAACCAGGCCCAAGGAAAGTCACGATACCGAAGCCTGAATGAATCCGAAACTTTCGTACTCGGCGCGACAATATGATTTTGTCACACAAATTTTGTCGCAAGGTACGAAAAAGTCACGCAAAATACATAAAAGTCGCTGAAAATATGCACAGTATGATCAAATACAAATGTTTTGTAGTTTGTACCTGTCGTACTTTAATAAAAAGGCCCCATAGTCTCATGGTTAACAGGGTCCTCATTTTTGAAGACTTCTGTATATTTTATTAGAAGCCTATAATAAAATAATATACATTTGTCTTTGCTGACTTCAAATAACCTTAAATGGATTGTTCACCTTTAATTTAACTTTTAGTATGATGTAGAGAGTTAATGTCAGATTATACTATTGTAATTCGTACACTGGACACTATATGGTAGCATTTAAAATCTAAACCAAATACATATATGTTATCAACTTAGATAGGAAGTAATTACTTTAATCATTCTCTTTTTGGATGCATTTCTTTACCATTAACTGTTTCTTTGAAAAACTTGACTCTGGCTCTGAGTTTGAAATCTAAGTTATCTGAAAACCATCCAACATGCAGGACTGCCTTTTTAACCATAGCCACATGTCATCCCTGTCTTTTGTGTAACCTATAACCTTCCTTATTCAATTTATTGCAGATGAGTAATTCTGTGGCATGTTTAAAGAAACTTACAAAGTTCTCTCTCATTTGCCAACCGATCAGTATGTTTTTTATTTGTTAGGATTCCTTTAATTTATTACATTCCAGAAATGTTGTACTTTTCATATCTTTGTTTGAAGTGATGAGATCAGTTTGCAGGTGCAGCCTGCCATAACAGGGAATGAGCTGCTAAAAAGAGCTGAAAAAATGGAAGATTATATTTTACAGATTTCTGGTGCATATGTTCTTACTTAAATGAGTACTGAGGGTAATCTTATTGTCCAATCAAATTCACAATTGACACGCATTAATATTGAAGACCAGCATTTTGCTCAGCAAAATACATAGAAGATCAGTGGGTTTGTGCTCACAGAAATGAACTCATTTTAGCACACTCTGGATTTCTTATACTTTATACTACAGATGTTAATATTTTAGCACAACACACGTTTCTAGAATACTTTATTTAAATAGTCCAGCATGTCATAGAAGCATTTGCAATGGTTTAGTCATGTTTAATAAAAAAGAACATTTTCCAACTATGCATTTTGAACAATTACATTCCTGCAAACAGTAAGTAATGGGGAATCACTCATTGTGGCTAAATGCAAAAATTCCTCCTTCTTATAAATGATTGTCTTTTAAAAGCTGTGTTGCTAGCACGGTAATTAACATCTGTATAATATAATATTGTACAATGCTAAATACTTTGTTATTTTTATTTTGTACATTATTTTTTATTTTATTTTCAGTAATTGTGTACCTTGTTATAATAATCTATGTTTTTATTAGCCATGTGTAAAGGGGGTTATGCTAATGTGTTTCCGTCCAGCTGGGAAGGCCCAAGCTTGTGAGAAGGTATTCCAATCCAGTTTTATTATGATAGCAAGAAATGAGTTTAAGCGTTCTAATTCCAGTCCCTGTTTCGGAGATCCTTGTCCAAGTATCTTGCTAGTAAGTCCTGTTCCTGCCTAGTCCTTGTTTCCTCTGATTTGACTTCCCAGTTTGGACCTTGGCCTGTTGCCCGGGCTCTTGTTTGTGTGCTGCCCACCCCTGACTCTCTGCCTGGTTATAAGGATTCTGTTTGTTTGCTGCCAGACCTGATGGACTTTGGTTTGCCTGTTCAGTATTTTTCCATTTCTCCTTATTAAATTTTGCAGTTCTTGTAGCAGTGTGTTACTTAGCACATCAGTTTCTTATAAACCAGCAACTTTCTGAAAAATGTATTACCTAAATTACCTTGTGTGATTCTTCCTGTTGCAATTACTGCTTAACTTAAATAGTTTTGTTATTAATGCATCCTAGTTTTGACAAAACGCCATACAATTAAAGTTCCGTGAAACGAGTGGATGTTTCCCCAATAAGCCAAATTTGAGGTGGGCGATATCGGATTGATAGTTCGGCCCCTGGTACCAAATAATTGGGATAGAGCCTATTGGAGTGATGCACGCCAATGCACTCCTCCTCTCAGCATTTTTAAACCTGTCCAATCATCATCTTGCCGATTTTTGGCCAGATACCGTTCAGGGAGGCCCCTCTAAGGGGCCCTGTACACTGGCTGATAAACTGCTGACTGCTGAGCGTCAACAGCTTTTAAACCTGTCCAATCATCATCTTGCTGATTTTTGGCCAGTTACCGTTCAGGGAGGCCCCTCTGAGGGCCCTGTACACTGGCTGATAAACTGCTGACTGCTGAGCGTCAACAGCTTTTATCATCCCCTGTACAGCATAACCACTTTTAACCCTTTACCTGCCAAGAACGTAGGATTTATATTTAGGGTGATGTGTCATTGTATGTAAGAAATTATGTGAGATAATTGTGGGAAATTGCAACATTTGTAGGCAATTTTCAGAAAAAGTGTGTACCTTACACAAATATATGGTTCTCATGGGTTCTCAGTAAAGTTAGGGGGTCTTACAACACATGATATACAGTCATTGTGCTCATGCACTATTTTTATTTGAGGTTCTGCACATACCACAAACTATCTATGCATATTTGGCATCAAACTGTACATTAGACCTCTGGTATTCATATTTGGGGTAATGTGACTTTGTATGTAAGAAATTGTGCATGATAAATGTGTTAATTGCAACATTTTCAGAAAAGCCATCAAATCTTCTAACTTTAGGTGAGCTTTGGCCTTTGGTAGTTTGAGGTAGAAAGAAATATTTACCCATTTTGGATTTGTCTGAAAGTATACTTTCCAAAAATATATGATTTCCAGGGGTGACCTTACTTTTTTGCAACTTTTGCCACACATAAAACTGCCGGTGTGTGTTTATGAATTAGGTAAATGTAAGCCATGAAATGGGTATGCACAAGGTATATTTGGGGTACTTTGATAAACCTATGCACTTTGGGCATTAAACTGTGCTGTGGACCCCTGCAGTTTATATTTAGGGTGTTTTATTTCTGATGATATCTGGGAGATAAGATTCTACAAAGTGGTAGCTAACGTGATTTTCGGAAATGTCATCAAAATTGCTAATTTTAGGAAAGCTTTGCGGCTTGGTACTTTGGAGTAGAAAGTGCACTTTGAGAAAATATATGGTTTTCTGGGGTGAGCATACATTTTTGTAGCTTTATCCCACATAAAATGATGTAAATTTGTTGATTTTTCAGGAGCTGAAATGACATAAATCATAGATCATATCAGGTATCTTCACGTTGGGCCCCTAAGCAACATACTTAGGTAAACCTATGCACATTGGGCATCAAACTGTTCAGCTGACCCCTGGCATTCATATTTAGAAGGTTTTATCTGGTTACCTTCTGACATGTAGGAAGTAAGATGCTATAGAATGGAAGTTTTGAAGCTATTTTTTTTTAAAAAATCACACATTTTTATAAAAACTGATACATTTAGGAAAGCATTGCAACATGGTAATATGGAGTATTCTAGATTTGTCAGAATCTATTCTTTCCAGGGTAAACCTTTTGTTAGTGGAATTTTGGGCCTTAAAAAGGCATGCAGCTTTCTGGAGCAGTGTTTTGGAAATTTGTGTACTGCTGGGAGTTTTTGACCTATACAAATGTTAAATCTACAAAAAAACTATATATTATTATATTTATGTGCATAAAATAATTTATGTTTCTCATATATGTGTTTATATTATGTAAAATATTATTTTTTTTCATTTGTAGACATTTAGAAGCCTATATCTTGTTACAAAAGTGGAATTACACAAAAATTCTAGTTTGAAAGCTTAGGTTGTCCTGAAATTAACAATATATCTTTTGCCTAGGTAAACTCCCCCCCCCAAGTATAGGCTCCTAATGTGAAAGTGCGCAAAATGTTCAAAAACTGTTTAGCAACAAAAGTTTCAGAGGTGCCAAATCGGCTGGCAGTAAAAGAGTTAAAGGGCAGAAGTGTAGTCAGCATAAGAAAAACAATATCAAATACCATATATGTCCGCATTTATAAGAGGAGTGAGTTAATGATTAAGGCTGATATCAACTTTCCAGTAAGCAAAGGTACAAAAAAAATAATGTAATATATATTATATCTAACAAGATAGAAATAAGTAAGAGCTCACTGGTTTTATATTTTGTTATACTCTATAATGAGTGTATTTTGAATGTTAATTATTAAACCTAAGATACCCATAAGATTTTATATTTTGCTAGGATTAACCCCACATATAGGAACAATTGGTAGTTTCTGCTTAGGTAAATAAACGATTCTGTATTGATTCCAAAGTGACAGTAATCATGCCAGGTTAAACACAAGTTCATTGAAATGTTAATTATGGCAATTTCTAAGAAGCTCTGTGTTCTCCCAGCATGTCTCCAAAAATCTGTTGCTGGATATCACAATGGCAGATTTGTTCGCTCAGTGAATAAGGAGAAAAGTAAATGTGATACGTTTAGAAAGACGCCAGATGACTATATAAGCAGCATGCTGACAGCTCGATGGTACATTTAACACCATTATGGTAAAATCTCAACTTCAATATTTTTTAAACCACCCTAATAGCCATCAGAAACCCAGACAGCAAACACAGTGGGAACATTTTTATTCTTGTTTGAACATCATAAAATGTTGTATGTTATTATATTTAGAACACTGGCCTAGAAAATACTACATACCAATTAAATAAAGGGGATATTTATCTGAGGCTATTCTGTGTGGTTTAATTTATTATTAATATTAAAGATTTAAATTTTTTTTTTTTATTCAAAGTATCATTTTTTTAATATACCCACCCAAAAATAGTGTGGTCTAGTACTTAATATGACTTCTGTTAAATATTTCAGTTGTTAGTTACAAAATATAATCCTTAATTGTATTTCCTTTCTCAAACAGTGCTAATAGACAATATATTATTTACATATATTCCTTTACCTTCAGGGCACAGAGTCTCCAGTAGAAGACAAGAAGGATTTTGCTTCTACAGTACCTGTTAAATTGGATCTTTCTTTTCATATAAATATTGCTGGAAGAGTTAGACTAAATTAGAATTCTTAATGAATCGCCCAAGTATGTGTGGGGCTGGCCAGAAGGGATGACTTTGAACGGACAGGTATAGGACCCGTTATCCAGAATGCTCGGGACCAAGGGGATTCCAGATAAGGGGTCTTTCCGTAATTCGGATTTCCATACCTTAAATCTACTAAATAAATCAATAAAATGTTAATTAAACCCAATAGGATAGTTTTGCATCCAATAAGGATTATTTATATCTTAGTTGGGATCAATTACAAGGTACTGTTTTGTTACTACAGAGAAAAAGGAAATCAGTTTAAGATTTCCGAGTTATTTGATTAAAATGGAGTCTATGGGAGATGGGCATTCCGTAATTCAGAGCTTTCTGGATAACAGGTTTCTGGATAAGGGATCCCATACCTGTTGTTAGTCAGATAGTCAAAAACAACATTGGCATAAATTATGTGTTGGTACTAATAAAGGTCCAAAACCTGATAGTCCTGTAGGGGTTGGGAGCTGTCCAGGCTGAAATACAGTCTTTTAATCTCATAATTAAAGTTGGTTTGAAAGGTTTGCAATATAATTAACTGTCTAATGAGTGTTATTACATTGTAAAATTCAATTTAGTCTTATTTTTTGCAAATTTTTATTCCATTTATATTTCTTATCACCTAGAAATGAGTGCTCCTTTAAGAAGGTTTTGGATATATTTGTCACATTTAACCACATGTCTTTTGGCTGTATGGATGAAAGGAAGTCACACATGACTAATTAGCAGAGTGAAAGGTTTTCATGTTTTGCTTTGCCAGCTTTGTAAGTTAAAGTTCCCAGAGATTTACATCAATTTCATTCATAAAAAGAACTTTCACTAATGTAAATATGGGCTGTTTTTGTAAAATGTACATGTTTGGCATCGTTAAATCTATACATAACCTCCTTTTTTGATGAATTTGAGGCAACATGAATGCTGATTAGAAATTAACCTTATGGAAACACGGTTACAGTAAGTTGTTTTTGCTTTTATGCTATCTGATGTATAAACTATACAAACACTTTTCTCTAGTACAAATATTGATTTGCGGAAGTTAAAGTTTAAACAAACACAGTTTTAAGTAAAAGAGTGCTATGTCATAAAAAATGGTATTTTTCATAATACTTAATAATAGGTTATGGCAAATATTGTATCCTTAGTAAAAAAAAAAAGAGAAAAAGACAGACCTCTTTGGTGTGGTTACCAAATATATACATAAATAGTTAGTATCTGCTAAATATACCTTTGACCAATTGCATCTATTCAGTAAAATCAAGGATTGGGTTTCATCCACAAATAGGATGAAAACTACTACAGATTCCACCATTTACATTACATTACATTAACATATATTTATAAAGCGCCAACATATCCCGCAGCGCTGTACAATAAGTGGGTTTTATACATTGGACATACAGAGTAACATATAAAGCGATCAATAACCAATGCAAGAGGTAAAGAGAGCCCTGCCCAAAAGAGCTTACAATCTACAAAGAGCTTACAATCTACAAATTACTAAAGTACCTGTGTATAATTAATTTAACAGAATTAAAATGTTCTCACAGTATCAAAGTAGTAGTACTGTAAATAGTGATGAGCGAATCTGTCTCATTTCGCTTCGCTGAAAAATTCACGAAACTACAGGAAAATTAGTGAGACGCATTTGTCACACAACTTTTTTGTCGCCCGCATCTTTTTTTGTCGCCTGCATCTTTTTTGCCATGACCACATCTGTCTTGCCGTGACCACGCCTATTTTGACGAGGCCGTGCCTGTTTTGACATGACTGCAAATTTTTCCACAGCAAATTTTTTCTGAAGTTTTGCAAAACAATTTGCCAATGACGAAATGCAGAAATTCGCTACAAATCCATGCCTGGTGAAAAAATGTGCTCATCACTACTTGTAAATTAATTAACTATAACAAAGTGACGTGCTGTTAAAGAAGGATAACTACTTTTTTAAAAAAACAAAACAAAAAAACCAATGAGAGCAGTTATAACAGTAAATGATGAGTGCAACTGTATACTTTTCAATTTAAAAAAGGCTTAAATTCAAACTAAAAGCACAACAAGTGATTAAGTGCAGTTATGTGCCATTTAATTTAACAAAAAAAAAAAAGATCAGATATCAGTTAATAGGCACGTATTCAGTTTTACTACAACACCTTGATTAAAATCTGAATTGGTGAAACATAAAATGGTGGAGATATCCCAAAGAAACTGCTGATTAAATTGTTTTGCCTAGGGATCCCACCAAGTGGGAGAAGGCAGGAACCAAGGGCCTGCGGCTTCAACAGTTGCCTTCCCTAATACTAATATTTCAGGAGACTGATTAACCTACAAAACTGCAAACCCCAAGGTCGTTAGAAAAAAATAGTTACAAGACAAGACAAGATTTTGTTAAAAAAAAAAAAAAAATTGGCCAACTAATTGGTACTGAATATTATTGTTGTAAGGTTGGCCAACAATGATATTTAATACCACCTCAGATTCATGAAAATGATTTCAAAAGAAAATGGAGATAGAGACTAGGGATCCACTGAATCCAGGATTCAGTTCAGGATTCTGCCTTTTTTGGCGGGATTTGGCTGAATCCATGCTCCTGGCCGAACCAAATCTGAATCCTAAATATCACATGATTTTTTGTCACGTAAACACGGAAGTTGAAATTTTAACCCTTCTGTACCCTAATTAGCATATGCTAATGAAGATGTAACCCTTCTGTAACCTAATTAGCATATGCTAATTAGGATTCAGATTCGGTTCGGTATTTGTCAGAATCCTTTGCAAAGGATTCGGGGGTTCGGTCGAATCCAAACAAGTGTATTCGGTGCATCCCTAGTAGTGACCCCACTATTGTCCTCACACAGGTTTCAAAAAAGTGGCTTTACAAAAAAGGAAAATCAGTAATTATTTAGTAAACAAGCTTTATCCTCTATCTGGTATTGCCTGTCTCCATTAATAATGTAATCACCTTGGCATTTATCCTCCATGCCAGAGGTTTCACCCTCACCTTCTTCTAATGCAGATATAGAATGTTAGTGTATGGATTCTATTGGATCAAGCAGACTGGGACTGCCCACTCCATCAGAAACCATTGCCATGGTTATGTTTGAAAAAACTGCACCGCAAAGTCACAGAACGACTCAATTGGAATGATATGTTTACAAGTGGGAGTAGAGTTGGAAATCTGGAAGTCCCTATCCTACATGGACAGCCCTTCATATTCAAGGCACATCCAAGTGGGGCAGAAATCCTGGACCATCATTATTTAGTTCAAATGAAGGATATGAATAAAATATTATCATTAATACCATGTGGATGTACAGAATTTATTTATAAATCACCTATTTTAATGTCTAGGTTTACTTTCTTAATAGCCCAACATTTTCATCTGAATTTTAATTTGATCTGAATTACAGTGTTTTTTTAAATTGCTGTGCAACAATTGATAGGATTCTTGCCACTTCCATATTACTTTCAACATTGCTAATTGTACTATGATGTTTCTGCATTCGCTGTTCCAACATATGAGTTGTCATCCCCATATATCTTTTATGGCATGGCTATTTGATAAATCACACCCTGGATTTTGCAGTGTATCCTCCATTGCTTACCGATTCTATCATTACATTTTCCTACCTTCATCATTTTATTACACATTTTGCAATTATAGGAAAAATATCCATTTATCTTATTTTTCAATACATTTTTTTTTTTTTAAAGTACAGGTATGGGATCCCTTATCCGGAAATCCATTATCCAGAAAGCTCCGAATTACGGAAAGCCTGTCTCCCATAGACTCCATTTTAATAAAATAATTCAGATTTTTAAGATTGATTTCCTTTTTCTCTGTTATAATAAAACAGTACCTGTACTTGATCCCAACTTGGATATATTAATCCTTATTTGAGGCAAAACAGTCCTATTGGGTTTGATTAATGGTTTATTGATTTTTTAGTAGACTTAAGGTATGGAGATCCAAATTACAGAAAGACCCCTTATCCGAAATACCCTTGGTCCCGAGCATTCTGGATAAGGGGTCCTATACCTTTATCACATAGTAAGTCTTTTTAGATTGGGTTCTCTACAATAGCAGGGCACTATTCTATCAGGTAAGTTTGTATCTTTAATCTGTGATCTTTTTTGTGAAGAATTATGTCAACATAAATATTGCTAATTTGCAACAAATATAACTTAAAAAAATACAGAAATAAATAACAAATACATAGTCATTTATTAATTAAAGCAGGAATTCAAATTTTTACACGTGAGTTAGAGAGCAACACAGGCAATACATTTCATGGAGATGCCAAATTTGGGCTGTGATTGGCTATTGGTAGGTCTTATATGGACTGGCAGCCTACAGGGGGCTCTATTTGGCAGTACACATGGTTTTTATGTATATAAAACTAAAGCACCTGCTATTAGGCCTCTGGGAGCAACATCAAAGGGGTTGATGAGCAACATGTTGCTCATGAGCCATTGGTTAGGATCACTGAATTAAAGAGTAATGCACTCATAAACAGTTGTATATTAAATATTATAATGTACAGTATATATTAATTGTTTATATTAATTATGAGGTAATAACTATTTGACACCTGTCAGGTAAAAAATACATACAGTTTTTTCACATTGCTCTTCATGTAGTGATAAAAACTGTTAACAGTTTGGTGTTGTAAAATGATACTTTTAACAGAACTAAACAAACCTTGTGATATAACATATAAAACAGTACTCTATGTGGATGCAATAATAGACAAAAATATATTTTTATACAGAATATTTGTATCACTTAGTGATATCCAATATCACCTCAGACTCATAAAAACAGTTTATAAAGAAAATGGAATCAGAAAACTAATTTGAAAAACGATCACAGTTTAGTAAACTGGCTCAAGTGATTTTTTTGGTGTTTAAGGGCTCTGGCACACGGGGAGATTAGTCGCCCGCGGCGGGCGATTTCAGGAAATCGCCGAAAAAGACTTGCGAAATCGCGCCGCCGCGTCTGCCATCCCACCGGCGACTTACATGTTCGCCGGTGGGATGGCAGGGGTAGGCAACTCGGGGAGATTAGTCGCCCGCGAACAGGGAGTTTTGCCGCGGGCGACTAATCTCCCCGTGTGCCAGAGCCCTAACTTTAGCAGAAAGCTTTAGAATTTTTACACTTTCATAAAGGGATGCATAAGTGCACTGTGGTAAATAAACGTTACTGGGCCCTCAGCAAAATAATTTCAGGGCCTACTAAAAATTTGGGAATGAGGTATTTTAGTATATATTAAAATTGCTTATCAGTGGGATCTGTATGCCTCCTAAGCTCCCCAGCATTCTCAGGGTCATCTTATGGCCCTGCCTAGGTGTATTACACATGTTTTTGTCTATACAGTTAATATGTAACTCCGGATTATTGGCTTTTGTTGAAATAATGAATGGCCACTACACAACTACAAAATCTCCAGTGGTGTGAGGCCTCTTGAAGTGAGACTTCTATTCAAAACTTTTTCTGAGAAGCAGATTAAAACTTGCTAATCAGTCAAGTCTATTGTTAAATTCAAGACTACAACAGAGACTTTGGACATATCTAACAGGCAGTTTAGATGACATACACGATTTTGCTCTTTTATTTTGATAGATATTTGTTTTAACATTGTCTTGTCTTGAATAATGTTCCCAGATGAAAAGCTCACTTTCATTGTTTGCTAAAGATGAACTTTGTTCTGAGCTTGGTGTAGCACAGTTTACAACCAGAAAGAAAAGAAGCACACCATTTGGTTTACAATTATAGTAGCACATTTATCAAAATGAAATTATAAAAAACATATAGAACAGAAAATTTAAACTCAGATTTTTTCCATGTCTCACCTTTTATTTTTTATATTTTGTTGTCTACAGGAGAGACATAATTTTTTCTTCCCTTATTTGTATGTTTGTGCCTTGGTGCCGTGTTCCAACAGAGACACAGAATTAGCACTGACAGATAAAATGTGTGCCAAACCTACCGCTTTGCAAAAAGGGATTGTACTGTACTGTACTACAAAATGCCTTTCATCCATTTCCAGGCACCACTTAATTATCTGATCAACCAGGGGCATATTCCTTGTACACATGATTAAAACAGTAAATTATTATGATTGCCTCTCCTATTAACTGGGAAAGGATTCATATTAATGGCACTATTACATATTCCTTTGCATTGTTTTCAAATATTTTCTTGCCATTCTGGCAGTGCATTAAAGGGAAGCATGCCTCACCCTCTATTCATATATAGCAATAACAACTAAAAGGTATAAACACATAAACACATTGATCGTTTTCCTCCATGTCCTTGAGCTATATGATTTTCTTTTTTTTTTTTTTACTGTGGTAATGTTTTTCCTATGTTTCCTACAGGGTTTTAACTGGTTCACTGTTAGTCTTTTCAGAATATTGATCTGTCTGCAGTTACCTTAGCTATTGGAGTCAACCTTATTGGTCAATGGCTTCTTGTCCACAGAATTCCAGGAAGCTCAAGAAAAGAGAATTTTTACAGGATGTGCAGTTGGCACATGCGTTGCTTTTTTTATCTTACACTGTATAGGAGAAGGAACATAGTAATTTTAGACACCGCAAGTGCTTCCAGCTACACCCGGCCATGTTATTAATTTACTCAAACCATCAGCAAACCACAACAATTTTAGGTGCACAAATAAGAACTTCCCCACCTAAATAAGGAATCTTGAAAGTGCACCAATACAAACAGGTAATAAAAGGCTGCAGCTCTACTATAGGTGACCATACATGCACAACTTAGGGCAGCCAATTTTTACCTTATTGACTACATTTTGGGCACCACATGGTGCATGAGAGCTTACCTTGTTGTTAGCTTCTCTAAAATAGCTTTAGCCTCCTGGATTGTCCTCTATATAAATGCAATGCAATTTGACATATCTCTTTCTACTCACTAACTGCAGAATTAATGAAAGCAACTGTTTTGAAAATACATTTAACATGGTCCACATCTGTTCATCTGTTTATAGTGTCTGCATGGTACATTTGTAAGCAATGGTTGTAAGAGATTTTATATTGAATTCATTTTTCCAATATAATGTTTCTGATAGTGGGAGAACATCTTTAATCTTTTATTAAAGGAAGGACTTAATAATCCTGTGATTCCATTGTAAAGTGGTCAGTGTCTGCATAGAAAACTTGACCTGCCTATGTTTTTTCTTTGTGCAAATATAAAACATGAAAATGCCCTTTCATTTAGATGTGTTTGTTTGGGCCACAGGCTGAACCAACAAATCAGTTCTATTTGGTCAACCATGCAGATGATCAAATTAATACAATCTAATAATACTAAAGGCTGCCCATGTAACGTCAACATAATAAATCTAATACAGTTTTCTAAGTATTAATTAATATAATTGAATATCAGGCTCCCATGAAATACAATTAGTTGAAAGTTAAGGAATGCCTAATTACACTAAATCTACTAGTGCTTTAAAGGTCTTAAATATTAATATTGATAATTGACAAAGGAATCATGCTATTAATGACATTGTTTGTTGACACTTCCTAACAAATAGCATCAAAGGCATCATAATAAAAAAAACTAAGACATAAAACAGGATTGATAGACCTCTGACAAGGGAGAAATGAGAGAGGATTGGGAGGGTTGTAATTAAATCAGTTTTAATTATTTTTATAATGTAGCAGCATGATACAGGTTTTCAGTTTTTAATTATAAGTACAAAGTGTGTATCTTGTAAATATAATTAAACACAAGTTTTAGGGTGCTTGGAGATATACTTTGCGATAAACATTTTTTTAAAAAATTAATTATCTTATTTCAGTTTTTAAGGTCATGATAGTAAATTCCTAGGTTCTACTCTTGTGTGAATGGGAACATCTATTCAGATTGTTAAGTAATGTCAGAGATGTTACCAAAGTTCTCTAAAACACAGAATATAATAGCTTGTTTTCTCTCCAGAGAAATGCCATTTCTAATTCCAATCCTAAAGTTTCTTCCTGTGTTTTAAACATTTTTTTGAATATGTTGTTACTGAGGAATTTCTTTTAAATTTGTCCCCTAATTGGGTAGTTGTTGGTTTGAAATGGCATATGCCTTGCAATGCTCTAGTGAGTACACTTTTAAACCACTTAAAAGAGTGAGTATTCTTTAGAAGGCTTTAAATGTTTAAACAAACTGTGATTTAAAAGTAACAGTAATTTCAGATGAGTGTTTACCTTGTTAGCTTCCTTAAAACAGCTTTAGCCTCCTGGATTTCCCTCTCTATAAATGGAATGCAATTTGACATATCTCCTTCTACTCAATAACTGCTCAATCAATGAAAGCAACTGTTTTGAAAATAGATACATTTAACATGGTCCACATCTGTTCATCTGTTTATAGTATCTACACGGTACTTCTGCAAGCATTGGTTGTGAAAGATTTTCTATTTATTTCATTCTTACTATATGATGTTTCTTATAGTGGTAGACCATCTTTATGGGGGAATGTAATAAAAGTTGTAAAGGAAAAAAAACGCACACAAATAAGAATACAAATTTGCACAATGTAATATTGTTTATTAGTTATTTCATTGCAAATTTTTAATTACACATTGCAAATGTTTAAGGCATGCTTGAAGGTGACATAATATTTTGGAGCAGACGTAACTTTTTCATTAAGTTTTATTACATACACTGCGCACTTTCACAAATAATAACATTTTGCAAACTTTCTTCAACTGTTGGAAGTTTTCGCTTTTAGAAATGATTTTTGTCACATTTTACAAAGTAAGCTAATTGTTTATAACACTTCCCCCTTCCCTATACATTTATCCATATGGTGGCCATATTTTGGCCAGATATTGGTAAAACAGGCAGTCCTAAGGGCTCTGAGCCAGTAATCTACTGACTAAGTCTGCAGGGACCAGTTTAAATCATAATATCCTTTTACTGGGCATAATTTGTGAAACTCTGAACAGTTACATATAAATGAAAAGTTAGAGAAACCATAGTGGCAAAGTCTTTTTTTTTTTCTACAAGAAACCTAAGAAATCTAACTAGAAAATTCTGCACTTTCATGAGTGTGAAGTGGATTTGGCAAGTGACTGCTTAGTTCCTTCAAATCATTAACAAGCAATGAACTTTTTCTCGAGTTAGGATTTTTCTTTGTAGAAGGGGTAGTGTAGTACCAAGGGATAAGAAGCCAAACCAAGCCTTTAAAGTTCAGAGAGTTTGTATAATAATTTTAAGAAACAGCCATTTATCAAGTAGCTTGTGCACTACATAAATTTAAAATCTTTAAGAAAAAAAGAGAGAGAAATTGATAAGCTGACCTTGGCAATTGGAACCTGGAGTCAAGCAGTGAATAGATTCCTTAGCAAATATAACAAAACATTTGTGAGATATGCCTAGGGGTTTGCAGGTATAACTATACTATATATGTATAGCCATAAGCAATTCTAAGCACTGAAAGCTAGAAATTGCATTGTCGTAAGATACTTACTTTTGGGCTAGTGACCAATATTACTTTTGACCACAAAGCTACAGTACACTATAGAGCCTAATTATCATACTGTGTAAAACAATTAGCACCAGAAAAACAGTGTAAAAAGCTGTGAAACATAAATGGCAACTTCATCAAGGATCGGTTATTTTACACCAATTCAGACTTTGTTTAATCCGTCAAAGTCAGTGGGAAAAATTCAAGCGGAAAAAAAACATGGTGGGTGAACCCCATATTTTTCCAGAGCATTTTCAAACGCCTCCTTCAGTTTACAACTGATTTTTGCACAGAGGTACAGATCGCAAAAAATCCTTACAAAGCTTGATAAATACATTGTACATCATACATACATCAAAGGTAGTTTCATTGGCATTAAAGATGCAGCTAAGGGAACCGAAGGCCAAGGCATCACAAGAAACATCTAATGGAATAAACACTGTTTCTAGCCAAAAGAGGCAATTTCAAATTCTTAAATGAATTCAGGGTTTATCCTCCAACTCAATCACAGATATAAATATAATTTACCATACCTTATTTTAGAGTGCACTTTTAAAGTCACTGCTATTTTGTCCACCTCATGCCAGTATAAAATAAGGATATATGCTTAGTTTTCATTTGTTATAAATCCATCAATATTCTGTAGTAAATATGGTGTACTTTCATGTACTTTTTGTGATATAATTCAATATCAAATATGTAAAAGCCTTCTTAACCAAGTGACCTTATGCGCTTAATCTGAACTGAGCTGTTAAAAAAACATTTTGCAATATGGACATTCAGGAGGTTTGGTTTATAATGAACAATGGCTGCACTGTAGGTGGGAAAATAATTGTTCATCTGCTTTATGTGCATTCTTGGTGATTATACAGTTAAGCTTCATTTAACTTCATTAGACTAGTTTTTTTACTCCATACAATAATTTATCATTGATTGATATGTACAATTGTAACATGTAAATATTATTTCAAACGCATGAAGCAAATTGGAATAAAATTGTGATTGTGATTGCATGCACGTAAAAACCGATAAAAGTCAGAGAAATAATAAATGGTGATCTAAACTGTCCAATATTTGCTATATCTAAAGTAAAATAAGTTATGCCTGAACATTATTTATTTCATTGTCATATTTTCCATTTTTCAATTAGTCTTGACTAGCATTAAAAGTAAGTGCTTCTGTAATATGCTAGAAATGCTGTGCTAGTCCTGCTTAGTTCTAGAGATTTTGGTTTCATAAAGATTCAGTGTGAGGATAAAGATCTTCTCTTGTAAAAGGGAATTAATACAGCATGCCTAAGTAATAGGTTCTTGGCCAGACCCTTTTACTATGTCTTTTGCTAATATAAATCAGATTCAGGAACTCAGAGGCTCAAGCTAAAAAACACATAATTTTATAACAACTCAAAAAATACAAAATTAATGTTAAAAATTGTTATTTAAAAATGTCTGGGCTGTCTTACAGTGTAGACATGTGATGAAACAAGACAAGATTCAAGTTTACCCTAATGAGCATGGTCCTCTTTAATTTTTATTCACCTCTTTTAGTCAGTTTGTATATACTCTATTGTCTGTTTAATTGTACACCCTGCTACAGAGCCTACTGAGCCTGGTCAAGCTTGTTATCCAGCAATTCCATGATTCATGGTTCCCGTGTTCCCTGTCTGATTCCTGAGTTCCCTGCCTGTGCCCTGCCTGGTTCCTAGCTTCTGTTCTCCTGTCCCCACCTGGTACCTGTATTCTGTGAATTCCCTGGTTTGACCTACGTCCTGTTTTACTCCTTGTTTGTCTGCTGTCTGCCACTGACCTTGGCCTGCCTTATGGACCTTGCCAGTCTTCTGCAAGCCCTAACCAACTTACCTGTTAACTGATTCTGCTTTATCTTTGCCTCATCACAGGCCTGTATTTGAACTCTAGTTTTGTTCTGCATTTTTGTCTGTTTTGTTACTTCCATTATTGCTCATTAAATCTACATTTTCACCTCACTATGGACTTCGATTACTATCCAGCCATTAAATGAAGTCCCCCTGGTTACTCAGCACATAGGCTCCAACCTACTGGTCACCAGTGGCCAGTAACTTTCCAATATGAGTTGATTAAAATGTTTTAGTGCTTTAAAAGTTATTTGTAAATTTAATAGCTAAAGTATTTGCTGAACTCCTGGTTGTTACTTTTTAAACAATGTTGCAAAGGTCAGTCTCCTCCAGCAAGACATGTCTGTCAGTCTTCTGGTTTGTGTTACATTGTTTCAAGAGTCAGAGCCACCAGGGCAGAGAATAGAAAAGGGCAGACAACCAGTGCTTTTAATAGCAATTATATATGAAAAACCATTACAAATCTGTAATGAATGTAGTTTGCAAAGTTGATTAGAATGTTGCTTTCTTATTAGGCAAAAAAATTATATACTGGATTGACTGGTCCTTTAATACTCATGTTATTTTAAGAGGCAGCTGTCAAGGAACTCAGTACTATAATTGTACCTCTTTATTTGATTCATTACAATTCTTTGGCTTATTTGATGTTACTCTTACTCAGCATTTGATTCTACCTACAGAAAGGAGCATCAAGAAGTGCTTGGCCAAACCATATTCAGGCTATTATTTCATCACTAGGTGCTGCATTGGCACATCACTTATGTTTCTATGCTTATTATTATTATCAGCCTACCAGCCTTTATAAGCAGTCTCCTTCCACTTTTGATTCTAGCAAGAATTATGGAGGCCTGACATGTTTAATAACCTACCTTTACCCCAAAATCAAAATCAATCAATCAAAATAAAAATATTTTATAAACAATGATAATTAATTGAGCTAAAACAAGCATTTACTGCAGGTATGAGACCTATTATCCAGAATGCTCAGGCTGCAGCATGAAGAGAACTATTTCACTAGTTTAGTAGATAATGACAATGATGCTACACACATTATAAAAATTTTCACTGCCATAAATGCTTCAGTAAAAGAAAAACAGTTAGCTTATTAATTTCATGTTATTGTTGAGCAACTAAATCTGCATTTTGGATTTCCTTCCCCAATCTTATAAAGCCTTACATGGCCTAACCCATAACTACATATTATCTGGTCATATGCTAGCGACAGACAGTCTACGACTATGCTGTCTTCATAAAATTAGAAACTGGCAATCCTACAAATTAATTTAACAGGAAATAAACTGATGGAATGCAGATGTTAAATCTGAAAACACAGTAGTTCGTCATTGCTGAGGACACCGATATAGTGGCAGGTGATTTGCTACAGTTTTCCAAGAAAACATATAAAAGCACGGAAATAAAATAAGATGCAATAAATAAATGTTAGACACTTGGAATTAAGTAACCAACAAATACACTACTTTATTTGCTGATAAACAGGTAAACTCAGGGTTCCTCAAACTATGGCCCCCGGGCTGGATATGGCCCCCCGTGATCATTTACACGGCCCCAGCTGCGTCCTCACCCCTGGCTACTGTGTCAGACATGGTGACGTACTGGGGGTGCTGTGTTAGGCTGGAACTATATGGATAAAACATAATAACTATAATAACTTGTGGTGGAAGTCTGTGACCCATTATAGAGCAAATCTTATAATATTTATAGCGTAAAGACTGTTCCTGGAAATTGCTAGTGATGTCTGATACACTAGGGCATATTTATGAGAGCTAGGTGTAAAATTGGGCACAGACTTCCACGTTTCAAATTCCATTCCTGAAAGTTCTTAGGCCTAAAGGTTAATCAAGAATGCCAGTGCAGAGCACTCCAGTGGAGGGGGCGCTAGACTGGTACCTCTCCTGTCTACCCCTAGTCCTGGCTCTCTTGCCCCCGCCGACGATACCTGTCCCTGTACTCTCCTTCCCCTACACCCTCACTGTGAATGCACGTGCAGGGAGGGGGCAAGGTAACCGCCCGTGTTGCCTAGGGTGCCCAGCCAGTTTGGCCCACCCCGAACATAGTGCCAATGTGCCGGGTTCAGCCTGCTTTGAGGAATTGCATGAAATGCAATAAGGCACAAAGTACAGGGTTCATGGATTCAAGGTATCAAACTTCACTTTTTTCTGCCTGTGATAGAAAAATATGTTACCTACATGTTGAAATGGCTTTGGGAAAGGTTTATGTGGGCATAACCTCACAGGTCAGTAAAAATAGGGTAAAAATACAAATGAGATATAATGAACTACAAGGAAAATAGAAATATATAAATACTAGTGTCTGCAGAAATGTTTATAACCAGAAATACCATGTTTTCAGTTAAGGTGGAAACATCCAAGAGGCAGTGAGAAAAATGGCTTTAATACAGACCAAATGGATTAGCAGATTAGATTGATTGCAACCAAAAGAAATGAATGTATAAGGTTTAAATGTTTCCTGTAAATATACTTTTTACATGTTTTACCTTTTAGGTAGCATTGGTTAGAAAATTGATCTCGTCAGTAAAAGGAATGATTTCTGGAGAACCACAGAAAGACGTGTCCATCACTGTAATTGTGTTGCTGATGCCTATCAGTGTTATGTTTGTTCTTCACTTGAGAGTTATAACCCGCTGTGCAGTTTTTATCGTTTAACCCTGTATGGATGGTATGTAAGCTGCCAGTTTAAGGACTACATGAACACTAAAATGGGCTATTATCTCTTTAAGAAGAGGAAGTAGTGTGTTTTTAAAAACTTGGTGTTAATTGTATTTTGCTAGACTTGAAAAATAGTGTGGTCTTGAAACATTTTGTGTAACATATGCCACATAAAAGGAGTTGTAGTTTAACAGCACTGCTTGGTTTTGTCCATCATTTTTGTGATTGGGGCTTCAAAGTAAACCTGGGATTAACATCTGACTTGAGAACACATTATTTCCGGTGATTTAGTGAATTACTAGTCACTAGGCATATAGTGGATCAAACTACTGAAGCCACACACAGTGTAGTGCCCAAAGTGACTATATTCACACCAAGAAAAACTTGTGCTGTGTCTGCATTAGTTATTCACATACAAGTTGCCTTGCACGCAGCACGAGAAAATGCATTTTGGGTCAAAAACATGATTAACTATGTCCATTTGTGTTTTGCACATTAACATTGCTTTAATAAATGAGTCTTATATATCTTTCGCTATACTTGCACCATGCACTGATATGCTGCCTACAACAGGCATTTCAAAATGAGGCAGAGTGCATCAGCTTGCTGCAAGAAAGACCTATGTTTTGTATGTGGTTTTAGCCACAATATAGGACTGCTCTCACTGCCATCAAGCTTTAACAAATGCTTTCATGCCATAATAATCACTTAGTAATTTCTTGCATTGGTTCTCTGTTCCTCCAGTAAGCCCACAGTAAGCATGTGTGTAGAACACTGGCTTGGGCTGGAGCTCTCAAGGTATGTATGCGCCAATCTCAGTATGCTTTATTGATATTGAAAGAAGAGGACTTGGTGAGCTGGGACAAGTAAGGGTAAGCAGGGAGTTGTTCAAAGGGGTATTATTTGCATAGCCGCATCATCCATATGCATTTCTACAAACATGATACATCAAAATTCTCTTAGAACCTTAGCTCTCCTTTTTAATCCATATTCAGCATCTAGTATCTATCTATCTATCATCTTGCATCTACAAATGTAACCCAATCTTGCTTAAGTTTGGAAAAATACAAAACAAAAATAATTTTAAAAATGCATTAGAGGTGTGGGGGATGATATATTTCCATTTGCTTGGATGGTATCCCAGAAATTTCTCGAACTCATGGGAACAATTAACAATATTATTACAGCAGGAATGCGACCATGATTTATAATTTAATCTGTCCTCATTAAAATACATATAAGATGAATCATAGTTTACTTATGAAATAGCGAATAAGTCTGATTTAATGTGTAGTTGTAAATAAAATGATTTATGTTTTAATAAAATTAAAAATGTTTTGACAATCCAATGTCTATAATAATGTTTAGCGATAGAATAATTAATATGCCTGTGAGCTCTGCTTAATACGCTGGACAAGATTTAAAAGGGAAGTTTACATAGTAAAAAAAAACTTAATGGAATAACGGTGAATTTCATTTGGCACCGGCTTTATAATATCTGTATCCATGACATGATAATTTAGCTGATTTACTGGAATTTAACAAGGTAACAATGAAAGAGTCGTATGTTAATTATCAGATCTGAGGAAAGAACTGGAATGCTCAGATTTAGACGTTTAGAAATCAACTGAAGGCCAAAGTTGATTTATATTGAAGTGATTTGCACCTACCTGTTTTAACCAGCAGTTTTCTATAATTCAGTTCAAGGTGAACCTGACCCAAAATGCTTTTCATATTTTCTACACACATATTTCTTTTCCTATTCCAAGTAACAAGCTTTGCAAGAATAACAAACCAGGTACTTTTCTCCTACTACTTTTGTCCCCCCAGGTACAGTCACATTTTACTGCAAGTTGTGTAAGTAGAACTTTGAGAGATGACATAAGGAGATTTTGCATTTGACTCTGAATACATTTATACACACAACACGCACACGCTCTTAGCCTACTAAATCTTACTACCAAAGATCAGCTGCCTTTATAAGGACTGTGCAAAAACTGTTTAAGCTGGATAACTGTTGGAAATCGTCATTCAACATTCCTCGTTCTTAGGCCTCCAGGCTAAATCTGATCAATCAATGTATGCTTGGCATTCAGCTGACACAAACTAGCTAATCCCTTCCTTCCATGCTGTGTTTCTGCTCTCTTATGTGTGAAGAATGTTGTTTTACACATCTTATCAAACTATATTAACCACATGGGTGCCAGATATTCCTATCAGAGTTAAAAATATATTTACAGGCCTATGCAGTAGCTGGTATTAGTGCAGACAAAGCTAAAAACAAGTATGTATGGCCCTAACGTTCTCACTTTGACCAATGTGGTATGCATCTGTGCATGATTTAAACCACGACTGTGGAGGTGGAATCTGAATTGGTACACTAAAGCTTCCAGATGTTTTGTTTCCCTTTTTAGTAATGTACAAAATGCAAACCTTATGGAAATAATTTTTTCCTTCTTATCTTTTTACACTTAGTCAGGGGCATCATTGTAGTGTGAATTTATAGAAGTAGGTTAACTGCACCAACTCGATCATTTTACATATATTAGCAATAAAACCAGCATTGCACATTAAGTACATGTAAAGCATACGTTTGCCTACAATGTATATCAGTTGGGCACGTCTCCCCCACCCAAATGGCATCATTTGTATTGCATATATCTGCTCTGTTTGCCAGCACCATCACATTTTCCTAAAGCAAATAGCAGCTTTCACCTGGTGGCCATTTTTCCTCTGATACATAATCAGCTAAGTTTAAATCTTCAAACAGCATACACACACACACAGACCCTTATTCAGCACACATTTCATCAAGAATACAGGCTCACACAGACAGAACTACCTTTGATTAAAAGTTATGCTTTGT
The DNA here is from genome assembly GCF_000004195.4 of Xenopus tropicalis. NCBI lineage: Eukaryota > Metazoa > Chordata > Amphibia > Anura > Pipidae > Xenopus > Xenopus tropicalis. The sequence continues at coordinate 80,715,924 of NC_030679.2, forward strand.
GTCAGCACTGTAATAATTAAGCTGAGCTCAGGAGAGGAGGTTAGGAGCAGACAGCTAGAACTGAGTTTCTGTGGGAACCAGCAATGCCATCTCTTGATTGGCTGCTAGGATGGAGGGTGTGTTTAGTAATCTGAGCTGAGAAGAACTGAGCATGCCCAGGAGCCAACAGCCAAAGCAAATTCCTGAAGGAGGGGGCCGAGTGGGTTACAGGATGAGAAGGAAATCTAAGAGATTAAGGGGATGCTGCAGCCTTACTATTAACCTCTGGACAACCAGAGTGACAGGTATTTAAAGATTCCAAAGAGGCTGTTCACTGATTAAATTTTTGTATGTGGGGTTTACATGTCCTTTAACTCTAATAAAACCATTATACTCATATTTCCCTCCACCTTTCTCTTAAGTTCTCATGGTGGTCCTGAAGGTTGTGAAATTATATGAAGCTGGAGGCTCTGTTATGTTTTCAGTTCAGGCTGGAACATTGGAGTTCCTGCAATTTGAGACAGGCTTATGAGGTACCAGACAGAAATACTACTATGAAACCGTTATACACGGCTAACAAGTGACCTGTATTGTGTACTGCCAGGCATCAATGTGATAAACCATAACTGTATTTTAATTAGACATAATACTGGCTAGGCAATTCTGCCAATAGATTATTTAAGCAATTCAACTCATGCAGCTAAGTGGAAAGGGTGGCAGATATATGAATTTATGCTACTTCATGTAACTAATTGAGTAAAACCCCCAGAGCAGAGCACTTCTAAGTACCTGCATGTCACACCACAGGGAATTCCATGGCAGAGGAGAGGCAAAGAGGGGTACATATGGAGGTGAGAATAGGCCAAGTCGATAACATATTTTTTTCTGGTAGTAACTCCATCTACTATAGCAAGGAGTTCCATTTAGTCTGTAAAATTTAGCACACCTAATCTCTAATGTAGCTTTATCCTTTTATTCAGTAAATGGTTCACAAAATGCCTTTGAACTCTTATTAATATTCAATTTAGCAGCAGATGCCCCTTTCAATTTAACTGAAATAGATTTAGCTGGAATAATTTTTGCAGACGTGACATGCACAAACTGGGTTGGCTAAGCTAGTTAACCTTAATGCATGATCCTCCATACTAGCATAGAGAAAAACATTTCTGTTCCTGAACCCACATTTCATCTTAGGGGCTACTGGGGCTACTGTGCTCATCATAGGACACATGATTCACAAAAGAGAAAGGTCTTCTTGCTATAGGAACACTGCAAAGATTTACCTGCACACATACCCTTCTATTGAGTACGGAACACTTGTTGACTATGAAATGTCAACTATCTGTAAAGTTCCCTAAAGCTAAGTGTTTTTTCTACTTGCAATGCTGCAGCTGTAAAGTCCTTTGGTGAGTTTGACATAAGAAGTGCAAATAGCACATTTTTCATTTGAAAATGGATGGTGCCTATGTGTAGAAGATGCACAGGTTGCTGAAGCTTTGTCTTTATATATGGAATTGTAATGGTAAAATGTATGCTTTGCCCCCTGGATCACAGCAACTGTCAGGAGTAAATCCCTATAGATAAAGCAGTCACATACAGGCTAAATAACTGATCAGTGTAGTCATTTTATAAAAGTTATATCTGCCCACCAATTTCTGTGGATCCTCTCCATGAGCAATTTAAAAAATCTCAATCTAAAGTGATGATATCAAAGCATAAAAATGTATATTAACCTGGACTGGAATGAGCCTGCACTTATCAACAATATATTTGCTCAAGGTATGACTGATAAAGCTGTTGGCCATTGGATTGTATACAATATCTATCTGTGCATTAAAATGTAAAATCTTTTCATCATACCTGCTTTTTAAGAATCACTTTCAGAAACTGTAACACCCACTTCAAGGGATAGTAATGTGTGCTTTCCTCTTATTTCTATCTGTGAAATGGTCTGTTGCTGTGGCACTAACTAATCGCTTGCTTAGTCTTCTTACTTAAGCACTCATCTGTGTAATACCTTGTTTGGTAACAGCTTTATGAGTCATTGTAAAATCCATACTAAAAAACAAAGCTGACTGCAGCAATAACTGAGCCTGATTTCTCTGTCACTGTGATTCTTTGCACAAAGGCTATGATACACAAGCTAGACAGTCTCGATATAATGCTCCATAGAGAGGTTATCCAAAGACAATCCTGTTTACAATAGATGTGAGGTAATGGCTGTTGTGAAGCTTTAGCAGCCCAAAATTCAGATTCATTTGTTAATAAAAGATTTGCCACTCCAATAGATCTGTGTTTTGTTTTGTTTTTTTAAACCAACTGTTTGTTTAGCAATCTTTTTAAAGTTAATATACTTTTTAAGTTGATAACACTATAAAGCCAAAATAAATTGATTGTTTTAGATTTTTAAGCACTTGTGAAAATTGTTCACAGAGACTGCATTTCCCATATTATTGGCTTTAAAAAAAAAGTTGAAGGTTACGATTTGCATTCCAAATACAAGACCAGATCTTTCTCAGAGAAGTTTACATTTTGACAGGGGTGAATGATTAATGAATGAATTGCCTTAAGATATTCAATGTTACCAGGTGGAGAACTGCTAACTAAGAGTTGCATATTTTCTATGGAAAATTTATGACAGAAGCTCCAATTTTGATCCCAATTTAAATCACACAATAAAATACTACATTGTAACTCTAAAAGAAACTTCAGTGATTCTAAAATCCAGCCCTCGGGCTCCCTTGCAAGGTCAAGCAATCAAGCGATCAAGTGATCAATCAACTTATTGACACATTAGTTCTTAATATGGGTAGTTAGAAATTGTCCGGTTAGTGACCTTTGAGCACTGGAACTGAAAACGCATTTGAAAATATTCTTTCATTATCTTTTACAAACGTGTAATTTACTTTGAAATGCCTATTTATGTTATGTATTCTTCTCTAGAAAGAAAATACCCAATTCTCAGCTTTTTTCCACCTGGTGACCTTGCATATCTAGAGGGCTGCTTATAAATCAATCATTCTTTTCTGACACTTCCCCTCATATATGGCAAGGTCTGGTTTTAATTTTTGAAAAGTAAATCCAAATGTCTTTTTTTTAATTCTGTTAAAAAATGTTTGTAAGCATCAAAAGAAATGTAGACTTTTATACTTCTAATGCTTCAAGGTAGAGAAAATAAATCACAAACATCTTAATTTAGAAACTGTGTCACTTTATTTTCTATAAGTACTCAACTATAACAATGTTCAATTTCCCATATGTGTACTTTCAGTTATTTTCAAAAAACAAAAAAGTAAGTTTAAAGATATTAGAAAAGTATGTGCATAGATAAATAGACAAAGAAAGTTGCAGTGAATGGAGCAATCAAAAGAATTTTCCAAAGATTCCCTCTCTTAACTAGGAATGCATTCAATGAATAATTTGTTTTTAATTGAACCAGGACTGATTCCTCCATAAAAGATTTGGCTGAATAATGAGCCATACCCTAAATTGCATATTCAAATTTGAGAAAAAATTATTGTGTGGTCAGTTTTTAATTATATGGTTTAAATGCAAAAATCTGATTTGGCAGAATCCGGCCAATGAAAAAAAGCCAAATAAGAGACTAAGCAGGCAATGATAAGACTAAAATATGAAAAGCTATGAGATTTACTGCATTGAATAAGGCACAACATATGTAATAGCCACACATGCAACTGGATATAAAAAAATAACCAAGTAGAAAATTATAGCACTGTTCATTTAATACAAATAAATATAAAAAAGTAGTTGACCTACAAACAAATCACATCAATTTGGTAAATATATATATATATATATATATATATATTAATAATTTGGTGCTTAATCACGTGGTCCTATCATTAAATACTCCAGGCTCATACTCCAGAATTTCAGGAGCCATAGCCAAACTCTTTTTAAGTATACATTTCAGACCTGTTCAGATAGAAGCCAACAGGTATTGCTTTGTAACTGCAACAGCGTAAGCAAATATTTTCTTTCTTCCTCTGAAAAATAGTCACTCTTCTTTGCTGCTGTGCAATGCGTTGAGATGATTTAGCACTTGATAACATTATCAAAGGAGAGGTTTAGCTCTTTTAATGGCATGCTGTTCCCACTCAGCAAGCAAAATGGATGGTGGTAACTTAGACATCAATCTGTTTTCTACATCAGTGAGACAGAAATACTGCTCTGTAGCCACAGAAAATGTGCAGACATTCTCACTATTGAAACACCAATATAAACTTGTGCAGTTATGTGTATTGGATGTCAGGAAATATGCAAGTAGATTGTTCATCCTCAGCTTTTTTTGTGATATTATTTTCATAGTAATATTGCTTTACAAACAAAATTCATGGGGCCACTCTGCTATGCTCGGCACCCACTGAGAAGTTTAAGATGCTGCTGAATAACATATTGGGTTCCTAATTATAAAGGAAATTCTGGATCATAACTTCTGCAAGAATAAAAAGATTTATGAAGCCAGACAGTCAGACTTAAGAATGAGTTTTTACTTTATCTTAAAGTATATGACTATGCATGTAAAGGTACTGACTTTAGCCTGTATATATCAATTTTTTCACAGGAATAGCAAACTTGTAGTACATATGTAGAGTCTTACCCCCAGGATAGGTGGGTCCAGGTGCTCATGCCCCAGACCTTCAGCTTAGGGAGCCACACAGGAGTATACAAAGGGAACAACAGGAGGCAGGCACTTCTGGTATGCAAAAATATGTCAAAAAGTCATGGGAGGCATCTAGTAGTGTTCATAGAAAAGTCATTTTTTATTTAATCCATAAAAAACAAACAATTAGCCTTACGCGTTTCGTACCTAGGGGTACTTAATCATAGGCTATGATTAAGTACCCCTAGGTACAAAACGCGTAAGGCTAATTGTTTGTTTTTTATGGATTAAATAAAAAATGACTTTTTTATGAACACTACTAGCTGCCTCCTATGACTTTTTGACATATTTTTGGATACCAGAAGTGCCTGCCTCCTGTTGTTCCCTTTATTTAGCCTGTATATGCCATTAGTGTATAGTGTATTACTACTGAAGACACTTAAGCTATAGCAAAATCTTTAAGCATTTTGACAGGTTTGATAATAATTAGTGATGAGCAAATTTTTTCACCTGGCATAGATTCGCAGCGAATTTACGCATTTTACAATAGGCGAATTGTTTCTTGAAACTTCCGAGAAAATTTTCTGGCGAAAAATTTGTTGCACGTCAAAAAAGTCGTGGTCCTGTCAAAATGGGCTCAATTACGTCAAAAAAAGGGAGTGGCCGCGTAAAAAGGACGCAGTCGCATCTAAATGTCCGTAGTTGACAAAAAAAGACACACCGTTTCAAGAATTTTGCTGATGTTTGCTAATTTTTCATTGAACCGAAAAGGGACAGATTTGCTCATCACTAATAATAACCTCAAATTGTACAAAAATCCTTGAGACAATAAAAAATATGACTTGTGCCATAACGTATACAACACTTTATATTGCTTTAAATATAATTTTATATCATTTCTTTGCTTTATTTAAAATTAGGCCTGAGTAGAACTCATAAAGTTAGAAATGTGGTGCAGATATTCCAGTATGCTTAAATATACAATTATTCATTTTTTGACTGATTTACTTTTACACTGTAATAATAAGAAAGTATTTGTAGTATTGTATTGATGTAGCATAAATCCATACTCATGTTAAACCAATCCTATTGCTTCAAATTATGTAAAAACACATTAAAAACTGTTATCCAAAAAAAAAGGTCCCTAGTGTTACAAATACCAGAACCTGTACCTAAATCATATGCCATTACATTTTGATATCACTAAGATTTAGAATCATGTATTTTTAGACAAAAGATGATTTGATAAATTATTTAGAAATCAGAAATATATCACTCACACTGTTATTCCTGAAATGTAATTTTGTGGAAAAAAAATGACAATATATTTTCTACCATGAAAAAGAAGAATGAATATTTGTGTTTTTTTATTACCTTATAAGACGTTTTTCATTAGTCAAGAGCTACCATTAGAGGCGTCATATTTGAAATAAAATATATTGTCAGAAACTATCAACACTTGACACACAGTAAGATTAAGCACAGTTCACATCATATTTATGTGCAATGCATAATTGGAAACACAATTGTTTTTCCAATGTGCTTTCTGGGCACTCACATCCAAGTATTCTATCTACAGTAGATGTTTATGGATAAATCAGTTTCTCATAAAACCTCTACCGCATAAGATGCTCCAGATTTTTATACTTGCCTGTTTTACATTATAATCCTGGTCACACATACATCTTCTTCAGTTTGCTGTGTTCAATTAGCTCAGTCATGCTTTGTCCATTGTCTTAATATTCTGCAGTCACGACTTGGTCAAATTTTATACCAATACTATTCAATTAGAAGGTTTAGAATTTTGGCTTTTGCTGCCTTTGACTAAATAAAATGCAATCTGTTTTTAAAGGAGTAGTGTTTGGATTATATGCAAAAGGCTTACAGGAATTACTCACTGCATAAGACAAGGCAGATTTTTATTGCAATGTTATTTGGGATTGTTTGAAACCTAAATGTACCCTTTGTTTACAATACACTGGCCAGTATAATAACTTTTTTTCCACGTACTGAACATGTCCACAACAGGACTACCCAGACTTTACTGATATTGAGACAACTTCAAGTCGTATCTCAAATGCTATATAAATACTATAAGATTTTTTACTATGGATTACACTGTTTCTGTTGAATCATTCTTGTTATGAGAAATTCTATTTATGTGGCATGTGAAAGCATATTCAGTAACATAATCTTTCCTTCTAGATATATTATTTTAATGCCTATTGATTTTTGTTTTTCTTCTTCATTATAGTAAAGTAATAAGTTTTGAAAGAGGGGTAGTTTCCAGAACTTGGCATCAAGAGTTGCAGTAAACTCAGCCCTAAAGGCAGCAGTTACATCCTGGAGCAAAAGTTTAATAAACTGTTGGACCTCGCTTAGTTGACAAAAGATTTATACACGCCATTAACCTTATTTCTAATATGTATTGATAGCTACTAATTTAGAGATAGCTGTTAAAAAGCAGCCACTTTGTCATGTGGCATCTGCATCATTCTATTCTATTATTCTATAATAATGTTGGAGCCTTGTGTACCTTGTGTATTAAGACACACAGTTCAGGAAATTGCTTGGATCTTTGTTAAATACTAGTAGAAATAATGGGCAGAGGTGTAGAAATCCATTTATCCCAGTCATTTTTATTGGCTTCAAATTAATTGAAATCAACAATCATCATATTTTCAGATTCAAAAAGTGCTTAATTTCTCTTATATACTTCTTGGTTGAGGTATATGTTGATGATGTAATTGTGGCCATCTTTAACATGCTCCCAAGAAGAATAAAAGAGCCAAAACAATGCTCAAACCCATTACTTAAATCCATAAATATAAAATATTGTGCCTTTATTGTTGTACTTTTAACATAAATACATTTGGAAATTACTAAAAAAACAGACAGACAATTTAATAATTTAAATAATAAATATAACAATAATAAATAATAAATTTAACAATTTATTAACATGCTTCTCCAGAATTTCAGTTGATGGACCAAATGAAAATTGCAAGATTTTATCACCTTAATTAATTATGAACTTTACCATCCCACCCAATTCTATATGAACATGATGCATTTTTACTTGCATTCTGTATGGAATTTAGAATTATGGGGTTATCATAAGTTGAAGTTGTGAGTTATATGCTCAAACTATGCATATATTATGAATGGAAGACTGTAAATATTGTTTTTAGAAGTTTATATAGGGGGTATGAGCAAGATTTTTGTCTTGTAAGTGCATGTGATATGGTTTGGGAACTTGATCACCTCCTAGCTACTTAAAAGTTTTCCCATTATGTATCATTGTGGTCCTTGCATATCTTGATTGTTTTTGAAGATCTTTTCTACGTAATAAAATATAATTATTGTATTATTGTTAGATATCTGTCTCTTATAGAAGCTAAAAATTAGAGTATACATCCCCTTGTATTCCAAAATAGTGCCAAGTACAGCCTACTGTATGTCCTGGTCTTTATTGTAAGTGATGTAAAGACAATAAAGAAAGATTATGGGTAAAATAGGTTTTTCTCCAACCCAAATTATATTGATGGGCACCACAAAGGCAGTCAAAGTGAAATGAACATATATTCACAAACACAAAAGTCAATGCAATATACATTTTCTATTAATAATTGCAAAACAGTTAAAAAGAGTATGTCATAAATGTGGCAAAGACAAAGATAAAAGTTCTAACTCTGCCCACCATAAGAATACCGCTAGTCAATGTTTTTTCCTAAAAGATAATTAATCCCTGCCAGGACTTGCCAGGTGTCTACCTGCAACAAGCCCAAGGATAAATCATTATTATAAGGGATTTATATAGATAGACATAAATATACATATATACACATCCTGCTTAAATAAAGATACAGTCCAATTACTCTGGTGATAGTAGCTTTCAACTATTGTCAAGAATGAATATATAAAGAAAGCACACTAAAATAAATAGTTCATTTCTAGAATAGGGATTTTTCTTTCAATGTTTATTTACATAAGCAATAGGCATTTTACACCAAGTATACAGCAAGATAGTGCCTGACCTTTGCAGACCCACCATGGGGTGAATAGTGAAAGGAATTTAAGAACATCATTGAGGACAGTCAAAAAACAGTTAGACAGTTCATTTATTTGCTGCTAACCTATGGCACCCAGATGTCAATTTCTCTCCAAACATACTGAAAGACATGACATTTGCTTCCATGAAAAGACTTATACCTCAGAATGAATCCTGATTTGAGAGAATACATTTTTGAGAGGAATTATGCTTGACACTGCATTTTCAAAAGCACAGTGACTGTAATATGGATCTGTCTAAAGCAGAGTCTCACATAATGTAATACAGCAGGAGAAAACTCCTTAAAGGGACTGCCATGATTTTTATGGTATATTTTTATTTGTATGTATGTATAACTTTATTTATAAAGCACTACAAGGGTACGCAGCGCTGTACAATCTTACGATATACACAAGTACTGCTGTTTGGCTGCTGGGGGAGGAGGATTAATATCACTCCAACTTGCAGCTCAGCAGTAAAGTGTGACTGAAGTTTATAAGGGTATAAGTCACATGGCTGTGGCACCCTGGGAAAAGAAGTATATGGCTAGCTTCTTGTGAAATTTCAAGATTAAATATAAAAAAAAAAACAGTTTGCGCATATTTCAATGCAGGATTCTGCTGGAGAAGTTCTATAAACTGAAGAGATAATTTTGCGTATGAAGCAATTGAAAAAAAAAACTCATTATGCAAGCGCAAAACAAACTTTTTATAACCCTTATGGAGGACAAAAGGGGTCTTTCCATCATACACTTCAGTATCAATTAATAACAATAGCCTTATTATCCAACTTTCCCTTCAAACTGTTATCTGTCAGTAGGGCTTCTTAAAGTTCTCTATGCTATTCTCACCATTTTAGAATGTTGAAACCTTTAAGTGACATACAGCTTAGATTAAAAACAAATGTGAACTGAAATATGATTTTGTATGGTACATACCATTTAAATTATCCAATATTGGAAAGCTGTTAACTATAAAACATTTAGGTAATGATTTTGGGGGGACAGAATTCAGTTAAAATTCCCAAGTCCATGATTTCATCATCAGTCCAATTAGAAAAAGAACCATTGATGACTCCACACAAACAATCCCTCGGCATATTTGTCTACAAATTGACATGTTATTCAAATGCTCTGCAAATCTGCCCCTACATTTATACAGATATTTCTTTATGAAACACTGAAATCTTTTCTACTGCAGCATGACTGCCCATCTTTATAATGACTGTATATCTTTTTGACAACCTAGCTGACTCATATTTCCAAAGATTTTCTCCTCTGTAAATGTCACACTTTGTCTATAGTATCAGGTTAATAAATATATTTCTTTTTTAAATATTTAGATGATATCTGTCTCGTGCTTTCCTCTAAGGGGCACCATACAGGAGCATCTGAGAAAATTAAAAATAGAAGCTTGGATTCAAATGAAAAGCATTCTAATGCCATACGGCTGCATTCCATCTGGTCCAAATTTATTGTTCACAAACACTTTGTCTAAATGTTTTATAAAATATCCTTTATCAACCAGGCATCTTTTGCTTGTTTTAGTCTATGTTTCCTGCTGCTACTGGAAGCATACTTAAAAACTGGTTCTTCTGTTATTGGTAAGTCTGAAAATGCTTAGCGTCTTCACTTTGTTTTGTATGCAACATATACCTATTTTATTTCACAAATCCAGATGGAAACAATGACCCACTTGTATTAGTTAAAGCCATGTTCACCATGTTTGGCAAGTTCAGACCTGAAACATTATGATCTGAATTTTTAAAAAACTGTTTGTAAATGTGAAATATGGCAGGTTTTAATTCTCCATAAATACAAGTTACTTGTATTTTCCAGAAAACTTTCAAAATGATAACACACACACAAGGGCTAATATGCAATGACAAATTACACCAATGTAGTTGCACCACTGCTTTTGTGACTGGTTGCTATTGAAAGCTACACTTGTGCAATTTCAAAACTATGTTAGTAAATGTCCTTCTCAAAATATTTTGTGCATGTATGCTTTTTTTATTTTGCTTTTTTTTTTTTGTAAATTACCACTATAAACCTTGTTGGGTTTATTACACATTTGATTAGAAATTACTTTTATACAAATAAATAAAGGACAAAGAGAATATCTGTAAATATATTTCCATATATATTTCTCTATTCTCTTAAATCTAGCTAAAACTGTATTTGGTAATATAAAGGATTATCTCCTGTTTTGACCTGAGATTATTCGCCCTTTGGGCATGTAGCAGATTCTTTAGTTGGAAATGTTTCTTTGGATAATATTTTATTCCTAGAGTGGAAGAGATTAATTTTGACATCAGTGCAGATGTTAAAGGGTGGAACTGGAAATCTGTAGAAGGTTATTCATACATAGACACATTTGGTGATGCGTTAAAATCCTTTTGCCAACCTCAGTGTAAGCATAGCCAGATGTGCCACTGGGGGAGTGATAAGGAAAGGTGCTGCACTAGTCTGCACTGCAGGCTGAAGAATATAGACAAAGTAATTGCAGGAGCAAGGGACAGAGAATATCTAAAAGGGGATTTAAACCCAAAAACAACATTTTGCCCAACTAATGAAAATAAAACTCTAATAAGGGGTATATTTATCATGCTGTGTAAAAAGTGGAGTAAAACATCACTGGTGATGTTGCTCATAGTAGCCAATCAGATGTTTTGCTTTGGTTTTCTAACAGTTGAAATCTTATTGCTGATTGGTTGCCCTGGGCAACACCACCGGTAATGCTTCACTCCACTTTTTACACAGCATGATAAATATACCTCTTTAGCAACTTTCCAATATACATTACTTAAAAATGTCCAGTGATGTTAATGGTGCTAATTGTAATGGCAACTAAAATCAGTATTTCCTTGTCCTATTTTGCACTGCTGGCTCTCACCATTGAAAACAAGTAGCAATTCAGTTCTTATCAATACAGGACTCCATTTCTAACAATTTCTTGCACTGGTCTGATAATCAGCTGGATTCTTCTACTATTGTTTCTATAATCAAAACCTACAATAATAGAAACACAACTACTCTTTCAATAGCACATTTGCAATATTACATTTATTAATAACTTACGATGAATGCATAATGGAAAGTTGCTTATAGTGATATATATATATATATATATATATATATACAGAAAAGAACAGAGCACACCCTAATAGTAATCAAATGCCCCAGGTGCTTGCAAAAACCATGTATATAGCAAGACAATGAGCCGCACACGCAGGGACCTTTCGAGCACCAACTGTGCTCTTCCTCAGGGACAAACCACTGTGGTTTGTCCCTGAGGAAGAGCACAGTTGGTGCTCGAAACGTTGGATCATTTTCATTAAAAAAAATTTTGTTTTCTAACAAAGTCCCTGCGTGTGCGGCTCATTGTCTTGCTATATATATATATATATTTTATCTTATTTTTTTAAATTCACTAATGCATGTTGTATAGTTTACGCACATTACTCTGCTCTTTGTTATCCGCCACATACACACAACCAACTTTGGTGAAAGTCTTGGTGAATCAGATTTACATTCTACCTATTTTTACCATGTGTTCTGGGAGCATTAAAATGGAATTGCCATTACATTTATACTACTATAATTCCTAGAAGCATTGGATAAAGTTCTATAAATTCTATAAGAACTGTAAAACAAAAATATAAATAACTAATGCAACAGATAAAAAAATAAAGAGCAGTTACAAAGTCTTTATCATACTAAAAATTATTCATAAAAATGACTCTCTGATGGGAATAAGATAATATTTGTAAACATGTACATATTTTAAATGTTATATTTATTTACAGTTCATGTCTGAATGTTTGAAATGAAATCATCATAAAAAAACCCAACTACATCCCTGTTATATTTTTATCCTTTAAAGTCCTGTCATTATGATATAAAATATAGCCTATTTTAGAAATGCGATACATTTGACCTGCTTTGTCCTTTAAGTAATTGAAAACTAAAATTCATTCTGTGACTGAACTATGCATAAAATAAAAATAACTCTGCCACAGCATGACTTCATTTTGGTAGGTCTTAACTGTCTTTGATAGCAGTTGAGACCCCTGGGAAGGCTTCAAAGAGAGCACATTTCCATGGCTATTACATGCAGCAGATTACACATGTTTCATAGTAAGTGTAACCATTTTCTCTATGTGACATTATTAGTTATCACTTTTGAATCCGTCAGCTGTCAACGGCTATAGATTCTTTGATGCCGAAACTGATATTGTTTTTACCCACATATTATATAGAGCAAGAAGAGTTACATTATCATAGTTTCATATTAAATAATTCTTTGTCCAACAGCATGAATTATAGCGGATGTTTTCTTTTGCTTTTATGGTAAAATAGTTGTTACTAATACAGTAATGGAATGGAATGTTTGAATTCCAAAAACAAAAGAAAGGAGAAAACATTACTTAAAGGGGATTTGCCACCCAGATTTAAAAATCTGTACAGGGGTATAACAAAAGCATGTTTCAAATTCAACATAAAATGTAAATTGTTTTGCTTTGTAAATACCCATACTTATTATCTAGCATAGCAATTACTTTTCCATTCCTCACATTTTCCCTCCCTCTTCACTGTCTATAGTCTTGGGCACATACATCAAGTCCTCCACTTAAGAGAATGGGCTACCCGCCATGCCGGCCACCCGACACCACTGGGCACTAGTGGCAAAGTGAAAGCAGGACAAACTTAATCCACAACCCAATCTCCTGGGATCAAAAGCCAAGGACATTGTACCTGAACTCCACTAAAGAGAAGAACACCCGTCCCTTCCAACACCAGCAAGCACCCCCCTCCCCCACCACAGCCAGCCCACCCACTCCTGAAAACCCCAGCAAACAGCTCCAAATGATGGTGCCGGACCACAAACCCCCCCAGCTTCCAGAACCAGCTTGCCACTTGTTTGTTAACTATCTTTATGTTCCTCTCTAAGGCTATCATAAATAAAGGAAATAATGTCTGATAAATGTTTTACATGCAAGTATATAGAATAAAACTTTCAATATGGAACACAATAAAATAACAAACGTTATAATGAAACGCACCCTACCCTGCATGTAGTTAATGAACCCCATGGTGTTTTACACTTAGAACATCACTTGTGTTTGTATTCTTCCCTGTGGTCATGCACACATGTGGAAATGGTCACATTATGACATTTGGACACCTCAGATTTACTCTTTTCATCATATGTTGGCAGTAAGAACTGGGTTGTTAAACAATCTTAGGCTGGATGGGAGTGTTTTCATGTAAATGGCTGATATCTAATACATTTTTGACTAATACATATCATCATATAACATTACAGCTATCTGACTAAAAACCTTACAGATCAGTTTGGCACTTGAGTGAAAACTATAGTTATTTGCCTGATGTCATGGTGATTTTGGGCACATAAATAGAATTGCAGCATAATACATACTCTGGTTCCTGGAAACTCAGACTTGCTCAATGGCAATCACTTGCATAAGAGCTTTCAGGCAATGTTAGGGTAATTTTGAATGATGTGGCACCACCCCCTGAGCTGCTGAACTTTACAGTTGCTGAGCATCAAAAATTACCCCACATTTCAAGTGTTGCCATAGCAGTAGTTAGTAAATTGGTCTTTAAATGCTGAGAGAAAGCCAGTCTGGAAACAGCAAGCACTCTTGCATTTGTAAATCCAACATAATCACAGAATAAAGGTTTGGGAATGCTTATTTAAAGGAATGGTTCACCTTTGCAATTGGCTTTTTTTTTATAGTTTTTAAATGATTTGCCTTCTTCCGTTGCCTTTCAAAAGGTAGTCACTGACCCCAGCAGCCAAAAAACTATTGGTCTGTGAGGCTACAAGTCTATGATTAGTGTTACTTTTTATTACTTATCTTTTGATTCAGTCCTTCTCATATTCCTGTTTCCCACTGGGTGGGGTGAAGGAAAAACAGGCTGCTAGGGTGCCTGGCTGCAAGGGTAAACAAGATCATAGCAACCTGATAGCTTCCATACTGGAGAGCTGCTAAACAAAAAGCTAAATAATTGAAGAACCATAAAAAATAATAAATGAAAACCAGTTGCTAATTGTCTTAGAATATCACTGTCTACATCATACTAACAGTATAGCAGTTAAAATACAGAAAGCAATAGAAACCATACGTTATAGTACCACAAATAACACAGTTATATAATGCAGGATTATACAGCAACCTAAAACTGTAGCTAAATAACTTTCTCCATATTCTAATCATAATCGAGAAAGAATACTTAGATAATAAAGTACATTGAAGGAAAATAATACAATAGTTGACTTTACACCTATAACCCTTAGCTGTACTGAATCAGTACTGTGTTCTGCAAAACTCCAATATATGCAGCTCTATTTTCAAAAAGACTGAAAGTGGCTGAAAGGAAAAAATTGAAGCTGGACAATGTGCCTGCAATTATCTGTGAACACCTGGCCTAGATATGGTTTAATTATAATAGATTGTGTGAAAAGTATGCATTATGCATTAACATGTACTTCTGCACTCCTGCCTGAAAATATTTCCTATTTAAATTATGTTGTGCTTTTGTTTATCAGCTTTAGATAAACATTACTGTACAGAGTGATTGGCTAAAGCTTAGCAGTCTTCATTTACAGTTCTTACTGCATTTTTTTTTATCTGACAGAGAATAAATAGAACATAACATGCCCCCTCATTTTTTAAATTGCTCACACTTTCCAGACTGTCCAGTGTATTCAACCCACATACAAGCAATCTCATTTTAGCTTGGTATTATTGGTACTGCTATTATTTTAAGTCTATATTTGTGTGCATTGCTTGTATACACCTTTCACTTACAGTAATTCTACAACACTAGAGGATATGTGAGAACATTATAAACACTTCATAAAAATAACAATAATAAACTGCTTTATATTGCAGTGTAGCTATTTTACTTCAGGAAATTAAACTACCACACTCTTTCATTTGAATATATATATATATTTTTTTTAAATTTAGGCCAATTTGTGAAAATAAGCATTCCTTATATACATATGTAATAAAGTAACATGGCAATAACCTTGTATCACTTATGACTGTATTTCTTACCATTGGGCAAAACAGATCAACAGCAATTTGTTCCTTTTTCCATGTTTCTCTCTCTATCTTCTGACTGCATATTAACTGGTTGTACTCCAGGTGATATCAATTTCCTGAAAATCCCTTTACCTTACTATTTTGTTTTTTGCTTGTTTTACATTGGGTGGGCTTGTTTTTTTTTATAGGAAGCACATCATGCAAAGTCTTTGCACAGCTTTTTCTCATTGAAATATACTAAAATATCTGCAGAACTATCCTAAAAAGCTGATGAAGACTGAAAATGAGCCAGAATTTCACCCCATAGAAGGGCACAGCATTGCCTTTGATCAGCAGCAGCCCTACTGTACATACATGGCTTTGTTGGTTACATGTGGGATTATATAGTGCATTGCTTAATTTGTTTGTAAATAAACCCAAGGGAATGTTACTTGCAAGTCTTGTGAGATTCTGCTTACTCAAAGCAAGGCGGGCTCCATAACGACACTATTTTTAAGGGAGTAAAGTGAAACACAGAAATGGGAAACTGTCATGAAATGTATAAAATGGTAACGCTTGTTGTATACAGAATGCATATGATGAATTGCTGAACTTTTACAAGCTGAAACTGACCCAATTGTTTCACTCTTTTTGCAGACTCAATTTCTGAATTGAGAAAGTCAGTCAGATGGCTGGTGAAACGTCTTCAAGACAAACACAGCAAGTCCAGTTGATTTGACTTATTACTACAAATATACCATGACCTGGATGAATGAGAATCTTCACAAACACAAAGGAGTGTTACATTTCTAAACAAAATGTATAACAAAATAACATACCACTTACACAAAAGTTATTTTAAATTGTATGCCTACAGAGTTGTGAGTTTGTGTATGTATAATAACAAGTTTTATAAGCAAGCAAGGAAAGTGTAATGAATCTAACCTCAGTAGCATGGTTTTCCAATTTGCACTCCCCCAGTCTTTACTTTGAAGTGGATAGCTAGAAAGATCAGTTTTCTGGATGTTATGTGAGCTATGTTAATTAAGATATAACCAGATGAACATTAAAAATGTTTCTTGTCAGCTTGCCCTAAAGATCTAGGACTGAAGGACTTTATTTTATGAGATGTGCACTTTCCGTTCTGGGTCACTTATGGTTATATATAAATATGAGAGATAGATATCCTTTTAAGTGATCAGTTTTCACTTTTCAAGGAACTTCTGTCATTTGTTTTCTCTCAAACTGTTTAAAGGTGAATTCAAATGAGTTTAAGGTGCAACTGTTGACACATTTGTGTTACTTATTTCACATGCTTCGTTCTGATTGACCGAAGATAAAATGTATTCAGTTTTTTTTTTAACATTCACATTGACTCCAGACAAAACCCTTTTGCAGTTTAAAAATTGCTGTATAATTTAGGAAGGTAGTGATCTACCTATGCTTTAAGAGATGGCTCCAAAAGTGTAAATTTATGCTCAAATTGGCAAGGTTTTTGTACTAAGGATGTAGTGTTTTACCTATGATTCAAGTGTCATTGTGTGCAAATGGGAGAATTGTGCTCCCTGTTTCTTATATTTCATGCTGACACTTTTCAGAGTTGGCATGTTTTGACATTGCCCACAGTGGAAACCCTGGAGCTACTGATACTTCCTGGGTTCCCCTCCATCAATTGATGCACTGTGGGTGATTTAACTAGACTGGCAGGGCAAATTGTTGATTAGTTCCAAAGCTCATAAGTGCACAGAGTGGCTTTGGCTGCAAGTAGCTTTAATAAAATTTTATCTTATGGTTTATAATATGAAAACTTCATTGAAGTGTAAAATAAAAATCTAGATTTGAATCAGGAAAAATGTCTATTACCACAAATTGAATCTGGCCCAAAATTCTTCCTCAGAAGATTTACTTGAAACTGTATTTACTCATCATAAACCATTACTTATCATAAACCACTGCTGGAAAAAAAGCTGTTTTTATATCACCAGCATTCCTGTTCACTTAACTGTTGCTTATGCTTTCTAGATAAATCACATTAGTTTTAGTAGAATTAAGCGAGGACTGCATTAATGAGCTGATGCGGTCTTCGATCATATGGTAAGGTCAAACCTGTCCAAACGACAATCGGGTAGGCCCATCGGAGGGCCACATACATTGGCAGACAAGCTGCCAAATTGGTATAACGGGCCCGGATTGGTAGCTTAAGTCTGACTGAGTATGGCCACCTTAAGACCTTCCCCACTGTTGCTGTGCTAGCATTATATGCAGTTATCCTGACTGTAAATAACCCTTCATACACTGTGCAAGTGAAAGAAGAGGGGGTTACGTGGATGCGCTGCTCTGTCTGTGCTATAGACTGGTCCCGTTAGTCATAGGTAGACATAAACACTTCAAAACTTATGTTTATAGATAATATTACCTTTGAATCATTTTTATATTTATAGATAATATTACCTTTGAATAATTTTGAATCAGCCATACCTCTGTGCTAATTTAGACTCAAATCAGGATAATAATACAATGTAAATGTATATTCATATACATACACTAATAAATCTTAATATAGGTTTTTATTCATAAATTACATATCCCAGTGTGTAAAGGAGTCAGTGGTGGCTTAAATGTTCAATTAACACAATATCGGTCATCCTGGGGAATCTCCAACTCCTTTCATATAACTATCTTGTAAACTCCCCCTTTTCTATTACTGGTGGGGGAGATTTACAATGACCACAAAGACCCTATGTGTCCTCTAACCACATCCTTTCATAATGGGGATTTGCAACTGATCCAGGAAAAAGAGCATTTAACTACATCACCCTGTAAGAAATGGAGTGTGTGTATGTTGACCCTCCCAACCCCCTCTCCTTTGCAGGTGGACAGGGGTCAGTTGTATCCTTGGAGACCAGAATTTCAAAGAATTAAATAACCCAGAAAGTGAAATATTGGCTCTTGCTCTGTGTGCATTCAGAGCATACTTGCTTTTTCTGAATGTATCTATAAATGTGAAAGGATCTATTGTTCTGGATAACATGGTAGGCTGCACAACAATAGGAAAATGTTATCAGAGTCATACAAAATATATGCAGTGCATACAATTATAACATTGAGCTTATTGGAGTTCAAGGATATTCCAGGGTATTAATTTTCTCTTTGGACCTATATACTGGCACGGTAGCTCTTTAGAAAAGCTATTAGCATAAGAAATAGAAAAAGTAATTGCCTTAGAAATGTTATTACATTTTTCATTCTTAAATGTGCTCATTTTTATTAGATACCATTGTCTGTGATTTGAATCCTGTATGCTCTGTGTGCCAGGATTATATGTACAAATCTGCACATAGGAAAGGTAAGTTCACTGTAGCAGCAGAGGATTTAAAAATGTTGGGAATAATGTAATGAGCAAGCTGGACAGGTGCAAAATGCCACAAGTGCAGTCCTGTTAAGTGACACACAATAACCCTGACAGCCATCCTTTGGGACCCACCTTCCTCCTCTCACACTGGGAGGGCATACAGTATTACTGTGTAAATGCCCCTGCTTGTCAACTACCTGATTACTCTGGCAAGGATCTGCATACTACAAAACCCATTGTTTCTAAGTCAGGCTCTTGTACACTTAAGGGCTCTGGCACACGGGGAGATTAGTCGCCCGCGACAAAACTCCCTGTTCGCGGGCGACTAATCTCCCCGAGTTGCCTTCCCCTGCCATCCCACCGGCAAAAATGTAAGTCGCCGGTGGGATGGCACACGCAGCGGCGCTATTTCGCGCATATCGCCGAAGTTGCCTCGCGAGGCTTTTTCGGTGATTTGCGCGAAAAAAAAAACCCTTAGAATATTTTTTAGGATTATAAGCAAACACAAACTTTATTCACTGACCCTGATGATGTGCACAGAAGGAGTGACGACTAATAATTGGGCAGTGCAGAGGTCAGTAAAGGCAGAAGCAAGGGAACATCCAGCAACAGTTCAGTGGTCATGGCAGGCAATATTCCTAATTCAGTCAAAAGATTAATAGTCAGTATCAATGAATTTTGTGGAAAAAAGTATGGCAGCCAGCAAAGGATCAAAAGAAGACTACAGGGTTGATACCTGTAAATGAGTTGGAGGCAGAGAAGCTAGTACAAAAACAGTGGGCAGAAACACTGGCTTACAAGCAGAAAGCTGAGGAACTTGAACCATGAGTAGAGGAGACAGTGCCATAAACTGGGGCTTGTGCTTAAGAACCAGGGGGAATGTGTGGCCTGCAAACATGATAGTATAAGCAGTAGATATCTCATCCTCCTAGATTTAATTTCAGACATATCGTCCCAATCAAAGACTGGTTACTAGAAAGCTTTGAATCCGGCCCACTTTCTGGTATATAAATAGGCTGGAGGGCTTCCAGTTCTTGAGGCATAGCAATGAGCATACACCTCACTGCACAGGGCACAGAAACAGGAGACTGGAAGTCTGCCACAAAAACTGACAGAAGGAGACTGGTGAGCTGCCACATGCGTAGAAACAGCTGAAGGTTTAGAGGTCAGCACTGGAAGAACAACAGGCTGTAAATACTTTGGTACTGGAGAAGTCATCTTAATAGCACCAGGAACAGATACAGTGGAAGTAACAGATGCACTTGAAAAAAAAATCATACAGTTAATTTTTGAAATCAGAAGAAACTCGCCATACGTCCTCTGTAAAAGTCAGCTTTACCAAAGAGAAACAAATGGGCATATTTTAAAAAATCAGCTTCTTCATCTGTGCATCTTTCAGCCCAGTCCTGAGTTTTACCGCTGAACAGTACATAATTATTGAACAGTACCGAAAGTCTTCTTTTTATATGGCGTGGAGCTTGTTTGAAATACTGAAAATAATTAAACTCCTGTTTAATTATTTCTAAACTGTCTAAGTGAATTTGAAAAGTGTCTTGTTACCCTTCATAACTATTATTTAAAGAAAGCCAATTTGCAATCTGTTGAAGTTTTCCTATGAAACTGTGTTTTACTTTGGTCCTTTTGTCATGAATAGCAAGTCTAGGTCTAACAGACCTAGTCCATGTGCTGGGTAAAATGCTGAATATGGAATCCGGTGAGGCTGTGAGGGTGCCCTGTCATTCTCATTCTTTGTTGTGGAACCTCACACCACAAACCCTGGTTTGATTCCCTGTGGTGTTTTTTTTCACAGGGGAAAGCGCTATATGAATTATTCCCTTCTCTTTATTCACTTCAATGGAATCTGCCTGTCACAGGGTGATTTTTTCCAGAAAAAGAGACTGCATTGAACTAAATGATGGCTTAAGATCTACTTGTTTGGTGAGGTTGTAAAATGAGTGGATCTTGCCCACCTAAGGTGGCAATATTATTCTTATCTGATCATTTGGCCATTGGAGTGAGGACCCCATCAATAATTAATCAATTCAACCTGCCCGATCGATTTCTTACCAATTTTCACCGAGCTATTGGTTGGGGAGGCCTGTTGCATGGTCCTATACATGGGTAGATAAATCTGCCCATGTATGGCCACCTTAAGGCATTAGGGTCGATTCCCCAAAGGCCGATATTTCGAGCGCTACTTATAGCATGCGTAAAAAAATGTATTGCCTCTTATTCTTTGCGACTTAACGCACTATTCACTATAACTTGCGTTAATTAAGACGCGATGTTGTTTGCATTATTTAAGTTGCGGTGAGCGTTTTTCTTGCGTTATTTTCCGCGCGTGCGTTAATTCCTGCTGCGCGCGATATATTTTGCTGCTTGCTATATTAGCACACGATTTAACGCACAATTTAAGGCACGTAACCATTATGTTCGTAAAACTTTTTTTCTGCAAATGACCATTTCCCTGAAAACTGGAGGATGCATCACTCTAGGGCCAACACATACTTGAAAAAATCTCACTGCAAAGTCCATGTTGTGTTGCCAAAAGCTTCTTATGTGTTCGTTAATCATGCATTAGTATTATTTCTATGCGAGAATTAACGCAACGCGTTAAAATTAACGCCTTGTGATCATGCGTTATTTAGCGCATGCAATATACGTCTTAACGCACTTTAGCGAATCAATCGTTATTTTTCGCGTCAATTTTAATGCAAAAAAATGCGATAACTCTTATCGCACTTTAGTGAATCAACCCTATTGTGCTTTACATTAGACAGACCAGTTCCATTGAAAACTCAAGGTTCCAAACATTCAGGTTAACAGATCACATACTTATACAAAAGGTACAAGAAATGTGTATTAAATAATAATAAAATATTTACACTTCACTTTACAATTTCTAAACTTTGCAAACATAAAGCAATGGGTTTTAAGCAGTTAAAAGGAAATATAATAAAATGATACAACTTTGGGTTACATTCAAAAATTTACTGTATTTACTCACTTATAATAAGGAAAGGGACTATCATTGGGTTATCATTGTGTCCCCACTTTGTTGCAGAACAGCTAATATGCTATATTTTCTTTAATACTCATTTGGTTAGCAAAAAAAAAAAACTGCATCTAAAAGGGACTCAGATGATTATAAGGGATATACAAAAAAGGTATCAGTTTCTTTAACTTAAAAGACCCAGTGACAACTCTAATGCAGGGGTCAAAAGTGCTGTGTGTGATGTCATTTGAGGAGGAAATTCTTGAATCCACTGTTTTCATTACTTTTAAGTGGAAGTTAAACAAAAACCAAAGTTAAACAATGAATGAATCTAGAAATGCTACACCTTTTGTTTTGGGCTTCTGTACCAGCCCAAGGCAGCCACAACCATTTAGCAGGAAAGATCTGTATTTGCAAAGATGCCCTCAGAAGATCTCCAGCTTCTTTTTGCTGGTTCACAGTACTGGTATGGGACCTGTTATCCAGAATGCTTGGAACCTGGAGTTTTCCAGATAAGGGATCATTCTGAAATTTGGATCTTTGAGTCTGCTAAAAATAATTCAAACAATAAATACACCCAATTAGGTTGTTTTGCCCCAGATAAAGATTAATGATATCTTAGTTAGGATCAAGTACAAGCTACTGTTTTTAGTAATGTTATTACTAAAGGAGACATTTTGAATTATTTGTTTAAAATGGAACCTATGGAAGATGGCTGTCCCATAATTCAAAGTTTTCTGGATAATAGGCACATGCAGTGAATCATCATTCTTTGTTTAAAAAGTCAGAGAATGCTAATAAGCTGTGTTTATATTCTAAAATGTGTTACTAAAAAGTCCAACAAAGTAAATAGTTAATATTACTTTTTAAGTTTTACATTAACAGCTGCATGGCCAGCTTAAGAATTCCACATTCAAATAAATAAAACTTAAAATTGCTTACAAAAGTTAAAAGTTACTGTGGTCTAATCATGTCCAGAAACTTTGTGTATGCTGTCGTGAGCCCTTCTGGTCAAGGCTCCACTCAGCTCACTGTAATGAAGACAAATGGGCTAATTTATTAAGTGCAATGTTTGCCAGAGTTGTTGAAAGTACCAGCTTTTGACATGCCAACGGTGAACGTTTTTAGTGCAACTGTGTTCGATGTGCATCAAATCTCACATAAAACTGGGTACATTTTAGTGCACAGGCTGCAATTGCGTTCAGTGCATCACCACCTAGTACCAGTAAATATACTGGATTTGTGGGGAAATACTGAAATTTTAGGGAAATGCTGCTTTGTGGTTAAAACATGTGCTGATTTGTGTCTGAAATTTCTCTTTGCACACAGGTATGGGATCTCTTGCCTTGGAATCCAATTTCCAGAAGCTCCAAATTACGGATAGGCCCCCTCCAATTGAGTCAATTTTTAGCAAATAAGTACTTTGTACTTTAGAGTAACTAAGCTTCATAAATCCATATTTGTGGCAAAAGAATACAACTGTGTTTATTTAATTTTTAAATGTATTAGTAGACTTCAAGTGGTGGTGACCCACATTACAAAAAGGTCCCAAGCATTCCAGATAAAATACCCCATATGTGTACATATGTAAGCCAGCTCTTGGAATAAAGTATGCGTTTGCTAGGCTACAAATATAAGAAAATAGATACATTTAAAAAAAAAAATTAGGTGGAAGCTTGCACTTTATGTGTGAATAGTATTCCATAAAAGTTAACCAGTTTAAACCACAATATTGTTGTGGCAACAGCTGCGTCATTTACTTATTACTCTAATACTGTTTACTTTCAAGGATACTTTGCAGGTTCAGCTTCTGTTGCAATGTTAGTACAACAACAAGAGGATTTGCAGGCATGGTGGATTAAGTGACTTTAGTCAGAGTCATAATAAAATTGAAATAAGAGTCACTTTTGTAAAAACTAGCTGGACTGTAGAATAGATAAGGGAGTGAAGGAAACCAGCTTATCAGTAGATCAAGTGATGGCACCAAACAGACCCCCTTCACTTGGAGTATCAACCTGTACAAGTCAGAGGCCATGACTGAATATTCAAACACTGAAAGAGGGCTTTTTTATTTAATGTGCCATAAGCACTTTCCTACAGGTAATTAAAATATAATTTTGATAAAAGCTTTTTTGTTTCCTTGATTCCCCTCCCCACTTGACTTGCATTATGTTAATTTTAAGGCAATCTTAACAAATCAGCTCAAAGCAGTCAAACACTTTCTGACTAATTTACACATTGGTCTGCTAATAAATGTGTAAATGCATTCAACATTTTCCCAGCACCCAGGCCAGTGAATAGAACGAAGCTGTGGGATTGCTTCAGGATTCTCCCATTTGAATTTTTGTTAATCTGCTCCAAAATGAAATAGAAAGGCAGAGTGGAGGAGGATAAGAAAAAGAGACAAGCATAACCTACATTGTATATACAATAGTCCTTAAAGCCATATGTGCCATGTCACTTACTGCAAGCAGTTTGCAGTAATGAAGAGGAGGTGCAATTTCACTGTCACCTCTGCCACTATTAACTGCTAATGATTTCCATTCAGCATTGTCAGAATCTACTTTCCTCCCACTGATGCCCCACAGAGACAAAGTATATATACAGTAAGTGGGGGATAAATAAGGTTGGCTCCTTCATATTACAGTATTAAATGTGTAGAAATAATTAATCCTGTTACTTAACAAATAACCCATTGCAAAACCCAAATCCAAAATCTTTACTATCTTGATTTCTGTAATCAGAGTGACATATTTTGGTGTAGTAGGACCCAGGGATTTCCATGTGAATTTCTGATATATTTTGGTGTAGCAGGACCCTTGGATTTCCATGTGAATTTTATGTTGCTCAGTTTTTTTTTTCAAACATACACATACACAGTAAAAGCCAGAAAAAAATGTGTTGGAAATGCTGTGCTCGTTGGAGTATTATTGCCTCTAATTGCTTTTTTTATGCTGGAATTCTATACAGTATATACAATAAAGCATGACTTCACAGATTTGTACATTAAAGAAAAGATATAGTAGGTAAAACCTCTACATAATATTATCTATTGAGGTTTAGTCAGTGATTTTTGAACAGAAATAAAAAAAAAATGTTTATTACAGCACCACAGTATTTTCCTACGATTTTGAGTATAAAATGCATTCTGAATTTATATATTTATATGACAGAGTTCCTTAAATACAGACAGTTAGACCTTAATACATTTAAAAACTTATCTGAACATTGAATTCTTTCTATTGTTACTTGTAAAGGTACCAGACAAAGGAGCATTGTTCTAACACAGACTGACTTGTCTTCTCCTGCAGACCTGAAGATAATCATTCCTTATGAAAACTATACCGGCAGTATTAAGGATACAATATAAAAAAGTCTTTTTATGTCAAAGATTAAAAGATTCTTTCCCCATTGTCTATGATTTAGAAAAATATGTAGTCTTAAAGCAGCCAAGCAGTGAACTTGTTGGTTGCTTGAATGACCCAGGGATTTAGATAAGCAGTAATTCAAATAAACTCTTGGTGCAAAGGGCTTCCCTTTTTAACATAAGGGTTTTTCTTGTAAATACAGTCACGTGATTGGCTTTGCAGCATCTCCACTTTCACTCTTATAAGGTCAACACTGGATAAATATTTTGTCATGGTAGCTGGGAAACAAACAAGCCTTAAATCAAATAGAAGGTCCTTGTACCAAAGCATTTTTGCACAGTATTTTTGCAATAATGTATTAGCCTAGATCATTCTCCTTTGAATGGCTACAACTACATATATCAACAAATATATAAAGGCCTTTCCTTTGTCCCCTCCTCCCAACCAGATACGTTTGATACACTTATCGATATACATAGGTTTCAAAGAAAACTTAAACTAAAGGAACACTTCAGAAATTCACCTATGCAAGAGCATTCCAGATTTAGGGGTAAAAGCACCTTTGAACCCTCTAACACACCACCCACAGTACGTACCTTTGGTAAGGTCTTGTCACTAGAGGCTAAACAGGTGGGTAGTACACACAAGATACATCACAACCTCTCCCCATCCGAACGTCAGGCAATCCGTACACTTAGAGAAGACCAGGACTTAGTTATTAGACCCGCAGACAAGGGGGGTTCAATTGTATTACTGGACTACTCCTACTATAGAGAGGAGGTGTTACGACAACTCTCAGACGCACAAACATACAGGGCACTACCTGGTGACCCCACTTTCAAGTTCAAAGCGGAGCTTGATAAATGCCTAAGTATGGCTCTAAGGGCAGGCTGGATCACTAAGGACGTATATGACTTTCTGACAACAGAATACCCTCGTACACCTATTATTTATACTCTGCCCAAAGTTCACAAATCCCTTTCATCACCCCCGGGTAGACCAATAATCTCAGCGGTGGGTTCCCTATACCAATCTGTCTCTACATACATTGACTCTTTCCTACAACCCCTGGTTCAAATCATGTGCTCCTATACCCAAGACTCCACACATGTAATTAAGAGGCTAAGGGCACTGGGTAATATCCCCGACGACTGTATCCTAGTAACTATGGATGTTACCAGCCTTTACACAGTAATCCCACATGATCAGGGAATAAGCGCAGTAAGGGAGGCACTGACTACAAAAAACACCAGTAACACACCAACAGAATTCCTACTTCAACTCCTTGAACTTACCCTTACAAGGAACTTCTTTCGGTTTGAAGACCAATTCTACCTACAGATCTCAGGTACGGCCATGGGTAGTGCCCTGGCACCCTCGTACGCCAATCTCTATATGGCACAATTTGAATCTACTTACTTACTTCCTCTACTACACACATCGATTTTGGCATATTTTCGCTATATTGACGACCTGTTCTTCATATGGACCAAGGATGAACAATCACTACTTGCCTTTCATGAATATTTGAACAATCTTGATTGTCCCATTAAACTAACCATTAACTTTGACAGGGATAATATTGACTTTTTGGACCTGAACATTTTTAAGGACCAGTCAAAACTGGGCACAAGATTATTTAGGAAATCGACTGATCGCAACTCCATCCTCCATGCATCAAGTCACCATCCTCAAACTACAATTAGGGGTATACCATACTCACAATTCCTACGGGTGATCAGAAACAACAGCTCGATAGATACAGCCAAAACTCAACTACAAGAAATGTTTGATAGATTTCTTGATCGTGGATATACTGAGAAACTCTTACTGACACAGCTGGAAAGAGCCCTTGAACATAACCAGGAAACTCTGCTTAACAAGACTCAGAAGCAAAATAAAACAAAAACCCCACTCATTTTCACCACTACTTTTTCCTCTACATCTCAAGCATTATCCAGCAGTATCCATAAGAATTGGCCTATGGTCAATCAAGATGAGTCACTGTCCCTATACCAGGCCCAGAAGCCTTTGATGGGCTACAAAAGGGGTGACAGCTTGAGAGACTTGCTGGTAAAGACGGACTTCAGAGGACAGGGTACCAAACAGAAAAACTGGTTATCATCTCTACAGAAACTAGGTTGCTATAAATGTCCCGACTGTGTGACCTGTAGGTGTTTATTAACGGGACCAGACTTCCCACATCCCCATACGGGCAAAAGATTTAAAATACGCTCAAGATTGGGATGTCTATCAACTTATGTAGTGTATATCATCACCTGTCCATGTGGCTTGTACTATGTGGGCAAGACAGTTACTACTCTTAGAGAACGTATTGGTAATCATCGGTCCGCCATCAGCAAGGCCCTGAAAGAGGGAGACTCTAACCAACCGGTTGCAAGACATTTCCTGCTTATGCACCACACTCTTCCAACATTCAGATGTATGGCCATAGACCACCAGCCACCCCTACCCAGGGGAGGCAACAGAGATCTGGCTCTCCTCCGACGAGAATCACGCTGGATTCATAAACTGGACTGTGTGGCCCCACGGGGCCTCAACGAGACATTACCTCTTGGTTGTTTTATTTAAACCTTTACACTCTATTTTGCTCTATTATACTAGGACTGTTCCTCTTTTTGATTACATTGTGGCATTACCTTGAACAGTATTTGTAATTTGCAACATTGTTTGATATACTGCAACATTTCTCCTTGCTGGGTGTACTCTGAACGTTTTTAATAGCACACTATTCCAGTCTTGTATGCCGAATTGACTCGCTGTCGCATAGGAGCCCCACACAAAACACACCGAGGGGCAGCAGGTGTGCCCCTTGGACCTTGGAGGGGCAGCAGGTGTGCCCCTTGGACCTCCCACCCGTCAACAGAGATGCCCCGAGTGGGGACACTCTTTTATACCCTGGTCCGCCAAGAATGCCTCTGCAAACCTTTATTTGTTTATACAAGTTGCCCTGCGTAGGGCTACATTTTTCCCTGATTAACAGCAACCCCCAAGTGAGTTGTGTCAGGGGCAATACCAATCTGCCTATACCCCTTCTGGGGTTTATGGCCTTAAATAACCACGTAGCTAGATATAGGATTGGCAAGGGCACTTGGTCCTACCTTAATAGGACCGATATGTCTGATTGCCATCCTGGGCTAAAGTTTTGTACGTGGCCGTTAGACTCGCAACACTAATGGTATTGCTACGGCACGCAGGACTATTGAGTCCGCTCACCTCTGGCGGGTTGCTTAGCAACCACTCGTAACCAGCCGGAAGGGCTGTCAAGACGCGATAACCCAGCAGAGCCGCAAACTGCAGGACACGGACGGGTAGGCACACTCCGGGTTGGGTCACGGTCATGTGTGTAATACAGTGGGGCTGGCGGCGGTATATGGGCACCCTATGCTGGCAGCTCCAGATCTGCTATAACGCTAGCATATCTGCATAAATCACAGCGCTCGATCGGTGCGCTCTGGATACTAATGTGTGCAACTAAATGTACCCTTCCCCTTTCTCCCCTTATCCACTTCCCCACACTCGAGGGCTTTGTAGCAGTCTTGCCCTTGTTTGTTTAATGTGTTGGTGTTGTGATGTATGCACTCTATTCTGTATTTTTTATGTTGACTGTTGCCTAGCAACTAGTTTGGCGCCATTTTGGGTTTAAAAAGGCGTTCACTATGCAATGCAATACTGCTGTCCCTGATGAAAGTTCCTGAAGGAACTGAAACGTCGGACTAATAAAGAATCTCACGCTTCTACAAATTTTCTGATGTCTTTGATGTGAAATTTCCTGTGAGTGCCGTTCTTCACTGCCTCTCTACAAATTGCTACACTGTCCTGGCACCCAGGTAGCGTCTCTAACTTTTGGTGTGCAGCTTATACACTGTTTGTAATCAACATATATATAGATAGATATGGACATATCTAACCACCCCAATTATGATGAAAAGGCTGTGTTTTTCTTGCATACAACAGCAAGGTTCCCCGTGATAATGACAATATAAATCTGACAAAAGTATTCTAGCCTGAATGCAGAATCACTGCATTCAGGCTAGAAAGTTAATTGGCTTTAATGGGTCCTCTTAGAAGACAATATCATAGGAAGGTCACCACAAAGATATTAGAATATGTCTCCTTGGTCACTGGGCCCCCTTGTTGGTCTCTGAATACATATCATTACACTAAAGGAGGGCTACAGAAGAAAGGTTAAAATTGTATAGACCTACAGCATTTTTAATGCACATATTTACCTGCAGCATGATGGAACATGAGAAGGCTGAGCCACAAGAAGTCACCAAATATAATATTTCATACATACTAGCTAAATATTTAAACACCACTGTCTTCTAATATATACACTTGATCCCAGTTTTAGTGAGTATGCAAGTGAGATTAGACCTTAAACTCTAACTAGGACATAAAAAGATGATAGACAGACAGATAGATAGATATTTTTAATGGTATCCTAGCTTTTTTAGTTTTAGAGTTTGACCAGGGACATCCTCTCTCTTGTCTCCTAATACTTAGCACTGAATCCTGAATGTAATTGTATTTGTGTTTTTATTTATAATATTTTATTGATCCAGGTTGTTTTATTTGTGTTGTTTTAATAAACAACACAACATACACAAATGGTGCTATATAAATTAAAAATATACATATGTATATACATACACAGGATTTTGCATATCCCACAAAACCTAATCTACATGTGTGTGGTGGAATGTAAAAAAGGGTGCTAATAGAACAAACATGGATAATAAAAATCATTTGCCAAAGGAAATAAAGATTGCACTTGTTTACACCAGTGAGCCCTGTTTGTAATAAAGTTTTTTTTTTTTATGAAAGAGCAGTTATTAGCACCAAGAAATGAACACTACCTCTAAGCTGGTCTCATTAATGTATGTGTGTGTGTGTGGGGGGGGGGGGGGGTAGGTTCCAGTGTATTAAAGTATCTAATGAATATTATTACTTTGTTCATTGTTTTTATTTTGCTTGTATTTATTTAACTTATGTCTTTTATAAAATGTACCCCTCAAAGCATTCTAAAGACCTCAGATTTTTCAGTTTATATATACACTTCAACTTTGGGACCCACTCCAAGAGTGACCATCCTATTTAACAAAAATATGTAGCATATAATATGAGTAAAGATGTGAGGGAACCCAAGAACAGACAATTACTATACTGAAATAAAGCAGGGTGAATACCTGAAGATAATTTTAATGTTAAAGAAATAAACCTGTATGACATACAGTAATTTAAACACATACTACACACAGTGTATTGCTTTATTTGGGGGGATTTTTTGGTTTTCTGTAGACTTAGCAGTTTTCTTTTATTATTATTTTATTTGTCAGACATTTCCAATTAACTCCCCCAGCCCCAGCATTTCTACTTAACAATCAGCAAAAGCTTGAGTAATCTCTTTAAATTCCTATGTGCAATTTTGTTTGTGCCTGAATGTCTCTCCTTTTCATTGGGACTTAAAAACAATAATACACTAAGACGAGGTATTTACTTGCCAAGGGTTTTACTTGAGGTTTTATTTCAGTAGAGGAGACAGTAGTCTTATTATCATGGAATTACTGCATTCCAGTACAGCGATGATCATTACATCACCATTAAAATGATACAAAAAAGAAGATATAGATAAGATATCTAGCAGTATATGCATATTGCCTAACAAGCGTCTGTGTCAGAACTTTCAAACTATTGATAAAGAATGCAATAGTGAAGGTTCTTTTTGGCCCCAGGAAAATGTGAGACAATAAACCCTACCATGTGCCACTGTCCTTATTAATGTACCCCACAAGAGTGTATTTTTTTCTTTAAGGAATACAGATTAATCATAGGAATCACCTAGACACCCAAGAATTTGTTTTTTAAAGTAGCTCTGTATCTGATTTTAATTTTTCATGCCCTTTTGTAGGAAGACATTCCTCTGTATTAAACGACTCATGGACACACCATAAAAACATGGACCCATTTTTATCTTCCAATCCATAAGTTTCAAATCCTTATCTGAAGTTAAGGCTTTAGACTAATGCATTCTCTCAGGCCTAAAAAGGACAGAACCCACAAAAAAAAAAATGTTATTATGGATTTGTATGCAAATACTTTCTTTATTGAAAATGTTTAACTTTAATATAGTAATATAACATACTTTAACTTAGTAAGGTTGCCTAAATAGAAAAAATAAGCCTTGTCCTACAAATTTTAAACACTCCTTTTTGGCAGGTGAGTTGGCAACTTACCTGAGCCTTGTATATGTATAATGTGAGGCTTCCAAAACCTCGCTTGTGAGCAGCTAAATCCTAGCACATTTTTTATAATTCAATTTGTTTAGGCTATACACTTAGGGGCTGATTTACTAACCCACGAATCCGACCCGAATTGGAAAAGTTCCGACTTGAAAACGAACATTTTGCGACTTTTTCGTATGTTTTGCGATTTTTTCGGATTCTTTACGAATTTTTCGTTACCAATACGATTTTTGCGTAAAAACGCGAGTTTTTCGTATCCATTACGAAAGTTGCGTAAAAAGTTGCGCTTTTTTCGTAGCGTTAAAACTTACGCGAAAAGTTGCGCATTTTTCGTAGCGTTAAAACTTAAAAGGTGCAAAGTTTCGCGTAAGTTTTAACGCTACGAAAAAAGCGCAACTTTTTGCGCAAGTTTTAACGCTACGAAAAATCGCCAGATTTTACGCAACTTTCGTAATGGCTACGAAAAACTCGCGTTTTTACGCAAAAATCGTATTGGTAATGAAAAATTCGTAAAGAATCCGAAAAAATCGCAAAAAATACGAAAAAATCGCAAAATACCGATCATTACGAAAAAAACGCAATCGGACTCATTTCGACCCGTTCGTGGGTAAGTAAATCAGCCCCTTAGTTACCTTTGTGACTTTAAACCTTTAGACAACTGAATGCAATGATTATTTGTTCACAATTGATGCAATTTATTTTCTTTTTGTAAAATGTATTTATTTTTTTAATGAAAAGTATGGATTGGAATTGGTTTCATATTTGGCCTAATCTTTGTGAAAGACTTTGTACTGACCAGGAATTATGGATTCAGTGAATCCATATTAGGACTTTAGCATCCAGGCAAAATAAGACAAAAATAAATAAAATAAAACAGACAAAAATTGGAAGCAATTTCACTAATCCAATTCATTGATAGTGCATGGGTTAAAAAGTTGTCAGTTAGTGCCTTATATTTTACAGTCAGATTTGAATCTAATTTGCTATAGGTTTTAGGGTGATTCAGTTGTGTCAATAGCTTGGTTCTATAATAAGAGTGGCCCAGCAACATAACTGAGCCCCCTTAATCTGCAGGCCAAACAATAAAATCATCATCTCTCCTGATTGATTCAATATTTTTCCAAATTGGAGATTGAGGCTTAGAGAAACATTTACAGGGATCATCAGGTTTTTGGATATCCATTTTAACAATACAGCCATAACATTTTGTTGAATTGGCCCTTTATTCTTATAGTAATCATGTAATTTAATGTTGCAGTAGAGATGTGTTTTGTGGTACAGATCAACCTCCAAGCTAAATACATCAGCCTTTCCCCAAAGGGAGATCTCATCCTGTGTAAGAACATGTGTACTCAAAGTAAAGCCCAGAGCTCCTAAAACATGTAACCACTTCTGTATAGTATTGGAGAAGGCATCATCCCATACAAACTCTCTACAGTGGCTCATGATATCAGTATTAGAAAAATTTGAATCACCCAAGTTATCAACTGTGGATAGATTCTGGTTTCTTTCTTGTCTGTATTTCATTTTCCTCACTCTATTACCACCACCAATTTACCAATAATATACTCTCCAAACTTGTAATTCTGTTTCATCTCTACAACCTTAGCTTGCTTAAAAGCTGCCAGTTCTTCTTGACAGTGTTCAATAGTGATGAGTGAATCTGGGCCTTTTCGCTTTGCCATAAAATTTGCGAAATGACAAGAAAATTAGCGAAACGGCCATTTAATTTTTTTGTCTATGGTGTTTTTTACGCAACCACAACTTTTTTTGATGCACCCCAAAGTTTTACAGAAGTTTTGTGAAACAATTTGCCAATTGGGAAATGCAGAAAAATGCGCTCATCATTAGTGTTCAATACTAATATCTAATTTCTGCTTCCAATTAACTGATTGGGGATATAGGAAAATTTAATATGGGGTGGTCTCAGTAACCGAGATCTCAGAGCGTACTTGACTTAAATCTTTACCAGCTTGCTCAGAAACAAGGAGCATTAGATCCAAAGAACATTTGTTCAATATGCTTTACCAAATCTACATTGTTTAGGGACATTATGATTTCTCTCTTTATATGTTTTTGTTTTTCAACACAAGGATCATACTCTCTATATGCTTATTAACATATTTGTTCACAGAACTATCTCATAGCACAACTGAGACATGTCAGTGTTGTCAAAAACATAGTGTAAAGACACTTACTATAGCAACTGTTGTTGTATGATAAGATTTCACAGATAAACAAAAAACAGATGCTTGTCTTCTGCTTTCATTTACTTTAAACAGTGACAGTTAACATGGAGTTCCAGTCATTTACTGTTAGGCTAATTATTATACTTTGCTTCGAGGTTTCTCAAAGATGCCTGTATTATTTCAATGTGTTATTCCTATTTTCCATTTTTGCATATGTCCTTTCAAGCAATTGGGCCGCAACTGGAACCATGCATATATAATTTTCTCAAAAAAATAGAGGGTAAAAAGTTAAAACTGAGTAAATGGAATGAGAAGAAAACACTGAATGGAATGAAAACTAAACCATGAACAATTGCTGTACTGTGAGATTTTAAGGATAAAAAAAACTATGTAGCTAACAATCCTACCCTGAGGGCTAAATATCAAGAACAAGAAGAGACACATGCGGACATGAGAAAAGAAGTAAATGAAGGGACATGTATAAAATGAATCCACCAGTATCCCTTGCAACCTGTGACTAGGTTCAGGCAAGAACAACAGTAGATTATTTACTATAGATTACATGCAGTATATCTAATAATTTTCACTTCATGTTCTTGTTAAAGCTCAAGTTTCATTTTTTTCTCCACTTTTTTCTTTATTTTTGTTTCCATTTTGTGTTGCACTTGCGTAGGTTTAGAAAGTATTTTTATTATTCATAAATGTTAATATCTTTCATATTGTAAAAGTATAGTTTATTGTGTTTGGAATGAATCCTGAATGCATAAATATGGAAAACATATGAAAACTCCAGACTAACTATCTACCAAGGCAAGACTTGGAAGAGGGAAAAAGTTTTAGTATATAGAATGAATGTCAATTTTGTGCCACAATATATAGAATTAAAATACAGTGATTTCGTCCAAAGATTTGACCTTCTGTAAACAACAGAACACGGTCTGAAACAGCCAAATTATATACAGTACACTGAACAGACACTATGAGGTTTGCTTTTGTGACAGTTCAAATCTAATTGCTGATTGGATGCTATGGGCAACATCACCAGTGATGTTTGTCTCCAGTGTTAATAAATAAACCCCCAAATCTGCCTATATTGCAATACATAAATGTTGTCTGCATGTGACACCCAACTAACTACAAAACAGATTATTAAAATATGGTATTTCAAATAATATTCCCATGATACACTTTTTGAGAAACCCCTTTGAGAAAAATCTCAGAAAAAGCAGCTTTATTTTCCTGACTATTCAAAACTTGCCTTATAATCAGCAAGAAAATATGTGACAGGTACCAAATACTAATTTTGTTCTGAAGATTTAGTACCATACAGCAATCCATCTTAAAGAGACCTTTCACACTATGAAATAATTCCATATACTCTTGTATCCTGTTAATAGAGCAAAATAAAATGTACCTATAGTTACAAGTTAGTCACGCTTTCTTCATTCTTTAGAATAGAATGCAGTATCATAGTAAGCAGGCAGGCCATATTTTGTGCAAGTTGTAATTAACACAAGTTCTACATCATCCCTAAGTCTATTGTGTGTGGCAGAAAGTAGAGCCTGATGCACAAGTTGAAACACAGGCTTTGTGAGATTACAGACAGTGATAAAGGAGGGGGAAAGTGAGTAGTGGAAGAAAAGTACAATAAATGATTGCTATGTCTGTGGCATAGAGATAGGGAAAAGAATATGTATAATCAACAGCTGAGATTTTTACGTATGTTTATAACAGATTCAGATGTTTGAAAAACAGTTTAATGTTTAAAGTGATCATGATTTATTTAGAGGCTCTTGGTTATAGGTCCCATTGGAAAAAAAATCAAGAATATTTGAAATCATCAACTTAAACGACCAAATTATAATCTGTTTTTGTCTGTACCTTCTTCTAAATGGAATCTCCTATTCACCTGGTGTCAATCTTTGTTGATGCATTTCCTACAGAGGATGGTATTAAAAACAGTTAGGAAAACTATACATTGTTTTTTCAGAAGAACCTGAGTTTTTGTTTATTTCCAATTCTGGAACAAGAGTTCACACAGCATTAGGTACCAAGAAAAAATCATCTTAAATATGAATGCCAGGGGGGGCACTGAACAGTTTGATGCCCATTGTGCATAGGATCACCAAAGTATCTGGCATTTAGAGACCCCCAAAAGTCAGTGCATACAGTACATAAGAGTTATGTGTGGTAAAAATGGCAAATAAGTAAGTCAACTCCAGAAAACCTCATACTGTATCTTCAGAAAATACACAATGGATAAATATGTATGGCAAAGCACCGAACAGCAAAGATAAGCTAAATGTAGTGATTTTTATGTAATTTCTAAAAATTGTCTCAAAGCTTGAAATTATATGCCTCACATTTCATAACATTTTAACATAAAAAAAATCTCAATATGAATTCCATGGGCCTATTGAACAATTTGATGCCCAATATGCATAGATTTACCGAAGTATGTGGCATGCAGAGACACCCAAATAAAAATAGTGCATATGAATGTTCACGTCTGACGCTCTGGCTGCTGCAATTTAAGCACCCATTATGTGTATTATGTGCCATAAGACCCCCTAACAATACGAACACCCAAGAAAACCATATATTTTCTGAAAGTACACAAACAAAAATGAGTAAATATGTCTTTCTACTGCACACTACCAAACTACAAAGCTATGTTAAACATAGCGCTTTTTATGAAATTTCTGAAAATCGTCACAAAATCATCATTATATGTATCCCACATATAAAACGCATTCAGACAAAATGGGGGGCCACCATGGTTCTCTCTCATATGATTTGCCATCTTATATTTGTAAAGGAAACAATTTTTGCTAAATGTTTTCTCTTCATTGAAATAGCAATTGCCATACATGTATTAGTACTCATGGGTAATTCATCCAGTCTAATATACAGTGTATCTACTAAGGACAATTAATAATACATATCTGACAAATCTTGTGTATGTTCAAAGGGAAATCCCACTTTTTCCCCTCATTACTTTTGCCAGCTTAATCAGACTGAAGTATTAGCAGGCCTTAAGCAAAACAGTAGAATCAATAAATACAGAAACATATTTAACTGCAGGGAAAGGTAAAATTATCGTTAAGCAAATGTTTGGAAATTCCCTTTCACTGCTTTCTTTGTCATATGATCAGAGCTGCAAAGAACCCCTCCTACCAATGATCCTGTCACATTTCTAAGCTAAACTGTAAGGGAAAATCTTAGTGCCATGTTATCCTAATGTGCTACTTTATTTAACCTTGGCACATTGATTTTACAAACATATTAAAGCATCATTAGGAAAATATTAAGCATTGCACCAGCCTACTGAAATAATGTAGAAAACATATTTTTTTTAACTAAGCTACTTTGAATCTAAGGTAAGCAAAGTTTTTAAATATAATTTAACATGTTTTTCATCACATAGGACTGTAATATTTTTTAGTTTCCAAATGAAATTAATTAAGTTGTAAATGTAAGTATCCCTTATGCTTTGTCTTTAATCTTGTACCACTGTATTTGTAAGTGCTATACCAAACTAAAGTCATATCCCAAAGGAGCCCTTTTTATCTCCAACGTATATAGTCATATACAAACTACAATTAACAGTAATTAGTTGTTTAGATACCATGCAGTGTATAAAGCAATGTCTAATGAATGGATATATTTTACTTGTTTATGTTTTTTTAAAAGGTTTGTTGAGTAGTATTTCCCAACAGACATGACAAAAAAACCGTTCAGCCTACATGGGTATCCTGATTTAATTTAAAATAATAAGGTATCAGTCTCTAAGGGGCTGTGGGCTGAGAAGGGCAAGGGGCTAGGCCCTCATCACCTTTCTCTTCTGCAGGAT
Source organism: Xenopus tropicalis (assembly GCF_000004195.4). NCBI lineage: Eukaryota > Metazoa > Chordata > Amphibia > Anura > Pipidae > Xenopus > Xenopus tropicalis. The sequence continues at coordinate 80,753,660 of NC_030679.2, forward strand.
CCAGCCCAACAAAACAAAAATAAATCTTTCCTGAAAAAGAAAAGGCAATACCATGATGGCTAACACTAACGGGCCCATTTATCAAAGTACGACGGCTTATATACTGTGCATATTTTTTACAACTTTTTCGTTAATTTGCGAAGGTTTTCCTGCCGTTTGCGATCGTTCGGATACGAAAATTTCATGATTTTCTTAGTAAGCATTTTTGTGATATTTGCGATCATCAGAAATTATTGGATCTAATCCGAATTTTACCCATTACCCATTTGATGAATCAGCTCCTTACAATTGCATTTCACTAATTCATTGATTCCCAGTGTTTTTTTATTAGGATTCATATATTGCTAATGTCAGAGATAAAAATGCATTTGGTTATGATTAAGACTAATTCTCTTAAACCAATTTTCAAACAAATAACATAATCAAATGACAGAAGGATTTGGCACTAAAATTACATTTGGCACAAGTTTTAATGGGAACCGGTTCATGGGTACTCCAGTTTTCTGAAATTCAAGTATTGAATATAGGTGAGCTGCATACTAACTTTAAGAGCATGTATGTCTTACTTCCTTGCTCTCTGCTGCACCGCAAGCTTAACAGCTAAATATGTAAAACACATAGTCGATGGGCGTTTTTTCCAATCCATGGAAACTTTTTCCCACCACACAATACATTAGAGTCTATGGGTGTTTGGTGAAAATTTCTGCTCATAACTATAGAGTCATGATAACTGATCTGTTGAAACTGAACCTAGGAGTCTTTTTTTTAAGAGGCATAAATTAAATTTGGCATCACACTCGGGAACACACCTTTTAGTGCAAAAAACTTGCAGTGTTATCAGGTGAAGATTTATAGTCAGTTTTAAAAAACTTTATTGTGGATGATTTACAACATGGAAAACAGTGTGCAAAGTGAAAAAGCACTTTTATGCACTTTGCACACTGCCTTCCTGTGGTTTTGAATTGCAGCAGGTCTCTGCGTTGCATTTCAGAGCACAGAGACTTGTGGCTGCCCATTTGAATAAAGGGCTGCCTGCATTTGATGTATGTAAGAGGAGCAAAAGGAGGGAGGCATGTAGACAAGTTAGGGAACAGCAAGACACAAGCTACAAAGGGACCATGTAAGGACAGGGTTGGCCTGCTATCCTAATTTTGTGATGTGTACCATGTGCCAGCATTAGCTGACTTCTTAAGGCGGCACACCCATTCCTCTTAGGAGAAGTACTTTGTGGATAAGCACTAAGATGTGTGCTCTTGTGCCCCTATGGCAGTACCATATCCACAAGTGCATAAACTCAGGCTGAGGATCAACCCCTATGCTTGAAGAACATGCAAGTTGTGCCTGCACCCAGAAGTTTTGCTTTGGCCTGGGTGCAGGCAGACATAGTGTATTTCATCCAGAAACTACTAAAGTATGCAGTTCTGGGCTGAAACACTCTGCATCTGCCTGCACCCGGAGCAAAGTAGCTTTCGTGCAGATTTTTAAAGCAGAGGGACAGATTCTCGGCAGTCAGAGAATCTGTCATATGGCACTAGCCTTAGTGCTTTTGCTCGTCTGCCTGGGAAAAGTAAATGACCCCCTAGTGTGTTTTGTGAATGTGATAAGGACCTTATGGAGTGCGCTGAAAAGAATAATGAAAGCAAAGAGGGACTGGGAAGCTAGTAATATTCTAATAACCCCCCTGCGCGCTTAAGGGGTTAACTCACCGGTCCAGCTTTCCTGCGCAGTTCTCCTCTGTTTTTTTCCTGCCCCTCCTCTTTTGCCTGGCTCTTCATCCCGTGTTGCGCTTCTCTCCCCCACTGCTGCGACCGAAGCGGCATCTCCCTCCCACCCGGTTCCGACCTTTATTTAATTTCTGGTGTCATTTAATGTCTCTTACATGCCCGCTGCATTCGCAGTGGCCGGCATTCAGTTATAAAACAGCTATAAGTTCATTAAGATGTGTTGGTACATGTGGCAAAACAGATGGCAAGGACTAAGGAGGAAGTGTTTTTCTAATAAAGCTGTGGCCGACCTGCACCCCACTCATGTGTCCTGGTGTTCTTTTTGCTGGTTCAGTTAGATAAGTTTCGGTAGGGGAGGGATGTAAATAATGAACTCTCTCTGTTAAGTGCTGCATAAACGTGTCAGCACTATATACATAATAGATAAAAAAAAAAAACAATGGTCCATAGACCCATTACTTTACTTGATTCAGTGCGGCTACTTGATATGGTAGTATCTTGTTTCAATAACCCACACTTTAGGGTCAAGTTAGTTAGTCACTGATGTATTCAGTTTGGACTAAAAGACTAATATTAGTGTTTTTTCTAAAAATAAATAAACATGGCATTATATAATGCAAGTAGTATAGCGATTAGTTCAACATTACATTAATGCAACTTTGCATACACGCTTTCAGCCCTGCTCTAAAATCTTTTTTTTTTTCATCTTCTATTTTATGTGTCCAAAAAATTTCATTATCCGTATTGTTATTGGGTAAGGAATGCAGACAACCCAATCCACATTCTGCCACATGTTAAATGTTATGTTAAATTAAGTGCAAAATATCCTGGTAAAGCTGCCCTCCTATTACAATATCACAAACTGCAAGCATGACTAGAAGAGTAAAAATTGCCAGTTACATTTAACCAAACAATTACACCAACACACACCAATAACATTAATGATGAATAAGTTATATCAATGCATTATGGATATCAGTTCAGTTTTAAAAATATCATCTGCTGATGCGCAATGTTTCCCAGTGCATTGCACGTAAGCAGATAAGGAGGAGAAGAGAAGCTGTAGCTCTTCTTCACTACCTTCTATTCCAATCATTCAGGCTGTTTAGGGCCATACTGTCTTTCTATCCAGTTGGCATGTGTGTGGCAGCCTTAAGAAGTAAGCAAAAGTCTTGACAGAAATTACAAAAACAAATCATAGTCATGGGTAGTCATGGCTATTTAGTGTGCCTATAATAATTGTACTACTGACTAGCTTATTGCATAAGCCTCTGTGTTTCCTTTGTACCTTTAGGCTGAGGACAGGGCTCCTGTATTGATTAGGTATCAAATTTACTATTGTACTGATATGTGCATCTTACATGTCGGTTTGTCCTGACTTCCCTTCTGCATTGTAATGCTTTTCTGACAGCATGCTGATTGAAGAAGAGTCCTCGCCATAGCTTCAGACAGCAGGAGGGAGAGTTGATAAGATTTTCAAAAAGCAGAAAGGCATAAACAAAATAAATTAATGACTTGCTTGCTGTGGAGCTGTCTGCCTTGGTATTGCTTCTGCAAGCATTGACCTAAAAGACAGAGTAAAAATATGTCATAATGCACTCAGTAGGGATAGATAGGTAGATAATAATGATATAATATAAGCAGCCAAAAAAATGCATTCATGTGTCTTCTCAAATCTTAATAAAAAATGTATTGCCTATAAATATGTACTTGTGTATGAATGGTTTAAGGCATTTTTTAATCTATAATACACCTTTATTTTTAGTCTTGCTCAGGTGTTAGTCCAGCGTAAGAACTATTTTTGTGAGAATCTGCCCTGACTACAGGTATGGGGCTTTGACACCTGGACCACACTGCTTTATTGGTGAGTTACCTGATTAATATATCTTCCAAGGTTGGGGTTGTTTTCTCTGGAAAAAAGGTGCTTGCGCCTTTACTCCTTACAAGCACATTTGAGGGGACTATAGACAGATTGGGGGGGGATCTTTTTTTCCCATAAAAACGATCAGCGCACCAGAGGCCATCATTTAGATTAGTGGAACGGAACTTTCATTTGAAGCAGCGTAAGTGGTTTTTCACTGTGAGGTTGTGGAATGCTCTTCCTAGTGATGTTGTAATGGCAGATTTTATTATTGCCTTTAAGAGGGGTTTGGATGATTTATTGAACAAGCATAGTATCCAAGGCTATTGTGATACTAAAATCTACAGTTAGTATCGATGCTGGTATAAATAGTATAGTTAATATACTGTATGTGAGTGTATATAGGTTATAAGAGTGTGTGTATATACATATGCACTGGGGTTGTTCAGAGGGGTTTAACATGATGGACCTTGGTCTTTTTTCAGCCCAACTGTTTATCAGCATAACTTGTGCATGTACTTAAGAAATCAGATAGGGGCACCCGAGTCCCAGTTAAAAATGGGTGAGGCCTTGCCATCTATCTCTGCATAAGAACATTGATTGCAGCAACCAATTGCAGAGGGCAGTTGCACCCAGCTCACTCAGTAAGTGTGTTTTATATTTTGGAAAAATTGTAAATTACAATCAGTTATGCGCTGTCCTTCAAGCTGAGCTGCTTTTTTATTGCCCAACAACATTCCTTGCAACATTTCTTTCAGCACAAAGCATTGATTTTCACTATCCTGTGAGTAGAGGCTGGAAATCCTGATAAAATACTGACTTTTCAAAAATAACTTTTTCAGTACATACATTACACACTCATACAAACTATGAAAAGCACAATGTTTTTCAGCTTCTAAATGAGGTGCCGTGGGCTCAAAAAACATATTAAATACTTAAATAAAGGAAAATTGTTCATGCATAGGCAAAATTGTTAACATTGTGAACAATTAATATTAATGACTTGTCTTAGCTCTTGTCTGTATACTTTACTTTATGTTTCAAGAGCGATTCTATATATAGTTACTTTTGACTGTAAGTTCAAGGTTATTTTACCTTAAATGTGAACAAAATTACTTTTTCAGTTCTGGCTAGTGGTGAAAGATTTTCCACAGTAACCTGATTTCTATGAATAGAACTAGGTGCAAATCTCCTTCTAAGCTCAAGGTGACCCCAGATCCATCGTTATAAAGTTTTGTTTGTACTAGTCCTAGGCTATGTATTTCCTTTTTTACAAGCTCATAAACCAGCTTTAAATTACCCAGGATTCTCAGCAGTAACATGTATAGGGCCCATGTCTATATAGGATGTAATATCTTGCAGCTTTCTAAAGCTTCTTTTTAGTATTATTACATATAAAAATATTTTATTTTTTAGTGTGCAAAAGCCCTGAATAGATTAAAAAAAAACTCACCACAGAGATCCAAATCATATTATATGCTTGTTATATTTTATGACCACAGCTCTGCAGGACAGGAATAGAAGTGAGTTTAGCTAACACCTATTAACTAGAATTTTCCTGGCATTTTTTGCAAACCACTTGAAAAAATAGAATATCCCCTGTTAATAAAATCATCCATTATTTTTCCTTTCATCACAGATGGCTGTTAAGTATAATTTATGGAATGAGTCACTTCTATTTCAGAACATAGAAGACAAGAGGAAAGACGTTGTTTTGACTTGTTGAAAGTTGCCATGTCAGGAGGAGGATGAGCAATTGGGTGGAGATGTGGATTTTATTTGAATGCATTCCTCTTCAGTAAAAAGGCAAAGCATGTTATACATAATGAAGTCAGATTAACAGTTCAAAACATGTGCCAAATCAGCTTTAAAAATGTAATTTCTCTGCTACCTATTAAGTTATACAGATCAGACATTGAGGATATATAAAACAATGGTAAGGTATTTACCTGTTATGCACAAGCACAAGTTTGTGCACATTGCTTAGTGCAATGATTATACATGCAAATATCAATGCAGGATCCCTTGACATTGCTTTTAGGGCTCTGGCACACGGGGAGATTAGTCGCCCGAGATTAGTCGCCTCGCGAGTCTTTTTCGTCGCTTTCGGGAAATCGCACCGCCGCGTGTGCCATCCCGCCGGCGACTTACATGTTCGCCGGTGGGATGGCGGGTCATGGCAACTAGAGTTGCTAGAGTTGCGGAGTTTTGTCGCGGGCGACTAATTTCCCCGTGTGCCAGAGCCCTTACACATCCTAGTGCATAGCACTTTTGCACACAAGCCTGTTCCTACTGATAAGTGGTCTTCAGTCACACTGTGCCACTGAGAGAATTCCTGCTGGATTGCTGACCTCTGCCTGTTTCCGACTCTTTTACTTTTATTTTACTCTTTGACTTTTACTAGTTGGCTTTTGTTTTCTGCCCAATCCTGTCCATTCAAATCTTCACTACCCATCATGAATCTGGCCTGAATGTTGACTCATCAGAAATAATACATTAAAACTGTAGTTGGACATTTTCAGCGGTAAATAAACAAATGCCACTAAATATGCTTGGGCACAATATAGAAAAGCTTTTTTAAGCAGTATGCATAGCCTTTAAGCTGTTTTGATCTCCTAGCTTTCCCCAATCATTCATCCAACAGAATAAAAGTACCATAATTCAGCAGACTTAATTAAAACATATATAAAAAAACCTGTTATGTAACCGGAAAACATTTCCTAAACTTTAGATCAAATACAGATTTGCTTTAAACAAGAGTGCCTTTTATATACCAGATGTATCTGCTGCTTTATATCTGTGTTTTTTTTAGAATATATTTAGCATCTGCACATTTTCTCAAGATAAGTACTTTTTGTAATTGTATTTCTTGTTCGGCCTTAAAAACTCTAGTTTAAAATACATAGAATGTTTTATATATCATGTTACATTGAAAATACAATAAGCCATTACAGTTTATATTCAGAAAAGTAGTATCAATATAAATTTAGAAACCTTGTTATGAAGTTTGAAATTGGAAAACTAGGTTTCAATGATTTTTAAAACTTTGTCTATATTTGTCATATTTATAAAACTGAAACTTCATTTAATTTTTCATGTCTGCCAAGGTACAACTGAGAAAGGTAAGAGACATGGCAGCAAGGCACTGCATTAGTTTTCTCCCTGCTTTTTGCATTTTTTTCCCCTTAAAATATAAATTGCCAACAGGTACAGAAAAGGGGTGACAGAAGATCAGGAACAGGCTAGACAGATTCAGGGTATAGAAGGCAAAGAACCAGGAACATGATCGATCAGGGTGGAACAGGACAGAGCAGATGGGGAGGACAAAGAGGACTGAGCAGGAACAGGACTGAGCAGGATCAGGTCTAAGGACTAAGCAAGGTGGAGAAGATGAAGAACACCATGCAGGAACAGGACCGAGCAGGGCGATGGGGACAAAGAGGGCCAAGCAGGAACAGGTTAGGAGCAGACAGAAGCCAAAGCAAGGGAACAAGAGCCAGGGATGTGCCACAGTGCTCAGGTAAGTAAGACCAATGCTCAGGCATAGGATATGAGGAGGGCTGGGCTTATATAGGGCAGAGTCAGCCCTGATTGGCTGACCCCACCCAATCAATAGGGCTGCTGAGGTGATATAACATAGCCAGGGATCCAGGTGAAAAAGAAGTGAGCACTTGCCAGCTGTTCTGCTGGACCCCGTGGTTAGGGATAGCAGCCAACAACCATGAGGTCTCAGGATCAAAACCCAGCAGAGCCTTAGCATGAAACATAAGCATATTTAACAATTGTTTGTGAACTCAATAGAAGAAGTACTGCTTAACTGACTCTGGTTTCCAATGCCACAGTCAGGATCTAAGAAAATCAAAAAAGATGGTCTGTCACAAATGTTTATTATAAGATTACAGCCCAGGGAAAGTCATGCCATGTGTTTTATCAAATTGAAAGTAGAACAGATTCTGTAAACTTATAATGTACTGAAAAAGGGTTTTCATATACAAAATCAGATAAACATTTTTAAAGAAAACGTATTCACTTTATATAATATCAACAGTTTGGAAGGAATGTTTTTAATCCTCCTGAGGCACCACTTACCTGAAACCACAGCCCTACAAGAGAATATGCCATGATAATGACTTTTAAGGGAGTTGGTTGAAAGTTTATCATGTCCTTATAAATGCTCGGTTTGCAAAACCTTAAATTTAATATAGAAACTGTATGGGAGGGGAATTTGACTGTTGAAACTTTAGTAACATTAGCACTGCATGTTAGGCACAAGAGAAGCAATAAGGTAAGTTTCAATATAATCTAAAATTCCCATTGCAGAGCTTTAGAATTCTGTTCCCAAATGTAAATCTGCCAATTATTTCTATGTTGATTTATATGATGTCACCTCCAGCCATATGGTGAGAAGCAGCGAGGGTGGCCACAGTCAACAGAGGGCCCTCGAGCAGAAATAGTGTGACTGACCCACCTCCACATACTACAGAAGCCACAGAGCTGAAATTAATCAATTCTTTCATGTTCCAAACATACTAAGACCACCCTATATTTTTGGTAAAATGTCAGTTAAGATTTAACTAACAACTCACAAACAAAAATCTAGAACAGATTCAGATTCAGTATACTGGATGTTTTGTGTGTTCTTGACAGACAGATCAGTGAAATATGTGTGTAAATTTGAATACTAGAACAGGTGTCAAAATAGGCTTAGCACACAGGCATGAAAGCCTTTAGCAATAGTCAGCAATGATTGATTATACCATCTATTATAAAGTATGCTGTGACATTTCAGATGTATCTGGATTATTATTTGGTTGCCTGTGGCACCAATGCATAACAGTAATGTAAGTATACCGCTAGAACTTGGGAAATATATACATATATACATAGCAATACCTATATCAATTTTACAAAACCTGCAATAATTGCATTTTGTGTTAACAGGCCACAAAGTAGTCTTTGTCCTTTTACCACACAGAGAAAAATGACATTGATGAGATCATACAGCTAGTGGATTTAAAATGTTCCCAGCCAGTGGAGGTTCCTGGGATGCCAATGACCAAAAGCTCCAGAAGATGCTTTGTTTTCTGACCACCAGAAAACCCTGAGTCTAATTTCTCTTTTGCTATGCACCTGCTTACAGCTCCAGGAGCAAAGAAACAAGATAGAGTAAAGAGAATACTATAAACACGTTAAAGGAAAACTATACCCCCAAACAATGTAGTTCTCTATAAAAAAATATATTACCTAAAGCAGCTTATTTGTAAAGCTCTGCTTCATCTAAATAAACCATTTGGTGATTTCATAGCTGCCTAATTACATAGGCAGCTATAGTTGTATGCAATCTCTCTATACAGGGTGGTAGATGCTGCTTATGCTGTAGCTGTATTTTTCTACTGCTATTTTAACGTACTAATATATTACCAATGGCCCTAGCTATACAATACTACTAATCCGGGGCCACCAAATTATGCCTCTACTGGCTTCTTGTAAGCAGACACTCTATAATGCTAATGGGAGGTAATATGAAAAAATCTAGCCAGGCAAATGCAAAGGCTTCTTATGCCCAGTTAAAACGGCAAATAGACAATTATAACAAAGCAAAGTGGAAACGTATTCTTAATTCACCTTCTAATATTTCCACTCAACACATAAAATCAAAAATTAAGAAAGATTCTTAAGAAAATTCTCACCAAAAAATTTTGTTTTTGGTCAAAAAATGAACATATGGTCTTATGAAACCCTGCATATTGTTACAGTAACAAGTAAATCTTGAGACTTTTACATGTGTATGCAATTATTTTAAAGTTTATGGTCAGTGCTAATGAATTAGAATAACTTTGGAAGGCACATGCATGATACCGACCATTATACAAAGAAGCGTATTTTGCTTTTATCCTTTTTTATCTAAAATAATAGCAATAAAAAATGGATATTAAAGTTTGTTTCCATTGATTAAAAGGATGATTTTATTGCATAGAAATCCAAATAATAATTTTACACAAACTTTAAAGAGAAATGTTCTATTTTCAGCCACATACATTAAATGATCCAATTTTTCAGTCTGCATGTTGGCATTCAATGTTTTAGGACTTGCAGCCCTATATATATCACATGCTGTTGTAGGTTTAAAAAAATATTTCCAGCCATATTATGACTAAGGGGCTGATTTACTAGTCCACGAACGGTCCGAAGGCGTCCAAATGCGTTTTTTTCGTAATGATCGGTATTTTGCGATTTTTTTCGTAAATTGTTGCGACTTTTTCGTAGCCATTACGACTTGTTCGCAAAATGTCGTGACTTTTTCGTAGCGTTACGACTTGCGCAAATTGACGCAACTTTTTCGTAGCCTTCGCGCCGAGTACGAAAGTTTCGGATTCATTCAAGCTTCAGTATCGTGACTTTTCTTGGGCCAGGTTGGAGCTGCAGAGTGCCATTGAGTTCTATGGGAGGCTTCCAAAATCATGCTAAGTTTGAAAGTTTTGCCCGCAGTTTATGAGCGCTCAATACGAAAAAGTCGTGACAAGATACAAGCAAATCGTAATGGCTACGAAAAAGTCACGACAATTTGCTCAAGTCGTAATGGTTACGAAAAAGTAGCGACAATTTATGAAAAGTCGTAACGGCGATGAAAAAATCGCAAAAAATACGAAAAAGTCACAAAATGTTCGTTTTCCAATTGGAATTTTTCCCATTCAGATTCGTGGGTTAGTAAATCAGCCCCTAAACATCCATATGGTAATTAAGTCTTAAACTTTGCATTAAACTACACTAAAAGGTATGATACATGTTTTAAAGTTGACTTACTTTGCATCAGTATAAGGTAATTTCTAATGCTTCCATTATTGCCGCATTATTATTGCTTCCATTATCTGCATTGACACTCATTATATTATACAGTAGTATATAATGGGATCATTTACAAATGCAGTGTGCAAAGTGCAATTCTGAATGAAATTCAACATGTTTTTTACTCAGAATTCAACTCTTACCCCCACATTTCCTGTGTAGTTGCTAGACATAAGGGGAAATTGTGCCTTATACAATTGCACTCTATGTGCAATTGGACCCATTTGTGCTGAATATTGCAACGGTGTCACTCCATGTTAAAGTCTGCTACACGTATTGGAAGCCATGGAATTACCATTGCCTTGAAGATGACAGTATCTCCATGGTTCCTCTGTGCACAATAGGCACACTTGCTCATGATTTGGGGGACATGGGGCAGATGCATTAGTGCAGAGCACAACAATAGGGAGTTGCAAGCAAGTAACTTTAATGAATGGTGTCAATACAACAACTGCATTTTCTGCAGTGATTCCTTTAGTGTAGTAATTATCTCATTAACCTAATTAAAACATGTTTAATTAAACTATGTCAATAAACATATGCTCTCTTTTATTTACTGATCTAAAATAGTTTACAACCTACTCTCACTTTTTAGACAAACTACTTACAAACATTTTAGCAAGCTATCTAGAATATGGCCTGATAGAACTGTTTTGACAACGATTGCATTCCAGTGAACTTACATAAATGCTCTTTTTTTCCTTCTCTTCGGCATGACCTGATTTTGACTTCTCTCTTCCTATTTACTCAGGCAACTGATATATCCATTAACTCCTGGTATGAATTTGAACTTATACTTGTGCCCTTTCAAACATTCAAATAAGAGCATTCTTCTCAGTACATTGCATGTCTCATTTGGCATTAGAATTGATCACAGTTTTTTAAATTTCCTTTTCATTGACTGTAAAAACAAACTGATGATTTTTCACATGCAAAGAAAAATTAAAAGAAAGTACTTAAACTGCAATCTCCTGTATTGCGGCTTCTTTTTTATTGCTTGTTTATTAAACTGCAAAAAAGTATTGCTTCAATATGCCTTTTGCTCTTTTAGTAAAAGCTAAAGTTTAAACTGAAGCTATTTAGGAATATTTAGAGAACATAAATAAGGCCAGTGGTTTAACTACTTAAAAGCTGAGTTGTATATAGCTTGGCAGCTGTAATCGACAAGCTTTAATTGGACTATGCAAACCTATTAGGTGGATAAGTTACAACTGGAAGTAGATATTGCAGGTTATAAATAACAAGTTTAGGACAGGTTAAAACTACAGGTCATATCTGAGTCCATGTTGACAGGAGACTAAAAACATCCCAGAATTTGTTGAGTAGGTAACAAAAATCTAGGGACAGCAACCTACTTTGTCCAAAATGCAGGGAGTGAACAGAAGGCCCAGCTTAAATAACTTTTAGGGTGACATGTCTATGTGAATTCTTACTTGCTATCCTGGATATTCCTGTATTTACAGCAGGGTGATTGGTATTATAATGGTATTATAATGGTACTATGAGTTGAGGGTGGGATGATCATTATGCGTGTGATTGTGAAGGAACATTGATTTTGGAATTAGCTTTAGGAACCTTAGAGTTAGAGAAAACAAATAGATCTTTCTCTTTTACCACAGGAAATGTCTCTTTAAGCAAATTCCAAAATAGTTTCCTCCCATGTGATGAAATAGTAACAATAAATGTTACCTGACATGATTCCCCAAGGCAGTACCCAGATCATTGTGTCTAGCTGTACAACAGTGCTTTAGAGCCACAAATGTTATAGCTGCTCAAGCTCATATACATTGTATAATAAACAAATGACACCAATATATAAATATCCATTAGAGCAGAGGGGAAATGGGTTCCAGTGATCATTGGAGGCAATGGATGTAGAAGAGGGTGGTTGGGAGCCACCAATAGTGATGAGCGAATCTGTCCCGTTTTGCTTCGCTTAAAAATTTGCAAATTTGCAAAAAAAATTCTTTTGACGCCCACAACTAATTTTTTGACGTCTGAGACTATTCTTGTGACAATTTTTGGGCACGCGACTATTCTTGCAACAATTTTTGGAAGCGCTGTGAATTTGTCCATGTTGAATTTTTTCATCCGTTTCGCGAAACAATCCACAAATGGCGAAACGCGGAAATTCGCCATGAATCCATGCCTGCCAAAACATTTCGCCCATCACAAGCCACCAACTGGGGGATGGGTCATTGTTTTGCACAAACAATTTTTCCTTTGTGTCAATTTATATTGCTTTTGCAAACCTGGAAACTGTATAGTGACCACATCCAGCAGTAGAGGAAAGATTGAAAATGTTATTATGTGCACAAGTGAACAGTGTATGTAATAAAACTTCGTACTGGAAAAGTTTATATTTTTTTTCTTAAAATAACACTATGGGGCAGATTTACTAATCCACGAACGGTCCGAAGGCATACGAATGCATTTGTTTCGTAATGATCGGTATTTTTGCGACTTTTTCATTGGCGTCGCGACTTTTTCGTATGTTCCGCAACTTTTTCGTATATTTTCCGCGACTTTTTCGTCACCGTCGCGAAAAAATCGGATTTGTTTTTCTGCCGTTTACAATTGCTCAATACGAAAAAATCGGGACGGCGACGAAATAGTTGCGCAAAATACGATAAAGTCGCGGCGGCGAAAAAGTCGCGACAAATATGAACAAGTCGCTACGGCGACGAAAAGACTGCAAAATTTTTATTTCCAATCCGAATTTTTCCCTTTCGGGATTCGGATTCGTGGATTAGTAAATCTCCCCCTATGTGTAATTAACTGTCTGATGAAGAATATCACATTGCAAAATGTGAACTGTTTTTCTAATTTATCCATTTTTTTTTGTTTGTTTATGACTTTTATAACATACACCCTAAGGCACAGGACATTTTGAGGGAAATGTTATAAAGATAAAAATACATTTGCATGAATTTAACAGTTATAGCATTGTGAATTTTAACATATCTTGCTTTTACTGCATGATTAAAGGTGTAATCTTTTGGAGCAAACTAAGTTTTTCAGTAAGTGCTATTACAGGGTGCAAACTATAAAATTCACAATCTCTCTGATGGAAGTGGTCACTAACCAGCTTCTGGGATTGCAAAAGCTATGTTAGTTTCGCACAAAGAAAAAATTATACATACAGATTTTCACATTGTGAATATTTATCCTAATGACTTTTATTACATTCCCCTGCTGTTTTAAGTGCCAGAAACATAGACTCTATGTTGCTGCTTCTCTGTAACTAGTGATGAGCGAATCTGTCCCATTTCGCTTCGCTGAAAAATTTGCTAATCTTTGAAAAGCTTTGCAAAGTAGCGACAATGGCTGCACATAATTTTTTCTCTGCGCACAACAATGTTTTTGGATGCCGGCAGCAATTATTTGCGTGTGGCAAATTTTTTACGCAGCAAATTTTTATGCCATTTTGCGAAATGGCGAAACACGGAAATTTACCACGAATCCATGTCGTTCCAGCATTGATTCTACATTCTACTGAACTACTGTTCAGTATGCAGTAGTATACTGTATACAGTTTAATGTGATCAAGAAAATACTTTTATTGGTACAATCATTGATTACATAGTAGTGATGAGCAAATCGATCCCATTTTGCTTTGGCTAAAACATTCCCAAAAATGTGAAAAAAATCATGAAACGGCAAAAAATTGTGCAATTTTTTTCCCTAACTTTTACCTAACTCTGCACAGCAAATTTTTGCTCCCATTTCTAAAAAAATCTGCCAATGACAAAACGCAGAAATAGACTGCGAATCCATGCCCTGGCGAAACATTCCACTCTCACTAATCTCTAGTATAATTCATTGGATTTAACCTGCATATTGGAGCACCTCATATCTCAGTGGTAAATACCTTTTATACAATACATTTGGAACTATAGACTAGTCTATAGATCATGCTTTACTTTATATCTGTCTACTAGATATAAGTTTCATTCTTCATGCAGTGTTTTGCTGAATTTCTTAGTGCTGGTAAATTTTAAATAAGTTATGTGTTTACACATTTACTACTGATGTGGTAAGTGTGGTAATGGAAAAGTTAAAATTCACTGATGTAGTAATGTCTGGAAACTGTAAGAAGTTATCTTGGGCTCATGTAATTCACAGTGTGTAATCTTCCAGTAAATTCTCACAAAAACATAGGTAAGTTAAGCAGCATGCATTTTCGTTTTCCATTTGGAAATATTTGTACATAACATAAGATAGCACGTCAAGAACAAGATGAACTTAAAGTATGATATTATGGGGCCGATTCACTAAAGGTCGATAAAACGAGTGCTATTTATAGCATGCGTTAAAAATTTTATCGCTTATTTTTTGTGACTTAACGATCGATTCACGAAAAGGACACTTGTCATAATTAAGAAGCCATGTTCTTTTTGTTATTTATCTGGCGATAAGCGATTTTGTGTGTTAATGTTCGTTTCCTAAGCGATATTAACAAGCGATATTCGGCATGTAAGCGTAAGGGTGAGGTAAAGGTGGCCATACACAAGCCAATTTTTTTACTTTCAATTGACCGATTCCAGAACGATCCAATACTTTCATTAACTTATTGTATAGTTGATGGTGTGTGAACGATCATCTGTCCACTAATCGACCCTTATCATCCCCAAAATCGATCGGCTGGGTTTAAAAAATTTTGGTCATTCAGCAATAAAATCTGCCAGTTGGTGTGAGTGCCAGACATTTGTCGTTGAACGATTGTTCTCTGTGCATGTCATGATTAGCAGCAGCGGAAGTTAACGAACATATAATGAACAACACGAACGTGCACAAACGTTCTTTGTGGAATCTATTCGCTCGTATACGAAAACGTCATGATCTTAAAACATTTTTTTTGATATTCCCTAAAATGCTGGCAGAACTCCCCAGGGAAAACTAATGGTAGAGAATGGTATGGCACACACAAGGCATGGGTCAGGTAGGATGGCACACACAGAGCCTACAGCAGACAGGGGTGTGGCTACAGTCTGCTTAGGTGTGGATGGTGAATAATAATGTAGGGTGATCACAGGGCCTTTAGGTGTGAATATTGCAGGAGCTTCAGCCAAAACCTGTTGTGTGAACAATACAGGCACCATTAATCTTATAATGTCTTCACTGATACTGAATATCATATATTAAATACTCATAATCTGTTTACTATAATACTTTCCTGATGGTATTTCTAATATGGTAATTAAACTAGACAGGCTGTATAGACAATACAGGTGAGGGGTAAAACACCTGTGGGGCCACCAGTTGTAGAGCAGCGTAGACATGTAGTCATATGTTAATATGTGAAGAAAAACATTTAAAACTGTACCAAAATGCAATCAAGTTTTTAAAACATATGAAAAAATCTAAAAAAAACACTTGCTTTTAAAGAAGAAGCACAAGAAGAAGAACAAGACTATTCACCAGCATTGCAAACCTTTTTGTATATGTTTTCAAGTGTCGTTTCTAATGATTTGACAGATTGTTTTATGGTTGCCAACAGCATTTTGCATTTTTCAATATCTTCCAAGACATTTGGATCATTAGGACCGGGGTCTTGGTTTATTTCTGCATTGGAAATGTCCTTTGAAGTCTCAAGGTCTGGCTGTCCCTCAATACAAATATACAGCACATTTTGAGCTGACATGTTTGCTTCTGTGAAATAATGTTAAAAATAGTATTGGTTATTTTTTGCCAGGTTGTTTGGAACTAAACAAATGCAGAGTAATGTAAACCTACCTGTACTGCTAACTAGGATGCATGGGCTGCTAAGTGAAGTGTCACAGAACGTTTCCTCATTGATTTTCTTTACATCTGAGGTACCACTGGATTGTGAGTACTCAATGTCTGGCTCATTGCTTTCTATTCCCTGGCTCTTACAACCATGCTCACCTGACTTATTATGGTCCTTCTTGAAATCCTTCTCAACATCATCATCATTCTCACTGGCACCAGGCTTTGGAATCT
Source organism: Xenopus tropicalis (assembly GCF_000004195.4). Classification (NCBI taxonomy): domain Eukaryota; kingdom Metazoa; phylum Chordata; class Amphibia; order Anura; family Pipidae; genus Xenopus; species Xenopus tropicalis. The sequence continues at coordinate 80,770,055 of NC_030679.2, forward strand.
CAGGCTTCCCAACAGAAGAAGAGGCACCCTGTCTATAATAGCGATGGATTTTCAACAATTTTTTACGCTTGTCTTCCCAAAAAAAAAATTGGTTTGAACATCACCATAATTCTACACACTGTAGTGGTACACATTGCAGAGAAAATATTAATGTAAAATAATATTGTAAAACTCACTTTTTTAATGATCCTAATGCTTTGAAGTTGGTCTCTTTCTCTCAGTTTTAAATCTGACCACCTTTTGCAAAGCTGATCTTTTGATCTGCTAACGCCAAACTTCCTCTCAAGCTGTGGATTACTATATCCAGGATATGATTTCTCCTTGTATTGGGCCTGGAGTACTCTCCACCTTTGCAATCATAATCTTTTTTTTCCATAATGGACACCATGTGCACCATCTCCTGTTTGGACATAGCTGTAACCATCTCCTGCCACCACCATCCTCAGCTATAGGCCTTCTCTTCCCCCCATCTTCCACACCTGCATCTCTCCTTTTGCCACTAGTTTCCATAATCTTCTCTTTTGTCTTTCTTTAGTCACCTTGCATCTTCATGTCTCTACTAAGCTGCGTCCGTCCATCTGACGTCACAAACGGAAGTAGGTGGAGCCGTTTAAATCTACGATAAATACGGCCGTTCGTTTAAGTGTTGCTTAGTAACGAACCAAACGGACAGGTAACAGTTGTAGAAATCAGGACGATTGTATACGTTTCATAACAAATTTTCGACCACAACCTACTGATCTTATGGTAAGCATTACTACTTTACTACAACCAAATGCAATATTTCCACTCCTTATTTTGGTAGTGCTTATTGGTTTTTTACTCATGGTCCCCCTGTTTCCCACAGGTAACTATGCCTTCCGAGAAATTTTCAAACTCCGAGTTCCTGAGGGATGCATCACTCTAGGACGTACACATACTTGCTGAGCCTCTTCTTCCAAATCCATCAAAAATCCCAATGCAAACTCCATCTTGTCTTCACAAACGCTCAGAAATCGCAAGTTAGGTGTTAATATTTGCACAGATTATTGCTATATTTCACGTGTTTATCGCTTCATATTCGTTTGTGAATCATGCGTTCATATTACTTCTATTCGTTAATTAGCGAAATGCGATATAATTAACGCACTGCGATGATTCGTTATTTAGCGCATGCGATATGCGTGTTAGCGCATGCGATATGCTTAACGCATGCGATATACGTGTTAACACATGCGAAAATTCGCTGATGAACCAGTACTTAATTAGTGCATCATTTTTAACGCCAAAAACCATGCATTACACGTTAATGCACTTTAGTGAATCGGCCCCTATGTATCTTATTATTGAAATGAAAGCTATTTCAAGCTGAACAAGAAACTGCTCTAATCAAAGAAAAGAAGTTTTTAAAAGCAAACAACTTATTGGTTGCTAAAGGTTACTGCACCTGGGCAAACTTAGTGCCTCTTTATTACATATGGGGTTATCAATTTCACCCCTATTGTAAATAAGCACTATAGTGCAGAGGGTGAGTGAAATTGAGTATCACATCTAAGATTTCTTCTTCTTTGCCAACAAATGGTGAGAGGGACTCTTCACTTGAAATGCCTTTTATGAGGGGCAATGTTATAAACACCTGTATTCTGAGATATTTGGGGCATTTTTATAATGCTTTGAGAATGTAGAGTAGGACTAAAAAAACAGTTTTCATGGTGGTAAGCCACAAAAATCTTTTTTCTACATTTTGATAGGTAACATGTGAAATAAATGTGAAATAAATGTGTACTGATCTTTGGTAAATACATTGAAGATAACATTTTAAATTGTGATGAGCAAAACTGGCCCTGATGAAACTGGCAAGCTATTGCCTAATTGCATTCGAGTCAATGGGTAGGTTTCGCCAATGGTGACACTGCTTATTTCCCCACAAACTTGCACCAGGCAGATAAGTTTGTTCATCCCTTTTTGTGAAGATTGGAATGTTAAGTATGACTGTTTACAGACATCATAAAGGGCTGCACATTCTACATAAAACAAAAAAATGGTGTATAACATTTCTTTAGAAGAAAAGTATCAATAGCCTACAACAAGAGTTTGATCAATCAAATGAAATGACCCGTTCATTTTAAACTTCTAATAATGGCTAGCAGTTGGAGTGCGGGGTAACCTAAGACAATCCATCGTTGCCTTACTTTTCTGAGACATCAAAGTGAAAATGCATCTATATGTTTCCAGCAAGCATTTGTCTGGGTTCCTTCTATCCACACAGCTCTGCCACCTTCTAGTACTAATGAAGATGTATATGATTGCTAAAAAGACCCAATTATTTGTGCAGTCCTAGAGACTATGCATAAAACATCTTTCTCATAATAAAGACGAGTCCAAGCCAATTCTTTACATTTTTTACAATTAATACCTTTATCTAATTATTTAACACAATCTTTAATACATAATAGAACATAAAATCATATGGATATTTAAATAAATAACTACTTTGCCAGATGTCAATAGGCTATCTTTAGAGAACGTTTAAATATCTTTTTAACTGTTATTTTGATGTCTCATCCTATAATTATATTTAAAACATTAAGAACAATGGTTATGTTATTACATAGGTTTTTTTTGTGTACAGGGTTTCACAATTTCATAGTGGTGTTTACAATATAAGCTGTTGTAACACTGATGTTTACATGAAACAAAGGCCTTTACATGAAACAAATAAATTGACACTAGCCAGAGACTACATGGATTATGCATGAATCTAAACTATATATAACAAGTAAAATTCTGTCATTGCCGTAAAGCTTTTTGTTTGTATGTTTTCCCTTCCCTACCACTTACATTCATCCAATAACCCATTGGTTCCTTATTTTTTTCATCTCTTCACATACTTCTCTAGTTAATCCTACCAATATATGTTGTATATCAACACCCCCAAAAGCATACTAGTGGGTTAATTGGCTTTGCCCCCCTTCTCTTATTTTCAATCTAGAGATGTTTATTTACAAAACATTTTGAAGGCTAAAAGCAAATTACACAAAGTCATGCAATATACAAACCTCTGCCTTGTAATTAGTCTATTCAAGAAAGATTTCCTAAGTCATTAAACTTTAGCAATAGGCTTTTAGTTGCACATTCGTCTTCATGATATAGTGTGGCCAAAACTTCAATAGCTGTAAAATATTACTTTGGAGAAGTCTTATACAACAAAGGTGTTGGCATTTAAATTCTGACAAATATACTTTCATTGTTTTTCTTGAAAAGCAGATGTTATCATCATGTTCTTAAGTTACAGACAATGTATCAAGAAAATAAGAATGGAAACTGACAAAATGTTTTCTTTCAGAGTGATTTATAAAACCCACATTTAAAACAAATAAGAAATGTGCCTTTTGTACATACAAAGGGCATTTTATTAAATTACCAGAGGTTCACTTATACTGCCTTAGCTGAGTCCATTAGACTTTTATAAAACTTGGCAATAGCATAGATGTTTGCTCAACAATCAGCAAAAAGAACAAGTGGTGGTGGGACCTCATGTCAACTGCCAATATGAGCAGATATGTTTCAAAGCCCTGAAAACACAGCATTTCTCTGAGCTTAGCCTGCATGACTTACCCTGTCATCATCTCTACTCATTCTGCAGTCATGTCTGATTTCCCCACAAATGTACATGAAACACTATAATGAGCCCACGCCTTAAGTAAGCTCAGAAAATATAGTAACCCCTGATTTCTCCCACACAGATACTCAACTATTCAACTATTATTTTGCACTCTCTCTCTCTCTCTCTTTCTCTCTCAATATAAATCGATCTAATTCAATTCACTTGCAGTCCAGTAAATTGAATATTGTAAATGATTTCTGCTTCCTACATTGCTTTACTGCCTTACACTGGACATAAAACTAGCTACTGGTAAGGATAAAGAGTGTTAACAAGCTCAGAAACCAGTATCTTGTACGCTGGTGTTCTATTCCACTGCAAAAACAGCTATTATTAAGGCAAATTTGTTTTCTATGTATATATGCCAGGCTTCTGTACCAGTAGTTGTTCAATTAAATTAAAAAAAATTGATTCAATGGCATGGCCAAACTGTTTACATTCTGTCATAATAATAAATGTTGTCTTAATGGAACTGTTTTCATTTAATAGCCATACACCTATACTGTGGGGCTGATTTACTAATCCACGAATTCGAATCCGAATGGGAAAAATTTGGATTGGAAACAAACATTTGGGACTTTTTCGTATTTTTTGCGATTTTTTTCGTCGCCGTTACGACTTTATCGTAAATTGTCGCGACTTTTTCGTAGCTGTTACGATTTGCTCGTACATTGTCTTTTTCGTATTGAGCGCTCGTAAATGGCGGGCAAAACTTTCAGACTTTGCATGATTTTGGAAGCCTCCCATAGGACTCAATGGCACTCTGCAGCTCCAACCTGGCCCAAGAAAAGTCACGATACTGAAGCTTGAATGAATACGAAACTTTCGTACTCGGCTACGAAAAAGTCGCAACAATTCACGCAAGTCGTAACGCTACGAAAAAGTCGCAACATTTTGTGAAACAGTCGTAATGGCTACGAAAAAGTCGCGACAATTTACAAAATACCGATCATTACGATAAAAACGCATTCGGACACCTTCGGACCGTTCGTGGATTAGTAAATCAGTCCCTGTGTGTTGATCTGTGTTTATTTTATTGTACCTCAGCTACTTGCAAATGTTAAACTGTTTTTGCTTTCCTGGCCTTTAGCTTGCTGGCATAATTGAACTGCTGTGCTTCTTCCCATTAGCTTCATATTTCTATATTGCTGCACTGTATAAATTCCCTTCTAAGTAACCAACATTTCTAGGGCAAATGAATTTCTGTGTTTTGTTAAATAAGTTCAATACCTCATGTTAAAAATGTTGTGCGGTAGCTGCTTTTGGCAAGTTTTTTGCCGTTTTGCAAATTTTTCCGCAGTTTTACGAATTTTTTGGCGAAGTGATATGGGGCAGATTTGCTCATCGCTAGTGATAAGTGAATCTGTCCCGCTTCATTTCAGCGAATAATTAACAAAACAAGAAAATTTGCGAAATATCCGCAAAATGCGTTTGCCGAGCCCAATTTACATTTTTTGACGCACAACAAATTTTTCTGCAATTTTTCTGAAACAATTCGCCAATAGTGAAATGTGGATATTCGCTGCGAATCTATGCCTGGCAAAACAATTAATTCATCGCTAGTTATAAACAAAAAGCAAAACCTTGATTGGTTTCCATGCATATCTGCACTGGTGCTAATTTGGCCACAGTAAATTAGTACAATTGTATATTTCTGTTTGACTGCATGCTACAATATCAAATAGTTCTGAGTGGACAATCTGGCTATCCACAGACAATATGCAGCCCATTCCATTGCAGAGTGTTTTTTAAGTATTAAATTAACTCAACAGGATTGCTTTGCCACCAATATAGATCTCTGCGGCTTTGTTGCCCTTAAGAATAAGGTACTGTATTATTATTTCAAAGAAAAGTAGTTTTTTTTAAGAAAAATATCATTATTCACTATTAATGGACTCTATGGGATCCAATACCTGTATTATTATCATACCAATATCAATATTTCAAAAACTATTATTAGTTGTAATTTATTTTGACTGGTCTGAAAAGACATTTCAACAACTCATGCCCACAAAATACATGTAAAGCTGTTTCAGTTTTTGGTGTGTTACTGGCCACCGCAACTTGAAAAATTCCCACAAATGTATGCTTACAGGGAAATACATATTTTGGCATTCATAAATGATGTTCATAGGGTAAAAAAATCCACAAAGTGACTGCACACAGGACTAATTATTTGCAGAGTGAAGAATGACCCCCTCATCCAGCAATTCTATGCCCCTTTTAATACAGCTGAAGTTTATTACAAGGACTCCAAGGTCCTCCTTCCTTATTAAAGTGGACCTGTCACCCAGACATAAAAAGCTGTATAATAAAAGTCCTTTTCGAATTAAACATGAAATCAAAATTCATTTTTATATTAACATATTCAAACCCATTATAAATGCATTTAAAAAAAATGTTTTCGCCAGACATGGATTCGGGTTGCGACAAAAAAAGTGTTGGTTGCGTCAAAAAAATTAGCTGGACAGCAGGACTGTATCACCCAGCCTACTATATTCTGCTGCAAGGATGCCATATCCTGGATGGCATTAATTGGCCTGCATAGTTTTGAGTGTATGGCAAACTCTAATACATTACTCACAATGCCCAACTGCAAGTCATGAATGGACAAATTAAATGAAAGTGAACCCAGTACAGAACCCTGCAGCTTCCCACAACCACATTTAGTACACAATCCTTTAGCCAGTTTCTTATTCATATACAAACATTACCAAGACCAATAGGCCTTAGTTTAGCAAGCACCCATCTGTGTTATTGTATCAAGTTTGTAATTGGACCTATTTGTGAACTGTACAACTGAACCTATCTGGATGTAGTTACAACAACTGTAAAACTGTTTATACTTGTGCTTCCAAGAATGAGGCGTATACTGTGCTTGCTTGAGGATTTGTGAAAATGTTAACTACTTATAACATCTGGCAAGGGATGAATCCACATTCATCCCTACCATGTACATTTTGCTCTCCATGTGCATACATGCTGTTCAGATTTTTAACAGGGGAAGTATACCACCTTTTCAACATAAGTTCAGTAATTGGGGTTTGCACTGGCTTGGATTTGGGCTTGGGCATACTTTTTGTGTACTGTTTTAATTACAAAGAATCCATTGATTTTGTTATTTCTTAAACTAAACTGGGCAAACAGGGAGACTGAAGCTACTCCATGTTTGAAATGTACATACATAGATTACAAGTGCACAGAAAATCCCCCTGCATAATGGACCACTAGTTATCTGTGCACTGCTAATCTACTTATATACCGCACAAGGACCAAAATGGACAAAAAGGGACCAAATGCATATGCCATTGTAACACTTGTTTGGCTTAGATATGGCAAACCCAGGCTAGTAGTGTGCTGTAGAGCATGTGTTACATGCGACCTTAATACTTAGGAGTGGGCCTCCGCTAAGTGGGAGATAGATAATGGAGCGAGGGTGTAGTTGAACTACAACTATCTGAGGTAGTGTGGTGCAATAGATAGAAATGGACGCCAGAGGATTCTTATGGTAAACTATAATACAGGTTTATTGTCCAAGACACAGATAGAATAGTGCAAGCAGGGTATTATACTCACAGACACAGCAGGTATAGATGGTCACAGTGGAGAATATCAGTTGTGACCTTTAGGAACAGTATAGCCCAACATTGATGGATGTGTAGGGTATTAGCTGAGAACCCGAGATGAATACCCTTACTGGAGCGGATTCATTCCAGCCAACTATGGTTCAGGGGCAAAGTACTACCTGAATCCTGCGTCTTAACTGGTCCCTTCAGCAAGGCAAACCGAGCCGGGGTAGGCTAAACCCTTAAAGGAACAGTAACACCAAAAAATGAAATTGTATAAAAGTAACTAAAATATAATGTGCTGCTGCCCTGCACTGGTAAAAGTTGTATGTTTACTTCAGAAAGTCTACTATAATTTATATAAATAAGCTGCTATGTAGCCATGGAGGCAGCCATTCAAAGGAGAAAAGGCACAGGCACAGGCACATAGCAGTTAACAGATAAAACACTATTGTATTCTACAGAGCTTATCTGTTATCTGCTATGTAACCTGTGCCTTTTCTCCTTTTTTCCAGCTTGAATGGCTGCCCCCGTGGCTACACAGCAGCTTATTATATAAATTATAGTAGTGTTACTGTAGCAAACACACTAGTTTTACCAGTGCAGGGCAACAGTGCATTATATTTTTATTACTTTAAAGCTCTTTCATTTTTTGGTGTTACTGTTCCTTTAACACTCCTTTGATGGGGCTAAATAGCTGCCCTTACTAAATAAGCTATCTGTGCTCACCTCTCCTAGAGGGTGCTATTAAATACTTCTGACTGTGCTGTCTTGTTCTCATTCACGGGGCCCTGTCCCCGACTTCAGATGATAGGTGATTCTCTTTACTGGGGCCTTATGCCTCCAGGCTCAATGGACTGATGCCTGAGACAACGGCAGCCAGAGAGGAAGACACTCCTCCTTGCAAGACACTATATAGTCCCCAAGGGGAGTGGTCAACCAGGGCTAAACCTATTAGGGATAGCTTAAGAACTGTAACCTGAGTGTAGAGGGCTCTGCCCTATAACAGTACAGATGTGAAGAGGTAGGGATACTAGACCATAGGGCACTTAACCCTATGGGTCCCTACACCGTGTTTACAGATAGAGTGGCTACTGCCTAGGCAAGTCCAACCCCCTTCAGCATCTTTGTTCAATGAAAATAAAAGTTTTTTTAAGAACTATAATACTTTTTATAATGGATAACAAGTAATAGAGTCCAATTAAAGCATTGCTTAGTAATTTAATGATGATTATTTAACACAGTTGCTATCATACTAGCAACAATATATTAAGAAAAATGCTATTTTATTTGCAGGAAAATTATTTGACCTTCAATATGCTGTCATGTCATAACCTGGCTTCGGGAACAGCTAGCCAACAGCTGGTGGAAAAATACAAAATAGAGAAGTTCAGTGGCCTTTACATGGATATTTTTATTGACTGCTTTAAATATCCCAATTAAATTCCATAAATTGTATTTAGCAAAGCCACATAAAAGAAATAGTTTTTAGATAGGCCTTTTTGGCTCCTTCTAAAGTTAGGATTAAGTTCACTCATATATAGATTGCCCTATTATAAGGGTTGTCATTTTTTTGTATGCTTTTTAAATACATTTATATTGTTATTCTAATTTTTTTTATCTTAATTGTAGGACCTAAATTAATTATCTAACATTCCAACATCCAAACTTTTGCCATGCTGTGAGGTCAAATATGGATTATCTGTGCACTGGTAATCATTTTGCACATGTTCATGCTGCACGTCTAGTTGTTAATGACACTTATTAAGGTCTAGCAAGTAGATATCTGTAACACTTGTTTGGCTATGATATGGCAAAACCCAGGCTAGTATGTGGTATAGAGCATGTGTTACATGCGACCTTAATACACAGGAGTGGGCCTCCGCTATATGGGAGGTATTGATGGAGCTGAGGGTGTAGTGGAACTACAACTAGGTAGAGCTTGTGTGGTGCAGATGGAATAATGGACGCCAGAAAGGTTCTTGCTCATGAACTATAGTACAATTTATTGGACAAAGGCACAGCTTAATAGTGCAGCAGGGTATACTCACAGACACAGCAGTATATGATGTCACAGATAGTACAGCAGATGTGACACTTTAGGCACAGAATAACCCCTTTGGAGATTGCACAGAGGATTAGCTGAATTCAGGAATGGATGCCCTTTATCTGGAATGGATCCCTCCGGCCGACTATTGATCAGGGTGAGAAACTGCCTGAATACTATGTCTTAACCGCGGTCCTGCAGAAATGGCACACCAAGCCTGGGTAGACTAAACCCTTTGTTACAACTCCTGGTCGGGGCTATGACTGCCCTTACTAGATAATCTGACTACTCTCACCTCTCCTAGAGGGTGCTATAATAAAACTGTCTGTGCTGGCTTTACCTCGTTCACGGGGCCCTGTCCCCGACTTATCACTAGGGTAGGTGGTCCCCTAGGGTACAAATGGCTTCTGGGCCTATGTTCTGGTCCAGGCTCAGTTGGGATCTGTCCAGAACACAGCATGCAGCCAAAAGAGGAAGACACTTCCTTGTGCAAGACACTATATAGTCTGCACAAGGGGAGTGGTCAACCTGGGCTAAACCTATAGAGGGCAGCCTAATAACAGTAACCTGATATCAGAGGGCTCTGCCCTATAACAATACAGATTAGATAAGGATAAGGGATAACACCATAGGGAGCTTAACCCTATGGGTCCCTACATTCACCCGGAGGAAAAATCCATTCCGACCCGGCAATGGCAAATAATATTAATTACACATTTCAAGCAATAACAGTAGTGCATTGATTTAGTGCAAAAATACAGTATCCATACATCCGTTTCTGATACCCTCTCCTGAGGAGTATCCGGTACATTAGATAGCTGAAAAAATGAAAATTTTAAGGCACAGAAAATTTTAACTGTTTCGTTACTAGTTACGTTTCTGTAAACCATATACAATCATGAGTGTCACTATGGATCACTCAGGCACTTACTTATAAAGATCCTTGAGATACCTTCTGGCTCTGCAACAGAGGTATAACAGGCTCAATACTTAGAATTCTTGAGTCACCTTCCTGCCCCTAAACAGTGGTGCTCAGGTACACACTTAGGTATCCTTGATATACCACCTGTAACCTGCAACAGGGATATAACAGATACACTTACACATGAGGACGATCCTGCCTTCACTCAGGGGTCCCCAGGCTCATGCTTGGCTGTAAAGAAATTGTTATTGGGCACAATTTAAACTGTAATACATCCCCACCCATCAACTTTATTAAGTCCAGGCCTTCCACCCAACCCCAGTGTTCATGGATGTCTCGACATGCACTTCGTGGTGTGGATCAGGCAATGAAGTAGAAGTTGTAGTGGAATGGGGCGCAGCAGTCTTTGTTTGTTCACCCAACTATTAACAAACTTTACAGTCTCTCCTGAAGGAATGTGGAGAGTTCCAAACTTAAAATAACAAATCCACCACTGTGGATAAACTGAAGATGGGGTCACACCCTATATGCAGCAGTACCGGCAGTCCTTAGGAGTGTGCCCAATGAAAACGGTGGGTATTTTGCCCTTAACTTTTAGGGAATTAACATTACCCACCTCCCACCCGGGGGAAAATCCCATCTGGTGAAGGGAAACCTGGAACCGGCATGGGAATTTTTAATCAATGCAGATCTCGGTCAAATTTGGCCTTGGTAGCTGCATATGAAACATAATAAGCCGGGTGTGGCTTGTCGATCCTTCCTCTTCCAGGAAGAACCATCCACACTGAGGAATCCTGGTTCTCATGGTACTTGCCACAGGACCTGACACGATGCTTGAGTATGGTTCGGCCGACCCACCACTCACGGGCGATGTTAGCCAGGTATTCAGCATCCTGGTTCCTCCTAGTGGTGTGTTGGTGTAGGAGGCCTCCTGGAATCAGGCCTTCCCGACGGATCAACTCTCCGTAGAGCCATTCATCTAAATGTCTCTCCACCTCATCATAAACCCATTCCGGGGCATAAGGCATGTAGAAGCCCCACAGCTGGTACACTTTTTCATTAATGAGCCGCTGCACCCTGGATACTGTTCTGTGTTTCTCAGGGTCTGCCCTTCCCTGGGCAACCCAGCAGGACATGTCCTTGCTGACTGCATGGGGAGGTGGTGGAGTTGCAGGCCAACCTGGTGGATCATTAGACGATTCCACTTGTGGTCTGGATGGCTCAAAAAGTCTATGCCCTTCTGGAAGGGAGCTTTCGGGGAGTGAGCTAAAGTCCATGGCGGCCCAATTAGGGTTAAACCGCCTTCTTGGTACCTGCGCACTCAAAAATATGCCACTCCCTGTGGATGGCGAGGATGCACACAGATCCAGATCCTCAGAACTGTTGTAAGGAGACAAGAGAAAATTTCCGGAAGACTCCGTAAGCGATGGGGATTCAGACCTAACCGGGTCTGTTCTGGAGGCTGGTATAGCAGGGTGTGGTAGGCTGGCACTTGGTGAGGTGCCTTCCTTGCATGGTGATGGGGACTCTAACCTCACTATGGGCCCACCCCAACAAGTATTGTTGCAGCCTGGGCATCTGGCTTGCACATCCCCCAAGGCTTGCTCAAATTCTTGATTGCAGCAGCCACTATAGGGTACCAACCATGTCTCCTCTTCCTCCCCACTCTTTTGGCCAAATGTTCCCAGCCACATGTATCGATGCTGGGAGTTTGGGCACTGCACAGAGATGTCTGTGGTCTCTAGCTTAACCTGTGGTTTGTCGGTAGCGCCGGCCATTTTAGAACTAGAAGGGGAAATGTCCATGGAATAAATCACTCCGCAGCCGCAGCAGTGAATGTTGGACTCCCTTTGTAGCTGGTCCCAAAACGCTATGGCGGCCTTTAGGCGGCCCTGAGGATCAATTATTAGCTGCCGGGTTTATATCAGTCTCTGGCAGACTAAAGGTGAGGTTTATACCGCAGCCGCGGGGTACTCACAGTTAGGGAAGTGTCCGTAATGCTTATCCAAGGCCCGTCCGGGTCCCTGGTACCATACGGTTTTCCGATTTAGCGCCGTTCAATCCCTACTGCAGCCGCAGGTAGGGTAGGCAGTGTAGATGGGGAATCCCCCTTGTGCATTCAGCCCAGGCCGCAGCCGCTGGTCCTGGTGCTGCTGAAGTCCCAGTTCCGCAAGCTCTCTCTGCGTCCGCAGGTAGAGGCAGGACTACTGGGTGAGCAATAGATAGCTTCCTGAGTGCTTTTTAAGTGGCCGCAGCCGCGTACCGCTTCAACAAGACAGGAGCTCTAATATGGCGCGTCCGTTAGCTTCACAGGCGAGGCACAAAATGGCCACCGTGACGTCAGCTCCTGCCCCCTCCCCGGTGAAATCTCATCAACAACTTGATTCACGCGGGATTTCAGAGTAAAAAAGAGCGCCAAAACCAGTAATGGTGATTGACAGGGGCGCTGGCCAATGGGAATACTCGGGGAGAACCTTTCAAGCCCGAACCCACGGCCAATTACATATCAGGGTTTACGATCAGGACTGCAGGCGCCTTTGTCTATAGCGATCAGCAGTGCCTGTCAGCAAAATTTTAAAGACACACACACAGCAGCTCAGTCCCTCAAGGCAACGGCTCCGGGTTAAATAAATTGAATATATCAATACAAAAAGCACGTTGGGCGCCAAAATGTAACACTTGTTTGGCTATGATATGGCAAAACCCAGGCTAGTATGTGGTATAGAGCATGTGTTACATGCGACCTTAATACACAGGAGTGGGCCTCCGCTATATGGGAGGTATTGATGGAGCTGAGGGTGTAGTGGAACTACAACTAGGTAGAGCTTGTGTGGTGCAGATGGAATAATGGACGCCAGAAAGGTTCTTGCTCATGAACTATAGTACAATTTATTGGACAAAGGCACAGCTTAATAGTGCAGCAGGGTATACTCACAGACACAGCAGTATATGATGTCACAGATAGTACAGCAGATGTGACACTTTAGGCACAGAATAACCCCTTTGGAGATTGCACAGAGGATTAGCTGAATTCAGGAATGGATGCCCTTTATCTGGAATGGATCCCTCCGGCCGACTATTGATCAGGGTGAGAAACTGCCTGAATACTATGTCTTAACCGCGGTCCTGCAGAAATGGCACACCAAGCCTGGGTAGACTAAACCCTTTGTTACAACTCCTGGTCGGGGCTATGACTGCCCTTACTAGATAATCTGACTACTCTCACCTCTCCTAGAGGGTGCTATAATAAAACTGTCTGTGCTGGCTTTACCTCGTTCACGGGGCCCTGTCCCCGACTTATCACTAGGGTAGGTGGTCCCCTAGGGTACAAATGGCTTCTGGGCCTATGTTCTGGTCCAGGCTCAGTTGGGATCTGTCCAGAACACAGCATGCAGCCAAAAGAGGAAGACACTTCCTTGTGCAAGACACTATATAGTCTGCACAAGGGGAGTGGTCAACCTGGGCTAAACCTATAGAGGGCAGCCTAATAACAGTAACCTGATATCAGAGGGCTCTGCCCTATAACAATACAGATTAGATAAGGATAAGGGATAACACCATAGGGAGCTTAACCCTATGGGTCCCTACATATCAGTGTAACCTTCAGCCTGATATTTGCAGCAAATTTATGTAAAATTAAAACCCACACAAAATAGTAAATGAAGACATATAGGGGCACATTTACTTATCCACGAACGCTCCAAGCGCTTGTTCCATCGGTCCAAAGGTATTTTCCACAACTTTTTCGTGCCTTGCACAACTTTTTTGACGCTTGGACGACTTTTTCGGCGCTTTCGCAACTTTTTCTATGCTTGCGCGACTTTTTCGTATTTTTAGCGCAAAAAAATCGGATCGGTTTTGCCTCTGTTTACAATTATGCGGTACGAAAATTTTGTGATTTTGGATCGCCAATACGATATTATCATGACTAATACAATTTTTTCGGAAGCATTTTCGTGATATTTGCGATCTTCAGAAATTTTCGTTTCAATCGGAATTTTTCCCATTCGGGATTCAAACTCGTGTTTTGATAAATCTGCCCCATAGGGTTATGTAATAAAAGGCACTAAGTTTGCTTAGAAGCAGTAACCCATAGCAACCAATCAGAAGGTAGCATTTACTGGTCACCTTTCTAAAACCAAATTGTTACTATAAGTTACTGCTCCTGGGCAAACTTAGTGCCTTTTATTACATACAGGGGTAAATGTAAATTAACTTGAAATATCGATATCTAAGTGACATCAAAAGTTCATTTTAAGGTGAACTACTCCCTGAAAAGGTTATAGTTTGACACAGATGTTTGCTTCTCTGTGGAGAGGCCCTTTACTGTAGGAAGTCTAATTTATCTTGGAGGAAATATTAAAAACTAACATATCCAGTATATTATTACAGAGACTATATTAAGATATTTTTCTACTAAGCATAACAGTGTGCTTAAGCAATAAGTAATGCAGCTGGAATAATTTCCCCGCTACCTCCATTCACTATTATGGCCCCAATACTGTTGTCCAAAGTGTGTTTTTTGGTTAAAAACATTTCAAGTAAATCTAAACAGAGGGATCCACTGTCACTAATGAACAACAATACCTACAGCTTTTTAAGGAAGGCCTGCATAATAGATAACTTATAGAATATTTGTTCTAGTAGTAGAGATTAGTGATGAGCAAAATTTTTCGGCAGGCATGAATTCGCTATGAAATTCCATATTTAGCCACTGCCGAATTTTTCTTTTTTTTTTTTTGTCACATGGAATGGAGCCCTGCCTTAGGTATTCAAAATGACACTAAAACTTAGGGGCGTTCCAGGGGCTGTGCTTGTGTCGCCGAACTGCTGCCACTTCTGTATCAAGTGCTGCTAATAGCAGGTAGTGCTGCATAAAGAGTGAAATTCATGACAAGGGGACTCCTCAATTGACCCTTCACCTTGAGGCACCCCACTGAACCCCCTTGTTACATACCTTAACGAAACACCAGGAGACAGAGGTGGAGAAAATGGCCACAGCATTTATTCACATTTTATCAAATAAATAGGACCTTGCCAGCCTAACCCAAGGCAATATTCTAAAGCCATAATTCCATAAGAGGTCGCTACTATGCTCTGCCGTTCCTCGCTGAAGACTTGAATGAGTATTAGACTGCCTCTACCTACAGAGAGGATGGCCCCAAACTCTGCTACCAGCAGGAGCTGCATTACCAACCATGAGAGAAGTTCAGCAGCCCTGCTGCCGGTCCTGGATCTGCAGTGTCTCGATGATAGGAAATCCAAGCAGGCTGTCACCTAGCACAAGCAGTAGTAGCGTCTGTATCTATCAATCCACCGTGTAGTCACAGGAGAGAACCTCCTTTCTCCCTCTGCTAAAATGACCTGTGCAGTACTCTGGCAAGGTCCTAATAAATAAAACTTAAAATACATTATCATATATCCACTGTTTTGATCCAGAGGAAGGCAAAAAACCCAACCTGAAGCTAGTGCCAATTATGCTTCAAGAGGTAAAAAAATCCTTCCTGACCCCCTTGGCGATCGGAAACATTCCCTGGATCAAGCAATCATAGTTAACATGAATTAAATACAATGCTGACTTTCAAGTTTATACTGTATAAAGGTACAGAAAGCACAATATAACAATGCATTCAGGAAAACATCCACATTCAGTTATTAATAGATAATATGGAAACAAAAAAAAGAAAAACTCCTGACATTTTTCAAAATATGCAAAAAGGGGGAGGGTGGGTGGGATGTTTCTACCTGGTCAGAAGATACGGAAGTGAGTGCTTCTTTTTTCTGACATCACATCCCTCTCATTTTCTCCGCCCCCAGGTCGGCTTTCTCCTGCCTTAACTCTTTCCTTCTCACCTAATCACAGTTGAACCTGGTTCTGCCAATCTCTAAACATAAACCAGTGTAATCTGGCTGCAGGTTATTCGGATCCCTTGTCATGCAGCCCCTGCACAGAAAGTTGTGTCTCAACAATCATGTTTTCTTGAGCAGGGTGCACAAATGGACCGGATTATGTTTGTTTGGAAGCAGCAGTGAATGCTACAAAGTTAGTGGAAATATTAGAGCAAAGGGTTTTATTTGGCTTATTTATGAGTTAGATACAGTTACTTTGTTTTAACAATAATAAGCTTCTTTCACAGGAATACAATTTAAGCATAGATTCTTCTGGCAACTCTTTTGCCTATTAATGTAATTGTTGGAACTATTCGATACGGGGCTTTCCAAAGACCCCATTTGAATAGAAAAAAGGTTGCAAACTGGTACCTTAAAATGCATACTTTAGTAGTACAATACATCATCTGCCAAATAATCTCTCTATGAATAATTTTAATTGCAACTTTGGGCGTATTCTTTGGTACACGCACATTTTCATCACATACAATCACTGGAAAGACCACATTTAAATGATTTGCTTTATATCAGTATTCACTGCAGGTGCTTCAGAAAGCCAAGTTTAGCAGCATGAAATCAGTTTTCCATGTGAAAATTCCATGCTAAAATGGGTGGACTAAAAAGCCTTACAAAAATATGTTTCAGATCACTGGAAATCTTTCAAACTACATTCTTTACTTTTTGTAACAATTCCAGTACAAACCAGACCTTCCTCTTTCCGCTGGCAATAACTGTTACCTGCACTTTGCAATAAAATATGTGCGTATGTGTTATCCTCACAAAAGCACAGCTTTGAACCAGGGTTTTGAAAGGTTTTGTTGTTAATAAAATAGATTCTAGCCAGATATGTGTCATACTAATTTAGTTTATATCAAGTTTAAAGTGCAATTGATATATTGAAAATATTCTTTATACAATTACTATTTTCTTCCTTTCTTAGTTTTCCATAAGACCTTGCTCCTCTTCATTATACTACCTCATATCTATGCTAAACTTTGAAGCTTGTTCTCTTCTGCTGGCAAACGTATGCAGCTGTTGAACCAAGCTGGAAGCCAGTGCACAGATGCAATATGCTAGGCCAACAACTTAGACAAAAAGTACTTCACTTGATAAACTGGCATGAGAGCTGCATTATAAATGAATGGGAACAGGGTGATGCTTTGTCTTAAAGAACTACAATACAGAGGGCCTGCCAATCAGGCCTGGACTGGCATCTATGAATTCTGGCAAATGACAAAAGGGCTGCCATAGACAGTCATTATTTATTGGGCTGGTGGGGGGCTGTTTGTGTACAGGTATGGGACCCATTTTCCCCTTATGTTTTCCACATAAGGGGTCTTTCCATAATTTGGATCTCCTACCTTTAATCTACTAAAAAAAATATTAAATATATAACAGTAATTATACCGAATAGGATTGTTTTGGCTCCAATAAGGATTAATTATATCTTAGTTGGGATCAAGTAGAAGGTACTGTTTTATTATTACATAGAAAAAGGAAACCTTTTTCTTTAAAATATGAATTATTTGATTAACATTGAGTCTATGGGACGGCCTTTCTGTAATTCAGAACTTTCTGGATAATGGGTTTCTGGATAAGGGGTCCATTACCTGTACTTGTAATGCCAGGGCCAATTTTGAATCCCAGGCCTGCTGCCAATGACATTGCCAACCATGTTTATAATTAAATTGCAGAAAGACTGTAAAAAAGCAGATAAAAAAAACAAATGATGCACATTTACACACACAATCCTCATCTACATCTTTGTGTTAAAGGTGGCAATTTAACAAATAAAACTCTTTTATCCAGGAAGGCCATGTGTTATGATAATAACGAAGGCAAATAAAGATCCTTGACTTGTGTATGACTTAATGCATAGTCCCAAAGCCCTGCACCCAAACACAAAAACAACAGCTTGGGTGGAAAGGTCACAAGTTGATTTATTCACATGTATAGTATATTAATGTAATACAAATTATCCTAACCAAAACAAACTAGCATAGTGAACATATGTGCAACAATTTGCTGCTGAAGGCTGTCTTTAACATAGCTTACAAAAAGTAAACATTACTGCAAAGTGCAATTTTGGGCTTAAGTCACCGTGTTTTTTTTACCAACAATACACAATGCCCCTAACCCTAGCCCTTGACCTATTAATCAAAAACCCCATCTTAAATTTATTTCATACCCTTTTTTAGTCAGTAGGGCAGCTTTACCATGCCTTAGCACTGTTAGTATAACTGCTTATGCTGGCCACTATATCCCACCTACTATAAAGCATTTTCCACCACACCAAACCTACATTTAAAATGTCAAAAATTACATCTGTAATGCAGCTCCCAACTCCTTGTGCCTAACCACTAGCCCACCCAGGCTCGTAACAAAAGCACTAAGCAACTTGTTCAAATGTATTCTGTTCCTTTCCATGGTAGCTGAGAGTCTATCCCAAAGCCAAACTAAACTTGGAACCATTTTTGAACATACCATTACAACCCTAGCAACAGTGATCTTAGCTTCTTGATATCACTTTTCAGCTATCTCATCAGGTTTCTCTGGCCCATAACCCCCCTTTAGCTCCCTTTCTAGCCCAGAATACAATCCAGACATTTCCAACACCACCTTAAACAGAAAAAATAAGCCACAACCACAAACATAAAAATACACTGATCCCCACGCCCTTAAGTGTTCACACACAATTCCAGTCATCTTAGATCATCTTGAGCCTAATATATTCCCTTAAACTCCTTTTCTACCAACACCAAATCTTTATCACAACTGCCACTTCAATTGCAACCCCTGTCTATAAGGAATATGAACCATGCTCCTGTGGAACCTTTCCCAACCACAACCAGTGGCGTTTGTGGCTGCTGCCTGAGGTAACAGTCCTAATGCCACCCCCTGCTCCCGCTCTGTGCTTAGAACTTTAATGTGCTTAGTTATGTCTCTGATGCCACAATTGATATATACAGCTTGTTTGGCATATTTTGACATATTGGGATAAGACCTATAGAAAGCACTTTTGCACCTTTAAATGATCACAAAACGTTTTTGGGAAGGCTCAGACTGTACTCTTGTTTAGGCTGTTGTCCAGCCTGTAAATCTCCTTATAGATCTTTTTCCCAAGTAAGTAGGTATAAATAGCCAAACATTTTAACCACTATTCATTTGCATTTTTACAAGTCATATGTGAAATAATTGCCTGTAAAATGTTAGCTGAGAATGCCATGAAAAACAATAAGGCATTTCATAATTCATAAAATTTTCAGTTAGTTGTAATATACTTTGTATCCATGTTGATTTGAAAAGACTAAATTTATGTCTACCAATATGTTATTTCATAGCAGAAATAGATGAACAGTTCACAAGTAGCAGTAAATGATGCACACAACTTTTTTTTTGACACACGTAATTTTTTGATGCATGCAACAACATTTATTGACACACGCGACAACACTTTTTGACGCAGGCAAAAAATCCGCCAATGGCAAAACGCAGAAATCCATGGAATCCATGCCTGACAAATTATTTTGCCCACCACTACTGAATACGTTTAACAGTACTGTTAAGGTTAACACAAAATATCCAAAGATATTCCACCTTCAATGTATGTATGTATGTATATCTTTATTTATAAAGCGCTACTTATGTACGCAACGCTGTACATTGTAACTGTTCCAAAAATGTTGTTCATTTCAAGAATCAGCTTAGGTGGATAACAATATATGTTGAAAGCAATCAGTTGTAAGTCAGGGTTGCAGTTTTAAAAACATAAGTTTGCAAATCACTACCACTGCCTGTTTTGCATTAGCAGAGAAATTAATCAGACAATATTGGTTTTGCTACACTTTTAAACCCAGAAAACAGATCTCTTTTTTGTCTTAAGTTATATCTGGTATGCGGTGGGAAATCAGGATATATGCTTTATAGGTTATAGTTATCAAATTAGATGTGTGCACCAGAGGCTTTAATTAAGCCAGTTTCATCAGTACATGCATATTAGAAAATTGCAATTGAGTTTTTCAGACACATGGAATGTATTTTCCCTTTTTTCCATTCAGTAGTAAGTGGTAAGACCACTTAACTATGGTCTTAGCAATCATCAAATTTTAGTTCCAGGAATATCTAAGACAACAAAAAAGTATTCATTCCAAAATCTTAAGTTGATTGGCCTTTTCCCCTCCCCAAAAGGCTGAAATGTCACAGTCATACTTTCTGTACAGGATTTAGAAATAATGGGTTTCTTCTAATATGCTAGTGCCACAAACACAAAAATATTATATAAATATATACCGGTATATCCATTATCTGGACCCCCCTTATCCAGAAAGCTCCAAATTATGGGTAGGTCATCTCCCATAGACTCCTCCATTTTAAGGAAATTGATTCATTTTTTTAAAAAACATTTCTTTTTTTCTGTAATAATAAACCAGTACATTGTACTTGATCCCAACTAATTAATCCTTATTGGAGGCAAAACAATTAGTGATGAGCGAATCTGTCCCATGCCCAATTTGATAGGCAAAAAAAAAAAATTTAGTGTGACAAATTGTTCTGCGGCGAAATTTCACGGAAGTTTCGCGAAACAATTCGCCAATGGTGAAATACAGAAATACGCTGTGAATCCATGCCTGGAGTGCCTGAAAAGTATTGAGGGACAGAGTAAAAAAAATGTTTAACTATACCACTGATAAAAAAAGTTTGAATTTTCTATAAAAAAAACATACATATCTGAGCATAATTTAACTGATAATTTTAGACATTTTCGATGTTTTATGTAATGGTTCATAAGCAGTATTTAGTTACATGCTTTTGCTTGCAAGAAAAGAATATATTAAAAAAAATAAATCTAAATGCAACTGATGAATGCTTGAGTTTTTCATGGAATAGCTGCTTGAAACTGCAATGATTTTATCTTCCCTTGTGTCATTTTTTCCAGTAAAGATTTTTCGAATTAAGACCTACATTAAACAGAGACAAGGAAAATGACTGATCCTACGTGAACACTATATTAGAAATGACCATTGTGCTATTGTTTCTTTTAAATTGTGATTTAATTTACCACACTATGGGGCTGATTTACTAAGACACGATTTCGAATCCGAATTGGAAAAATTCCGATTGGAAACGAACATTTTGCGACTTTTTCGTATTTTTTGCGATTTTTTCGGCGACTTTACGATTTTTGCGAAAAAACGCGAGTTTTTCGTAGCCATTACGAAAGTTGCGCAAAGTCGCGATTTTTTCGTAGCATTAAAACTTAAAAGGCGCGACTTTGCGCGCAAGTTTTAACGCTACGAAAAAATCGTGACTTTGCGCAACTTTCGTAATGGCTATGAAAAACTCGCATTTTTGCGCAAAAATCGTAAAGACGCCGAAAAAAATCGCAAAAAATACGAAAAAATCGCAAAATACCGATCATTACGAAAAAAACGCAATCGGACGCATTCGGCCCGTTCGTGGGTTAGTAAATGTGCCCCTATGTGTGAGCAGTATTATGCTGGCAGGTTTTGCAGTTGGTCTCTGATTCTAGCCAATGTCTTTAGGGCATAGACTCAAAAATATCTGGGATGGAAAATCCCCAGGAAAAATATGGTCTGTAAATGAAATGTTACTGAAACTCGTCTATTAGTCTACAGTATTGAACATATTTATTTATATTTGGCTTTAGTTGACTATTAAAGGAGGAATTAAGCATAAGACCAAACATTCAGGTTGCACTGTTTTTAAATTCAGACTGATACAACAAAAGTCTAAATTTTAACTGTGCTGATATTTAGGCTGACACTTTATAATGTATTTTTTATAATGGATGGTTCTGTGAATACATTTTGTCTGTGATGCCTGTGCGCTCCCTATATGCTTGGATCATTGGCACTGCATAAGGACGTTGCTTGTAACATTAGTATACCTCTGGGGAACACTTTCTGCCCCAGGGCACCCTTCTACAGTTGGACAAAAACCTCCACTTCCCCTTAATTGTATAGTTCCTAGGCCTGTAACCTGTTCTTGAATCCTGTCTAGATAGTACCTCAGTTGTCTTTTTTCCTATTTAAATAAATAAAAAATAAATGTGAAAATATATATTATATATATATATATATTCACTCACACAGCCATTAATAAGAATTTTCCATACTCATCTTATTTGTGTAATGGTATAGTGCAGGGGTAGGGAACCTATGGCTCGGGAGCCAGATGTGGCTCTTTTGATGGCTGCATCTGGCTCGCTGCCTTAGAAAACGTCTTCTACCCGCCGAGCGCAGGCCACGCCCTCCTCTGCATCCGCATCCGGCATCCTTGGGACCCACCTGAAGCATCCGCGGCCAAACATATTGTTTGGCTCTCACGGAATTACATTTTAAAATATGTGGTGTTTATGGCTCTCTCAGCCAAAAAGATTCCTGACCCCTGGTATAGTGCATATATAGCCCATTTGATGTACAGCTCTACTGCGCCTTTAGTAACACCACAAGTTTTTTCATAAGTTCTAAAACTGACTTGACTATGAGACAGTGATTTCATGAGACAGCCATGAATCTTGCTTGGGGAATAACAACCCTTCTTTATTATGGTTTTGTCGAGGCTACTGAACACAGATTATGCCACTTAAGCTAAATGTTTTTTTTTTTCATATGTCACACCAGGAAACCTATAAAAACCCCACTCTCCCAGGGTCTGTTGTTGTACCCTTCTTCACATACATGTTATTAATAACATTTTCTCTTAAAGGGACCTGTCATCCAGACATAGAAAGCTGCATAATGAAAATAAAGTATGAAAAAAAAATGTTTTAATTAACACATGCATACTGATTATAAAGCTATTTAAAAATTCCAGCTGTCAATCATACATTGCCTGTCCCATCTCTATGTCTTAGGCGTAGGGGAAGCGCAGACAATTACTTTTACTTTTCATTCAATATTTTCCTATATGTCACTGCACCCCCACTTTCCCCCTCCCTCCTTACCATCTAATTGTGTAGCCAGTGCATGGGCCTGGGCATCTGGTCCCCATTCTGGCACATAAACAAGATTTTGGGGTGATGCAATGCCTGTAACACAAAATGGTTAATTGTAAATTCCAGGACTGATGGAAACAAGATTTAAATAATGTATATAGTGGAAGTAAAGTTTATTTTACTTGACAAACACAATAGAAAATCATTTGGAATTATTTCTTTGAGTGACAGGTCCCCTTTAAAGCAACATCTCTGAGGGGCCCAATAACACATACATAAAATGATTGTTAAATCTCATTTTCAATGTAATAATGCTGGGTTGTCATTGGTCTTATTATAAATAAGTATTAATATGTCATACATGGGTTCTTGGTTCTGAACACAGTAATATCTTATGCATGGAAAAAGGAAAAACATTAGACAGTACATGCTAAACTTCTTGAACCTCTGATAGAGCTGAGTTTCTATGGGAACCAGCAATGCCATCTCTTTACTGGCTGCTAGACTGGGGAGCGTGTTTGGTAATCTGAGCTTAGAACAACTGAGCATGCCCACAAGCCAACAGCCAAAGCAAATTCCTGAGGGAGGGGGGCGAGTGGGTTACAGGAGGAGAAGCAAATCTAAGTGATTAAGGGGATGTTGCAGCTTTACTATTAACCTCTGGACAGTCAGAGTGGCAGATATTAAAAGATTTTAAAGAGGCTGTTCAATGATTACATTTTTGTGTGTGGGGGTTGCATATCCTTTAAAGGTTATTTAATAAAATATCCCAAGGTAGTAAGGTTCCCATTCCAGTAACCAATATCAAGCAATCGAATGTAAGCTTTTTAAGTAAGGGAGCTGCCTAAGTGGGGTAATCACTTGAAACTTCTTCTATTTTCAGTTTGGTCTAGAAAGTATTGCAAAAGCATATCCTGCTTGTGAAACCTGAAGTTAATTCAAGGCACATCTTTAGTTCCTTGGGCTACTATAGGTTTTATGTCTTACAGACAAGGAGGCAGAAAACACATAAAGTATATAACACATTCAGTATAGAGTGCGAGCAGCAAATTAGAAATTAGTCTTTTCTTTGATGTGTTTATCACATGTGCAAAGCACATTTCAGCAGTTAATGGATTCCATGAACCATTTCACATTCCCTTTTGTGAAGAAGTTGAAAAAACACTTTTTTCAAGATTAATTATTTTGAATTTCAGTGTATTAAAATTTGTAAAAAAAAATAAAATTGTTCTGACACCAGGATGGCAAATACTGCAGTTGGTTACTCACATTTGCTTGATTACAAGCAACTTTACTTATGATTGACACAACAAGGCAAAACAAACACACAAATCCTATAATTATTTCCATGTGGAATGATCTTTTTGAGAAAGTCCAGATTTACCACTGACAGATTCCTTCTGTGCTTTGACAGAATGCGACTTTAAATCAACATTGATATCTTCTATATTGTGAAAGATTGACACAGTTATTGAAAACTTCCCCAAAGAAACATGGACACAACGCACACAATTATGCATTATCTGCAGAGGCCAGAGGTTAATTAAAACCATAGTTCATTTAGGGATTGCATTATTACACTTTACTGATGCTTGCAGTCTGTTTTAATAATGAAAATAAACTTAATATAGTATAGTTTGTTGTAATTACTCAGGAAAATAAGGATTTTAAATATTATCATTTCTACTTTATGTGGACAAATTGTAAAAAAACACTTTTTTATGGTTAATTAAGTGGCTAAAAATTGCTTGTGTAGCCTTAAGAGAGATATCCGTTAACTTAAAAGAGTTAACACTCACAGCATAAAGCTCAGTAAAGTCAATTCTTTTATTCCAACAAAGTATCTACGCGTTTCGATCCATATAGGATCGTCATCAGGATATATATAAGAGGCCTATTAAAGAATCTTTGGTTTGTTTGTGTGCACTGTCAATCATATGATGCCAGGGAGCAGCCCTTAGTACTTACAAAGGCAATATTCTATTTAGGAGTAGCCAATGGCAATTACTACTAAAAAAGTATATTTTTATGAAAATGGTTTATTTAGAAGAAATAGGGTTTTATCTATAGGCTGCTTTATGCAATATACATTTGAAGCGACCTACATTTTTTGGGGGTATATTTTTCTTTTAAAGGTTATTGACGGGGCTAGAAAGAGCAGGGGGAGTGGAAGGGGTTAATTAATACAGGCTAGGACTGGGGGAAGGAGGGTTTGTAAAGTAAGAGGAGGGACCAGGATATTGAGAGTAACAGCAGAGGAAGAGGAGGTACCAATTACCTTTTGGAAGTCAAGGAGCATTGTCCCACCCGCCCTTGAGTACAAGCAGTGGTGGATCAGGCTGGGGAGGGGTTCTTTTATGCTGTCACAACTTGTGGTAGGAATGCTTGCTGGAAGGTGGGGCTAAGCCCCAGTTTTGGCACATGGGTGTCAAAAGGTGGATGGTAACCTCCTCAGACAAGGGTCCCAGGAGAGTAGTGGATTCTGGTTGCCTGCTCTCACTTGCCCACTTGAAGCTGCTGCAGAAGGTGGCCATCATGGCAGGCAACCATGGTTGGTGGTTTAGAGTGGGCAAGTATTCCAATGGGCATAACATGGATGGTTATTGTTATTGGTAAAATGTTCATCATTTTATAAATTATTTTTGCATTTATCTATTTACATATGTATATCCCATCCTGGACGTCATTATTGTCTCTGAGGTAGTGATGTAGCGAACATCGCCGAAAATGTTCGCGAACCCGTTTGCGGACTTTCGCCAAAACTCGCGAATATTCGCGAACTTTGCGAACCCCATAGACTTCAATGGGAAGGCGAACTTTAAAACCTAGAAAAGCCATTTCTGGCCAGAAAACTGATTTTAAAGTTGTCTAAAGGGTGCCACGACCTGGACAGTGGCATGCAGGAGGGGGATCAAGGGCAAAAACTTCTCTGAAAAATACTTTGTAAAAAAAACGCCAAAAAAAACGCCAAAAATAAAACGCAAGCTATTCCTATGTATATGCATAGGCGATAAAACGAAGCAAAAAAACGCGGCGGAAAAACCAAGGCGAAAAAACGCGGCGCCAAAAAAAACCACGGCGAACCCAAAGTGGCGAACATCGGCAAAAGTCGCGCGAATTAGTTCGCCGGCGAACAGTTCGCTACATCTCTACTCTGAGGTACCGGGGGTGGGGGAAGGATTTAAGGTAAGGAAGCCTGCGTGATTGACGCTGCACTGTCAGGGATGACTCCATTATATATATATATATATATATAGCGAACCCAGGGTGGCACTCTGCTTCAGCTCTTAGCTCGGGTGCAAGGTAAATGATTTAAATATCCAAAAAAGACCAACAACACCGAGTTATATTCCAAAAACAATCAATTGTGTATTAAAAACGCTTTCTTGAGAAAGGTCCCGATGGGGACCGAAACGTAACGTTGGCTGTTCATGCGTTTTTAATACACAATTGATTGTTTTTGGAATATAACTCGGTGTTGCTGGTCTTTTTTGGATATATATATATATATATATACAGCAACAGCACTCTCTTCAGTAGTGATGCGGACCTCCTGGACCCACTTTGAGGCTGAAGGGGTAAGCTTGGAGTGGGTGGGAGAGCGACATTGGGGTGGCTGCCTCAGGTGGCAGCAGCCCCAGAAACACTGCTGAAGGTTTGGTGATCTTAATTTCAGAAAGGCCCCTTAACAAATCCCATACCTGTATTTGGACTGGCATTTATAGAACAATTTTTTCAGTAACTGATTAGTAACAGCACACAGATGTTTTTGAGAGATAGGAAGCAAAAACAGAAATCTGTCAGTATAGTCTATGTTTTGAATGCACTAGTGACGTTATCACCTGCCTTGCCGCCAAATGTTGTACTTTTTTATTTATTATAAATGTTGCCATTGAACATTTCTAGAGTCATGTAAAATTATGGAATGCAAGCTTGTTTTGTACTTGTCGATAGTGATTTACTTTAACTTTAATACTTTAAAAGATATTGTATATGTAAACCACAGAGAAGTATAGTTAAAATTTTCAGGGATCAATTAAAAAGAATTTTTAATGGTCAATAGTTAAACATGCTAAACCACAAAACTGCTGCATCCAATTCTAATCAGATAATTCAGTGATTAAAAGGTTACAATTCTATTTACAGTGAGGAACACACTTAATAAGTGCTCCTTAGCAAACTTAGTGCCTTTTAATAAATATATCCTTGAATGTGACTCAACTGATATGGGGTAGTAGCACTAAGCAAAAAGAAATTACAAATAAACAGGCCAGGTCATTATCACAGTAGCAGGGGAATTAAATGTACTGTACAAGGTAGGACTTTAGTAGTGATATTCAGAAACAGGCCAGTTTAGTTACCAAATAATGAATGCAACAGGAGCAGGATTAACATATGTAAGAATACAGTTTACACTAAGAGATCAGATGCACAAAACAGGAAAAACATTATAGAAACCTAAGACCAAGCTGCTGAGATGAGCACAGGGTAGGAAATTGCTTTCAAATATACTACTGTATTCTCACATTAATACTGAGAGCATAACTTTCTTATGAGAATTATTCTTGGGTGACTATAACATCAACTTGTCATAGAATAGAAAATCTAACAAAGCTATAAGAACCTTTTTTTTTAAAATAATATGTTCTGTTTAAGTAATACTGTGGCTTTAACATACAAGCACAATTGTAACTAATTAGCCCAAAACACAGCATTGAGCTTTACTACCACAGGCATACAAGTCAAATATGAAAACATATATATATAAATATTCATTTTAATGCTTGTTATGCAGAATATTGACTTAGGTTGATTCTGTACGACACAGACACCAGATTTAGGAAAGCAACATTAGTTCAAAGGAGCATCCTTTCCCAGCTCAAAAGGAAACAGGCTGGAAATTATGTCTGCTATTTCATGGCTCCGCTCTACATGCATTTTTAACACTTCAATGAACAAAACATTTTATTTTCCATTTGTGCATGGAAGGATTATGAAATAATAGACTCCTTCTGCAAACCATTCCCTTTGTCTTGTTCTACTAATTCTACCTGCTCTTCTAATTACTCTTCTTGCTAGAGACTAGCATGGACCATCAGATATCAGCCAAAGGGCATACATTTATATCACAGACCTGTGGCTTTGAAATAAGGGATTGAATAGTGCTGCTTGGGGCAATAAGGCTATATGCAAGTAGTAAAACAATTATTAAATAGTGAAAATCATTTAGAAGATTAAAGGCATGAAAAACAGAAAATTTCAGTTGCAAAATTACTGTAAGAACAAAGATTTCATTGTTCAATCAAAGTTTGAGATGACAATTTGTCACTGTGAGTGGGTTAATCATCTTTATCTAGGATTTATTCAGTTGAAAAAAAAAGACTAACCATGCTATTTAAAAAAACGTAACTGTATGCTCTATGTTATGCACAAAGAAGGACACAGAATATTTATCAAAGCGTGAAAAGACAATTTTCCAGTACTTTGGCACTCTACAATTTTTTACTGCTTTTTTTTGAGAAAAAAGCCACATAATATAGCTATGTTTCCTCGTATAGGTTCATTTCATCAAACACTTGAGGTGGTAAAGCTAAAACGTTTGATGCTTATGTAGGGAACTGGTAAATTGTACCTTTTCTAACTCTGGGTCCCCTAGTATTTGCACAGCTATAAAGGGTCCTAAATGTAATAGGAAGTAAGTCCCTGTTCCTGGGTCATAGCATGACCTTTTGTACATTTCCACAGTTTGGCCATAAGGCGGCACTGTGGTATAAAAGGCTAGAGCCATGAGGCCAGACATCCATTTTGGTGAAGTATCTGTCTGAGTAAGCAGGCAGAAAGATACTAGTAAGTTCAGAAAGTATAGCAGCTCCTGTTATAGATCACACTAGGGGGCTGATTTACTAACCCACGAATCCGACCCGAATTGGAAAAGTTCCGACTTGAAAACAAACATTTTGCGACTTTTTTGTATTTTTTGCGAATTTTTCGGCGTCTTTACGAATTTTCCGTTACCAATACGATTTTTGCGTAAAAACGCGAGTTTTTCGTAGCCATTACGAAAATTGCGTAAAATCGCCCGATTTTTCCGTAGCGTTAAAACTTACGCGAAAAGTTGTGCCTTTTTCGTAGCGTTAAAACTTAAAAGGTGCGAAGTTTCGCGTAAGTTTTAACGCTACGAAAAAAAGCGCAACTTTTTGCGCAAGTTTTAACGCTACGAAAAATCGCCAGATTTTACGCAACTTTCGTAATGGCTACGAAAAACTTGCGTTTTTACGCAAAAATCGTATTGGTAACGAAAAGTTCGTAAAGACGCCGAAAAAATCGCAAAATATCGATCATTACGAAAAAAACGCAATCGGACTCATTTCGACCCGTTCGTGGGTTAGTAAATGTGCCCCTAGGTGTGATAGACAGGCAGGGCTATTTAGTGAGCAGCATTTTGGCTCCAACCAGGATTTGTAGAGGGATTATAATCCCGGGTATAATACTGCCCAGAGCAGGGTTAACAGTGTACAGACCTAGGGGCTGATTTACTTACCCACGAACGGGTCGAATGGAGTCCGATTGCGTTTTTTTCGTAATGATCGGTATTTTGCGATTTTTTCGTATGTTTTGCGATTTTTTCGGATTCTTTACGAATTTTTCGTTACCAATACGATTTTTGCGTAAAAACGCGAGTTTTCGTATCCATTACGAAAGTTGCGTAAAAAGTTGCGCATTTTTCGTAGCGTTAAAACTTACGCGAAAAGTTGCGCATTTTTCGCGTAAGTTTTAACGCTACGAAAAATGCGCAACTTTTTACGCAACTTTCGTAATGGATACGAAAAACTCGCGTTTTTACGCAAAAATCGTATTGGTAACGAAAAATTCGTAAAGAATCCGAAAAAATCGCAAAACATACGAAAAAGTCGCAAAATGTTCGTTTTCAAGTCGGAACTTTTCCAATTCGGGTCGGATTCGTGGGTTAGTAAATCAGCCCCCTAGGGTTAGATAGTGATCACCCAGGTTCCACTGGAAGCATATACCTGAAAGCTGGGAGTTAACCCATTGTGCCCTGCAGCTAAAGGGTTATTGTGACTATTCCTTGTAAGTACTGCCTATGATGTGAGATGCTACTACCTGCCTATTCTATGCTGTAATTACTCCTAAGTGACTGCGTAAATAAACAGTTCATGGTTTCAAGGTTAAGAACCACTGGCACCCATTTATTGAGAAATACAACACATATCTAACTGGCCTCCATATCAAGCAAGGGCTCACCCCTGAAGGATCCAGTCTAATCTGGGATTAAATTCGGTGTATCTTGTGGTAATTGAAGGGCTAATTTACTATAAGCTTACACTTATAAATAAGTTCTTGCAGTATATCCCTCTGTATACTACTGTCACACGATTTGAAACTGAAAATGTGCAAGAAAAGCTATTTGTGTCTGGAACCTTGTTAATGTAGTGCATTTATCCTGTAGATGTCCTAGGTGAGAATATTCTTGCCTACCAGGGATAAATAATGCAAGTCTAATTGAACAAGTAAAATACTATTACAAGATATTGCCACAATGCACCTTTTTTCTCGTTTCTTTTACAACCAACAATTTTTTAAGTAATTGTATCTTTATTGACACATTCAGTGAAAGGCACAGTTAATGTACTTAATGCCTGCCTTGATCAGTCTTTCATATATGTAAGAATCTAGCTGCAAAACATAAGATGACTGAAGATTTGTAACGTTACAACAGAATGTCTATTAGTAGTTAGAAAAGGAAGATGGTGCCAGGTCTGGTTCAGGAAAGAACCAGATACTTTACATAATGGGATGTGCATCTAAAGCAAATTACAGAGCTAGAGAATGATTCATTATAATTGTCCTATCCAACTTAAAAAATGGGAGATTTAAGCACAGAATGTTAAAATTGCACCACATGAAAGTATAAAGTATGCAGAAAATCTAAATATAATATATTCTGGTTTATCTTGAAAAAGTATCTAGTAATTTGCTTTCTGAGACACAGTTCAAGCTGTCTAGGGACATACAATATGTTTTAAAGAAGATTAAAATTGTCATATATAAATGGAATTCTGTACAGATGTTGCACATTGTCAAACTATTTACTGTGTAAATCTAAAAACATTTTATACACAAATATTGAGAAAAAATCATGGGGGCATCAGTCAACAACATAGGGTAAGGATAAATGAAGACACCACACTTAGGGGCACATTTACTAATCTACGAATCCGAATCACGAATGGGAAAAAATCGTATTGGAAATGAAAATTTCGGAAGATCGCATATATCACGAAAATGCTTACGAAAAAATCGCATTAGTCACGATAATATCGTATTGGCGATCCGAAAGTCCCGAAATTTTCGTACCGAACAATTAAACAGTGGTAAAACCTTTCCGATTTTTTCGTGCAAACGTCCGAAAAAGTCGTGCGCTGTACGAAAAAGTCGTGCGGACACCCGAAAAAATCGGTGAAAATGCGCTCAGAACGTTCGCATGAACGCTCGAGCGTTCGTGCTTTTGTAAATGTGCCCCTAAGGGGCCTATTTATTATGCTGTGTAAAAAAGTGACAAAATTCACCACAAATCTCCAGGCTTTGCTGTGTAAAAAAAAGTAAAAAATCTGGGGTTCAAAGTGAAATTCCCATTTATTTTACACAGCTTTTTTTGCATTTTTAGGCAAATTTTACACAGCATAATAAATAGGCCCCTAAATTGGGGATCAGTGGCCAAAAGCATAAAGGGGAAGGTTATGTCATTTACCTTCATGTTGGGGTTACTTGGGCAAGGGATTTTAGTAGCTTGAGCCATACTACTGAGCTACCTAATGGCTAAAGAGAAGCAGTAGGTTGAACAAAAATACTATCATCTTGTCCACCCTGTCCTCGGAAACTCTCTGAGTATTTGGCACCTCTAGTTAATGGGACAAAAACCTATGTCATCACAGATCCCCGAAACATTTAGAAAACACATGTGGTTTCTTAGTAAATAGAGTCCCTGGATGTAACTGCCCATGCCTTTTAGAGAGAGGGGAAAATGTCTGGAAATGTTTAATAGACAATGTGAAATATGTTTATGTAATATTTAATTTAAACAAAGGTCTCTTATGTGTTGGTATAAGGTAAAAAAGAGGAATTAGCTAAAATGTCAGATTATTACTGTCATTAGTGCCATATAATATTATTGTCCAAGAATCTTTCAAAAAGTTAATATGTAGGAAATAATTGTGTAATTACTTGTGCCTGGAAGCACTTGGTAAGTGCCAATTTTTAATAATTACAGAGTATTAACTAAGTATTTTCATATACATATTTAGTCACAACTAACACATTGAATCACATTATTCAAGCAAACTACACAGCCTTTGCTACCGTTTAGAAGTACTGACTGCTTTGTTCTTGTAATCCAGGGTTAAGAGAAATTCTCATAAATCTAACTGTTCTTTATTTTATGGGTGCAGTGACTATCCAAGTACAGTTCTAAATTAAAAGAAATATAGAGGAAATTGAGGTTGTGATATTTTATCCATCAGATTAACCCAAACAGCTAACTCACATCTTTTACATATTTTAATATATGTGTTGCTGGATATAAAATGTATTTTTTAATTGTCCTAAATATCTTTTCATTCAGACAGATCATAATTTTTAGTCAGTATTCAAGTCATATTTAAATTTAGGAAGTGATTTTAAAAATGTTAGAAATAAACTAGATTTCTAAGCAAATATATAATTCAACATTAATATCACTGTGGTGAACTCTCTCAACACCGCAACCGAATATATAGCATATGGATTTTGTTGCTGGTTTAAAATCTATTGCATATCAAAATATCTCATTCTGTACTATGTCCAGTGATTAAATGTATAACAGATATTGATAAAAATGAGCCAAAGGGATTCGCCCCTTAAGAAATAATTTATTTCTTTCGCGGTTTCTGAAATAAAAAAACAACCACAATAATGAAATCCAAAAACCAACCACAAGATTACAAACTTTCAACCCACTGTGTTAATCCACTGAGTATTTGTGTCCAGGGCATAGCTGCATGGGTACAGAGTGCTACACTGTTGAGTGAAACACAGCACTAGGCTTACTGCCTGCCATAGTAAATCTAACACAATTCTGAAACACTGCTGAGATTTTAACTGGGGGTCTCACAGCCTTTAGCTGCCTTTCACTTTACCACTTTAACCCTTTGGGCGCCAAGCACGTAGCTCCTACGTGCTGCTATAAAAAGGCGTTGAATGCCCAGCACGTAGGAGCTACGTTTTATTTACCTTTCGCTTGTTCTCTGCGCTCGCTGCTTAGTCCGAGCGCAGAGAACAAGCGGAAGGTAAGGAACCCCCTAGACAACGCGCAGAGGGGGGTTACTAGTGGCCCCTGGGGCGCGATCGCCCAGGGGCCCCATAGAAAAAGTCGGGCACGTATATTCTACGTGCCCGACTTTTTCTCCTCTCTCCCTTCCTTCCTGCGCGCCCCCCTCCGCCCCCCTGCTTCCTGTTACTCACCATTTCTGCTGCTGTGGCTGCATCTTCTGCCTGCGTCTGATCTTCAGCGATTCCAGCGATCTGCAGCTCCATGGATCCCAGGTATGTGCTACTTACACACACAAACACACATACACACACATATTACACTAATACACACTTATACTCACACTTACACACACACACATACATTTTCACACATTCATAGCACTTATTACACTCAGTTACTTGCACACACACACACACACATGCACACATGCACACAAAACACATTTTGCCATGTGTACACACTCACTTACTCACTCACTCACTTTTGTAATTTTTTTTTTTTTTTTATCGCATCGTTTTTATTCCTGCCTAAAAAAAATGTTTTATTGCCATTGCGTATAGCGTATTCGCTAACCGCACTGCGCAATACATTTTGTGTATTATTTTGGTGTTTTTTATTACATTTTCTGTGATTTTGGTGCCATTTTATTGCCTTTTTTAGTTATGCATAGTTGTTGTTTGCTTTACTTTGTCTGTAAACCTAATTTGCCCAAGCCAGAATACTCAAACTGTGATTCTATTGCAGATATCACTAGGAAAAAAAAAAACATTGATTTTAGTTTTTGGGGGGGGGGATTTTAGCGATTTTACTGCATTTCATATTGTTCTTTGTTACTTGTCTAGCACATGGACATTTTGTCTGCTGTATTTCAATTTGGCTTCCTCTGTGCCCCACATAGTTTAGTAAATCTATGCATATTGGGCATCAAACTGTTCAGTAGACCCCTGGCATTCATATTTAGGGTGTTTTAGGTTGGTACGTTATGAAATGTGGGGTACATAATGGGGCAAAATGCAAGCTTTGTGACGATTTTCAGAAATGTTATAAAAACCGTTCTGTTTAGCATAGCTTTGTAGTTTGGTAGTTTGCAGTAGAAAGATGTATTTACCCATTTTTGTTTTGTCAGAATGTGTACTTTCAGAAAATGTATGGTTTTCTAGGGTTTCTGTACTGTTAGGGGTTCTTATGGCACATAATACACATACCGGGTGCAAAAACTGCACGAGCCGGAGCGTCATTCGTGAAAACTCATATGCACTATTTTCATTTGGGTGCCCCTGTACTCCGCATAGTTTAGTAAATCTATGCATATAGGGCATCAAACTGTTCAGTAGACCCCTGGCATTCATATTTAGAGTGTTTTATGTTTATACGTTACAAATTGTGGGGGTACATAATGAGGTAAAATGCAAGCTTTGTGACGATTTTCAGAAATGTCATAAAAACCGTTCTGTTTAGTGTAGCTTTGTAGTTTGGTAGTTTGCAGTAGAAAGATGTATTTACCCATTTTTGTTTTGTCAGAATGTCTACTTTCAGAAAATGTATGGTTTTCTAGGGTTTCTGTACTGTTAGGGGTTCTTATGGCACATAATACACATACCGGGTGCAAAAACTGCACGAGCCGGAGCGTCATTCGTGAAAACTCATATGCACTATTTTCATTTGGGTGCCCCTGTACTCCGCATAGTTTAGTAAATCTATGCATATAGGGCATCAAACTGTTCAGTAGACCCCTGGCATTCATATTTAGAGTGTTTTATGTTTATACGTTACAAATTGTGGGGGTACATAATGAGGTAAAATGCAAGCTTTGTGACGATTTTCAGAAATGTCATAAAAACCGTTCTGTTTAGCATAGCTTTGTAGTTTGGTGGTTTGCAGTAGAAAGATGTATTTACCCATTTTTGTTTTGTCAGAATGTGTACTTTCAGAAAATGTATGGTTTTCTAGGGTTTCTGTACTGTTAGGGGTTCTTATGGCACATAATACACATACCGGGTGCAAAAACTGCACGAGCCGGAGCGTCATTCATGAAAATGAATATGCACTATTTTTATTTGGGGGCCCCTGTACTCCGCATAGTTTAGTAAATCTATGCATATAGGGCATCAAACTGTTCAGTAGACCTTAGGTGTTCCTAGTTGGGGTGATTTTCCTTTTGTAGGCAAGAAATTGTGTGAGATAAATGCGGCAAATTGCAACATTTTTAGGCGATTTTCTGAAATGTCATAGAAACCACTAGCTTTAGGAAAGCTTTGCAGATTGATACTTTTGTGTAGAAAGGACTCTTTACCCATGTTGGATTTGTCTGAACGTGTACTTTCCAAAAATATATGGTTTTCAGGGGTTACCCTACATTTCTGCAGTTTCTATCCCACATAAAAACTGCCATGTGTTTATGAATTAGGTAAAGGTAAGCCATGAAATTAGTGTGCACTAGGTATATTTTGGGGTCTCTAAGTGCCATGTGCTTTGATAGACCTATGTACAATGGGCATCAAACTGTTCAGTAGACCTCTGGGGTTCATATTTAGGGTGATTTATCTTGGTACCTGATCACCTATAGAAAATAAGATGCTGCATATTGGAAGTTTTGAGGTGATTTTTGGAAATGTCATAAAATTGGCAAACTTAGGAAACCTTTGCGGCTCTGTACTTTGGAGTAGAAATACATGGGTACCCATTTTAGAGTTCGGGGAATGTGTACTTTCCAAAAATATATGACTTTCTGGGGTGAGCGTACTTTTTTGTAGCATTATCCCACATATAATGATGTAAATGTGTTGATTTTGCAGAAGCTGAAATGACAGAAATGACGGATCATATGGGGGTAGGTTCATATTGGGGCCCCTACATGCCACATACTTAGGTAAACCTAAACATATTGGGCATCATACTGTTCAGTGGACCCCTGTCGTTCAAGTTCAGGGTGTTTTATCTTGGTACCTAATGATACATGGGAGATTAGATGCTGCAAACTGGAAGTTTTGAGAGGATTTTTGGAAATATTATCAAAATTGGCAACTTTAGGAAAGCTTTGCAACTTGGTACTTTGGAGTAGAAAGACATGGGTAACCATTTTAGATTCGGGGAAATGTGTACTTTCCAAAAATATATGGCTTTCTGGGGTGAGCGTACTTTTTTTGTAGCGTTGTCCCACACAAAATGATGTAAATGTATTGATTTTGCAGGAGCGGAAATGACAGAAATGGCAGATCATATGGGGTATGTTCACATTGGAGCCCCTACATGCCACATACTTAGGTAAACCTATACATATTGGGCATCAAACTGTTCAGTGGATCCCTGGCGTTCAAATTTAGGTTGTTTTACCTTGGTACCTAATACTATGTGGGAGATAAGATGCTGCAAAATGGAAGCTTTGAGGGGATTTTTGGAATTGTCATCAAAATTGCTAACTTTAGAAATGCTTTGCGGCTTGGTACTTTGGAGTAGAAAGACACAGGTACCCATTATAGATTCGGGGGGATGTGTACTTTCCAAAAATATATGGCTTTCTGGGGTGAGCGTACTTTTTTGTAGCGTTATCCCACACAAAATGATGTAAATGTGTTGATTTTGCAGAAGCTGAAATGACAGAAATGATGGATCATATGGGGTATGTTCACATTGGAGCCCCTACATGCCACATACTTAGGTAAACCTATACATATTGGGCATCAAACTGTTCAGTGGACCCCTGGCGTTCAAATTTAGGTTGTTTTACCTTGGTACCTAACACTATGTGGGAGATAAGATGCTGCAAAATGGAAGCTTTGAGGGGATTTTTGGAATTGTCATCAAAATTGCTAACTTTAGAAATGCTTTGCGGCTTGGTACTTTGGAGTAGAAAGACACAGGTAACCATTACAGATTCGAGGGGATGTGTACTTTCCAAAAATATATGGCTTTCTGGGGTGAGCGTACTTTTTTGTAGCGTTATCCCACACAAAATGATGTAAATGTGTTGATTTTGCAGAAGCTGAAATGACAGAAATGACGGATCATATGGGGGTATGTTCATATTGGGGCCTCTACATGCCACATACTTAGGTAAACCTAAACATATTGGGCATCAAACTATTCAGTGGATCCCTGGCGTTCAAATTTAGGGTGTTTTACCTTGGTACCTAACACTATGTGGGAGATAAGATGCTGCAAAATGGAAGCTTTGAGGGGATTTTTGGAATTGTCATCAAAATTGCTAACTTTAGAAATGCTTTGCGGCTTGGTACTTTGGAGTAGAAAGACACGGGTACCCATTATAGATTCGGGGGGATGTGTACTTTCCAAAAATATATGGCTTTCTGGGGTGAGCGTACTTTTTTGTAGCGTTATCCCACACAAAATGATGTAAATGTGTTGATTTTGCAGAAGCTGAAATGACAGAAATGATGGATCATATGGGGTATGTTCATATTGGGGCCCCTACATGCCACATACTTAGGTAAACCTAAACAAATCGGGCATCATACTGTTCAGTGGACCCCTGGCGTTCAAGTTCAGGGTGTTTTATCTTGGTACCTAATGATACATGGGAGATTAGATGCTGCAAACTGGAAGCTTTGAGAGGATTTTTGGAAATATTATCAAAATTGCCAACTTTAGGAAAGCTTTGCGACTTGGTACTTTGGAGTAGAAAGACATGGGTACCCATTTTAGATTCGGGGGAATGTGTACTTTCCAAAAATATATGGCTTTCTGGGGTGAGCATACTTTTTTGTAGCATTATCCCACATATAATGATGTAAATGTGTTGATTTTGCAGAAGCTGAAATGACAGAAATGATAGATCATATGGGGGTATGTTCACATTGGGGCCCCTACATGCCACATACTTAAGTAAACCTATACATATTGGGCATCAAACTGTTCAGTGGACCCCTGGAGTTCATATTTAGGGTGTTTTATTTGGTTACTTTATGACCTGTAGGGGATAAGATACTATAGACTGGAAGCTTTGAAGCGATTTTTAAAAAAAATCACAAGTTTTGATAAAAACCAATAACTTTAGGAAAGCATTGCGACTTGATAGTTTGGAGTAGACAGACAGTTGTGCCTATTCTGGATTCCCCAGAATCTGTTCTTTCCAAAAATGTACAATTTTATGGGATAAACCTTCTGTTAGTGGAATTTTTGTCCTTGAAATCTAAAGTATGCAGCTTTCTGGAGCAGTGCTTTGGAAATTTGGTAGTGTACTGCTGGGAGTTTTTGACCTACACAAGTGAGAAATCTCCATAAAACTATATATA
The DNA here is from genome assembly GCF_000004195.4 of Xenopus tropicalis. Lineage (NCBI taxonomy): Eukaryota > Metazoa > Chordata > Amphibia > Anura > Pipidae > Xenopus > Xenopus tropicalis. Next base: position 80,808,659 of record NC_030679.2, read on the forward strand.
TTTGGTATTGGCACGTTCAGGAGACATGGGACTTTCCAAATCAGGTGTATTTTAGTGCATAAAATAATTTTTGTTTCTGGTGTATGTGTTTATATTATGGAAAATATTTTTTTTACACATTTTTTAGACATTTAGAAGCCTATATCTTGTTACAAAATTGGAATTACACAAAAATTCCACCATATTTTGAAAGCTTAGGATGTCCCGAAAAAAACGATATATAGTGTTCCTGGGTAAACTAAAAGTCCCCCCGAGGAAAAGCCCCTAAAGTCAAACAGTGCAAAATGTTCAAAAACTGTCTGGCAGTAGAAGTTCCACTTTGTTCAAAACGGCTGGCAGTGAAAGGGCTAAACACTGCTGAGATTTTAACTGGGAGAGTCTCCCAGCCTGTGGCTGCCTTTCCCTTTACTAGTTTTGGGCCTAAGTATCGTAGCCTAAGCACTAAGGGCTGACCATACTGTATCTTTCTTATTCCTGGCCCTCATTGCTTATTGTCCTAAACCTGTAACATATTCATATAATTCTGCTTTGTCCAGTTACTGCCTGTCCAGTTCATACACCTGGTAGCTTCTGTTTCTGCCTAGTGCTGTTTTATTACCCTGTCATTCCAATTCCTGTCTATTTTGTTCTATAATCTTCACCAGTTATTTTTCTGCCTGTTCTATCTTGTTCCTGCATCTCTTCTATTTCATTTCTAGGCCCATGCTGTCTCTTGCTTGAAGAATTATATACCTCATATCCCCGGTGGACTAAAAACAAAAAGTCAGTGTTTAAGTTATTTGTAAATATCATAACATATGACAGCAGTATATGTCTGGAATTTATAGCAATCTGATTAACAGACCTAACTTTTTTGCTAAATAGTTTGGTCAAAACCAAAAATGAATGCAGAGAACAGAAAAGGATAGACAGACACTACTTTTAGTTGCTTTTACAAATAACTTAAAAATTACTGTTTTTTGTGGATGCCTAATAGAGAATTGGAGAAAGTATAGAACTGCAATAGCATTTCCCAGTTTAACATTGTCCTTCCCATTTTTGCATTTAGTTCATCTGTGATCTCCTTAAAGGAAAAATAAAGTCAAAGTCACTTGGGGGTGCCAAAATGTTAGGCACCCCCAAGTGACTTTGACCGCCTACCTTTTACCCCGGGCTGGTGCCCCTGTGAGGAAGGAACAGCACCAGCCCGGGGTAGCTGCCGGCGCTTCCTTTTCCTGATTCGCTGCGCGCGCATGCGCAGTAGAGTGAAAAGCCGAACTTTAAATGTTAAAGTCGGCTTTTCACTCTACTGCGCATGCGCCCACCGCTGGCATTCAGGAAAAGGAAGCGAGGAAGACGGAAGCGCTGCGCTCCAGGTGCCCCGGGCTGGTGCTGTTTTCTCCTAACAGGGGCACCAGCCCGGGGTACAAGGTAAGCGGTTAAAGTCACTTGGGGGTGCCTAACATTTTGGCACCCCCAAGTGACTTTGACTTTCGTTTCCCTTTAAGAAACTAAAGTAAGAAACTGGCATTAGTAAATGTTTATACTAAAGATCGTATTAGTTAAATTATATATATATTGATATTTTGCGCTACATAATGGTACAGTAAAATAAAATGATTAATTTAGTGATAGTTAACCAAGATTAAGTAGTCGTGCAGCCATTGCTTCCAGTTTTGCACAATTGACAGCAATGATAATTGTATTTAAAATGTGGTGACCTGAGTAAAAGACTCCATACTGAGTTTAGCCAGCAGCTGTTCAAAATAACAGGTGTTGCAGAGAGCAAGTTTAGTTTTGACTTATAATAGATAACCATATTAATTAAGGAAGTCAACCAGAAAACCTGATTAGATTTCAAAGCATTATTTGTTAAATAAGTATCCAGTCTGCTTCATTTAACTGGAAGTAAATGTACTGACTGGCTCACTTATAGGCTAATTATTTTACATAAGATGGATTAGGTAACATTACTTGACCCATCTCAAATTGAAAGACACATCACAATTCCAGGCAGAGAGAAAAAGATTACAAATTGCTACTTAATATATTTGATATAAGCATTTCCCAACTTATTTGAAGTGAAGGAGCCATACAGTTTACCACAGGAGCTGAGTCGAGCATACAACAATTACCTTTATCTTCATGCTTTATCATCTTATATCAGACAAGCTTTCACTCTAAAACTGGTCATATACTGCCAGATCCACTTGTTTGGCAAATTTACCAAAAGAGTGGATCTGGGCCCAATTTGGTCACCCACACACCTGGCCAGTTCAGGCTGATATAATCATTAGCCGGGCCAACAATCTGATCATTCCTACAGTCAGCATGCCAGTATAGTCCTCAATGGATGGGAAAATCTGGGGCAGGCTGGTTGGTGGGTCCTGTACATGACTCAGTCTTATTGGCCTGTGTACCTTAGCTCAATTTGCAAACCTTCTTGCAAACACTTTCTAGAGGATGCATTTAAATAGTTGTCTTTATCTGCAGCAACATACCCCTGACTTATGCACTTGTTCCTTATAGAAAGTAAGACAGGGAAGGAACCACATTGCAAATGTGTATTGAAACTCCTAGAACTTACATGCTATCTATTCTGTGCATTTCCATATACTTGCACTCAGCACTGATCAGCCTTTCCCACTTCCTGTTCCTAATTGAGCGCTACTGCATCTATTGTTGCACAAGGCTGTGTGAACCCTGGAGCTACTGTCAACTCTTGACCAGGTGGTAGCTCATGGGTTCCCCAGCACCCTACACCAATAGACACAGCACACTTACAGCTAAAGAATAGGGCACAAATGTAATTTGCACACTGAACACCAGAACTGACACCATGCAGACTGGAGAAATAGTTGGTGCATCTATTTTCATGCGAAGTTACTTCCGTTATAATGATGCTCAGTTAAGCCAGACACAGCATAGTTGCATTTGATTCACACCCATACTTCATCTCCAATGACACATAAATTCTTGGAAAAACCAGTGCATCATGGGAAAAACATGGAAATTGTGTCCAAAATTGCACTTTGTTCACTGAATCTGGGTACAGCCATCAGATAAATCTGTATGTCGATACTGGCTGTACTTGCTTCTAGTCTTCTTGTATTACATATAAATGAGGATTGTATTAAGGCTAACAGCTAATGATCTAAATACAGTAACATAAAAGTAAAGTGTTTATTTAGAGTTTACCATATTTACAATAACAATAACATTATAAGAAATGCTATAAAGGTGTTTAGTTTACAAATAGATAAACCAGCATACAGAAATTTTAAGTAATTGCAAACATATTGATATATGGCAAGTGTTTGGACAATGTTTTTAGTGTTGAAAAGGATTATTTTGTTAATCAGTTTTAGTGAGTTCTCCAGACATAAATGTTTATTTATTTGGTCTGGGTAAATAATTTAAGACACACAAAGTGGAAATGGGGCTTTCCACACTAACTTCAGTTTAAGATATTTTTCTTTGCTTTTCATACTTTATTTTCTCCCTCTATTCTGAGTCTATTTTAGTGAACAGTGTCTCTGATAGTAAAGCTGACCTATACAAGCAGAACAGTGCAGCGAAGCTTGCAGGCATCATCTTCTGAATCTTTGTATTCTCTTGGGATCATTTTGGTGACACAGAGTTTGGGATTACCTTCATTGCGCATGTTCCAGCAAGATTCAGAAGATGGAGCCTGCTAGCTCCGCTGCGCTGTTCTGCTTGTTTAGGTCAGCTTTGCTATCAGAGACACTGAAATAGACTTTGTGTGGAGGGAGCAGGGAGAGGGCTCATTAGATGGCAGTGGATGGGGACTTTTGTCTGGGGGGGGGGGGTTAGTTCTCCTTTAAGGAATGTATTTTACTTTCCAGTAAACAGCTTAAAACCCACCTTGCCTTTTAAAATAAAATATAATATAAAATAAAAAAAATCTTATTAGGATTTTAGGTTTATATTATAATGGCCTACGGGCCTTTACTGATGCTTTTCTAAAACTCATGCCTTAGAAGAATGAAAATATATTCCAGGTGTTTTGTGTTATTGTGGTTCATCATATTTGGTAACCCATATAAGCACTGTCCACTGCCATTTATTTAGAAAATGCTGATTTATTAGAGATGATGTTGTATTAACTCAACACATGAGTAACTCTTTCCATATGAGATGGAGCAAATATACCAACAAGCAATATGGACTAATATAATAAATACAAAGAGGATTTAATTCATAAAGCTTAAAATATAGAATCCATACAAATCATCCACTACATAGCATAGGGGATACATATGAATTTTGGATGCCAGCAGATACCCTTTAAAATGGCTACTTTCATGAATGTCATTTCATGTATGCAACATATATTATACATTACACAGACTAATAGCAGTACTGTATGAAGTTATTCACATAGATTATTATGGTGCTCCAACAAGAAAGAGCATGCCCAAACTATTGCCACAAAGTAGGAAGCAAAGGACCTAATTGTTCGCTAAGGATATGTTTTCAATGTAACCAGAGGCCCTAGTCCAAACCATGGAAAACAGTTGCAGATCATTTTCCTCCTCTTACATTTGTCATTAGACTTTCAGACAGGTAGCATTATTCTGGCGTCCACAAACCCAAACTTGTCATTCAGACTGATAGATGACAGACATGATTCATCATTCCAGAGAACATGTTTCCACTGTTCCAGAGTCCAGTGGTGGTGACCTTTACAGAATTTCAGTCAATGCTTGGCATGTTTTGTGGTGGCGTCAGGCTTGTGTATGGCTGCTTGCCCATGGAAATGCTATTGCTAGTGAAAGCAGTATCTGTATGGTTGATTATTTTCTCTGCTCTTCTGGTTTTAAAAAGAATGTAGCAGAAGCCAGCTAGTTAACAGACCAGGAGAAGACCTTTTTTCTGCTACACTGATTTAAGAATCAGAGAACAAATAATGCTAAGTAGCAATAAAAACACCAAATGTGCCAAAGGCACATTGTCCCTATAATATATCTGTCATTCCTTACCACGTGATTCATGCTGATATATCATGAAGTAACCAAAAATATATTTAGTATATTAGCACCTTCTTACTCCAGTGGAAAACAAATTAAATATATGAACTGAACAGAAGCACTGACAGGGCTACAGAGACCTAGCAGGCTTTCATACGTCCTGTATTTATACATTTTGAAAATACCATTGTATGTGGGAAAAACTACATTTTATTTTTATAATGTTTATTTATGGTATTCTATTATGCTTATTTATTGTAAATATATTCAACATGGTTGTAATGTGATGACATAAATGTAAAGGTTTCCTATTTGTTTTGAAATATAATGATATTAATTTTCTGCTATTATGCTAGTGCCAAATACATCACAAAAAGATGGTCCCAGCAATCCAAAACATAGTATTATCCAACAGGTAGCCTGGCAAAATTGTTCTTAAAAGGGTCACAACCTCATTTAAGTAGCAAAAAACTAAATATGACTTAATATGTTAGGATCAAAAGATGGGATAGATTAGCTGAGGACCTGTTCTGATTTCTCTGAAAGTCATGAATACAATCCTATAATGAGCTAAAGCCTGTATGCATGTCTAAATCACCACTGAACTTAAGCAACACAAAGGCAAATGATCCCAATATCCAACAGATTATCTCACAGGAGACAGAGTGTTGGCAATTATGTATTTGAGGGCTTTGCACTAAGGTACATAAAACTCTGATTACTCCCTTATTTAAAATAAAACCCAGCTATTATCAAAAGAGGCTTTGTATTTTTCTAACAATAAATCAATCAAAGCAGCAATTTTACAGAGCTTAAAAAAACACTTTCCATTTTTATTCAATTTGCCTGCCAATATGTACTTTTATTGTAGGCATTTATTAAAACCTAAAAGGAATAGTTGCAAAATTACAGTGGCTAAAGTTGTTTTCTAATGTGGAAGGTGTGACGTAAAGGCAGCCAACTTTGTTCAGCATCCAAAAGACCTATATATAAAAAAAAGCTCATGTCCCAGACTAATTCTTTTTTAGTGCAAAGTGAGACAGAATATACTATCGCACATACTATAGCACTGTGTAGGTAACATTTTAATTGCTGTACGTCACTTAGAAAGCTTTTATGCTAAAGTCATGCATCACTATAAACTGCACCATGTAAACCTCCAATAAATTCACCATATTGGAATAAAAAGTTTTATGAGAATAAACAAGCTGATTAGTAATACAAATTACATCATACCTACAATTTATTACTTTCATTTACAGATTTTATTTTACTAGATTGATATTATTTCTCTGAACTAAATTGTACGAATTTCAAGTAACATTGATTGTAGAAATCTGGCTCTTGCTCTATGTTAGTTTAAACAGAAAAACAATAACGATATATGTTTCTGTGGCATGGCACGGAGATGTTAAACAAAAAGTCAACGTGTTGATGAAACAGTTATTTTGATTTGCCTATATCAAGCTGGCATGCTCACTGAGGCAATAGGCAATTAAATAATAAATAAAATGTCCCCTTTGTATGTTCAGAAGGAAAAATATTAGCTGTCAAGAGATGAAATAAACCATAAAATACTTTCTTCTCAAAGGTTTCTTTCAAAAGAGTTCATTTTGGTTCTTTAGGAGGAAAAAAAGTAGCCACTAACTTTATTATGTACAGATCATAATGTTCAGATCATAAACCTAAGGCATTTCAACACTTATGGTTTAATTCCAAATACTTTGAAGCACCTTCCAAACTAGCAGGTCTGCTAACATTTTTACATTTCTGCAGTTGACTTACTACCTCAAACACTTATAATTATTTGTTCCATAGGTTAACTCTTTCATCACTTATTGCTGTTTAATAAACCCATCACTGTTACACTAATAATATATAATGCACATGAATCAAGGTCATTTTTATTACACTGGTTGACATATTTTGACCTTAGATTCAAATGCAAAGCAGAACTATAGAAACAATGGAAACTTTTAATCCTATATTGAATTTAATCTTATAAATTCATCCATATCATCAGTGAGGAAGCAGCTGTCAAAAAATCTGCTAATAATGTAGGCAGCCCTATGCATAGCTAGAAGCCATTCAAAATTATGTCTGTACCAAATTCTTTTGATGCAAGTTTGCTGTGTCTGACACGGCCGCTGTAGGAGCAGCTTTAGACACAAGTACCTATAAAGAAGTACTTTTCAGGCAATGACTGTGAATCAAGTTTCGTAAGCTCAAATGCAATGTTCAGAAGGGGACAGAAATTACCCCTTTGATGCTTGTGAATCCTACATTTTAAGCTTTTGTCTTTATTTCTCGACTAGTTAGAATTAGCCCAGAATTGTAATTATTAAATGCAATACTGGTTTCTAGCCAAACATGAAAATGCATGATATTTGAGTTTCAATTAGAATGGGATACAAAGGGGCAGATTTACTAATCCACGAATCCGAATTCCGAAAGGGAAAAAATCGTATTGGAAATGAAAATTGTGCGACTTTTTCGTCGCCGTTGCGATTTTTTAGTATTGAGCGATAGTAAACGGCGGAAAAACCAATTTGATTTTTTCGCAACGGCGACGAAAAAGTAGTGGAAAATATACAAAAAAGTCGCGTCAGCGACGAAAAAAACGCAGGACATACGAAAAAGTTGCAAAAATACCGATCATTACGAAAAAACGCATTCAGACGCCTTCGGACCGTTCATGGATTAGTAAATCTCCCCCTAAGAGGCACATTTATTAAAACATAAGTGCAGGGCAAGTTAATTAGATTGATTACAGGGATAAATGGGAATGATTAAGGAATCGCAAAAGCTTTTTTAGTGTTAAGAGTGCAAAAAAAGATATTTAAATCTGAACTGATCACTACCATTTAGTAAAAATTACTGTTAATGTATCTCCCCCACACGTGTATATTATTTGTACATCTGCATGTTAATGAGTGTCTATGCTTATTTATTTCTATCAACTATGTTTTGATATAATTGACATTGATTATATTGTTATTTTTCTGTGTCAATGATGAGACTTAATAATAGTTTTGATGGCATACTGGGTGTTTATAAAAGTTTCTATTACTTAGAAAAAGCCTGTTTGTACTACATGACCTAAAAAGTAAATATTAAGAAACCCAGCAAAATAACCACTAGAGGAATGAGGCTGGAAATGAGAGAAATTGAGACAACTATGAACAGTTTATCGGTTTGTGCAAAGTTTTGATGGGCTGCAGCCAAATACGACAGTTTCTATTCAAACCAGTAAAACACTATTTATGTGTCTTAAGGCATGTTAAGATGTTACAAAATCCATTTATCATTTATCAAAAAACTAGTCAAAACCTAGGTCAAAATATTTTCAAGTCTTACATTTGAGTTTTGTTAATTTTGTTAATCTTTTAATATTTAACATTCACGTTTTGGAAGACCTAATTTGAATTTATGCGTTTATAAATTTGGCACAAAATTGTGATAAAAAGTCGATAAAAGAGCCCCATAGCATCTTGTCGTACTCACACTTGAGAGTCAACAACAAAACCATCTGGATCTTCTCAGTGCTCAATTGCTGTGCCTTTATATTATTCACTCAGAATGGGATCTAACCATCTTTTACCTTTTCTTCTTTATGCTGTGTCTCTCTACAACCTGGGCTATCACTGAAACTTCATTCTTCACACGCAACCTCATTAATGACTAATTGTTCCTCAGGCTTTGGACACACATCAGTGCTTATCTGTGAGAAACATCCAAAAGAAGGAATGATGCACAATAAAGGTGAAGCAACACAAGCTATCAGGGCCGCAATCAGGAGCTTACAAGTTATTTATATGGGGCCCCCCATGAACACACGTGCACAGTACCAATGTTTTTGACATGCCCCTTTGTTTGTTCAATATAAAAAGCTGATGTTACCCTATAATAAACAGTTCATATAAAAAGTTTATTATCCAGAAAATTCCAAATTACGGAAAGACCATCTCCTATAGACTCCATTTTAATAAAATAATTCATATTTTTAAAAATGATTTCCTTTTCCTCTGTAATAATAAAACAGTACCTTGTACTTGAACCCAACTAAGATATAATTAATCCTTATTGGCGGCAAACAATCCTATTGGGTTTAATTACTGTTTAAATAATGTTTTTAGCAAACTTAAGGTAGGAGATCTGAAATACGGAAAGACCCCTTATCTGGAAAACCCCAGGTCCCAAGCATTCTGGATAATGGGTCCCATACCTGTACTATTAATACTATTCATAATAATAGTGTTAAACTGACATTTTACATTTTTATATCTATATTTTTTATTTCAAGGATCAGATATCAGTGAAAACAAATGCGGTACAAACAAAAGTGGTAATAAAAAAGTTATATAACGCAAATACCAAGACATAAATAAGACAGCACAAGAAAATCAAACTAAAGGGCTAACACAAACCTACCGAATCTATAAGTTATTGTTGAAATGTATAAAAACTGCAAGTTTTACGTAACATGATATAAGAATATAAGGTCTACAGGTATTAATAGAAAGTATATGTATATGATGAACAATTATTGTGTAAAATGTATCTTTCTATGATGGCATTACCTAAATAAAGCCTTGAATAGAAAAAAAACAAATGCAAATACTTTATTTTTATTTTTTCAGTTCTCCAAAGGATTATAACAATTTTCTAAATGTAAGTGCAATTTAGGACAACTTTTAAAAAATAGGTCTATATCCAAGAAAATCATTTAAAGGCATTTAACAAACTTGTCTAGGCTGTGTACATTACCAAGAACATGAATCCTACACCTTGGGTCGATTTGTTTTTGCAGGTGTAATATGCAAAGTCATCTATCTCAGTCCTAACACACTGAACTAAGAACAATAGAGAGTTATGAAGGTTGAATATACTGTATGTCAAATAGTCTTAAATATCATTCATACCAGCAGAGAGGTCATTGGGACAGCTTATGTTTAAGTAATTCAAATAATGACAAAGTCTGCATGAAGAGGATGAAAAGTGATAGAAACATCTTAAGTTAATGGAAACATCTGCTAAATATATGGCAGTGGTACAGCTGTCATATCATATGACTTCACTTATTGAATGGAATGTAACATTTTGAACTTTGCCTTTATCTTTGTATGTTTCTATCTGTTATTATGTAAACACAGTGGCAGCCTATAAAAATGCATAAAACTAAATCTTCCTTCACTGAATGGGTAAATTTACCTTTATTAAATTATAGCCAAAGTTGCTAAAGTAAAACTATATAGACAGTATAACTATATAGACCTTATTTTAACCAGGTGAATCAAGGAAAATAGAAAAAAGGTTAAATAATATCCGTAAAATGTTTGAATTGCAGCAAAAGGAAAAATTGTACCAAATGGACTGCATAATTTGACATACTGAAGGTTGTCAAATAAGAAAACAGTATCATGTTCTGCAATCAGAAACACACAGGCTTTAGAACAATTAGGTGCTCAACTAACTGGTGTCTTGGTATAATGTCCATACCCACAGAAAAAAAGGACTTAGCAGATAATTAAGCTTGGAAAACATATAGGGTGTAGGCATAAACGAAAGAAAACATTAATTCTCATACAGCTTACACTTTTTCTAATCTAAAATGCACCCCTGTTTTCTTAGATAGGTGCTGTGCCCTAAATGGACAAAGCCATAGTGAGGAGGTAGTTCTTCTTTAGGCTTGGTCCTGCATAGCAGAAAAAAAATAATATACATTTTATTGCCTTTCTCCTACAAAATGTTTTATTAATGGATCAGTAGTAAAATACTGACTATATTGTTTAAGGAATAAACATATGCAAACATAAAACAGAAGAAAGGCAGGCATACATACAATACTTGCAATGATAATGATATCCAGTGTTTTTCTTTTACCATTAGATAAATGTATCTACATATGATCTATTCATCAGAATTCCATTCACCTAGAAAATAGAGGAAAGACAAGCATTTGCCCATTTCCTCTCCATGAAAGACCATAACCACAGACATGTTAATTAAGTTAAAGAAAATACAGTTGATTGCAAATATATTTCTGTTCCTTAAACCTAAAATTACTGTGATTAATGAAGTTAAAGAGGTATAAAAGTATGATGTTTTCAAAAGAAAGGAAATAATCCTTCAATCATGGCCACATCAACTTTATTACAATATAGAGGTGGAGCAACATAATGCAGTGCATTATTAAGAGCTCATAAGTAAGTATTGTGGCTTTTTCTGGATCTTTCCATTAAACATTTCACTATGGTGAAAATATAATAATACTAAAACGTATTTGGTATTACCTTATCCTACTTAAATAAACAAATGTGTTATCAAAATGGCATTCATTTCACTGCACATATTAATTAATAAGAAAATATTTTTGCAGTAAAGTGCATTTTTGTATGCTAAATCTGATCCCAAAATATATAATACAAATTTTAAACCCTCTGGAAATATTAAACTCCTAAATACAACACAAACACTATAGTAACAAACCTGGCTGGGAGGTCTAACCAATGAAGGGTTACTTAATGCAAAAATGTCAAAAGCAATTTGAAATGATGTACAGAATGAGGCTATTCTAGTGTTTATTAAGTAATGAATTTTCTATGGTTTCTTCAAGCTTTATATTTTATAGCATTAACAGCAATAAATTCACCCTTTGTACAATGAGCCAAGAAACCTAAATCTTAATATGTAGAAACTACTACTATATACAAATCTGCCCCCTAGCACACACCAGATGTATAGGGCATTTTTGGTTTCTTAGCCAGGGATCCAGTTACATTAATTCAAGGTGCAATTATATATATATATATATATATATATATATATATATATATATATATATATATATATATATTCTTTGAATATTAAATAATAATTAATATTAAATTAGTTATTGGCTTACAGTGTTAATTTTTAGAAAAATATTCTTTACAATGCTTGAGCCTATCACGTTTAAACTGTCAATACAATCTAAAAAAAATGTATTATCTATGAAATCCACAAATCAGAGGGACATATTTATATAAAACTGAGTTCTTGAGTTAAAAAACATGCATTTCTTTTCCTACATTTACATTTTGTGGAGACTTCATAGTTATAGAAATCTTGAATGGGTTAATCATGATTGATTTTTTTTTTTGTGGCAGAAAAAAAACACTATTGCAAATAAAACTAGCTTGAATGCTGAAAATAAAGACGTGATTCTGCTGGCTTCTTAAAGGAACAGTAACACCAAAAAATCAAAGTGTATAAAAGGAACTACAGTATAATGTACTGTTACCCTGCACTGGTGCAACTGGTGTATTTGCTTTAGAAACATTACTATAGTTTAGTAAATGAAGCTGCTGTGTAACCATGGGGGCAGCCATTTAAAAGAGAAAAGGCACAGGTTACATAGCAGATAACAGATAAGTTTTGTACAATACAATGATGTTTTATCTGTTATCTGCTATGTAACCTGTGCCTTTTCTCCTTTTTCCAGCTTGAATGGCTGCCCCCATGGCTACACAGCAGGTTATTTATATAAACTATAGAAGTGTTTCTGAAGCAAATGTGCAAATTTTACCAGTGCAGGGCAACAGTGCATTGTATTATGATTACTTAAAAACATTTTTATTTTTGGGTGTTACTGTTCCTTTAACACGTTTTAGGTGGCGATTCCTTTTTTCCAGTACTATTTGCTAAATCTCAAAAAGTTGTGGTAAAAAACTTGATTGCGTTTTTTCATCACTTCTTTTTGAGATTTAGCAAATCTTAGCAATAAATAAGTTGGCACCTCAAACCTGCTGAGATTCCATAGCATTCAAAGGCAAGTATGCTTTTAGCTGTAAAATCCTGATCTTGAATTTTAATAAATTTCCCTTGTGTAAGTGTGTTAATTCATGCAGTATATCAGCGCTGAACAGAGACAGACTACAGACCCATTAACGGAATGATGCAGGTATATAACAATACCACTATTCAGCTGAAATAGAGAACTATTGTCTATGAGTGGTAGACCAAGATGTTTCCACTTAGCTTCCATGCCATTTGGAGAATGATAATTGGTTGTCAATGCACTATGTGTCTCATTTATTAAAAACTGAGATTAAGTTTTTGACAAGATTTTGTTGTGAAAAAACGTGATTCCAAATGTATTCAAGTTTTAAATCAAATATTCAGATTTCAGTTAAAAAAAGCCAAAATGTTTGAATGAAAAACTCTAAAACCTTTCAAGATGCAATAAAAGTCAGTGGAAAGTCAATTTGCATCTAAGAACGTTTTTGTTTGAGTGCTTTTCAGAGGTTATTAAGACAGTGGCAATTTTACAGCCTCATTAAAAACACATGTGACTATCTGATTCGCATTTTAAATAGACTTTCTTTTATGCAATCAATTTTATGCAATTTTGGTTAACACATTTTTTTCATAAATAAGCTAGTAATCGTGGGAAAACATAGTTTTCCACACCACAATTAACACAGGGAAGAACAGTGAACCCCTCTAGCACCTAACATCAAACTTGTGTATGTTTTTCATCAGTACAGAGACAGTATTGGTCAATATCTTCAAAATAGACTGTCTCATAACCCAGAGAAGTAATTTACTATATGAGCTCGAAAAGGTATAAAGAATTCCCATCGATTCCCAATTCCCATTTGCTTCATACTAATTATGTACACTTAGGGCTTCATTTATGAAATCACCAGTTCGAATCCCGAATGGGAAAAATTGGATTAAATACGATAATTTCTGAAGATTGCAAATATCACGAAAATGCTTACTAAAAAATCGTATTAGTCACGATAATATCGTATTGGTGATCTGAAATTTTCGTACCGAACGATTGTAAACAGCGGGAAAACCTTTCCGACTTTGATCCTTCTGTGCATGATTTTGGAAGCCTCCCATAGGCATCAATGGCACTCTGCAGCTCTAACCTGGCCCAAGGAAAGACACGATAATGAAGCTTGAATGAATCCGAAGCTTTCGTACTCGGCGCAACAATACGATTTTGTCGCACAAATTTTGTCGCAAAGTACGAAAAAGTTGCGAAAGGTACGAAAAAGTCGTGCAAGTGATGAAAAAGTTGCAGAGAATACGCACGGCGCGTTCGTGGATTAGTAAATCTCCCCCTTAGGCTGTATTAGACTCCCATAGGAATTAATGGCACTCTGCAGCTCTAACCTGGCCCAAGGAAAGTCACGGCGCATTTGTGGGTTAGTAAATCTCCCCCTTAGACTGTATAATATACTCCCACTCTTATACTGTATTATACACTTCCCTCAAAAAATAATCTACAAATAACTACTTCCATGAGAGAAGTAATTTCTCATATAAAATATAGAGAATTCCCATCAATGTCCAACTCCCATTAATTTTATAACATTGAATATTGTACAATATACTCCCCACTTAAATTAATAAGACCTATGAAGCAGCAAGGCAGCATGCATAGGTATACCCTATCCTAAAGAGTTCTGCAACATGTATAGCATGTTAAATAAGTCCTACATCTTCAAAAATGGATGTGACTACAAATCCAAAATGACAATATGATTGAGCTGGATTGGTTTTTGTCATACAACTTACTTACAAGATGCTTTTGTAGAGCAGATAACAAATGTATTTCTTAAAACATACAAAATAAAAATAGAACCCACTTACAAATGCAGGAACAAGAGCAAATGCAAAGTGCTAAAATGGATGAAAAATTGCATATAGAATTGCAGTGCATTGAAGCCATTCAAAAATGTCCTTCCATCCACGCGTGCTATTTTGCAAATTGTGGTGATGCACCCCTTCAGCCCTCTCTAATAAATGAAAAACATGTTCACTCACTGTTGCAAGGAATCTCTGGAACTAATGTAAGCCTGGACCTTGTAGTAATTCCAGGGTTCCCTTGGTGGGTTTCAAAAATAGCTGCAACTGACTTGCACCAAGTAAATCTAAATCTAATGCCATAATTGACACAATGTATATATGTATGCATGTATGTATTATAATTTGAATTGTGAATAAAAATAAAACTCAAATGTTGATAAATCTCCCTTTTAGTGTCCTGTGCTAAA
Organism: Xenopus tropicalis; assembly: GCF_000004195.4. Taxonomy (NCBI): domain Eukaryota; kingdom Metazoa; phylum Chordata; class Amphibia; order Anura; family Pipidae; genus Xenopus; species Xenopus tropicalis. The sequence goes on from NC_030679.2 coordinate 80,823,681, forward strand.
ATACGTAGTAGGAAGGCAGTCACTGTCCCATAGAGATTACAGTCTTAGCAGGTGGAAAAATATAGACACAAATCAAAGGGAAAAGTGTACAAAGGTTTGGCCATGGGGCCTTAAGTGCCAAGACTGGACCAGACAAGACATTTTTAGTGCTCCAAAAGGGAGGCTCTGACTTTATGTTTAAAAAGTTTTAGAGAGTGTTCCCTATGGAGGAATTCAGGAATAGAACTCCAGCGGTAAACAGCACCAGCCTGGGGTACCTGTAGAGAGCGCTTCCTCCTTCCTATTCGCGCTGCTGCCGAATGTCCTGGACAATCGCATGCGCAGTAGAGTGAAAAGCCAACTTCTCTGATAAAGTTCAGCTTTTCACTCTACTGCGCATGCGCGCGCAGCGAACCCGGAAGTAGGAAGCGCTTGCAGCTACCCTGGGCTGGTGCTGTTCTGTCCAAACAGGGGCACCAGCCCGGGGTAAAAGGTAGGCGGTTGAAGTCACTTGGGGGTACCTAACATTTTGGCACCCCCCAGTGACTTTGCCTTTCCTTCTCCTTTAAATGAACACTACTATCTGCAAATTGCAAACTGCCCTTTTCTATCCTTAGTTTTTTTTTTTTTATCTAAAAGTTGCTTTGCCAACCAACAGCAGTTATGTTAAACATAACAAGTTCAGCTGCATGAATATAACATCAAGGAAGCAGTTAGGGATATAATTTTTCAGCATTTAAATGTTATGAATGAAATAACGTATTCTAAAAGAAAACTGTGTTTGTCTATTAATGCTTTTGTGCCAAGTACCAACCACATCAATGTTATAACAATTTATAAACGTGTAGATCATTGATGAGCCACAAATAGTGGGACAACATTCAAAAAGTACTAAAAATATTTGATTAACCTTTATCCTAAAAAAAAGCAACCACAGTTTCATACATATTAAATATGTCTGACCAGAAAGCAAACACAAGATAATACCTGAATAACAGTGTTGTAGGTAACCTTCGGTAAAACTGGCGACACATTATAATTCACTTTCAAACACATAGCACTGGTTTATTTTGAAAACATTATACTTTCATATTTCAAACCTTATCTCTTTCAAGTTTAATCTCTTACACATTTCTTTAGTACATATTAATACAGTCATTTGTTAAATTCTGCTGACTTTTTCTGTTGGTTTCCTTTTTTATTCTCCAGACTTCCTATGAAACCTGTAAATCAAATTTCCTAGTAAAACTAAGATAATTCCTTACATTGCAGGAGAACAGGGGAGTGGCTGAACAAATAAATCTCACTCAACTGTTTTATAAACCGTACAAATAACAAATGCCTCTGGTGATGCAGGAGTCATATGAAAAATTCGGAACCCAGGCTACCAGAAATAACAGTGTCCTTACAAAGAGAAAATAAATGGGAAATGTATTATGAGTAACAATAACACATGAAAAATTACATTAATGGGTGTTTAACAAAGTAAAGCTAAATATATATATATATATATATATAAAAAAAAAATATATATATATATATATATATATAAATCATGAAAATAGGATAAAGTAAGCTAAATATATATATATATATATATATATATATATATATATAAATCCTGAAAATATATTATGAAATATATAACTAAACATTATAAAGTATATAACATATGTATTATGTAATGTATGACATGCTATATATTACTTGTAATATAACATCTGTATGGGTTAATTTGTAAAATATACCATCTTTATTATGTGACATATAACATATTACATAACTAATATTTTATATATATATATATATAGTATCTAATGTATAACATGATAGATGTAATATAAGATGTAGTATTTTATATGAAGAAGAAAATGTGTTTGTTTTGTATGCACATGGTATGAGTTAAAGCAACAAACATCTTGTCATTCACAAGGACATTGGGTCCTGTGTATAATGTCCCTACATTTGTAAAATATATAGTCTAAAACATGTTGCTAAATACGTAATAAATTACATATGTATTATAATATATGTCACTGTGACTCAATCCAACTGTTATTAATATTTTCATACACATTTTGATTGTTGCAAAAAAAAATCTTTTTGTAGTGTCTTCTTGTCTTTTTTCACAATCATGGTACGTGAAAGCTTCTCAGGAGAGCAAATATTTTGCAAGGAGTACATTTTTAAACTGTGATTCTAATATTTTAGAGATCAAAAATGAAATTTCCTGTTTTACCTGTGTGATACATCTGTGTGTATTAGAAGCACTGCAAAGCTTTTCCTTAATACAAAGCTGTGTATTCAATTCATTTTTTTTTTTACTGTGATAAGGCCTATGAATAGTGATATCTTTCGACACATGGGTATATAGATTAAAGTGTCTGCACTCTGTCCGGCATGCTTTAGATAAGTAAAAAAATGTTTATTCACATACCATTTGTTTTCAGTGTTTTGGTTAACATTCAGACCTTTATCAAGGTCCTTATATATCCTATATATGTGTTTGTGTGTGTTTATATATATTATAAACATGAGGTCATTGATAGAGATAGATAGATACCACTTTCTGTTGGGGTTACTCAAGGCCTGTCCTGGGCTCGTTATTAGTGATGAGCCTAATTTTTCGCCAGGCATGGATTGGTCCCAAATTTCTGCGTTTCGCCATTGGCTGTTTTTTTTTACAAAAGGGTGCAAAAATTCAGCATTTTTTGTCACATGTATCATTTTTTTGATGCATGGGTAATTTTTTTGATGCACGGGTAATTTTTTTGATGCACATGACATTTTTTGTTGATGAGCGGCATTTTCTGCATTTCACAAATTTTTTTCAAAGTTTCATGAATTTTCCAGCAAAGCAAAATGGGACAGATTTGCTCATCATTACTCATTATTTTCTCTCTATACTTCCTCCCTTTGCAAACTAATCAACTCATATGGCTTTCAGTACCACCCCTGAGCTGATGATACTACTATCTCTCCTCTTCTAATCTCAACCCAAAACTTTTAATTTGCGTCTCTTCCTGCCTGCAATCTTTACTTGGATGTCCCAAAGCTACCTTAAATTAAACTTCCCTAAGTCAGAATTGGTTCTCTTTCTCCCATACCACATTAACAATTCTAATATTACCCCATCACTCCAGGCCTGGTGCCTGTCCTTCACTCCTTATATGCAGTCACTTATAAAATTATGTCACTTTCACTTTAGTAATATTCCAAAATACAATCATTTCCCTAGAATTCCCTAGAATTCTCTCCCAAGTTCTCTCTGACTTTCTTCCAATCTTTTTTCCTTCAAAAGATGTCTTTTATTTAAAGAGCTTACCCTCATTAAAGCAATAGCCTGTGCTACATCTTTCACCTTGCTTAATTCTAATCTTGCCCATAACCACACCTCAACCCCTTCTCCTTATAGATTCTTTTGGACAGGGCCCTCTTCACCCCTTGTATCAGTTATTGGTTGCGTTGTATGTAATTTGTATGTCTAATGTATGAACCCACTTATTGTACAGCACTGTGGAATATGCTGCACTTTATAAATACATGTTATTAATAATAATAATAATAATAATACTAATAATAATAATAATAATAATTGCTTGTTTAAATAGGACTCTGTGGACAGTGGCATGCCCATATTTCAAAGCTTTCTAGTTAATGTGTTTAAGAATAATGGATTCCATAATTGTATATATTTCCATTAGGATGAAAACAATCCACCTCCTTTAAAAAAATCAAATATCATTATTAATAAAAGACTATAGTTTTAAACCATGCACCAAGTTATTAATTTGTGAATGGATTTATATACAAAACCAAAACTAACAATTTTTTTGGCAAGAGATACAGTGAATTATGAGATAAGAACAAAACAAAGATCTCTGCAGGTAACACAGGATCCACAAGCAATTCTATAAATATTACATGACTGCTTGAAACAGAGGACAGTTCATGACAGTGCAGCGTCAATTACGCAGGCTCCCTTACCTTAAGCTCTTTTCCCCCACCCCCGGTACCTCAGAGACAATAATGACGTCCAGGATGGGATATAACAGGCCACAGCTTTATTAACAGAAAATATGTAAATATATACATACAAAATAATTTATAAAATGATCAACATTTTAACAATAACCCATTGGAATGCTTGCCCACTCCAAACCACCAACCATGGCTGCCTGCCATGCTGGCCACCTTCCGCAGCAGCTTCAGGTGGGCAAGTGAGAGCAGGCAACCAGAATCCACTACTCTCCTGGGACCCTTGTCCGAGGAGGTTACCCTCCACCTTTTGACACCCAACCAGGTTACCCTCCACCTTTTGACACCCAAAACCAACTTAATTCCGGGGAACAACTCCACTATCCTAGACAAGTCCCGGCACATAACCCTTATAAGTTCCCTCTGGGGCATGGCACCCAAATCGTTCCCACCGGCATGTATCACCAGCACGTTTGGGGGGCTGGCTATTCTCACCCAGTGCGTAACTTCCAATAATACCTGCTCCCATACCATACCGCGCCGTCCTCTCCATTGGGGAACCACTTGCTCCCTGGAGAAGCCCAACTGAGTACCTGATCGGCGCAATGCTGCCCTCTGATGTGCTCGAACGATGAAGGAATGACCCATCAACCAAACGATAACCTTGCCATGACCTGCAAAAGAAAGTTCAGAACTGCTTCCCACTTCCTAATTAGTCATTAGGCCCGGCCGTATGTAAGACCGAAATCGGGCCGACTCCCAGCGGCCTAGCCGTTTGACCACCTGTTCTCCTAATCCCAGCCGCGCTGCCTCTGTGGCAGCCCCGATCCGGAAAGAGTGTGTGCCAAAATCTCTCGGATTGAGCCCCAACTCTCCCAGGCCCTTCCTGAACACAAACATAAATTGAAATCTAGTGAGGGGGGTTCCCCCTTGGTGAATAAAGAAGGGGCCGGCGGCTACCCCCCGCATCCTGATATACTCTGTGATACAAGCAACAGGACAACACTCACCCTTGAGGCTGGTCAACCAAATCCTTGCCCCTCTCCCAGTTTGATCAGTTTTGGACCTGCGGAGCCAGATTTCCACCCCCTCCGGGGTGAGTCGCACATCCCCCCATTGCAGGCCCCCGGGCTTGGTCTTGCTGGCGCTAACAAGTTCCCCTACCCTAAAGGCTCCAAAAAAGGCCACTGAAAAAACTGCCTTGAATAAAATGCTTTCCACATCTGAGGAACAGGTTGTACTGAGGTTGGCGAATAGCCTGCCTAACAATGAAAAAGACAGGGGACGCCTGGTGTCTCTGCTGCCCCTCTGTTTTCTTGCACCCCGCAAGGCCAATCGGACCAGGAAGTCCCTGGTCAGATCTATCTGGCCCTGTAGTTTGAATAAAAAGGACAACGCCGCTACCGTCTTTTCCATGTGGGACGCAGAGCTGCCTCGCAGCAGTAACCTGCAAAGGAACCACAATAACACTTCACTATTTGATCCCTCACCCCCTGCTTGGCCCCAGCTATTCAACCATTCGTGCCAATCCCTCCAGACACTTCTGTAAGCTGCCCAGGTGGATGGGGCCAATGCCCCACTGATAACATCACCTAACATTGCGATCCCAACCTCCACAGATGCTCCGGGCAACGCCATCCCACTTCCTCTGCGTGCGGTGCTGCTTCTCTGAAGCGGTCCCACTGCAACCGAGAAAGAGAATCAGCAATGACATTTTGACTGCCGGGGACATGACTTGCCCTGAACCAGATGTTACGCTGTTAACAGGCAAGTACCAACCATCTTAACAGGGCCAACACTGGCAAGGAGCCCGAGGTCAGGCCATTGATGGCATGCACCACACCCATGTTGAGTGAAAACGCACCTTAGAGTCCCTGAACTCCTCCCCCCACAGTTCAACCGCCACTACAATCGGATAGAGCTCCAAGAAAGTCACGTTTTTGCAAAGCCCGTTCTCTTTCCAGTCATGCGGCCACTGGGCAGCACACCACCGTCCTGCCCAATAGGCCCCAAAGCCAATTCCCCCGGCGGCATCCGTGTACAACTGCAAGTCTGCTGCTGCTACCTCCTTACCCTGAATGAATGCTCTTCCGTTAAAATCAGCCAAAAACATCTGCCAGACAGACAAATCCTGCGTCATCCCCAATGTCACCCGTACCCGATGATGTGGCCGGCGTACCCCAGCCGTGGCAAGGGACAGCCGTCGGGTGAACGCCCTGCCCATAGGCAGTATGCGACATGCAAAATTGAGCTTCCCGAGCAGCGATTGCAGCTCGCGAAGCGTAACTTTCCTAGCTCCCCGCACCTTATTAACCACGCTTCTGAGATCATCCACTTTATCCTCCGGGAGTCTACATTCCTGCCTCACTGTATCGATCGTTATACCCAAAAACTTCGAAGTGTCCACAGGGCCTTCCGTTTTGTCGGCCGCCAACGGGACCCCCAAGCTGCGGGCAACCCACCGGAAAGTTTCCAATAGGTGCAGGCAAAGTGTTGAGCCCTGGGGGCCGACAAAGAGGAAATCGTCCAAGTAATGGACTGAACTTCCTGAACCTGACTCATGCTGTACAACCCACTCCATAAAACGGGCGAAAGTTTCAAAATAAGCGCAGGATATTGCGCATCCCATGGGTAGGCAGAGATCCACGTAATAATATCCGTCAAACCTGCAACCCAGAAGGTGATGGCAGTCCGGATGTACCGGCAGCAAGCGAAAAGCTGACTCTATGTCAGCTTTTGCCATCAATGCCCCCCGCCCCTCCTCCCTGACCAGCTCTAATGCTTGGTCAAAGGAGGTATACTGCACCATGCAGAGGTCCCTATCAATGCCGTCATTCACCGAGCTGCCCCTGGGGTGGGACAGATGGTGAATTAAACGGTATTTGCCCTGCTCTTTTTTGGGGACCACTCCTAAGGGGGAAACCCAGAGATCCTTTAGGGGCGGGGTTGTGAACGGTCCCGCCATCCTGCCTAGCTGCACCTCCTTCCTCAATTTTTCCCGCACCACCTCTGGAAACTCCTCAACCGACTTCAAGTTCTTATTACACTGGAAACCCTCCCCCCCCCGGGATGGAATACGGAAGCCCCTGTCAAACCCTTCCCTCAGGAACTGCGCCTCTTGGTGTCTAGGGTAACTGTCGAGCCAGCTGCTTCTCCCCACGAGAGTCACCGGGGTGGTCCCTCTTCTCCCCCATGGCTCCTGGCTTATTTCCTGCTCCCCCCCGGTTTCTTCGGAAACACTTTGCGAATGGGTGGGCCCCCCCACATCCTGAACATTCATGCCGGAAGCGGCAATTGTTCTGCCACTTGCACTGTCCCTCATTAAACTGAAAGCAAAAACCTGGCTTGACTCCGGCCAGTGGGCCAGATTGCCCCAATCCACTGGCCGCCCCTTGAAATGGCGTTGCTTTCTGCGGCCCCATTAGGCGCAACCACAAACTTATATCTTTGTGATCCCATTGCATGCCAGGGTGGGCTGCCTTGCGCTGGCGGAAGTGTTCATCATACTTCCACCAGGCAAGACCCCCATAGTCCCTGCAGGCTGTCCAAATTTCATCTATGTAACAAAAAAGCGCAGAGCAGCACTCCGGCTGCTTCATGCCTAACACGCTAGCATAGATGCAAAATGCTCTGAGCCATGTACCGAAAGTTTTTGGGATGCGCCTGTATCTGCGCTTTTCCTCTTCCTCCTTTTTCTTTTCTTTCTCTTTACTATCGCTTACATCTATGAAGTCCTCCCTAGGGAGGAGAGAGTATAGCTCTATGAACTCCCCTCTCCAGATTTTTTCCTTTACCTCGGATCGCAAGTGAACCCCTAATGGTCCCGCAAAACAGAAATAAGACCCCCCTAACGCTGTATCCGCTACCTTAACACCCGACACGCCGGCTACGGCGGCTTGCGGGGTAACAACTTCGGGCGTGGGGGCCCCTACCACCACGGTTGCTGTCTCGCCTGGGAGTGGCGTGCCTAACGCCCCCCCGGCAGCTGGCAAAATTTAACCCTCCCGGTGGGGCTACTGTCCCGGCGGCTCCTACTGCCAAAGCTGAAGCGGGTGCTGTGGGTGGCACCACTGCGGGCAGAGCTTGCTGGGCCTGCCTCGCAGGTTCACCCCCTAATGCCTGCCTCAGGGCAGCGTCGGGCCCTTGAGCCTGGTTAGCCCCTGTCTCAATTTGGGCCACCAGTCCCTTTAGCCCCAGTAATAGCCTTGCTAGACTGTCTGACCCAACTGACTGTCCCTGACTAACCCCTCCCCCCTGAGTAGCACCCGGCGTAACTATGCCCAGATTGGGATACTCACTAGTAGCCCCTGGGTAACCTCTGGGTTCCTGGGCTGTAGTTCCTGTGTCTGGAATTCGCTGTAAGCCTGATTCTTGGGCAGTCCCACTGCGTCTCTGGTCCTGGTACGCCACCTCACGAAGCACCAACCCGGTGGTCTGCTCCTGCCTCAGCAACCCAGTGGCAGAGCCACGGGTGTTGGGTCCAGATACTGGTAACCCTGCTCCGGTGTGTGCCTCCTCTGTATCACTGCTGCCGGATCCCATAGAGTCTGAAGATCTCCTGCTGCTGCCTGCTCGACTAGCACGGTCCCTCCCCTTCCTGTGACCAGGGTGTGTGCTTGTCTCACGCTCCCTTAGTGCTGGAGATGCTCCTTGGGCGCCATCTGCTGGTGAAGAAGTGCTGCCACGTGCTTTTCTGGAACGGGCTGGGACCCGTCTTTTTTCTATCCTGCTTCTGGGTTCAGCAGGAGTTGGCTGCCTGGAAGTGCCCCCTCTGGTCCTGGGGCCCCGTGTCTGGGGCTCCGGCCTGGCTCCGCCCCCTCTAGGAGACCCTCCGGCTGTAGGGCCTGTTGCCTCCTGCCTCCCCTGCCTGCCTACCGGACCGGCAAGCGTGCTGCTCCTGCGTCTCCTCCCTGCTTGGTGCACTGCTGGGCTGGTGCTGCGCTGCCTGCGCTGGCCCCGGGGGGAACTGGGGCTCAGCCTTTCGGGTGGGCGCGCTCTCCTGGTGGGGCGCCCGCTGGGGGTCAGGTCAGGTGCGCTGCTGCGGCCCCCGCTCACCATGCTCTGCAGCATCTGTTGTATCCAGCCATCTCCTCTCTCCTGTCGCAGTCTGCCGACCAGATCCTGCAGCTCCTCCATGGTCACAATGTTCCTTGACTCTCCACGAGGTAATGGTACCGCCTCTTCCGTTGCTGTTAGTTTCCTTATCCTGGTCCCTCCTCTTACTTACAAGCCCTCCTTCCCCCCAGTCTTAGCCTCTATAATTAACCCCTTCCACTTCCCCTGCTGTTCCTAGCACCGTCAAGGCTCCTGCTACCTTATAGGTACGGAGCACCCTTCCTGACAGTACATTTCTGTCTTTATATGTCCAACAAAAGACTTAGATCTTCAGCATTTAACAGTTTAACATTAATAGCAGGCTAAATAAGACCCAGGTGCCTTTCTATTCAGATATTTTCTTCCAACTGAAAGCAATTTTCACTTATGTAATAGCTTTTGTCAACAAAAAAGGCATTAGAAGAAACAGAAATCCAAAGAACAGTGTTAACATTTGACGCATATCCGTAGCACTTAGACTGTGGAGACTTATTCCCTCCCTGCCAAACTTGTCCCCCTTGAATGTGACGCCTAGTCAAGAAAGACACGATGACACCATAGCTTTTCGTGGGTGGAGTTCGGCCACAGCTTTATTACAGAAATCCAACATCAGAGAAAATAGTCCTTGCCATGTATTACAAACTTTGCCAAACATCGCAACAACATTTTTTATATAACTGTTTATAACGAATGCCGGCCACTGCAAATGCAGTGGGCATGTGAAAACCATCCAACACCACCAGAGATTAAATGGCCAAGGACTATCCCCCGCCATTTGCTGTGACAAATCGAAATGTAAATTATATATATATTTGAGACTTTGAAAAAACAAAACAAAACTTGCTCTTAAACAGGGAGGGGGGGGGAGGGAGATGCTGCTCTGTGCCTGCTGAGTGACACTGCAGGGAAGAACTGACAGGCAAAAAGGGGAGGGGGGTGAGTATATCTGCTTTTACTTCCCGCCCAAAGTTAAGCTTCTTTAACTCCTTGCTTGCTGGAGGGAATTGCATACAGCCCGGCTCCCCAGTCCCTCAGCGCTTTCTTTAAGGATTTCAGCGCCCTCCAAAAAGTTCAGAACAACTTTATAGCTGACAAGCCAAGTTCAAATCAGCGTCCTTTCCTAATGGTAACTTTAACTGTATTTATCATGTTTTAGAATCACTGAGATGTATGCACACACTTAACAAAGCCCTGATTACTATTAATATGTCTGTTGTTCCACTAGTTAACACATTGTTTAGGCTTGGCAATTTTGTACATAGCTAGTAACCATTATCAACCATTCAAGTTTTTTCTTTTATTGTTTAAACAGCATTTGGACAAACAAAGATCATTTGGACAAACAAAGATCATTTCTAATATGTTGTAATGGGTTACTGTCCAGGTGCAAATATGTTGGTGAAAAAGCTTGTCCGATCTGTTTACAAGTATTACATATGCCCAACCTTATCAGCTGTGATTTTCTGATCAGTGAGACTGATACCTTATGCCCATATGTGCAATTTTAACTTCAAGAGTCATTGATGCAGTTATAAGTAAGGGAAATGAATGGTTTCATATTGTTTGACCATATAACTTATGTATATATGAATCTTGAACTATTGAAATTTGATCACTAAATAATTACTAAATATCTGCTAAAGTCTTTTTATTTTTAATACATTTTAAATATAATTATTTATAGGAATACTGTCCTGGGAAAACATATTATTTTCAAAACGCATCAGTTAATAGAGCTTCTCCAGCAGAATTCTGCAATGAAATCTGTTTTTCATAAATGCAAACAGATTTTTTTATATTTAATTTTGAAATTTCACATGGGGCTAGCCATATTCTTCATTTCCGTGGGTGCCACAACCATGTGGCCTGTGCTCTGATAAACTTCAATTGCACTTTACTGCTGAGCTGCAAGTTGGAGTGATATCACCCCTCCCTTTCCACCCAGAAGCCGATCAGCAGAACAATGGAAAGGTAGCAAGGTAGCAGCTCCCAGTCAGAATAGCACTCAATAGTAAAAAATTCAAGTATGGCTCATAACGCCTCCAGTTACATGGAAGTAGGAGAAACAATAGGTTATCTGAAAGCAATTCTAATGTGTAGCGCTGGCTCCTTCTGAAAGCTCAGACTCAGGCACAATGCACTGAGATGGCTGCTTACACATCAATGTTACAACTACAAAAAATACATTTGTTGGTTCACGAATGAAATTGTAAATTGGTAGAGTGAATTTATTTGCTATGTAAGCAGTGTAATTTAGAAATAAAAAGTATAGCATGAAAATGATGACAGTAACCCTTTAAGAAAAATGTGTTGCTCATTAAAAAAAGTTGCAAAAATAGGCACGGTCCCGTCAAAAAATGTTGCATGAAAATGGGCGCAGGCAACAAAAAAATCACGCAACAAACACGTTTTGCGGATTTTTCACTGTTTCACGAATTTTGCTGTAGTTTTGCTAATTTTTCAGTGAAGCGAAATGGGAAAGATTCACTCATCACTAGTTGCCACTTTCAAATATGCCTAAAAAGTGTACTGCTTGGTATAATATATATATATATGATGAGGACAACAAAAAATTGCGCAATACACACGTTTTGCGGATTTTTTGCCGTTTCGCGAATTTTGCTGCTTTTTTTGCCACTTTCAAATATGCCTAAAAAGAGTACTGCTTGGTATAATACATGGAATAGTTTTAACCCAGGATTTACATTTAACATTTGCAGTGTGGACAGGCTGGGCCTTGCGGCGCTGAGTTCAATCGCAGCTTGAGCACAATCTGAAAGGAGTATGTTCTCCTGCCTTCTTCCAGGTACGCTCCAAAAACATACAGAAAGCTAACTAGCTTCCGACTAAATTGACCATATGATGGGACCTTAGACTGTAAGCTCCTGTGGGTATAGTATATGAAAATAATAGTTTAGTAAGAGTTGACTAGCTATAATAACATAGTGTATTACAAAGTGACAGACCTTTGCAGAGTGGTGTGCTTATGATTTATGAATGTTTTTACATTTTCTAAAACAGCAGGTGGTTCACCAAAGTTAACAGCAAAGATAAAAAAAAAATAATGGAACTACATGTCCTAAACAGATTTCAGTTTAAAAAATGTCATTATGTAAAAGTTTAATCGTCCCACTGCAATTTTAGGGAACATTATTTTTTAGTGTCTGGGGTTTTTCTGTTGAGAAATGAATTCCTAGAAATAACAATAAAATCAAATTCTTTCCAGTGATCTTTTACTCTCTAATAAATAATATCTTTCACACATACATCAGAGTACCCCATGAGTAGCCATCAGTTAGATCTATAGCATATACAGTACACAGCATTAAAAGCCTTCAACAGTGTGTTTACATACTAGTACAGATTCATGTGTAAGCAACATGAAATGCAAACTTTTTGGAATTCATGATGAAAACAGGTGGTTCATAATTTGGCAAAAATACCAGGAGTATGTACAGGAGTATGCACATACTCCTAGTAAGATGGCACCTCAAAACTGTGCTGCAGATGTGAAGTGAAAGGGACATATGTTTTGAGTATGATAAGATTAAGGCATTCTGGAAAAGGTGATCCTAAAAATATGTAGATTAAAAGTTAAATCAAATGTGATAAGCATATTGCTACTATATGATACATATAATTTACATATAATAACTGATTCACTACTGAAATGTTAAATTATATCGGCAAGAAAAATTATACTGATTAACTGGAAATCAAAAGAATATATTGGAATACAAGACTAGTATAAGGTTGTGGAAGAATTAATGGGCTTATTTATCAATTTTCAAATTTGTGAATTCAAGTTTGTTTTTCTAAATCGATTACATTTGCATATCAAATGCTCGCTTATTTATTTAAGTGGTAAACTCCTACAAATAAAAACTTGAATACTCACATTTTCCAGTTTCAAACTCAAAACAAACTCGAATAAAACTTGTAAACTCGAACTGAACATTTGGCTTGACCTGCCTAGAGCAACTCCCATTGACTTCTATAGAAACTCACAAGCTTTTAGATGGTGCATTTTTACATTTGAGTTTTTGGGTTTTTTTGCAACCCAATACCAATATTCGAGTTTTCAAACCATAACTTGAATTAGAGCTTTTGAAGCGCCAAAAAAATTGAATCGAGAAAAAGAGGGAAAACAAATATTCATGACAAAATATGGAAGCCTTGGATAATATATATAAACGGAATATAATAATTTACAGTTATAGGCTTGACTTTTCATAAACCATGATAACATTGTTGTGAGAAATACTGTATTGACTATGCATGGGATTACATCAGAATTACTTATTTGTGTTTCTTCCAACATATTTAGAACTTTTTTTTTCAAGAGATGATTTATTATGTAAAGTATTGACTATTGTATTTTGTTTTGTCTATTTATTTTTTGTAATTGCACTGAAAACTGCAATAAAGAAAAATAAAAATAAAAAAAAAGGAAATGTGTCAAAAATACTGTTTGTTATAAAAGTTAAATACTAATGTAACTGATGAAGTTAAAGAAGGAAAAAGAAGTTACTAATTCCCAGCCTTACCTATGCAGAACAACGACTTACAAATTACATACTAACGGCATCTAGACTAGCCATTACATCACAATGGAAGAACCCGATTCCCCCCAAACTAAACGATGTACTAAGGAAGGTGAAAGATATGAGGGAAATGGAATACATGACCGCCAATGTCAGAGGCACCCAAGAGAACTGGAAAAAGGTATGGTCTAAATGGGATTACTACATAACTAACCCACTCGGAAGGGGAGACGCCCACCCGAGTCAGCAATCCTAAGCAACCTGATTTACAATAGACAACCCTATCTCCCCCCCCCAAAAAAAAGGTATGAGGTCTACATATATAATTTCTTGTTTTGCCTAAGGTATTAAGGCTTATTTGCAACCTCCAAACTATGTCCGTATACTCTCCCACTATGTTAAACCAAAGATATATACCTAAGCACAGGCTTCACTAGCTAACGTCAACACAACCCCAAATATTAAATATCAACATGACTATAAGCTATTGTCACAAAATGTTTTGCTCCGTGAAATCAGCTATAATAAGCAATTGTTAAATACATGTTAAATATTGCTATTTCTGTATCTTTGTATGCCTGAAATAACCAATAAAAATTTCAAGTTACAAAAAAAAAGAAAAAGAAGTTACTGTACAGCCAGGGCACATTTAAGGTACAGCATCTTTATTATACAAAGATAATAAAGAAAGTCTTTTTGTGTGAGTCGTTTTAAACTTTGTAAAGTACCACTGCCATCGTGTGGAAATAGCAAGTATTAGCAAAAATAGCAGAAACATCAGAAAATGTTTACAACTTTTTTCCTATATTGCTAGCATACTTATAAAAAAATATAAATCAGAAAACCCCAATCACATTAGTTAAAACAACAAAAATTGCATTGTTTTATTAATATAGTTACAAAGTTAATTTGGGTATTAAAAAAAAGACAAAAGTCCATCAAATTCAAACCCTTCAAATGAACCCCAGTGCATATTTATAAACATATACAGACCTATCTATACACTAAAGGGCAAATTTATCAAAATGTGACTTTATAGCTTAATACGTAAAAACTCACATTCTATTCATTCCTATGGAATGTTAATAAGCGTATTTATCAGTTGTTGAACTCTAATTTTCACCCATTGATAAATATACTTCCCATAGGAATAAAAGGAACATGGTTGAATTTTTATGTATTAAGCTCTAAACTCACATTTTGATAAATCTGCCCTATAAATATATAAAATATATATATATATATATATATACCAATATCTACTGTATACTAAACTATGTAGCTGATTTATCAACATTCGAATTCAGACTGTTGGCATGATTCAAATGGTTTTAAGCTAAATCTAATGAAATTAAAATAAGGATTTCCAAAACTTAAATGTTTGATATTAAGTGCAAAAAATTTAAAAGGCTCAAATATAAAACTTCAGCATCTAAAAGCTTGTAAGTTCACGTAAAAGTCAGTAAAAGTCTAAGAAGCTATGTGGCATACTTGCAACAGTTTATATGAAACCATTCATTAATCATGCTTAATTGCCCCTCTAATAAGCAGGATCCACATTACCATAGAAATAAAGACACTGAAATTAATTAGGAAAAATGGGTCAAATGTGACATTTAATCTGTAAATGTGAGTACTGCTACTATCCATGTTAAATAATACCTTAAAATAAAAAGGATTTTTTGTACATATGAATATAATATATTACTCTGCTTATTATAAACTGGGTTTGTTTTAGAAACTTCAATGGCATTTATATAAATAAGCTCCTTTATAAACAACCAAGACTGAACTTATGCAATGTGTGACACTATGGTGGATGTTGCACTTTTGCACTTATAAAAGAATTCCAATAAGTCTCTGCTACATAGAGCCTACTGAACTAAATATATTGATATATTATACTATAATGATCACCTAAGCAACAAAAAAAGGTTAAAAAGTACACAAAGAATAATAATGGAACTAGTTATAGCTTCTTTGCTAGGATCTGCATAAAAAGCCATCAATCCAAGAAGTACCTTTTGCCAATCTACAGTGCATGATGTAATATTTCCATAAGAT
The DNA here is from genome assembly GCF_000004195.4 of Xenopus tropicalis. Lineage (NCBI taxonomy): Eukaryota > Metazoa > Chordata > Amphibia > Anura > Pipidae > Xenopus > Xenopus tropicalis. The sequence goes on from NC_030679.2 coordinate 80,839,340, forward strand.
CTCAGCAACCTGCAGTCAATTATTAACAACAGAATACCTTAATATCTTCCAGTTTATTTTTTCCATCCATCTATTTTTTCAGGTTTAGTTTAAACACCATTGCCAACAGACACCATCAGATCAAAACACAAGGGACTATTCTCTATTTTACTAGATTTAAGGCCTTTCAACTGCTGACATTGTAAGCATTTTCATGACTGTTGTATATTCTGCAAAATTCCCCTATTCAAGGTATTCATTGTCATAGAGTTTCTTATGAGGAAAGTTTAGTTAAAGTTTTATATAGTGCCTTGCTATGTGATGCATGCACAGTTATTTTACTAACATTATGCTGGTCTTTAAATTAGCCACTATATTGTTTTCATAAAAAATAATATAAAGTGTGTGTATCTAACAATACCTGAATTAAATCTATATATTTAAGCTTTCTTGCCATCAAGATGAAAAAGACTTTTGCAGGGTCCTCCAGGAACATCTAGGACCCTGAAGAGAAAACTTAACCCTCTATATTACTGTACAGCAATAAAATGGTTTTTTAAAATTTATTAAAAGATTACTGCTGTAGATTACTCTAGGAAATTAACATTTAAAGGGTATGTATCACAGAAGCTCTTCAGCAATCACATGGCTGTCCAAAGATGCACAACAAACAAAACAAAGCAATATTGAGAGGCTTAAAAATAAGCTAGAACATTAAACACAAAGCTAGAATAACTTTGATAGAACTCCAGTATATTACATCTCTTTATTCCTTAATGGCTTCCATAGCTCTGTAGTATTTCATTTGCATATTTTGTAGCCTCTTTTTAGGAACTTTTTTCTAACCACACCTCTTTGTTAATAATCAGAAGTAAAGAAGGGAATGCAGTATGCATTATTCAAAGTTATAAATACAAATGGTAAAAAAGGAATCTTGAATAGAAGAAGTCAAACGTCTGGAAGTGCTTGACACAAATTGTGCGGGCATTTGCTCTATTTTTCTGAGATATTGCAATTTTATTGCACAGGATCAAATAAGCAGATGGAAAGCACCATTTTTGTTCACCTTTTTTCATAGTTCAGAAAGCCTAATAACTGGTTTTGTCTCCATGTTTGCATTCTGTGACAATGTGTATCTATTTTATTATCAGTCAATTTCATTGCAGGATGTTTGAGATGAAAGTTGAATGGGACAAGGGACTTTCTGACTGGTTCAGTAGAGAGACCCTTTCTGTATTTCACCTCTTCCCACCAATGGGAAAGGCAGTGCCTAAAGCACACAGCAATGTGCAGAAATAGTCAAGTAGGTTTTCCTGAGCAGAAGTCTGCTACAAATGGGATGTACTGTATGTTGAGAAGTGATGAGCTAATCTGTTATGCTTTGCTGAAAAATCCGCGAAACTGGTGAAAAATGTACAAAATGTATTGAGCTCAATAGGCGACAAATTTGACATGCAACATATTTGACGCCGGCAACATTTTTTTTTTCGCCAGACTTTTTTCTTTTACTCCAAATGCATTAGTCAATGGGCGTATTTTTGTATGAGTGACATTGTCTCTTTGTCTCTGTGACATTTTTGTCTCAACATTTTTTGTCAACAAGAATTTTTTACGGCGCATTTTTGCAGCAGTTTTGTGAAAAAAAAATTGCCAATTGCGAAATGCAGAAGTGAAACAATCAATAATGCCATATGATCTGACTATTTTTCTTTGAATTACTTCTCTTAACGTACACAGTCTTTATATAGGTTTCTAAGTTGAGTGCACAAAAATATTCTTTTATATGCAATATTTAAGCCTGGGGTGGGCTGGTCAATTGTGTGTATGCAAGAACTGTGTGCTTTTCAATGTGTTAGTGTAATTGTATCGTAACTTGCGTCATGATAGTGTACTATAGCTATATTCATGGATTGCAGTCATTAGCTTAACATAAACATAAGTATTATACCTAGAAATTGACATTATATTTTGTCCTATCACATTTCATAGAGATCAGTCATAGTACAAAGGGTATCTGTCTCAATACTGCCCTATCCCAGGCCAAGTAAGTATACTATAACACACTAGTAAATAATAATAAATCAAACCCATGGTGCTTATTCTCCATATTTAACTCGCTACTTCATTCTTCACCTATTGAATCAATCGTATCTGAACATACACCCCAGGACTTTGCTGACTTCTTTAAAAGAAAAGTCGATTCTATCCGCAAACAATTTTCCCAACCTTCATACCGGTAATCTCAGCCTTCCCAAATCTCCTCTTTCCGTATTCAGCTCTGAAGTTTCTCAGCTTCTCCGATCCTCTTCGCCTACTACCTGCTCACTGGATCCTATGCCCTCATCGCTACTAAAACAGTGTGCCCCTGCCCTTACTCCAGCTCTTACCCACATATTTAATTCCTCTCTGGCTTCTGGTACTTTTCCTTCTCTATTCAAACATGTGTCAAACCCATTCTTAAAAAGGCTATACCGGACCCGTCCTGCCTATCTAACTACTGTCCAGTGTCTCTCCTGCCCCTAGCCTCTAAACTCCTGGAACGTCTTGTCTCTTCTTGTGTCACTAACTTCCTCTGCACCCATAATCTGCTGGACCCTATACAGTCTGATTTTTGGCCTGCACACTCCACTGAGACAGCCTTATGTAGAGTGGCAAATGATCTCCAGACTGCCAAGGCCAAAGGACGCTACTCAGTCCTCATTCTCCTAGACCTTTCCTCTGATTTTGATACTGTTGACCATTCTGTCCTTATGCAAATTCTCTATTCTCCGGGATCAAGCTGCATCCTGGTTCTCTTCCTACCTTTCTAACCGCTCTTTCTCTGTTGCTCTTGCTAACAAATCCTCTACCCCGGTTCAGCTTTGTGTGGGGGTGCCTCAGGGCTCTGTGCTTGGTCCTTTGTTGTTCTCCCTGTACACTCTCTCTCTAGGAGACCTTATTTCTTCTTTTGGTCTTAAATATCACTTATATGCAGGTGACATCCAGATATATTTAGACACCCCTGCACTAACCACTGATGTTCAAACCCAGATTGCTAACTACCTCCTGGCTATCTCCTCCTGGATGAACCAAGGTCACCTCAAACTTAACCTAGCTAAAACAGAGCTCATGGTCTTCCCGCCCAAACCTAGCCCTTCTCCTCCATTCACCATCGCTATTGACGGCATGACCATTAACCCTGTTAATTCAGGCTGCCTTTGGGGTCATCTTTGACCAGTCACTCTCCTTCTCTAACCATATTAACAACACTGCCAAAACCTGCTGGTTTTTCCTCCACAATATTGCCAAGATATGCCCCTTTCTCTTTTAAAACACTAATACATGCCCTTATCCTTTCCCGCTTAGATTACTGCAATCTCCTACTAACCCACCTCCCAGACTCCCACCCCTCTCCCCTGGAATCAATCTTAAACTCTGCTGCCAGAATCCTCCTGCTCTCTCCTAAGAGGGATCTTGCTCAGCCTCACTTAAGCTCTCTAGCATGGCTGCCTGTTAAGCAAAGGATAGCTTACAAAATCCTTCTGATAACTTTCAAAGCCCTTCACTCCTCTGCTCCTCACTACATTTCTTCACTGGTCTCCCTGCACATTCCTGGTCGTCTCCTCCGCTCCTCTCAGAGCCTCCATCTTTTGACACCATCCACACCCACTGCACTCTCTCGTCTTAAACCTTTCTATCTCACTGCCCCTTACCTCTGGAACTTTATCCCTGAATCTCTCCGTAGGGAACACTCACCCACTCTCAAAAAGAAAAAGCTCAGCTGTTACCTTCTGGAGCACTAAAACACTATTTTGCCTAGTCCTGTGCTTAAGGGCAAATGCCCATACCTGGTGCACTCTTACCTTCCAATTATGCCTGTATGTTACCCAGCCACTTAGACTGTAAGCTCTACGGGGCAGGGACCTCCTTCCTACTGTGTCTCATACCACATGGCACTTTGTTCTGTCCTCACCACGTGTTACCCTGAGGTAGTATGTAGCTTGACATACAGCTAAACCTTCCCACACTCCAATAAAGAGACAAAGGGTAAATCTGTAGAACTTTACTGGGTGATTGTGGAAATAAGTGGTAAAACTGTAATACAAAGGAGATAAAGCACAATGAGTATATGGGGAATACACTAACACAAAAACAACTGCAACATACAAAACATATCTGGATCTGATTATATGCCACAGTGTCTCTGAGGAGCTGGCAGCTTTTTAATGGTGGCTCAGTCCAGGGTTTATGACCATAATGCTTACCAGCGATGCTACCATGGGGAGAAGAGGGATAGTGTGTGCTTCTTCAACTGCATGATCTGCAAAATGGAGTCTGTGCTCCCACAAAGCATTGCAAACATCACATGGCAGGAAGTATGGTGGTACCATAGGTTATAGGTCACACAGGAAATGAATAGCTGCATTTGCAGCAAACAGTCAGCAGAGGGAGTTAACTGCTAATGAGCAACAATAAACAGCACATTAATGGAAGCTGTGCTGGAGACATGACACACTTATTCCCTGTGCATTTATATATATATTTATTTATTTATTATAACACTTGTCCTCCGTGTGAGGGAGGAGGGAGCAGGAGAGAGCAGAGAGCTGTGTGTCTGTGGCACAGGAATTACCGACACAAGAAATCTTTTCACAGAGAAGTCAGTGCAGCGTTTCTGTGAGTGCTTATGGCTGTATTTACATAGACCTTTCTGATATTGCTTACTTAGTTTTTAACTTTCTTTCTCCTTTAAGTAAAAATATTACTTAAAGGAGAAGGAAAGGTAAAAATCATTGGGGGTGCCTAACTTTTATACCTTTTCTTCTCCTTTAAAAGAAAAGTTATTTTTACGTGTCTTGTTTCTTCCAGATTGATCAAATGTATTTTCTGGGCAGATTACAAAAATGCATGCAACAATAAAAACCAAGCAGTCCCACCCTTTTCCAGGTCTGCAGAGTTAATCTCAGCTCACTAAAACAACAAGCCCTGAATATATATGTATTTTTTTTATTTTTTTTTAAACAAAAAAAGCCAGTCACATCATCTTGTGGTGAATGTATAAAGCCTGGAGCAATTTCAGATGCTGTCTATAATTGACCTGGTTGATTAGAAAATACAATGCAATATATACAGTAATTCCCCACAGTAAAGGTAAATCTCAGACACACAAATAGAGAAAAAGATTTCCCCAAACATTTTAACACCTGCATTCACTGACCATATGTGGGTAATTGTCCATTTTTTCCCAAAATATCATACATATATATATATATATATATATATATATATATATATATATATATATATATATATATATATATATAGTCCAAGCAGTAGGTAGCACTCCACATACAAAAAGCTGAATGCCTGGGTGCTCATGCAAGAAAAATTTACAAATCACTGCAGTAAAGGCCAGCACTCACAGGATTTTTAAGGTTGTATCATCAAAGAAATAAAAAAGGTTTTACAAATAATATTGAAGCATGGTTCTTTATTTTGTCCAACGTTTCAGTTCCAGCCTGGAACTTTCCCTGATGAAAGTTCCAGGCTGGAACTGAAACGTCGGACAAAATAAAGAACCATGCTTCAATATAATTTGTAAAACCTTTTTTATTTCTTTGATGATACAACCTTAAAAGTCCTGTGAGTGCTGGCCTTTACTGCAGTGATATATATATATATATATATATATATATATATATAAAAAGATTTGTTTTCAGACCGGGTTTCCTTATTAGGACCTTTTTCTCATCCTTGAGAAAGGTCTTAATAAGGACCGAAAGGTTGGACATTTGTGTAATGTACTTGCAATAAAAATATAACATTTTAATAAGGGTGTGCTGGTCTGGAAACAAATCTTTTATACATTTAGTTTGACTGTGAACCCTGTTGCATTTTGTTTTCCTGATAAGTGATCTTTCCATAACTTGGATCTCCATACCTTACGTTGATTAAATAAAATCATTTGTACAATAAATAAACCCAATAGGATTGTTCTGCCTCCAATAAGGATTAATTATACTTTAGTTGGGATCAAGTACAAGGTACTGTTTTATTTTTACAGAGAAAAAGGATATTAGAAAAAAAAATGAGAAATTAGAAAATAGTTGCTTATAACTATGGGAGATGGCCTTTTTGTAGAATGGGTTTCTGGATAATGGATCCAATATCTATCTATCTATATAAATATCTATATATCTATATAAATATAAATCCTGATGACGATTCCTTGTGGATCGAAACGCGCAGAGACTATGTCCAAATAAAGGACCTTTTGTTCAGTGATTCCTGTGCCGTGAGTGCTCTCTTTGGACTAGATGCATTTTGTGGGTTAGCACCCGGCCTGTGTCTATTTGAGTGGTGAGTGCCAATATCTGGGAAACTATCTATATAAATATATATAATATAGATATATATATACAAAAGTCCAAAGCAACAGGCACTCACGCCTAATACAGTGTAAGATGGCCTGAGTGCGGTATTAAAAAGTAATACAGCATGCAAAAAGAAAATGCTGCACTCACAGGACTTAGTGATGAAAAAATAAACTTATTTATTTCAACGTCAACCTCACGTTGAAATAAATAAGTTTATTTTTTCATCACTAAGTCCTGTGAGTGCGGCATTTTCTTTTTGCATAGATATATATATATAGATAGATATATAAATCAATGTTAGGAACCACTGGCACTCATGTATAATTCACAAAAAAAGCCTGGGTGCAGCCTTCAGAACAGGAACAGAGATTGCAAACGAAGAAGCCGCTCTCACAGGTCTTATGAATAAAATAAAAAATCTTTTTTTATTAAATGGTGAACTAAATAGATATATAAATATATAAACAAGGAGAGCACTCTTTAAATCTGGAAAAACATATATGTATCTCTTCTCCTGAGGAAGATCACAATGGGGTGATTGAAACATTGGAGGAGGGAAGAAGGGAACTAGCTGAACCTGTTGAGTGCGATCCTTTTTCTTGCTCTCTTTCTCTCTCTCTTTCTTTCTATATATATATATATATATGTATATACAAAAAAAGGTCCTCACAACAGCACCTCACTCCAAAATACTAATAAATAGCCACCCATGTGCACGGAATACAAAATACAAAATAAAACACAGCCAGCACCTGTGTTTTAGGTCCCAAAAGGGACCGAAACGGAAACGTCGGTTATACATGCAATACACTTGAGATTGTTTTGAACTATAAGACCCTTGGTGCTGGCTGTGTTTTATTATATATATATATATATATATATATATATATATATATATATATATAAGGTGCTTGAGGGAGGGTCAGCACTCACAGGACTTACCGTATATAAACAAAATATTTTTATTAAAGAGGAGACTTTAATATATATACAGACATACACTCTTCTTTTGATTGCCTCCCCAGAGTAGAATTTGTTTTACAGTGTGCAATCTCTGGAGTTCCACCAAAGGATTCATTTAGTAGCTTTAGTAGTTGGTAGGTTAAAATATATGCCAGATTATTTTTATGAGTTAAAAGAAAACTATGCCATACAATTATAGGACCAACTATTTTTTTTTACACATTTAAGAATAAAAAACGATAACTTCCCATGTGTGTATATTATATATTATATATTATTATTATATATTTATAATATATCTTATATTATGTATGTGTGTATGTATATATATATATATACATGTGTGTTTATGTGTGTTTGTATATTTGTAACGTTTAAATATCACAAAAAATCACAAAGGTGCAAACATTTCCCAATATATAAAGAATTTATCTTTTACTACAGGTAAATGTTGAATCATGATTTTTGAAGAAATAGCAAATGTATGCTATACTTCTGAAAGTCAAGCTATCTAAAAATCTTTATAGGGAATACAAATAAATTTTCACTTGTGCCTTATAAATAAACCTCTAATTGATGATCATGTAAAAATGCTGTAGGGCAGTAACCTGTGTAATATGATGAAAACAAACACAACATTTAGATATATGCAAACAAATATAAATCACAAGATCCTTCAACACATGAATTGAATTGTAGTTTTTGCAGTGCCAAAAGTCGGCTGTCCTTTCACCTCAAATTTGCTCCTTCATCAATCACCTATTTTTAAAGCTAATAAATATTCGGAATTCCCTTCCTAGTTGTTTGGGTCAGCTATACGTATATGGGTGCAGACAAAATGTGTTGTGACAAAATTAGGCTAGAACATTTTCATTTGCATTTGCATTCTACCCTATTAAAACTCTATAGGGGCTATTTCAATTACTTTTCCTTCACATGCTTTTTCAGTTCAGATTTTTTGATAAATGTCACACATTTGTGGAAACGAGTTTATTCAAATTTTTAAAAATAAAAAAATTGAGTTTTAGTTAATCTGCCTCCATATGAGATATATGTTCAAAATATGCTACTAAGTTGCCATAGAGGGTGCTAATGTCAGTCAGGCCTTTAAGACCCTTATTTCCAGAGTAGATAGAAGATAAGATATTAGAAACTAATACAATAGTTACATGATTCTTCACACACGTATGGTATGAAATAATTTTTTCATTATGATTCTTACTGCCAAAAAATATGCTATTTGAAAATTCTTAACAAAAAGGGAAGATATTTGATTGTAAATTCAGTTTTGTGTAAAGGATTTTCATATGTTGGCCTTACTGACCCTTTTAAAGATAAAACAAATATAAATATATGTGGCTATTTTGCAAATTCATCTTCTTACCTCTTAATCACCAGAAAAATGGCATGCATACATCATTCATAACCTGATAAGGAGGTATTTGGCAGGATAACAATTGTTGTGTAAAGGGAATAGACTATTATATATAGCATATTCTTCAAACAGGATATTGTAATATCCTGTTTTATTGCAAAAGTAATAAGGTGCAAAAAGAGATATAAATATAAAAGATACAGAGTGTGTAAAGTTCAAATACAATAGAAGACTTACAATGTAATATCATAGCTATTTTGGCCTTTTGCGCAATTTGACTATAAAATCAGATATGGGCAGAAACAAATCACAGGGTAACCTAATTAAGCTGCACACCTATTTTTTCATAATTCTGTTGTAATCTGTAACTGCATAATGGCTTGTTATCCCACATTATGTCTATATAACCAATATTTAACCACATCGTAGTCCTGAAAACCTGTATCCCTTTGCTAAGTATTCCCTCTTCAACGAAAGGCCCCTGCTTGTGTGATACAGGCAAAAAAAAGGAAATTCAATACAGCACAATTCTAGCATTTCTAGTGCTAAATGACTACCGAGTGACAGCATTTTTGGAAGACATATGGTGACCACAAGAAATATCACTTAGCTGCTGCCCTTGTGTAAGTGAGAACCTCTGTCACTGAATTGCAGAAATAGTTTTGCTGGTAGCAATTACATTTTATTGCCCCTTTTGTGCCAGTGACACTGCTTAATTTACTTTGCAAATTTCTGACAGCAAAATCTTTAATTTTGATCATAAAGCTGCGCTATACCTCTACATATAACCCTTTCAAAAGTGAGTAAAATAAATATGACTTAAATGTATGCTATCTATTCCATTTCATTTAAAAAAAAAAACTTTATAGGTAATGAGCTCTGTATAATAAAATCTTCCATCCTCTAGCTGCAGCCTACAGTATGGGGCATATTTATTATAAATTCACCACACATCACCAGGCTTCGCCGTGTAAAAATGGTGTAAAAACGTCGTAAAATTGGCGTAATTATTTACGCGTTTTTTCTTCCACCGGAACTTATGGAAAATAAAGGCGTAATATCCAGCATTCAGACGGCGATCTTTTCCATTTATTTTACACAGCTTTTACTCCGTTTTTTCGGCGAATTAGTTTTACACAGCATAATTAGTGATGGGCGAAATGTTTCGCCAGGCATGGATTCGCGCGAATTTCCGTGTTTCGCCATTGGCGGATTGTTTTGCAAAACGGATGAAAAAATTCGCAGCGGAAAAATTCGGCGTGCGTCCAAAAATTGTCGCGGGCGACAAAATAATAGCCGCGCGATGAAATAATAGCCGCGGGCGACGAAATAATAGCCGCGCGACGAATCAATAGCCGCGGGCGACGAAATAATAGCCGTGCGATGAAACAATAGCCGCGGGCGCCGAAGTAATAGCTGTGCGACGAAACAATAGCCGCGGGCGACGAAATAATAGCTGTGCGACAAAACAATAGCCACGGGCGACGAAATAATAGCCGTGCGACGAAACAATAGCCGCGGGCGACGAAATAATAGCCGTGCCACTAAACATTAGCCGCGGGCGACGAAATAATAGCCGTGCGACGAAACAATAGCCGCGGGCGACGAAATAATAGCGTGCGACGAAATAATAGCCGCGGGCGACAATTTTTTTTGACGTGCGACATTTCCGCCGTTTCGCGAATCTTTTGAAAGATTCGCGAATTTTTCGGCGAAGCAAAACGGGACAGATTCGCTCATCACTAAGCATAATAAATACACCCCTTTGTCTTAAAGATAAGGAGGAGTTTACTATACTGGAGATCAATGTTCCCTCTAATACCTTTCCAGCTATTTGTGCAAAGGAAATTTTTTTGTGCTCGCATTTTAAAACTTGTGTGTGCATTTTTAAGAATTGTGTGCTCAGATCATAATAAGTGCAAAACTAAGGGGGGACATTTACTAATATTGAGAGATTTAGAATCAGACAATTCACCAGCTAAAACTTGCCTGGATCATGTAGAAGTCAATGGCAGATGTCTCTTCCCTTCACTGAAGGATCTTTCTTTGCTTCAAAACCTTAGAGGTTTTCGAAATCCCTTGCCATAAATAGATCTTTCGGTGGTCTCCCTTTATGAAAAGCACAGGAACGGTGCAGCAACATCCATAAATGGCAAATTTAAGTCCAACCATACAATCAGCCAACTAGCTAGTATAAATTTAGAAACAAATATCGTAATTTTCGTCATTCCTAAAAGGCTTTCTGTTTATTTAAGTGTCCAGATCTGAACCTACTAGCAGCCTTTTTAGGTTCATTGTCCAGAAAACCAAGTTCTGGAATACGATAACAGATAACAGTTCCCATACCTGTAGTACAATTCTAGAAACTGCAACAAATAATTTTGGTGCTGCTAACTTTGATGTTTACTAATGCTAGTACATATAAAATAAATGTGTGTGCAGAGGGTGGGTCACAGGCAGAAAGTAGACCTGGAGGACTAATAAGGTGATGGGCAGACAGTGGTGATAGACAAAGGTAATAATAAATACTTATTACCTGGGCGGGGGGTAACAGTGCCATAAAGTGACCAAAGTGATGCCTAATACCATATCATACCATATGCTAGATACATATAAATTGTAAATATACAAGAAGGTGGGATTCATACACAAAACAGATCTGCTATATGAAAGTGTCAGAGCTAAAAGTATCTAAATTTAAATGTACAGATATTGTGTTGCAAGTTTTAACAATGTCATCAGGGCATGCTGCAATCTCTTGGAAAGCACCTACCCAATTTACCTGTGTAATTTTGATTCGTATGCCCTTTGTGTTATTTGGCTGCTGGCCATCTGGGTTGCAGCCAATCAATGCTTTGGGGAAGTTATTTCCAGTCCTTGCTCTGCCCTAGTTCCCACTTCAGTTTGACCTTCACATTAGTCAGTGGGGGGAATTAGGATAGGTGCTAGGTGTCTGAGATTTCTTGTCTCTAGCTTCTACTTGTTTATTTTTTCTTTTGGTTCTACACATAGTACTGTGCTTTGTGCATTTGCTTTTTTCCTGACCATCTAATTATTTTAAAGGAGAACTAAAATCCCCAAAATGTTTAGACTAGATATGCATATGTTATGCCTACTTGCTTCTTATGATACCAGCTCTATCACAGTGAAGATCTATGTTTTTGAATATGTCACATATATCTCCTCATTTCTCTCACTGGGGTAAAATAATTGTTCAGCCTGCTGTAGGTAAATAGTGATTACATAGTCTTGTGGGGGGGAGCAGTGTGCTAAGAAGAAAATCAGGGTACGCCTGTCAGCTTGTTCTCTAAATAAACAATGGTCAAAGTTTGATTAATTGCTAATCTGCAATCGAATCATTTAGAAGCTAAAACCCAATGCTTTATGCTGATGCATATTGCTGACTGCTCCTGTTTCTAGGCAGCCATTTAATTCACTTTTGAATTAATCAGCCCTGACATGAGGATTGTATAGGTATACATATTTGTTCAATGCCAAGTGTTCGTTGGCAACGTGTAAAGTCTTACAAAGTACACATCTTGCATGGTAGACTAGCATTTAATTTGTTTGCCACAAGGAGAGAAATCCAATCTACATTGCACATCTGACCTGGTGACTAATTCGCATTCCAGCATGTTCCTTCACATCATCAATTAATCGGCACATGTAAAAATTGTATCTCATAGGGTACCATAGACATGAATCTGAAAACATTTTTTGGCATTTATATTAATCTGGTGTAATTAATGAGTTTCTACTTTCAAAGGGATGATGCAGCAAACCTGTGTTGGCCAGTAATAACTTACTTTTTCTGAAAATTAAACAGTGATAAAATAAACTGGGAAAACTTGGAAGGGTTACTCAGAACACCCCTCCCTATACTCCCCCAACTTTTTCTTGTTTCCTAGTAGTGATGAGGGAATCTGTACTGCTTTAGTTCGACAAAAAAATATGCGAAACAGCAGAAAAATTCGGGAAATGGTGACACGAAATGCAGCCACTAAATGAATTTTTTTACATAATTGCAACTTTTTAAAATGTATTGTATACAATACTCATGTTTGATGATTTTAGTTTATTTAGAAGCAACCAGTGATGAACGAATCTGTCTGTTTGGCGATTTTGCTGGAAAATTTGTGAAACTGCAAAATTCACGAGACAGCGAAAAATTTGCAAAACGCAGCTACCATGTGTCTTTTCTTAAGCACAACTTTTTTTGAAGCACACAACTTTTTTGATGCAACCTCGACTTTTTTTACATGAACGCTACTTTTTCCTCACTCACTGATTTTTTTCTGTTGCAAACTTTTGTGCCTGTTTCCCGAAAAATTTGCCAATTGTCAAATGCTAAATTTTGCCACAAATCCATGCCTGGGAAAAATTTCATTCATCACAAGAAGCAACAGCAAATTAAAGGGTTTAAAACAAAAACTGAGTAAGTTACTAAATGTGCACATAAAGCAGAACAGGTCTAATCCTGTATCTACTGCATTCTATGCAGCCATTCAGTATATAGCTGTATTTATTACTTATCAGCCATACAGCATGGATTTTAGCTCCATCTAATATTAAAAGGGATAATCTTACAGCTCTGTACTTTCTGTAGAAGCATCATTCCCAGTTCAGAGCATCAGAGTTGATTAATAATGTGCCCTGCAGTTACTTTGCCAGACGTAATTGTACTAATTACTTGATTTATTATAATTACCAAGCTTAGCTTCTGTTTAGCAGCCAGAAAGCTCTGAATTATGGGGGGTCTTTTCTAAGCAAATAATTCTGATTTTTAAAAATGATTTCCTTTTTCTATGTAATAATAAAACAGTATCTTATATTTGATTCCAACTAAACTGCACAAGTCCATATTGGGGGCAAAACAATCCTATTTTAATGTTTAAATCAAACAAATGAAAAGCACTGGCAACAAAACTGGACTGACGTAAATATGCTGCTTAAAATATGTTATTTAAAAAATTTAGTACATCATAGTACATTTAAATCACAGGCAAATGTAACAGCAAATTTACATCAGTCCGGTTTTGTTGCCAGCCTGCTTTTCAGACATGGGCTTAATTTATAAAGAACAGCCTTGTTAACGTTGTGTAATAATCCATTTGCATGGTTTAATAAATATGGACAACTTAAATAGAAGAAGAAAGGGTTAATAGTATTGTTTTTTTTTATTGTACAGGTCCAATCTGTATATAGAAAACCATGTATTTTTTTTTTATTTTTCTTGATTTAAAATATTATCCTAGTTGTCTATAAATACAGCAGTGAGGTATCCATTATCTGCATTCTCCTGCAATGTTAGATTGCATGCCATTAATTTGAATGGGATGCGGGAGATTGGTCAATACTGCTAGCTTGCCAGATTTGATCATTTATGTCCCCAAATGACCTAAACAAAAGGAAAGCCCTGGAGCTATAAGCGCAGGGGCTGCATGTCAAGAGATTGGCAGAACCAGGCGCAACTGTGATTAGGTGAGAAGGAAAGAGTTAAGCAGGAGAAAGCTGGATTGAGAAAGAGAGGGATGTGATGTCAGAAAAAGAAGCACTCACTTCCTTATCTTCTGTGCAGGTAGAAACATCCCACCCATCCTCCCTCTTTTTGCATATTTTGCATATTTTGCAAAATGTCAGGAGTTTCACTTCTTTATTTTTTCATATTATCTATTAATAACTGAATGTGGATGTTTTCCTGAATGCATTGTTATATTGTGCTTTCTGTATCTTTATACAGTAGAAACTTGAGAGTCAGCATTGTATTTAATTTATTTAACTATGTTTGCTTTCTCCAGGGAATGTTTCCGATCACTAAGGGGGTCAGGAAGAAATTTTCTCTTGAGGTATAAATGGCACTAGCTTCAGGTTGGGCTTTTTGCCTTCCTCTGGATCAAAACCGTGCATATATGATAATATATTTTACATTTTATTTGTCTTGGCATCGGTAGGACCTTGCCAGAGTACTGCACAGGTAATTTTAGCAGAGGGAGAAAGGAGGTTCTCTTCTGTGACTGCACGGTGGATTGATAGATACAGACGCTACTACTGCTTGGGCTAAGTGACAGCCTGCTTGGATTTCCTATCATCGAGGTTCAGTGGGTCAGAGGGTCAATTGAGTAGTTGGATTGGACATATTTGTGTATTTTCACATCACAAAATATCCATCCTCTTGGCATATGGGCTAAATGATCAGATACCCAATGTACACTGCAATGTTGCATAACCACCCAACAAGATTAAGAAGAAAGTAGGTGATATTTAACCATACTGTATATACATTGCATGCTATAACATTTTCAGATTAAGAATACAGTTACACAATAACAAATAAGACAGACTTTCTGCCTTTCTACTTGCATTTCTACTAATAAAACACCATAGGGTTGATTCACTAAAGGTCGATAAAATGTGCGTTATTTATAGCGTGCGTTAAAAATTTTATCGCGTCTAATTTTTCGCGAATTTATGCACAATTCACTAATTTACACGCAATGCTGCTTGCGTTATTTTATTCGCAAAGACTATTTTCATGCAGTATTTGATGTAACACGCGCTAATCAACGCACCGCGTACAAATAGTCGCCGCGTGCGAAAAACCGCACTCCATGTTAGCCATACATGCCATTACTTTCGGAAAATTACTGTACTGAAAATGACCATTTCCCTGCAAACTGGAGGCTGCATCACTCTAGGGCCAACATATACTTGAATAAATAACACTGCAAAGTCCATATTTTATTGCCAAAAGCTCACGAACTGTACTTTTCTATAATTACAGCCTGCCCCAAGTAGGTGTTAATTTTCGCACAGACAAATGCGTTATTTAGTGTGTCTAAGTGTTTGTAAATCATGCGTTAGTGTTATTAACGCATGTGTTAAAATTAATGCATGCGATATCGCGAAATTTAACGCACGCGATATGCGACTTAACGCATGCATTAATACTTTATCGAACCACGCAGTTTTTTCCGCGTCAATTTTAACACAAAAAAGAGTGCGATAAAACTTATCGACCTTTAGTGAGTCAACCCTCATAATTTCAATAAAATACCAATCTAATTTTTAACCTTGATGAAAAGATGAAAACAAAGGGGCTCATATGCATAAGTGGATATTTGCTTCAGCACTGTAACCCTTACTTGTTTGGTTAGTATTGGTGGCTGAATTAAAGCAATTCAACACTTATATTAGTAAATGAGTGAGTGTGTAAGAGTATTCAGTCTAGTCTGTATTAGGAACAGACATTTTCTTTTTCTATCACTTGCTTAACCTAAAATCCCCTATGAAAGGATGTTCAATATTCCTCACAAATTTAATCACAGGCTTCTTTGATCATTTACTATATGATGAAAATGAGCATATGGAGAAGTTCAATTTATGGAAACAAATGCAGTTAATTCAGTTTTGCTGGCATAAAAGAATTTCCAGCATTGTAGCCATGAAAAAGTTATTATTTTTTATTATTCCATTTGCTTGTACTTAACAGATTTATTGCACCATTTATCCAATAATCCAAGCTCAACAGAGAAAGTGATTGATGGAAACATCTTAAATATGACCTGTAATCACTATTTATACTTCCTTGAATTGAATGTTTTATTACGTTTTAGGACATTTGAAAAAATATTTACAGCCCAATTCTCCTAAATCGCAGGTGCTGTAATCTCAAGCAATATTTTACTTACTTTTTCAAAATATCCTGCTTTGCACTAGAAACAGGTTAAGCCAGTATATTGTATTGAATGCTGTTATTGTTATATTCTTATATTGAGGTACATAAACATAATTACACTGATGTTTTTTACCTCTCTTTTGTACTTTTACTGCTTTGCCTGATTCAATTTCCCCAAGTCACTAGAGTGCAATTTGAGCTGAATTCCTGTGCTGTGTACAATGCAATTGCTGCTCATTACAAAGGGTCACACTTTTGGTTTATAGTAAAGGCAGGTTGTAGACAGTTCATAGTTATTTCATGGGAATACTAGGAATTCCTTAGGTCGTATTGTGGGACTGATGTATTTGATCCCTTTACTTAAAGTAAGAGATGCTAGCATAGAGGTTCTTAAAGGGGAAAGCCACCCAAACACAATTTAAGATTTTTGAAAAGTAAACATTATTTCAAGCAACTTTACAATATACATGAATTAAAAAAATATGCAGCCTTTTTATGATTTAAATGTAATAATATGGTTTGGAACAGTTACCTAACAGTAACAGTTACCTACCTTCTGTTCTCCTGCTGATCTGGCTGATTACTTTGACACTGAAAAAAATGCAATAGTATTCGACTGCCCTTAGCCTGCCTTTAGCCCGCATCCTCCATATCCCATAATTCCCTGCACATGTGATTTCAATAAGTAACAGAACATCGGAGTGCAAAGCATTTTGGGTTAGGTAGTTCCTGCATGCTGTCTGTAAGCTGTGGAGAAGTTGTTATAATCAGGGTTTTAGTCCGTCCTCCCCTGCCAGGATTTAATATGATGCAGAAAGAGAAGAACTGTTTTGCTGCTAGATTTCAGAATATAAAGTATATTACAGCAATAGGTATATTAGAGGTTTCTGTTTTGTGAAGGATCTAACAAATTTTGGGTCGGAAGCCAGAGTTCCCCTTTGAATTTTATAGGGGCATGCAATATAAAAAATTGAAGTTGTAACTGCCCAACCCTTAAAGAACCTAAAAGGTTTTTACTGAAGTGGGTTAAGATTTTCAGGCTACACTTGAACACAAGGCAGAATGCTTATAGTTTTCCAAGTGACAAACTTTTATGTTTTATGTTTAACAGGTTTCTTTGTTAATATTACAATGACTAGACTCAAATATCATGGTGGTAAATTGGTTAAAGTACAAGGAAAGCAAAGTCACTTGGGGGTACCAAAATGTTAGGCACCCCCAAGTGACTTTAATCGCTTACCTCGTACCCCGGGCTGGTGCCCCTGTATGGAGAAAACAGCACCAGCCGGGGTACCTGGAGCACAGCGCTTCCTTCTTCCGGCTTCCTTTCTGAAAATGCCAGCGGTTGGCGCATGCGCAGTAGAGTTAAAAGCCGACTTTTCTGTTAAAAGTTCAGCTTTTCACTCCACTGCGCTTGCGCGCGCAGGGAACCCGGTAGGAGGAAGCGCGACAGGTACCCCGAGCTGGTGCGGTTTTCTCCGTACAGGGGCACCAGCCCAGGGTACGGAGTAAGCGATTAAAGTCACTTGGGGGTGCCTAATATTTTGGCACCCCCAAGTGACTTTACCTTTCTTTCTCCTTTAAGAATCAGTTTGTAGAAATATCCCATATTTTTGTTATTATATACAGTGTGTCAGGGTTTAGTCTCCATGTGCACAAAGCGTGCTATTTGGATAAAGAAACCATTTAACAGTTCCCAAACAGTATGCCAAAATTCTTAAATATGGGTAAACACAATAGAATAAAACCAATGTGCCAAGGGAGAAGACAAGAATTCTTCTACAAGCAGCAGGTACAAAATTTCAAAATCAATGTTTAAACCATAAGGGGCCAAACAATTTAATCTAAAAATCCAATATGCAAAAAAACATAATTTCATAAAACATAAAAACATAAAAATCTTTCAGATTAGCTGGTATCTGCTCCAGTCCTATAAAGGTTAGACCACTGGGTGCTGTTCCTTGAAATGTCGAGGAGTGCTGTGGTTGATTCTCTTATTTCTGATGTCTTATGTGTTTAGAAACTATAGTCCGTACAGATCTAATGGTCCTTCCTACATAATACTGCAGTGTTTTCTGGATACATTTTAAATTTTAGCATTTATTTTACAAAATCATGGTTCAGTAGTAAAATACAGACCCAAGGTGTGACAGATACTGTATAAATATATACATACATACATACATACATACATATATACTATGCATATGGATTTCATTTACTATAAAACAGCTTTAAGAAATCTAGCTAAAATATGTCTTGTGGCTTTTATTTTGGACATACAAGATCAATTATAGTATAGATCATCCAATGATTTGTTTCCTTTTGTAGGATGTATGTATATAATGAAGTGCTAAGAACAGTAAAGGAAAATCACAAACTATGCACTTAGATCTCTAGGTACTGGGCACATTAGGTTACATTTTACAGCATACATCCTATCCTATCCTATTCTATTTTGGGTGCTAGTTTTATTCCTATTTCCTGTTTGTTATTAAAGTGTGGCTTAGCAGACTGCAAGCTTATTGAATAGCATACAGTGATGCAATGCTATACCAGACATTTGCATATGTAATAGGTGTTTTTAATGACATGGTATACATGTTTGAAATAATTCTGTAAACAACTATTAGGTTCTAGATTGTGTTACAGAATTATGCAGTTTTCACAATTTGCAAACATAAAGATGGAAAAGTGCATTTAATTTAATGGAAGTTAGCAATGCTAAATTGCCAAGCAAGATGGTGAGCTATGAGCTATGCAAAAGTATTACAAATGAACTGTGATTGTTATGATTTGTAGTCAGGGATCAGTATGGGGGAGTAGAACTTTATTAACAAATCATTCAGCCAAGACAACTCCTAGTGGGAACATCTAATCTAACATTTACAGCAGTATAGAAGATACACAGCATAACATGTGTGCACATTCACACCTACAGATCATGTATATATGCCACAATGATTAAAAACCCACATAAGGATTGCTAGAACATTTACAGAACTGCAACTCTCTCTGTGGCATGTGGCACTTTACATGGGGCAGGGATAAAGCTGCCCTGGTAACTTTTAGAGCAGAATTTAAATTTTTTTTAAACTGCTCTTTTTGTATAGGAGAGCACAACGCGGCTCTCTACACAAGAAATTCCACTCTGCCTGCCCCTGTCTGAGCATATGATACATAATCATTGGAGAGGTGGCAAAAAGTCTAGAATCACCCCTGAAGATGTACTATGGAAATAGTGGCAACAAAGAATTTCTGTTGGTACTACCATTGTTTATTATATTTTTTTAATGCAACACTGCTTAGAACAATGCTCTGTTTGCAAAAGCTGAGTTGGCAGGTGAGAAAATTCATATGTACACTATTTCCATTTGGGGTCCGAACATATCACATAAATCGAATAAATCTATGCATATTGGGCATCAAGCTATTCTGTAGACTTCTGGCATTCATATTTAGGGTGATATGCCATTGTATGTTAGAAATTATGCGAGATATATGCAGAAAATTGGAACAATTTTAGGATATTTTCATAAGTCATAAAAAACTGCTAACTTTAAGAAATCTTTGCCATTTGTTAGTTTGGGGTAGAAATAAATATTTACCCATTTTGGATTTGTCTGAATGTGTACTTTCCAAAAATATATGGTTTTGTGGGGGTGTCTGTACAGTTAGGGGGTGTTACAACACATAATACACAAGCAAGAGTATTATTTGCAGGAGCAGCTGGCAGCCGAGAATATTTAAACACTAAAACAGACCCACAAGGAAACTTTCATGGGTGTTTGGAGGATTCACAACATTATAACATGGCACTCTACAGTGCATGCGCTTCCTGGACCAGAACAAAGAGAAGATGGAAGAAGCCAAAGCTGTTTTTAGCGAACAGGAGCACACAGCAGGATGAATATAGGGCCAAATCCATTTATGATACCCCAGGACAGTGGTATAGAGTTTTGGTATTTTATGATCATAACTTTATAACTGAAACCCCTGTTTTTGTTAAATATGCATGGATACTAAATTACTAGTGAACCAGGGGATCAGGGTATGTGCATTGGTCACTTAGCCAGATCCGATTCATTGTACTTATATATTTTACTTAGTCTTGGAGTGCTTCCACAACTCCCTTTTGTGTAATTTTATACTTTAGCAGAGCAATTCTGCAGGAAGAATGGCCAAACCAATTGGTGGTCTTAGGCCTTTAAAAATTGGTGTTGGTCTAGCAATCTCTCGCCTAAAAGCTAATGGTGGGGGATGGCTAAACCCTGTGAATAAAACCAGTGCCTTGGTCAGAAGATATAACCAGAGGTAAATGGTTAGAACCACCATATGGGGTATACCTTGATGAGGTATGGTGGCTTGTCAATTTTATGATCATAATTTTATAACGTATAAGCCCTGTTTTTGTAAATATACACATTGATTCTAAATACTATTTACTTGCATATTGTAGAACAAAGACATTGTACCTTGAACATTGGACAATAACTGTCCCAAAATCTGCTGCTTTTACTCATAGGCGGAGGGTGACTTTTTTGTTTGGGGAGGCTAAAGATGGGCCATATATAGACTGACCTAATGCTAATGTGAGACTTAGTGGATTTGCAGCTGGTGTAAAAAATTAACCTCCCAACTATCTCTTGCCGTTCCCACTGACTCCCAGGGATTCTGTGCAAAAGTGTGGGTAGGAATGCTTTTTTACCCTAAAATGCTTAGGATGTAAAAGTATTCATACGTGCACTTCTGTGAGGGGTTCTCCATCCATTTGTGTTTAGGATCAGTTAGCTTAAAGGGGTAGGTCACCTTTAAATTAACTTTTAATATAATGTAGACATTGATATTCTGAGACAATTTGCAATTGGTTCTCTTTTATTTTTAATGGTTTTTCAGTTATTTAGTTTTTTGTTCAGCAGCTCTCCATTTAGTATTTCAGCAGCTATCTGGTTGCTAGGGTCTTATTTATACTAGCAACCAGGTAGTGGTTTAAACAAGAGATGGGAATATGAATAGTTAAGGGGCCTGCATGGAAAAATAAGTAATAGAAAATTGCAATAATAATAAAATTGTAGCCTCACAAAGCAATACTTTTTGACTGCTGGGGTCAGTGACCCCCATTTGAAAGCTGGAAAGAGGCAGAAGAGAAAGGCAAATTTCTCAAGAACTGTAAAAAAATTCATTAGGAATACCAATTGTAAAGTTGCTAGGAATAGGCCATTCTATAACATCTCTAGAAAACTAACTTAAACACATATAAAGGGGAGATTCATTTGTAAGTTAACGTTTAGTACGTTAACTTACAAATGAATCTCCCCTTTATATGTGTTTAAGTTAGTTTTCTAGAGAGAGAGACAGTGGGTACTGACATCCCAGGCACATTATATACAGTGAGACGCAGTCTGTATTTACAAAACCAGCATATTACAAGCCATGAGAAGCAGTGGGTACGGATGGCAGATATTCTGGCCCTGGCACTATAACACTGGCACCAATACACAACATTGGCCCCACTGTAACTAGAAATGAACAAAACAATGACAAAAGTAAAAAAACAAAATAGTAAGTGCAAAAAACAACAAATATATAAAAGCAAAATGAGCTTTTTCAGGGGGAAAGAGTTAACTTACCATTCATATGTTAGGGTAGGGGATAGGGATATTATAAATGTCAGATCAGGCAAAAACTAGTGATTTGTACAGTCCCTGTGTATATCACCTGTGTATAGCACCTGTGTATAGCGCCTGTGTATAGCGCCTGTGTATAGCACCTGTGTATAGCACCTGTGTATAGCGCCTGTGCATAGTGCCTGTGCATAGCGCCTGTGTATAGCGCCTGTGTATAGCACCTGTGTATAGCGCCTGTGTATAGCACCTGTGTATAGCGCCTGTGTATAGTACCTGTGTATAGTGCCTGTGTATAGTACCTGTGTATAGTGCCTGTGTATAGTACCTGTGTATAGTGCCTGTGTATAGCACCTGTGTATAGCGCCTGTGTATAGTACCTGTGTATAGCGCCTGTGTATAGTACCTGTGTATAGTGCCTGTGCACAGTCCTGTGTATAGTACCCGGGTATAGTACCTGTGTATTGCACCTGTGGGATGAAATCTGCAGCAAAATTTGAGAGTTGGTTCTCAGGTAAAGTTACAGTTTGCAGATTCTTCTTTTCAGTCTTCATTTCTGCACTGCCTTCAGTTTGCAAAATCTCCCGATCCCTGTGGGCATCTGTGCTTTGATTGGTCAATTTCACTGTCTGTCAAGAAAGCTGTGCTCTGATTGGAGAATCCACAAGAAGATAGATCCAGAGCACAGCAGAACCGGAGCTTGCAGGAACAGAGAAGATGCCGGACAGTGCAGAAACGGAGTGAGGTTTTTTTTGTTTTTTTAAGGCGCCAAGCAGGTTTGGGGAGGCTTAGCCTCCCCTAGCCTTATTGAAAATCCGCCTATGCTTTTACTTGACTCAAACCTAAGATTTGATTCATATGTCAAAGCAGATGTATTTATTGTAAATCATTATAAAATCAATAGAAAATCCACCATGCTACAAGGAGCTACACCTGCCTTTATCTAATGCCTCATTCCCAAGGCCCTGTTCCCCAACTTTACCTGGGCCGTGCCCAGGCTCACAGCAGACATCCATCCTGTTCCTCAGTTTAAATACTGTAGGAAGTGCCACTCCTTTCCCAGCACCATATCAAAGTGAGGCAGGAAGTGGCCACCCTACCTGCTAGCCAATAGCATACATATGTAAGTTAACTTACATATACATTACAGATGCATTCCCTTCTATGCAGCAAATAAGAGAACTGAACCTGTAGGGATTTGAAGCCATAGGGGGCATTTAACCCTATGGATCCCTACACAGTTTTCCAGGTAATGGATGCCATACCTGTACTTGTAGTAGCCATAATGCTGTGAGAGAACTGTGGGCTACCAGCCCAGAATTGATTCTCAAGAAAAATAATTTAGAAAAGTTTAATTAAAAATTTGGGAGTTAGAGATCAGTACCTAGGTGGATATAACTGCATCCTTCTCTTGATTGGTTGGAAAAGGCTAAGCTACCTATATCTATAATATATAGTAATACTGGTCTTCTCAGACCTGTATTTTAAATGATGCATATACAGTATGAGACCATATTGTGTTTTGTATGTTGGTATTAGATATAGTGTGTATCCTCAACAGGACATATGGATAATGCTGATGCATATGATATGGAGCTGGAAATTGGGTATTTTGGTTATTCTGATTTATCTACCACTATCTACCACAGTATTTTCCCCTCTTTAACTTTTTTCCTTTCTTGTGATAATTTGAATATATAAAACAATGTATAAAAAACACATTCAGCCAGCATAGTGTGCTACCAAGTAGACAACAGAAGTTCTACATAACTCCTTACTAGCACTCATAGTAATTAAATTCTGAAGCTGGTCTGTGCTTTATAGAAAACAGTGGAGGTTTCCCATATTGCAATAAAAAACAATGATAATATATGTTTTTCTGGTATGCATTATCTCTACTGTCACTTACAGTTAAATTATCTTAAATATATATTCTACAGGTACATGGAAGTACTTACAGAAATATTGTAGATGCCAAAAAAATGATGGCTTATCATAAATGCTAAATATGTTGTCCACCCATCTCATCAATCACCTTTAGAAAGAAAGACAACTACAATGAAAAGGAAAATGTAAAACCGACTGTCTATTATTGTTCTTTTCTTATATTAAAAACAGATGATATGAATTTCATATATATTGTGATATGCATAAAACACTGAAGTCACCTCAGCCGCCCCAGATCCAACAAATAACTTTTCCCTTTTTATCATTAACTATATTGCAATTTGGACTTTAAAGTATTTAAAGATTACACCACCAGCCAGGTCAAAGTAATGATTTCAAATTGATATATTAAAGGACAAGTAAGGATAAAAAATTAATAAAGCTCAAATCATTGGCAAACAGATGTACATCTATTTACTGTTAAGGATTCCTTTTAGGGTTTTGTGGCTCCTACAGAGTGAGCATTCATTTTTTTAAAAAGTTAAAAGCTGTAGTGCAAAGTTGAAATATATTCTGTTTCTAAAATAAGCAGATTTAGGTCACACACATGCGCATTCAATTGTTAAGGAGCCCTGTGCATGCACATTAGCTGTCATTCATTTCCCTGTTTGAGCTATGGCACTCGGGTAACATGACATTCTCGGGTGTCATCAGTGACCTGATGGAAAAGGAAGGAAAGGGACATCTGTCAGAAATCCTTGTCGGATTCAGATTTTTAGCAATTTTGTCACATAATAAATCTAAACACTAACAAAATCTGAATCTGAGTGTTAGTAAATAGCTCCCTTATTGTCACTTTTAACAATGAAAAAATATATAGCATTTAAAGAAGAATTTAAATGACAACACACACTGCTCCTAATGGCTAGGTAGATCATATGTTACAGCCCATGCCCCTGCTTTAGGTTCTGAACAGCAGTAATGCATTTATCTTGAGCAACTTCTCCGGACACAGGAATCATATCTTGTTGCATTCTATTTCTGGTACGTAGACTGGTGGGTATGGTACAGGTGTTATCCGGAAACCCATTATCCAGAAAGTTCCGAGTTACGAAAAGGCCATCTCCCATAGACTCAATTTTAAGTAAATAATTCACATTTTAAAAAAATATTTCCCTTTTCTCTGTAATAATAAAATCTGTAATAATCTCAATTAAGATATAATTAATCCTTATTGGAGGCAAAACAATCCAATTGGGTTTATTTAATGTTTAAATGATTTTTTAGCAGACTTAGAGCCAGATTTACTAATACACAAACGCTCGGAGCGTTCATTCGCCAACTTTTTCGACGCTTGCGCAAAACATTGGAAAGGTTTTCCTGCTGTTTACAATCGATCGGTACGATATTATCATGACTTATACAATTTTTTTCGTAAGCATTTTTGTGATATTTGCGAGCTTCAGAAATTTTCGTATCTAATCCGAATTTTTCCATTCGGGATTCGAAATTATGATTTGATAAATCTGCCCCTTAAGGTATGGACATCCAAATTACGAAAAGATCCCTTATCTGGAAAACCCGAGGTCCTGAACATCCTGGATAACAGGTTCCATACCTGTACTGCCACATAAACAGCGCTATACAGAGCAATTCAAATACTAGATATCACTTATTGTCCCAGTCATAGAAGCACTAAGGGGCACAAAAGTGCAGCACAGAATGCTCATTATATCAGGACACAGAGGTAGAGCAGTACTGTTGCCTACAGGGTAGCCTCTGAGGGGAAATGTGATTTGACTCCTCATCCCCTTGCCTACATGTAGTGAGATTAGTGGTTAAAAAGTAAAATAATTTGGAAATTGTATGCCTTTAAGTGGAATATGTGTGAAGAATTGACATACTGCTGGGCCTATGGTAAGCTATTTAGTAAGCCTAGTTTAGTTTTCCTATAGGAACCAGATACTGCACAGCTCTTACAAGAGGATTTGAAGCTGTTTGTATTGGGATGGAGTAACCTCCACAGGATCAACAAAGGTCAATTAACTTGGGAGAAAGTGTTAATGCAGGCTAGCTACAATACAGAATAAATAATGCACAAGGACCAAATGTTAGAATTCCCATACCATCTGCTGAAACAGTTCCGTTGTTAGAATTAGAATATTTAAGTATAGGTACAATCTTAATAGATACTACAGTTAATATATTTCCTTTCAGAATAAAAAAAAGGTTTTATCATAATTAACAACTAGCAAGACATAACTCTCAGCTACTAAGTATTTTTCTTGCTGGGATAATAAGCTCCCTTGCTTTCCTGTCTGTTCTGACACCTGTGTGTCCTAATATTTTAAAGTTATTTTTAAGTTGCAGCCTAGCCTTTTCATGCCGAAGTAATTAATCAAAATAAATGTCAGAGTTAAGATCATGGGTATTTCTTTCCAGAAAAGGTGGCAAGCCTAATATAAACTATAACAATAGTCTCATCTACATATGCAGGGCAGAAATTGTGTGATTTTCCCACCCCAGAGTGGCAACTATTCAGATTAATCCTACAGGACAAGTGGAACTGAATAGATAGTGATTGACACCCAAATTAAAATTACTGCTAAGCGCAGCATGAATATACGGTAATTAAAAAGTAATAGATATACTGTGCACATGAAAAAAATAGAATGCTAAGTTAATCGTTAATAGATGATTTGTTGACTGTAACTGTTTGGCACACTGTTTAACCAAAATCTTTCATAGGCCCATTCAGAATACTGGTTCATGGCATTGCTGAGTTCTATCTCCATCTAGTGGTGAATTATAAAAATTGTAACCAGATAAGCCTCTTATATTTCTGCCTTTATGTGTTAATTATTTTCTTCTGCATGCTTATGCATTGCCATTGTGTAATTGAACTATGAAGTTGTAGAAATGTAGCATAATAAGTATTTGTTGTCTGTTTACCCTATGTTCATCTTTATAAGCCATAGGACAGACTTTTAACCCAATGAGCCACATTGAAATGTGAAATGAAACCATGACAACAATGACACCATGCTTTTTGCTAGTTTTTGAAATTCTGCAGTGTAGTTTGTCATTGTCGACCTCATATATTCACCAATGTAATCATCACTTAAATGTGTTTTGAATTTAGATTCTATAGTTTCCTAGCTGTAAATTTTAATCCACAAAGGTAGGTATACCCATAAAAGAAATTATCTTTATGATGCTCCTTTTAAGATAGGGAACTTGTTAATGTCTACTTATAAACAAGTAACATAGGTTGAAAAGAGACACGCGTTTAACCTTTTATGTCTATATAAAACCTGACTAACTGCTAGTTGATCCAGAGCAGTGGTCCCCAACCAGTGTCTTGGGAGCAACATGCTGCTCACCAACCCCTTGCCATTCAGGATCCATGCCAAGAGGGCTAATCTGCTAGGATCTGGATGAAAGATAAAACCTTGATGGAGAAAAGTCCTGCTGGACCCTAAGTGTATCTGCCCTTTCTCTGCCATATGTGTTAGGAGAGAAAACCGTGTCCTCCCAGGCATTGGTGGCAAGGACCAGCCAGTGGGCTATGACTGCAGAGACTACCTTGGCCAAACTGGGTTCTGTCCACCACTTCAGTGAATGTATCACATGGTGAGGTAATGTCATAGCATAGGGTAATGTCTCTGAACTATCCAAGACCCTCAGTATGGCCCTCTGGAGTGGTCTCATATGAGCCCTGTAACAGCCTCTACAGATGCCGCCATACTCGCCAGAGCAGACATGGTTTCTCTGACTGAAACTCTTTTATGCTGAGAGAGACTGAAAAGGGTGAGACTTTGGGCTGAGTCTAAAAGAACTCCTAGAAACTGTTTTTGTTGCATAGGAATGAGGTCTGACTTGTAGTTGACTATCCAACCCAGATTCTCCAGACAAGAAACTGTCCTCTGAATGTTCTAAAGTAAAAGGTTGTGAGAGGGGGCTTTTATCATCCAGTCATCTAAAAAGGAACAATGAGTCCTCAGGTAAGCCACTACCACTACTAGGACATTGGTAAAGATCTGAGATAAAGAGGACAGACTAAGCTACAAGCCAGAGCTACAAACTGAGAGTGATTTATTTGAGTCCTTCTCTGATGCTGAAGACCTGACAATATAGGAAAATAGAGATAGGCATCTTGAAGGTCAAGAGTAGTGATAAAGTCTCCAAATGTGAGGATTGAAATTTCTGACCTAACTTGGATACCAAAGCTTCCAACTCCTTACCAAACAGGGAGGAACCTTCAAAAGGCAATGCTTGTTCTTAGATGCTAGATCTGCTACCCAATGTTTAAGACAAAGTCTACCTGTCAACCAGCCACTGAAAGGTCTGAAGATCTGACATCCTAATATTCTCCACTGAGGCATCACACACGTAATCAGCTGCATGGATCTTTAAAATCCATGGATGACCTAACTGCTTTAACCAGATCTTCTCTTATTTCATCATCAGTGGAATCTCGGAAGAGATCTTGCAAATCAGTAACCTCTGCTTGAACTGAAGAAGTACTAGCTTAAGGCTGTGTCTGAGCTGAAGCTTTAACAGCGTCAAAAGTTTGTTGCATGTTAGAATTAAACCACAACATAATCTGTGACAAAGCCTCAGGAACCTCCCACTGACATTCTCAGAAATGCAGGTAGAACACAATATTTTACTTTGATCCCTTGGTAGTCTTAATTCACACAAGGGACAGTTCTTCTGCATCATAGGACCTTTCTTTAGAGCGAGTGGATAGCTAGAGCAGACCAAAATAAGCAGCAGTTGCTTCAACAAATAGGGAAGGCCATAAACATGAGAGGATGTGGTGATTTAAATGCCTTTCCAAGATTCACATTGGTTGGACGCACTGATAATATCCAACCTGCACAAGGTCAGGAGACGTGGCAGAAAAAAAACGTAGCAATGCCCGCAGTACCGAAAACTAACCAGGAGGGCTTCCTAGTGCTTTGTTTACCAGGCTTGCAGCTGTGAGCATGAACAGACACACTTAGCTTTCAAGGGAGAAAGGAGTCAGAAGGACCTGCTGCACACTGAGTTCCTCTCTCCTGAAGCCTCCCGGACCCCTGTCATGTTGGAATGCACAGGCAGAGTGATGTTAGTCATACAGGGAGTCATCTTGAATAATGGCTATTTTAGGCACTCCTGGAATTATAATACATTATTATTTTAATGATTTGATGGAAGCAAGGTCCATAGAGCACTCCAACACAGTATTTCCTATTTCATGAACTTTAACAATTCTTAGTAAGGCTGGCTGTGGAGCAAACGTGACACCATAAACCTTCTTTCTCTCGCTATAAGTGTTAAGTACATAAAGGTCTTGGTTTACTTTAATACCTTACTGCAGAGCAAATATATACTTACTATGCATATACTACTACCTAGTTTCTCAATAACTCATCCAGGTCAACCTGGCATGGGACAGATCATTTACTGGGACCTAAGTTACTGGGGTTTAATGCTGCAAAATAATTTTATTAATTTATTTAAAGGACAAACTTACTCATTTTACCATTTACTTCGTTTGCCAACATAATTGTCACATTATTTTCCAAAAATGCATGCTTTTCATTGTATAAAACACTTTTATTTCTCCCCCAGTACACGCTTGTAGCTTTTATCTTGCATGAGTAAGAAGCTATGCGTTTGCTCTATGAGGCATTTCTGTGTCACATGATCACAGGCAGAAGGCTGTATTTTAGATTTTAGACTAATCTGGCAAAGCACAGAATTTGACATACTAGTAATAGCAGAAGAAGTGATAAATGCGAAAGGATTGAGTGCATTTTAATATGAGCTACTGGCAACAACTGTAACTGGATAGCAAGGTACTGCTGTTATTTAATGAGGCTTGCAGATGACAAACATTGAAATGGAAACTTTTGCCATAATAACATGTATTTTTATTGTTTCCGTGGGTTATATCATTGTGCCACTGGAGGGCAGCAACTCTCTTTTCATCTGAAAGTCAGTTCTTTTTGTACCAGTGCCACACTTTGCTATTCATGGAATACAGATTGAGTAGTTATAGTCTCACAGTATATGCTTCAGTGATTTGCCAAGTATTACACTGCATTTTAAAATCATCCTGAATAATTTATTTTTTTGAGCAATTTTGCTACACAGACTAGGTTTTTTAATAAAAAATTAACATAAGAAAAATAGCTTGCAACTTTATTTGTATTACATATAAAACAAATGTTTGCTCTAATAAATACCACTAAAATGGTACATCTAAATATCACTAAAAGCACATCACCTCCAGAGGACTTTTATTTTGTACCCTTGAATCGATTGCTGGGCTAGCAACTTCCTTTAAGACTTTTAATAAGGTTTATTTACAAAAACAAACAGAGCAAAATGTAGCCATCTCCTCTTGTACTAATCAATGTATGCTATGAGTCAAATGCATGTTTGTTAGTACAGTTACGTATAAAACAATCAGCACTGTCTTAAAGAGTGGTGCAAAGCCATATACTGTATGTAACCTAACATAAACCACTTAACAAACTACATTGTAGGCTCTTTGTTATGGTTGAACATGTTGCATGTATCAGTGAATAGTCTTTAGGAAAATAATGACATTTAATGACGGAGACTTTTCTGACTCGAACCCCAATGTTTTCCTTGCTCTGCAATTTTTTTCGACCGTTTCTCAAAAAAAAATCCACCAATGGACAAATACAGAATTTTGCAGTGAATCCATGCCTGGCAAAAATTTTGCTCATCACTAATGATGTTTTGTGCACAAAATAGTTATGGCAGCCCCAATGTCTGATAATGCAATGGTACCCCTTACCAATACTGAGATTTGCGGGCATCCAAACCTATAAAATATAATAGGTGTTATTATTTGGGGGGCTTGGGACTATTTGCAATGACTGCCCTGTGATTCTGACTAAAGTAGAAGGGAAAGGAAGCCCTGAAGCTATAAACGCAGGGGCTGCATGACAAGGGATCCGAATGACCAGCAGCCAGATTACACTGGTTTATGTTTAAAGATTGAAAAATTCAGATGCAGCTGTGATTGGGTGAGAAGCAGTATGTTAAGGAGGGGGAAAGCTGGGCTGGGGGTGGAGAAGGATAGGGATATGATGTCACAAAAGAAGGAGTTCACTTCCTATCTTCTGAACAGGTAGAAACATCCCACCCACCCTCCCCTCTTTTTTGCATATTTTGTAAAATGCCAGGATATTTTCTTCTTTATGCTCTCATATTATCTGTTGATAACAGAATGTGAATGTTTTCCTATATGCACTGTTATATTGTGGTTTCGGTAACACTATACAGTATGAATGGGAGAGTCTGCATGGTATTATTTATGTTAAATAAAAGTCAAATCCTTGATCCAGGGAATTTTCCGATCGCCAGGTGGGGTCAGGAAGGAATTTTTTCCCTCTTGAGGCATAATTGGCACAGGCTTCAGGCTGGGTTTTTTGCCTTCCTCTGGATCAAAACAGTGGATATATGTTAATGTATTTTAAGTTGTTTCTGTCACAGCAGCAGTAGGACCTTGCCAGAGTACTGCACAGGAAATTTTAGAAGAGGGAGAAAGGAGCTTCTCTCCTTTGACTGCACGGTGGGTTGATTGATACAGACGCTACTACTGCTTGTGCTAGGTGACAGCCTGCTTGGATTTCCTATCATCGAGGCACTGCAGATTCAGGACCGGCAGCAGGGCTGCTGAACTTCTCTCATGGTGGGAGATGCAGCTCCTGCTGGTAGCAGAGTTTGGGGCCATCCTCTCTGTAGGTAGAGGCAGCCTAATACTCAGTGGTGGATATAATGACATAGTGCTGATCTCAAGTCTTCAGTAAGGAACAGCAGAGCATAGTAGCGATCTCTTATGGAATTCTGGCTTTGAATATTGCCTTGGGGTGAGGCTGGCAAGGTCCTATTTATTTGATAAAATGTAAATAAATGCTGTGGCCTCTTTTTACCCATTTCCGTCTCCTGGTGTTTTATTAATGTATGTAACAATGGGGTTCAGAGGGATGGCTGAATGCGAAGGGAAATTGAGGAGTCCCCTTGTCATGCTCCTTTCCTGGTTAGCTAATTGTAAACATTGTAGGTATTTCCTTAATTTGGGGTGTTTTAATTTGGGATTTTTTTTGTTGCCTGCAGAGTTGGCATACTAACTGCCTTGATAGTTACATAGTTACTTAGTTACATAGGGTTGAAAAAAGACCAGAGTCCATCAAGTTCAACCCATCCAAGTAAACCCAGCACACACAACCCACACCCATCAATCAATACACCCACATACACAAACCACACATACAACCACCAACCCTAACTGTAGATATTAGTATCACAATAGCCTTGGATATTCTGATTGTTCAAGAACTCATCCAGGCCATTCTTAAGGCATTAACAGAATCTGCCATTACCACATCACTAGGAAGGGCATTCCACAACCTCACTGCCCTCACCGTGAAAAACCACCTACGCTGCTTCAAATGGAAGCTCCGTTCCTCTAATCTAAAGGGGTGGCCTCTGGTGCGTTGATTGTTTTTATGGGAAAAAAGAACATCCCCCATCTGCCTATAATCCCCTCTAATGTACTTGTACATAGTAATCATGTCCCCGCGCAAGCGCCTCTTTTACAGAGAAAACAACCCCAACCTCGACAGTCTAACCTCATAGCTTAAATCTTCCATCCCCTTAACCAGTTTAGTTGCACGTCTCTGCACTCTCTCCAGCTCATTAATATCCTTCTTAAGGACTGGAGCCCAAAACTGCACTGCATACTCAAGGTGAGGCCTTACCAGGGACCTATAAAGAGGCAAAATTATGTTCTCATCCCTTGAGTCAATGCCCTTTTTTATACAAGACAGCACTTTATTTGCTTTAGTAGCCACAGAATGACACTGCCTGGAATTTGACAACTTGTTATCAACAAAAACCCCTAGATCCTTCTCCATTAAGGAAACCTCCAACACACTACCATTCAGTAGATAGTTTGCGTTTATATTATTTCTACCAAAATGCATAACTTTGCACTTATCAACATTGAACCTCATTTTCCAGTTTGCTACCCAGTTTTCCAATTTTGTCAAATCGCTCTGCAAAGCGGCAGATAGGTTGTATTTCTGAGAAAGAAAGATTTCTTTCAAAAGTACAGGTTCTATTTTAAGTCCAAAGCAGGAACAACATATGTAAGGATAGAATAAATAATATGAGATATACTGTAACTGTTGTTAGTTGTAATTGATCACTAGGTGGCACTTTTTGGTAAGTGTGTGCCACAGCTAGAGGTTATATAATGGAGAGGGCATTATTTCTTTGGCTAATAAGAGGATTAAGAGAGCCTGAGGCTTGCTACCTCAGATAGGTACTAAGGAGAAGTAGTGGAGAGGTAATTGATAGGGTAGATTTGTTGAGCATGCTGTAACTGTGATAGTTAGGTGTAGGCTGGGTGATCAAGCAGCTGTGCACCAACAAGGAGAGAAGGAGGGGCCAGTTCCCAAGCAGAAAAGTCTATTAAAGAGTACAGCATCCCTGACTCAATGAGGAGGCAGGGAAAGTAGACAGCCATTGGGGCCTAGTGACTTGGGGCTCTGAGTTCTGGTTACAGTATGTATTGGGAAGGTAATAAATGGTAAGTATCACTGTAGAAGCTGTCTGGTGATAAATAAACAAACATTCCTGAGTTCAACTAAGAGTCATGTGGGACCTCCTGTTTATTTGCTTGTAGGTGTTAACTGCAGTCCCCAGAGTGGTGATAGTGGTGAGAGTGAGAGTTGGCCAAGAAATACAGTGAGCAACTAGACACTATGGTACACAAAAATATTGTCATTCTGTGGCTACTAAAGCAAATAAAGGTACACAAAAATATTGATTGTTTATTTTTACATGTGTCTGCTACAAGATTCATCTATCTATCATCTATCTATCTACCTATTTATCTATCTATCCTTTTTATTTATCTGTGAATCTATCTAATAAATATTTTATTCATGCAGTTTTGTCACATGTCCCAAGTACTGTAACCGCTGTACTCCCTAACCTGTGGCTTCATGTCTTTATATTGTCATGGAACTCAAGGACTTGTAATATCCTTATAGTTTGCTATAAGAGTACATTTCTCCCAGTATGAATATGTATCATTTACTATATGAATATGGACTCATTTACCTGAGATCAGTACTACATTAAATTACAATATAAATGTAGTTGTAAACAGAGACACTTGCTATTTTTTTTTCTTTTTGAAAGCTAGCTACAGCAGGTAGCATGGGCTTAAGTAGGCTAATGAGGAGCAATTTCTTTATAAGTACATAGCTATAATCAGGCAAAGGTATAATTGGCAATTAAATATTCTGTATTTAAAATAACAGTAAACTATTAAAAGTCTACTGCTGTTCAAGGGTTACAACACTGCTGATACTTAAAGGGGACCTATTAAACAGGAATCAGACTCAGATTTTGATTAACAGGTTAAAAACATTGATGTGTGCTCTGTAGGCTTACACAGTGTATTAGTGCTAGTTCAAAATAACTGACTCTGATGCAAAGCTTCATGTAGAGAGACAGTTTTCTAAGAGGGAGAGTGTAATGAAAAATGTGATTATTTCTGAAGGAGTACAGAATTTGTAATTGATTACTGAATGTTTTGAAATTGCATGTTTATTTGTTAAATGTCTGTTTTGTTACAGTTCCGTTTGAAATAAAAACAGGGCACTCCAAATAAAAGAATACTGTGTATTAAGTGCCTTTTTTAAATTGCTGTTAAATTAATATATCATTGGTCATTGAATTGGTTCACACTAGTCTACATCAGATATGTTATTGCTACATACTATATATATATATATATGTGTGTGTATATATATATAGAATGTATATATATATATATATATTATATATGTATCTGTTCCACTGACGGCACTCACCAATCACAGGCCACACACCGGGTGCTCACCAAAAATATTCACATAGCTGCAGTAGAAAGCACTCACGGCTCCAATTGTTCAAAAGTATCAAAAAAGTTTTATTGCTCCACACTCACATCGATGCGTTTCGAGCCACAAGGGACGACGGAAGGGACGACGGTCCCTTGTGGATCGAAACGCGTCGATGTGAGTGTGGAGCAATAAAACTTTTTTGATACTTTTGAACTATTGGAGCCGTGAGTGCTTTCTACTGCAGCTATGTATATGTATATATATATATATATATATGTGTGTGTGTGTGTGTATATATATAGCTACAACTGCCAGTTTATTTCAGCCAAGTTCCTTACTTATGGTGCACACTTTCTGGGAAACAGTAAATATTAATCCAGTCATGTTGATGCCATACAATACACAGTTTTTACATGCTAACTTTTTTCATATAATATTAGTTAGGACTGGGTGAATGGAGATTTTTCATTTCCTTTCTGCTGTAAAGGATTTGGC
The DNA here is from genome assembly GCF_000004195.4 of Xenopus tropicalis. Lineage (NCBI taxonomy): Eukaryota > Metazoa > Chordata > Amphibia > Anura > Pipidae > Xenopus > Xenopus tropicalis. Next base: position 80,874,619 of record NC_030679.2, read on the forward strand.
AGTGCCATGCTAAGGGGTATCTGGAAAGTATGCATACATTAGGTGGTTGAAGTTGAACAGTAAATTAGGCAAGATAATTGATGTAGTGAGCCCTTAAAAAAAATAGAATTGTCTCTCGCATCAAAAAGAATTGTCTCTCATGTCAAGAACAATTGTCTTTCATCAAAAGAATTGCCTCTTACATAAAGAAGAATTGTCATTCACATCAAAAAGAATTGCCTTGAGCCAAAAAAAAAATCGTCTCTCATCAAACGTATTGTCGCACGTCAAAGGTATTGTAGCGCGTCAAACGTATTGTCGCGAGCAACAATTTATTATAATTTTTTTTGCCGTGCAACATTTTCCCTGTTTCACAAATTTTTTGCCGTTTTGCGAATCTTTTCAAAGATTTGAGAATTTTTTGGCGCAGCGAACCGACACAGATTCACTCATCCCTATTCATAACTTATAGTTGCTATAAGGTACAAATTAAACACAGTAGCAGCATCTGTTGCAACTGCATATATTACCATTTCGCCATGTTTTGAAATGCATGGACTACGTTAACTATTTGTAGAAGCATTTATTAGTGTCTGTTATTGATGTAATCATGCAATATCTGCAATTTTCCACTTTTCTGGTAACTCTGATAAATTGTTTTTTAGTGGTAGGCTAGCTGAATGAAAAATTATACTTTATATTGGCTATGCAACTTGAAAACAAACATAAATCATTCATTTAGTTTGCCAGCATATGTACTTTAAACATTGGCTTCTGCCTAAAATATAGTGGGGTGAGTGTAAATGATTAATAGCGTGCTTTGACAGGTACACTATATACAAGTGTTGATAATTGTATTTTGCAGTCTATTTACCATTTACTATACTGTCTGTTTTTCATGCAAAAATGTGCTCTTATTTATTGGTAAGCAATTCTTTCTGATTATGAATCATTATGTTTTGAATAATAAACATGTTAACAAAGAAATAGGTTTTTGGTCATTTTAGACAAATAGAAATAAATAGAAATCAATAAATGGATTGTTTATGTAAAGTTATTTCTGCAAAAGATTAAATCTGAAATTTGTTGTGCAAAACTTTTCTCTGTATGTGACTTTTTGTGCACCCAGGCATTTGCTCCATTCTATTTAGTATGTTCTATTTAGAATAGATAGATAGATAGATAGCAATAACTAAAAATAACAAAAAACAAAAATAAGTGGCCCAAGTGCTAACAAATAAAGTAATATCCAGATAGCGGTAATGTAACATTCATGGGGCTTAATAGAAGCGCAAAAAATGTATTGGCTTAAGTTGACATTTCAATAGAGGACCTTTACCTTGATGTCTTGAAAAGGTCCTCTATGGACAGAAAAGTTGACCTACACCGAAACATTTTTGCACTTATATTAAGTCCCATGAGTGCTCCATTACTGCTATCTGGATATTTACTTTAAAAATATAATTATATAAGATACTCTAACCATTTTCTTACCGCACTTCTGTAGAATCAGACAGGGTCGGACTGGGGGGTGCAGAGCCTACCGGGGCTCCAGCCCCAGGGGCCCTGCAGGTGCCCCAGCCGCGTCCCCTAACCCCCCCCGAGGGGCCCCCCTAACCCCCCGCAGGGCCCCCGCCTGACGTCCTCCCCGAGCACGTATAAATTGAACGCGTCGGGGAGGAACTGTCAGTAGGGGGTGCGCCGGCAAAGGTCGGACTGGGCCGCTGGGGCCCGCTAGGGCCGGGGCCCACCAGGATTTTTCCCGGTGTCCCGGCAGCCCAGTCCGACCCTGGAATCAGATCACACTTTCTTTTCTTGACTGTTGACTGTTTTCCTTTCTTTGGAATGCAACAGACCTGGCCTCTTTGCCTGAAAGATGTTGGGAACTGGGATTTACAGCGCAGTGTCTCCACCTAGTGGGCACTGAGAAATACACCTCAGGGGAATTCCACTAGGAAAAATAAAACACAGTTTGCAGCAACAATGAATAACTTTATGTAAAAGTAAAGATATGCAAGGCGCATCTAATACAATTAACAATCCTGCCCTGGGAACACATAGGGATCTAATCTAATGTCTCGCTAGCAGATAACTCACTGACTGTCTAACTAAGTCCTTTTTAATACCACAGTCCCACACTTTACTCCGGAGGGGATTAAATAATGCATAATTTTACAAAATCGTGAACGAGTATGAAAGTTTCGATATTCATTTAAGCTTCGGTATCGTGACTTTCCTTGGGCCAGGTTGGAGCTGCAGAGAGCCATTGAGTCCTGTGGGAGGCTTTCAAAATCATGCACTGAAGGTTCAAAATCAGAAACCTTTTTGTACCGTTTATGATCATTTGTGTGCAAAAATTTCAGAACTTTCGATCGTACCACAATATTTTCATATGACCATGATTCTCGCGAATTTTCACGCAAAAATGAACGCGCATCAGAAATTTTAGTATTTTCGAAATTTCGACTTTGATAAATCAGCCCCTTTAAGTATGGTGATCAAAAATAAGGAAAAGATCCCTTACCCCCTGGTCCAGAGTCATTCAGTAAGGTGACCTCAGGTAATTATTAGTTATTTTAATTACATTAAAATACAGGTATGGAACCTGTTATCCAAAATGCTTGGGACCAGTTCTCCATTTAAGGGGTTTTTCCGTAATGATTTTTTACCATACTTGGGGAGGCTCATATTAGCATTTTTGATACAATGAAAAAAAAAATTTCCTCTAAAACAATGAATACCAAGTGATTTATTTAAACAGCCTTTGAAAAAAGCACAAACAAAAAAATACAAGGGAAAACAGGAAAAAAGGGAATTTTCTATTTTGTCACACACATGAAAATGTAAAAAAAAAAACCTGAAAACCTAAAAAAGCACAAAGCAAAGAAAGATTAGCCAATTGAAAAAGGACACCTGCCATTGACTTCTACATGACCACAGCTTTTAGATGGCATACTTTTACTTTCAGATTTGTTGCAGTTTGGTGCATAATAAATGGCAAAAAAAAATTTTTTCACAAATCGTTTACCATATACAGCTGTTTTAGTAAGTTAGCACACACTCCATATACAGTAGATTCATTTTTATTTTTTGACTCCAAACAAGAGTTTTCTTCATGCATGAAAGTATTGTCCTGTACGACCTAGCCATAGGCACAGCTACTATTCAATGACAGGCTAAAACAGCATGCATGTAATCGCAAGCTGTTTTGAGAAAAAAATATTTTTGTATAGCCCAAATCACATATTAGTGAAGAGGGATTGAAGTCATATGTAATATATGTTGAATTTTACAGCAAGAGACTACCTTCTCAGCAAACAATATTTTGGCTAAAGATTTGTTTAACTTTGGGCAAGCAATATACAATATTGTATATATAGTTATACAAAGGTGTTGGGAATCAACCTAAATGCTTAAAGATTGTAGTTCACTCAACTACAAAATACACATTCACAACACATACTTGCACAGGCACACACATGCATACAACACATAGTACACACTTGTATCAGGTATGTGATTACAATAACTGGGTGGTGCCTAACATTTGGCACCCCACAGTGATTCAACCTTTACTTCACATTTATTTACCTTAAATTTATTGGAAGCCTTGCAGATTTTGTTTACTATATCTAATATGATCTATTTAGGATTACTTCAGTAATTGTGGAGATAATAAGAATATCTATAAAATGCACAAAAATTCAGATTTGTGGATATGACCAAGATAATCGTTTTTGGTCAAAGGTTTCTTATTTATGACGATATTTGTTTTTCAGATAATTTATTTAAAAAGATAGCATTCCGATGACCTTTGTGTTCCACCCCATAGCTTTCCATTTAGCCATTTAGTCATTTATAAATGTTTAATGAAACCAATTTATTTCTGCTCCAGCATATTACATTTAGCAGGTTCACACTATTCAAATAGGGTGATAGTGTTCCTGCTAAATAAAAGATGTTTGCACTATTTCAAATGATATAGTTTATCTTTAAAATGTAAATATAGCAACAAGACCATCAGCATGTTCTTCTTTCTTTCCTCTGAAATAAAATCTAAAAGTTCCAGGGAGTTTTTGAAGTATGAAATAAAAAAAAAACCCATTCATTAAATTTCTGCTTTACCATTTGGTTTTAGAAAGATGTATTCTGATTCAATTCAGAGAAAAAGTATGAGATTTGCTAGATTTATATTTAATTAAAACACTTCTATTACTGGTAAATCTTAAGGGCTGTCTAACAGCAAAAAAAACTTTAGCAACATGGAAGAAAAATGAACATTGCGGAACAGCAAAAAAAGCTGGAATTGGGTGTTTTTCAGTCAAGGGGAGGTGGACTTTTTTCTGTATATATGTCTAACACGGTAATTTATCATAGGTATTATGAAATACTTATAGCGAACATTTGCAGGTTGCTCTTCACCATCAAACCTTTCCTCGCCATAAAGGGGAAATTAATCTTTACATTTAGTTATGTTATATTTGAACCTATTCTAGGAAGTTATTCAGTTGCATGTTTTGACTTATTAGCCTTTTATACTGCAACTGAAAATCTGTTTGTTGAGGGCACCAACACAAACACCCAAAAACAAATTCACTTTATGATTTTACATTGGTTCTCTTTCTTTGGCCCTCTACTGTTCATCCTCTATTCTGATCTCAAAACTGTCCCCTGGTGATAAGGATAATTAACCTCAAAACAACCAGATCACTTTTAAATTCCAAGTCCAAAAGCTTCAGAATTCACAAAAGAATACAAATTAAATTCCTTTAGATTTCTGGATTCTAGACCATACTAAAAGTACATTTTAAGGTGAACAGATCCATTAATTGTTCCACTAAAGGGGAATATATAATTTTGATATTTGTATGCTTTTCTCTGTGCAGGCTAGGAGAACATTTCTCAGATCTATCTATCCTAATTACCATACCTTTCATATCTAGAGACCTGGAGCAAAACAGAGAATGATATGAGTTTATCAGATTTGTGTTGTGCTTCTAGTTTTTGAAAGCATCTGGTACATGACAAGGGGACTCCTCAATTGACCCTTCGCCTTGAGGCACCCCACTGAACCCCCTTCTTACATATCTCAATGAAACACCAGGAGACAGAGGTGGAGAAAATGGCCACAGCATTTATTCACATTTTATCAAATAAATAGGACCTTGCCAGCCTAACCCAAGGCAATATTCTAAAGCCATAATTCCATAAGAGGTCGCTACTATGCTCTGCCGTTCCTCGCTGAAGACTTGAATGAGTATTAGACTGCCTCTACCTACAGAGAGGATGGCCCCAAACTCTGCTACCAGCAGGAGCTGCATTACCAACCATGAGAGAAGTTCAGCAGCCCTGCTGCCGGTCCTGGATCTGCAGTGTCTCGATGATAGGAAATCCAAGCAGGCTGTCACCTAGCACAAGCAGTAGTAGCGTCTGTATCTATCAATCCACCGTGCAGTCACAGGAGAGAACCTCCTTTCTCCCTCTGCTAAAATGACCTGTGCAGTACTCTGGCAAGGTCCTACCGCTGCTGTGACAAATAAAACTTAAAATATATTATCATATATCCACTATTTTGATCCAGAGGAAGGCAAAAAACCCAACCTGAAGCTAGTGCCAATTATGCCTCAAGAGGGAAAAAATTCCTTCCTGACCCCCTGGGCGATCGGAAACATTCCCTGGATCAAGAAATCGTTGTTAACATGAATTAAACACAAAGCTGACTCTCAAGTTTATACCATATAAAGATACAGAAAACACAATATAAAAATGCATTCAGGTAAAATTCAACATTCAGTTATTAATAGATAATATGAAAACCAAAAGAAGAGAAACTCCTGACATTTCTCAAAATATGCAAAAAGAAGGAGGGTGGGTGGGATGTTTCCACCTGCTCAGAAGATAAGGAAGTGAGTGCTTTTCTGACATCACATCCCTCTCTTTCCCCGCCCCTCCCCAGGCCAGCCTTCTCCTGCCTTAACTCTTTCCTTCTCACCTAATCACAGTTGCACCTGGTTCTGCCAATCTCTAAACATAAACCAGTGTAATCTGGCTGCTGGTTATTCGGATCCCTTGTCATGCAGCCCCTACGCTTATATCTCCAGGGCTTTCCTTTTTCTAAATATACACAAGCATATACACTTATAATTCAGGAGCAGGGATGAGCAAAATTGGTCCATTTCAGTTTGTTGTCTGTAGAGACCAAAACATAAAGACCAGTTATTGGAAGGGAGCCCAATGACCAAAGTAATATTAAAGAGAATAAGGGCATGACTAAGTATGGAGGACAACCCCCCTTCCCTCCCCTAGGCAGATCCCAGTCGGTTAGAGGCTCAGGGCAGGGAATAAAAGCAGGACCATACCCGGATGTGAGCTCATCAGATCTTTTCAACTGGCAGGAGGAGCAGGAACCAACAGCATCACTCCCTCCCTAACAGGAGGGATTCAATAGTCGCAATGTGGTCGATTTTGAGCCTCAGAGGAAATTTAGAAAAGTGCAGTTGGTAAGGTGAGTGGGTAACTGGGTAGGCTTGGGTTCCTCAGGTAGATGGATAATTCTAGAGTTGGACTTGGATAGTAGACAGGACACAGGCTTCGGGCTTGGGCTCAGAGTCAGACCTTTTTGGAGGTTATGGAAGTTATGGTTATGTATATATATATATATATATATATATATATATATAATTGCTGATTTATGTTAAATAATTTGCAATAAACAACTGTGGCCTTTTCTCCCCAATTAAGTTTGTCTGTTATTATTATTGTGGTGACAGGAAGGGTAAGCACAACAGGCTCGATGCTGCATTAGTCAGGTACAGTTAGAAAGATAAAAATCCAAGTGATTTTGGTTATATTTTTAGAAGCTCTACTACAACCTAGACTTTCTTTCCTGCTGTTTTTTGTAAACATTGTCAGCAATGCATTGTCACATATGCTCATGTTTAGATGCATGCATAGAATAGCAGGGGGTGATCAATTAGCGTAAATCGAATTGGAGTTTGAGATAAGTGTGTACGTTCAAATGCAAATAATTGCTAGCTGCATTCAGATATAGTTTCTCTAGCTTCTGTTCAACAAATGGTGGCATAACAGTATGGTGCATTGCCCACCTACTGACATAATGAATATAGCTTGAATTAAAAAAAAGTTTTAGCTTTAAGGAATTTAAATTCAAACAAAGTTTGTTCTGTGTTCCCTTAGGAGCCATCTAATGGGCTATTATCAGTTACCTAATTTAATTCAGATGCCATCTATCAAGTCTGTAAATATGTATTCTTTTCAATGGTATACCAAACAACTAAATGTGAATATATATTCATACATTTATCAATTCATCTTTTTAAAATGTTGCCATTTCATGGAGTGCAATTCTAATATTCAGGAGCATTTCTGTCCTACTTTATTGTTTTTGACGTACATTTATTGATGCTTGCCCTATGACCCTTTGTCCTTAAAAAAAGAACTCATGTTACAAAGTAAAAAGAATTTGGGTTATTAATTGTTTACAAACAGAAAAAAATGTGCAGGACAGCAGTCAGTCTTCCAATGAAATACCCTTATGATAGGGTTGTTTATATATTCTTTGTTTCATTTAACATTTGACTAGAAAATATCCCTGGAATTTGCAGCAAGACAGTTTAACTCTTTAAAGGCTGTACAAAATATAAAAAACTCAAAGGATAACTTAATTCAGGGATCCCCAACCTTTCTTACAAGTGAGCCACAGTCAAATGTAAAAAGACTTGGAGAGTCTCTATGCACACTATCAGCTTACAGGGGGCTTTATTTGGTAGTAAATCTTGTTTTTATTTAACCGAAACTTGCCCCCAAGTCAGGAATTAAAAAATAACTACCTGGTTTGGGGGCACTAAGAGCAACATCCAAGGGGTTGGTTAGCAACACGTTGCTCACGAGCCACTGGTTGGGGATCACTGCCCTAATTGATATGATAAAAAAATTCTGAGCATCACTCAGGACTCAAATCACTAGAAAAAACATGTAATGAGAATTTTCTGGTTATCAAGACCTGTCAGGATTGCCTTGTTGTTTGCAATATACCTGTAAATATTACAGTACCTTGGAGCAAGAACTCTACATACTGCAGACTGGTTCCCAGCATTTATAGGAGCCAATATATAACCACTGTAATGTGTACAGCCTGTAACCTACCAAATGTTAAACTACAAGTAACTGCTGGAGTTACAAAAGTTGGCCATTCCTATTCTAGACTACAATGTGCAAAACAATAAAAAAAACCACTGTATTTGTTTTATGAACTATGAAGCCTATACATTGCAAAATAATCAAAACATCAACTCTATTTGTGTTTTTTTTTATAAGAAATAAAAAAAGAATATGTTTTCTATCAAACTGTAGATTGGACTGATGAACATAGGGATATTAAAAACCATGTTATACTTTGACAACTGATGTTTTTTCCATTATTCAGACTTGTTTGCTATAACTGGCAGAACAATGGCAATTTCATGTTAAAGCTGATATTAGTTCTACGTGTTTTGCCAAGGGATTAATGGAAGCATCACGGAGAATGTAATGGCCTAAACCATGTAACAGGGCTTCTAAAATGTCTCTTAATGAAGTAAGAGTCTGTTTCACAGTTTTCTCTTTTACATCACAGTATGATTTTACTAATTTGAATGAAACTCCATCTGGATGTCTAAAGAAGAAGGAAAACTACTTTTTTGTCCTTGGATACAAAATTATATATCTGAATGTATATTTTTGATTTAAAAAAAAAATCCTGAGTGGAAGGGAGCATATCCAAGACACAAGTAGGTATGGACTTTCTCTTAACAATGGTAGAACATTTGAGTGGACTGTATAAAGTGACCAAAAGTCTTTTTTAACTTAATAAGACAATTTACCATTTACCACTGCTTAGTATCTACCTAAATCTTAAAGCTACAGATAGTCCATAAGGCTGGATTGACAAATTGCAACAATTACTATATACTGCTGTAAAAATGTCCTGCTGGGCACAAATATATTTAAAGATATCCCTGCACAAAAATACCATTTAACAGTACCCTAGAGCTCTGACAGTACTAAATCTAGCTAGCCAGTCTAAAGTATGCCTCTCACATATATTAGCTACCCCACAGTGGTGTCTGACCTGACTGTGCATGCCATTTTCCAGCCTGTTGCAATGGTCTTCTCAGGATGGTTGTCTCTCTTGATGTAATTTTGAACCTGATTTGCTAAAACTGTGCTGTTTTGCCAATGAAAATTACCCTCATAGGGTGGTTATCCCACTACTATGTGGTTAGATGGCAGATGGGATTTTTTTTTTTTTAAATGTTTTTGTTAATCAGAGTCAGGTTGGAACTTTGTGTGTCTCCTGTCCTCCACTGCTCTCTGAAGTTTGTCATTAATCTCAGAAAAGTGTTGAGTACAGTAGGCAGAGTGGGTTTTAATGGCGCCTAAAGCTAAAGCTGGCCATACACGCACCGATAATATCGTACTAAACCTCATTTCATACGATACTCGGTGCATGTATGGCAAGTCGGCAAGTCGACCGATATCGCAGGAGGCTGCTGATATCGGTTGACTCGCCGATCGGCCAGGTTAAAAGATTTTGATCGGGCACCATAGAAGGCGCCTGAGCAAAATCTGCCTTCGGGGCTGAATCGGCAGAAGGAGGTAGAAATCCTATTGTTTCTACCTCCTTATCTGCCGTTTCAGCCCTGAGTGGTTAGTGACTGATTGAATGATCTTTCGTGCGCACGAAAGATGGCAAATCGCCACGTGTGTGGCCACCTTTAGGTATGCTTGGTCATAATATGTGACATAATGATGCTTTAATATTAATTGTTTAGGTTTATTTGAAATGCTGTAATTTTTCTGCTCCTGTATCATTTTTATAACCAATTTTGTCTATGATGCTAAATATGTGAATTTGTATCTTTCAAAGACTTTATGGCCTTTAACTTTTACTAATTGGATTTGATAATTGGGAAGATGTGGGTCTTCAGAACAGCACCTGGTATCACAAGAGGCATCTATATAGAGGTTTGAGTGGGTAATCAATACAGATAGAAACATGAACAATCATTTAACAGTAAACCTAATAACAATGATTGTATGTATGTATGTATATCTTTATTTATAAAGCACTATTAATGTACGCAGCGCTGTACAATAGAACAGATTAATGCAAACAGGGGTTATTAAGATAATACTAGATAAATACAAAGTATAACAATAAATACAAATAAATAAATACAAGATACAGTTGCAATAAGTTGAGAGACAATCTATATGGGAGGGTAACTAACAGACACAAATAGGCAAATATAAGTGCTGTAGGTCACAGTGGGTAACACTACAATAAGTGCTGGTTCCCAGATCAGGTGCTGGGTGAGTGCTCCAAAAGGTAGTCTTTAAGTTCAGTTTTAAAAAGACTGAGGGATGAATAAATGACATTTTGGCTTGAAATCATACAGTATACATTTTCTAATTTAAATCACTTTTGTGATTTTTATATCAGGTCATATTATACTATAAAAATGCTTATAATTCAGCCTTGTCTTTTTTTGATGTAACCACAATTTTTTTTCATGCAACTGTGACATATTTGACAGGACAGCAACTTCTTTTGACGCAACTGCAAGTTTTTCTTCACTCAGAAGATTTTTGTTGCAGTAAATTTTTGCAGCTGTTTCACAAAAAAAATTACATAGTGTTAAGGCCCCCATACACGGGCCGATAGAAGCTGCCGATATCGCTCCCTTGGACCGACTCGGCAGCTTATCTGCCCGTGTAGGGGCAGAAACGAGCGGGCTGGCCGACCGATATCTGGCCTGAAATTGGCCAGATATCGATCAGCCAGGTTAAAGATTCAGTCGGATCGGGGGCCCATCGGCTCGTTGATGCGGTCCCCGAACCGACTGCCCCATTGCCGCCTACATAATCGGATTATTTTTTTTTTTAACTTGAAGCTCCCCGATATCGGACACCCGTAGGTGGGGATATCGGGGGAAGATCCACTCACTTGGCGATCTCCCCAAGCAACCGGATCTTACCGTGTATGGGGACCTTTAGAACTGTAACTTAAAGGAGAATGCAAGTCAAAAGTTAAAAAGCATACTGCCCAATAGTCCTCCTATTGTTTAGTAAAAACGCCACACTTTTGGCTCACCTAATCAAATATTTACTCAGTCACACTTACTTCACATTTTCTAGAACAGGCAGCCATCTCTAAAAAGGTATTCTCCCTTCCTTTCCCTCCTTGCTTCATACTGCACATGTGTTTCATTCCCTCCCCTCTGCCAGATCCGCTTCTGATTGGCTGGTGGGCATGTGTAGCTCAGAACAGGATCAAGTTACACACATGCTCAGAGAATAGGAAGGCTGCCGCTGGCAGCCTACAGGAAGGACAGAGAGATTTCAGTGATGTCACTGTAGGCTTCACACTGCTGTAGGCTGCCAGCACCATATCTCAGAGAAGCAAGCAGGGATCTGGGAATTTAGATATGCAGTAAGTACTTAAAAAGAATGCCTTTAGACTTACTTTTAATTTATATTAACCTTTCACTGTCCTTTAAGTACAGGGACTATTACCCAATAACAATAAAGGTGTGAAGAGGTAGGGGATAAAGCCATAGGGAGCTTAACCCTATGGGTCCCTACAACAATAATATGACATTATGTATGTTATACATTCTTTTAACATAAATGTACAGGCAATACAGTAATAATATTGTGGCATATATACATAAACCTACACCAAAGCTGTACATTTGGATTCAGACAATAACAAATCCTGAATCCTGAATATAGGATGACATACTAATAATCTGTAATTATTTAAACTTTAGCTTCTGTTAACAAAACGTGGTGTCTTTGTTTGTCCAGAGCAGCAAATAAAGGATTGGATTTGCCCTAAAGATTCATATGGGACGGAACCATGCCTCATTTTGTATTATTTTACTAACTTTAATTAATGGTTCTTTTTAGATCTGTCTTGTGTCTAGCCTGGGGGTCCCCAACCTTTTTGAAACTGATTTTGCAAATGTTGTGTTTGGATGTTTTTTTTTATTTTATATCTAGTTTTAAAAAAAAAAAAATTTAAACTGTTGAAAAGTGCCACTGTAGAACTTAATCATATGGTCTAAATTTCAATAAGCACACTTTTTCTACTTCACTATAGTAGGGACAGGCACTAGTATATTAAAAGAAACCTGTTTCTAAGTTGGTTATTTTAAAGTGCTGTTTTCATAAGAATGTTTTATAGGGATCCATTGAAACATTGGGACCAAATAAGGCTAGGATCAAGAGAAAAGGTGACAGCGGTAAAGTATTGACAAAGTTAATCTTTCTGCTCAATTTTATTTAAATTACATAAATCAACCAGTACAAAAAATGTGGTACTTGATATACATGTAAGTGGTTGGTATCCACAATTATAAAGGACTTGTCCATAAAACAGGCATTTGAAGATGAAACATGCTACAGTGTGCATTTATATAGGACAAACCAAATCATTTTATGAATGACAAAGTTACTGTTTCAGGAAAACAATTTTAAGTGGTTCAGTATATTGAGAATGACGTAAAAAGTTTCATAGATGCAAAGTATACCTCTAGGGGCTTATATTCTGATAAATTGTTTGAATTTAGCAACCAGGCGTTTTGTCTGTTTCTGCCTCTTCAGTACACATGACATGTCAAATAAAAAGAAAAGTATGCTTTATTGAACTCAGTGCTTGTAGGATGTACAAAAATGTGTATAAAAGACTAACGGGTGAATGAAAGGGCAAATTTTTAGGTCAACAAAATGTTAACTGGTAGCATACAGGCAGATGGGACTATACCACCATAAATGATGGAAAGGGAAACCAAGTACTAGAAGAAAAAAAAACTGTAAATACAAGATTTACTTGAAGGTGTCTCTAATGTGCACCAAAGTATTGTGGTTATGTGGTAATACAATGAGACAGCTGTCACTTTTCTACTGCAAGCATTTTTAGAAATAAATCTACTAATACCTGTACTATTTAAGGGACTTGTAGAGGCCCCAAAAAAAACCCCATATGGCTACAATAACATGTAAAAAAAACGATTGCTTTGCTTTTACAACATATTATTTTAATGGTAATCTATCTCTGCAATTATTGTGAAAAAATAACTTTTTTTATCCCTATAAGTTAATATAGTATCAAATATAGATTATAGGTTATATAGTATCAAACTATCCAATATCTGGCAAAATATACTAATACTGTATCAGCAGGTGCAATACATGATCTTTCTTGATAAATTGTGATATTATCATTCTGATTTATTGCGGCATAAATAGATTTTGGTTATACTATAGAAATAAACAGTAACTGTGCACACAATATCTATATCAATATAAATTTTGCAGATCACTGAATCCAAGAACAGCAGGGGTTCTCTATTAAAGATAAGCAGACTGATGAATATTAATGGGCAGACTTACTTACCTGTGAATTTTTGCTTCGGTATCTTCGCCACACTTCATGCAACTACGTCAAGTGTTAATTCGTGATGATTGCTCTGATTCATCAAAATGCGCATTTTCGTTGCAGTGAACGAATGTAGACGTACTTTTGTCAGCGATCTAGTGAAATCGAGTGAAATTTTCTCTAGCATTGCTTCATTGCCAAAAAATTGTAGCGCAGCAAAATGGCAAAATCTGTTATGTAGTCCTAATTAACTATTACATTCTCAAGATAAAATATCATTAACACATTAACATTTGGAAATGAAAAGTCTTTCATTAATGTTAAATTGGTTGACTCCCTTCCTTTGTCACATGTTCTGCTCTGCCATTTTATTGTTTGTCTTGCTGTGTATGTGGCAAGATGCCAGGGCTTGGATCACTTACAGACCAATGTGCTTATGAGTTGGTCTGCTTTCCCTGAACAACAATTATGACGATTTGCCTGTTTGGTTGCAACAAAAGCAGGCACAAAAAATGGCAAATCATGACAAGGCTGCAAAAGAGACTTAGTAAAAGGTACAACTGCAGCTTTGAACTCCTCATCCTTCAAAGGATGTGGAGCAATATGAAGAGGAGGGACCCAGACTATGTCACGCAGTTGCAGTGGGACATAGAAAGTAAGTTGTTAAATGTTAGCCCAAAAATGTTTATGCTTTATGGTTAAAAATGTGCTACAAAAACATTATTGTCCCATAAGGAAGACAAGCTGCCCATGCAGAGCAGGAGATAGTGTCAGAGGAGCAGAGAGAGGAGTAACAGCCTGCACCTAGTGCCCCAGAGCCACACATTGAGGAGAATGGAGAGGCAGTGGAGCCCAGGTAAGGTAATAGCTGGTGGCCCTCAGCCTCAGCCACAATTAACAGGTTAAGATATTATTATTTTTTTATAATCATTTGAGCATTACGGAACAATACGGAAGGTTAAAAAAGTCAAATATGTTTTACATTTACAACCTATATACCCTATATAATACCACTTTGCCCTTTGATAAATTCCACTAGCGAAATGTCATATTCACCTTTGTGTAAATCGGTGAATTGTCTTTTTGGTGAATATCCTATAGTAAATGTGCCTTAAGTTGGTTGTAATCACACATGCCCAAAAATACTGAAACTGATATTTAAATCAGATTTGCGTGCTAAATATAACATTTGCAGTTCAACACAATTGGCAGAATGGAAAGTTGCATGCTGCATTTTCCTCTAACAAGAAAAAGTCTGACACACTTTTGTTTTACATTGAAATATACTGTCCAATGTACACAGGGTCGGACTGGGCCGCCGGGACACTGGAAAAATACCCGGTACCAGACGGGACCCTGTTGCTGCTTTCCCTAGCCGCCAATGTCCTCCCCTGACGCGTTTTACATACACACGTTCAGGAGAGAACCATGGGTAGGGGCCCCTGCGGGGGGGTTAGGGGTGCGTGGCGGGGGATGCAGCCAGCGGATGCACCTTGAGGGTGTTTGACCCTGAATGTACACACATATAACAGCAAGAATCATTTATTATTTGTTATACAGTCCCTATCTATTCTCCTATTTATAAGAAAAAAAGGTCTCATTATTTGTTATAAATGGGAAGCAAACACTTCTTCAGTTTATAGTACTTTTAATACCTGCTTCCTTTGCTGTAACACTTTGCTCTGTATAATATGCTTTGCAGTATACTATTTAATGTTTCTGGATACTGCTTGCTCCCAATTTTATTATGTGAATAAAATTTAAATAACTCTAAAGATTTTGAATAACACATTGATGCGAACCGATAATCCCCCTCTTCCCACTTTCACACATTTTGAGAAACCTTGACAACTGATAAGATGAAATGGCATCCCAGGCTAAGGCTGTTGTAATGTCTCTTGCCTGCAGCCCTGAGACTTCTCAGTTCACAAGCTGTGATGTTTCCTTTGTCTTGACCCTGTCAGAACTGATGGGCCTGTAACAAAGTCATTTGTATAAGAGTCTGCAAAAGCTGCAAGAAAAGGAAGCTCAGTCATGGCCTCCCTAAGGGAAATGCTTTGCAAAAGTCTTATTAGAAAAAAGTAGCATAAATCAGGATATATTGGTTACTGTGATGCTGCGCAATACTTTAAATCCTATTACAATAGAACTCAGGTTTTCTAACATTTGAATATTTGTTACAATGTTTAAAATGTAATAAACCATTCTATTTATAAAATATTTAGGCAGCCAGTGCTGGTGTGTTTTTTATTTTTTTTTTCAAAGGCAGAAGTGTTAAGGCATATTTATCAAAATTAATCAAGATTTGGAAGGATTTTGATTTATCAAAATTCGTATATGTGTAATTTTTGTATTTTTTCCTACTTTAATTGACCTACATTTTTTTTAAAAAAAAGCTTATGCTGCCTTATTTATTAAAACACTCAAAAAAATTGGAATTGACTAAATGGTTACATTTTAAATAGTCTCGAATTGACTTCTACATGACCTCAAGTTTTTAGATGCTAACTAGTGATGGGCGAAATAATTCGGCAGGCATGGATTTGCTCCGAATTTCCACATTTCTCCATTGGTGGATTTTTTTGCGAAACAGGCAACAAAATTTGTTGAGGAAAAATATGACGTACAAAAAGAATTTGGGCACGGCACTTTTTATTGATGCGCCCGAATTTTTTTTTTTACGTGCGCCATAAAAAGTAAATCGCACACATCAATAAATTGTCAAGCGCATTAATAAAAGAAAACATTTACATTTGCAGGGGGGGGGGTTCACTCAATAAATATAAAAACATTTAATTTTTTTTAATCATTAGACAAAAAAAGAGAATTATGGAAAGAAATACGAACATTGATAAATCTGACCCCTTAGAGGCACATTTATCAACATTCTAATTTTTGTGGTTTTAGAGATTTTTGAAACCAAGACTAAACTTCCACTAAAACACGAATGGCAAGTGGTTTATTAAAGCAGCCTTGTTAAAAATGCACAAACAAGAAAAATGTTCAAATGTACAAATGAATGGTGTCATGTAATAAAAGGCATTAAGTTTGCCTAGGAACAGTAAACCATAGCAACCAATAAGCAGGTAGAATTTACAGGTCACCTGTTTCAAAGCAAACATCTTATTGGTTGTTATGGGTTACTGCTCCTGGGCAAACATAGTGCCTTTAATTAAAATAGGAGGTAGTGTCTGAAAATTCTGAAAACCTTTAAAAATACATAGCAAAAGAAGTTCTCTCAGTTGGAAACAGGACAGCTGCCCAATGATTTCTACATGACCTTGACAAGTTTTGTGTTAGTGGTTTTCGTGGTTTTGATGCTTAATAAATCACAGAAAATTTGTGGGGGGGGGGTTTACACTGAAAAATGAAGTTTTAATGCAAAAACGCAAATCATGAACAAAAAATAAAATACGAATGTTAGTAAATGCCCCCCTAGAGTAACAATGGCTCTGCAGATCACTTTAAAGTAATTGCTGCTAATGCTATAAGTAGAGTTGCGATTTTATTTTTGTTTACTTTTAGCAACGATAAATAATAACACTAGTTGTACATCCTATTGCATTGCAAACCATGATGGACAAAATTCTTAGCCAGTCATGGATTGGTGGCTAATTTCCATATTTCGCCATTGGTGGATTTTTCCTCCAAATGAACGAAAAAATTTGCTCTGTGTCAAAAAAAATTGTGTGCGTCATTTTTTTGCCGCTGCGTCATTTTCGAGTTTCGCAAATTTTTTGCCATTTCAAAGTTTAGAAAAAATTTTGTTGATGTGAAACAGGACAGATTCGCTCATCACTAACCACAAACTATGAACTTAATTAAATATCTTAGTTTAAGCTCTTTTGTTCCTTCATGCATTGAAAATGCCCTAATACACCGCAATACTAGGAATCAACCCTAGTAGCATATTAATCAATTTGTGGAAAACTAAAATATGACAATGCTACTTTAATTCCACAATACATACTGTGTAAGATGCTCCTATTTATAAAGCTATGTGTGAGAGTTATGCTCAAAGAGGGTGTAAGTTTGAAAAAAGCTTCATAACATTTTCACTGCTGCCATTTTTTTTTGCATATCTGCTTATGTCAATTTGTTTGCTACCTGAATTTTGTCCCATTCCCTTTAATAACATAAGCTAGGTCTGAGGTGTCAAAATTTATGGTACAGCCTGACTTTAAAAACCTTTTACAAAAAAGTTTTCATAACAACCGCAGTAAGCTCGTATTTTGCACGGGCACATTTTTTTATTGCCTGGTCAAGTCACAAATAAATAGAAAAATATAGCAGCTTAATTCAAGCCAGGGAACTACCTGCAGTGTAGTCTGTATATTCTCCTTGTGCTTGTATGGGTCTCCTGTGGGTGCAACTGTGACCTTCCGTCACCTGCACAGTTCAAAAACATTCAGGCAGGTTAATTGGTTCCTGATAACATTGATCCTAATGTGTGTAAATTGACCTTAGATTGTAAGCTCCATTGGAGCAGGGACTGATGTGAATGATGGATAATCTCCAAGGCAGAATATGACAGCGCTTAGAAATATGATGTCACAATTTTCACTTTATATGAGCAGGGATGTCAAGGGGAACTGTCAGAGTGATAGCAGTGAAGCAGTGCCATGCTGCAAGTAGTATTGTGTTTTAAATACTCTGGGTTTTAAGGTCACTTTGCAAAAAATACACAAAAACTTACAGCATTTTCCCTTCCCATATGCCAAAAAAAGATTCCATGCCTTTTATGTTTAGTGTGTCTTACCATATACAGCCCACAATATCAGCATACTTGTTCTTGACCCATGGCATAATGAAAGAATGATAATCAATAGGATGGGCAAGTGGGAGAGAGCAAAGAGATGGTTGAAAAGAAAGTAGGTACAGATACAATCAGTGCTGGTGGTAATATGTGTAGAATAGTATACATTGATAACATCCCTTTTACATTCTGGCACAATTACTGATGACTGCAATTATATCATTTGTATAAAGAACACTCAGTTATTCCTAAACCCCATGATACTTGACAGTAAAGCTTTTTTTCTTTATATGCTCTGGGTTACCTATTATTTAATCTGAATGCTTAAAGCAGAATGAAAAAAAGAAAAGTTGTACAATGTTTGTTTCTTTCCGTAGCATTTATGACAATATGCATATTTTTCCTTCCTCCTGTTTTTGTTTATTTTTGATATCCAATTTTAAAGTGTATGGGAAATGTTTCAATTTGCTTGTATTATACAAATAAGAGAAAGTTAAACACATTAAATTTAGCTTTTAGGCTGCTGAGACAGCATCCTTTTTACTTTTGATTTGGAAATAAAAAATGCTTTGCAAAGGTTGTGCCGCTTTGGATTTATCACTATCAGCATGTGGCAGCGTTTGAGCTTCCAGCTAGAAAATTCAAATGGAATTTTACAGTACTTGCTTTGGGGTTTTTCAGTGTAAAACTGCTCTCTTAGCAGCTTCAAAGTCTTCAGAATCTCGGTCACTGAATCTTTATCTTTGTCACACCAATGTACAATCTTGAACTATTCTTGTTGACTTTTCACTTTCAATTTATTTCCTTGATTGCATGACTCCATTGTGACAAACAAATTCTTTAAAGAGCTGATCCAGACTGATTAAAGCATATACGTTGAATTAAGGTAAAGCTTTTGCGTAAAACTGACTCTTCTAGCATAGTATAAATGGTGACATAATTTTGAAGAATTAATGTATAGAATTTTTTGTAAATTAATATTCTAAAATAAATTGTAATTTCATTAATGTTCTAAACCAGGGATCCCCAAACTTTTATACATGGGTGCAACATTCCAATGGAAAAAGTGTTGGGGAGCAACACAAGCATGAAAAAAGTTCCAGGGGTGCCGAGTAAGAGCTATGATTGGCTATTTGGTAGTCTTTATGTGGACTGGCAGCCTAGAGAAGGCTCTGTTTGGCTTTACACTGGGTTTTAATGTAACAAAAACTTGCTTTCAAGTTAGGAATGTAAAAAAAAGAACCTGCTTTGAAGTCACTGGCATTAACATTTTAGGGTTCAGCGAGCAATTTGTAGCTCATGAGCCACTTGTTGGGGATCAATGTTCTAAGCAATAGTGCCATAAAATGTTCATGCTTGTTTAGGAAAAATTTAAACATTATATGGTGTCTACAGAATAGGTGTTAAAGCTTTTTGGTTCCCTAGGAAACTATAGTTTATACCCCTCTGAGTACTACGTTAGTTATGACAACATAGATCACAGTGTATGGGTTTGGCAGCTGTGAAAATACCTAGTAATACCCAAGGTCTTGCTAGCATCAGGCCTGGATTTGTGGAGAGGCCACAAAGGCACAAACTTGGGGGCGGCATGCCGCCCCGCCACACCAAAATCCTAAAATTTTGTTCCCATACGGAGCAATGGGGACTTCTCTCCACTGCTCCGTATGCAAGTGTGGCCTTCCGCACATACGTGAACTGCGGGTGTGCGCAAGCATGTGCGGAAGGCTGCACTTGCATACGGAGCAGTGGGGAGAAGTCACTCCTGGGGGAGGGGGGTTGGGGTTGGATGGGATGACGACCGGGTGCGGCCTCGGGCGGCTAGTTTGGAAATCCAGCCCTGGCTAGCATAACACAACTTTGCCCAACAATGTAAGTATAAGGCGGAAACTCAGGAACTTTTTTATTGCAAACTATTTTGCTGCATTTCTTAACCCAAAGGGACTTTACTGTGAGCCCATCTTTGTGCCTAGCCCTGCACATAGTGATATTAAATGAGTCCTCTTTCTAGTAAAATATATCAGTGTCTTTACTGTTAATAATATATAGCAAAAAAGGATAAAATTGCTTTAACTTAATCCAAAAATCATCCCTTGTTTTCCCACAGTTATAGGCATATCACTTTATCAATGGTATTCATCCTTCAGTTTGTAATATTTTCTATTTCAAATTGTTGAGAAATTCAAGGAGCAGAAGTGATCACTGAAAAAATAATGCACTAAGAACTATTAAATATCATGGGAGAAGTATCAGTCATGCAATCAATAAATATAAAAATCGAATTAGTATGAAACAAATTGTCTTGCAGAATCTGCACATAAGTGAGAAATACTATAATCAATGTATTTTGTAAGAAATATAGTTATAGGTTTAATTTTCTGCACTTCTTTCAACAAGGAGTCCTTTGCCACTACACCACAGTCCAAGTAATTTCAGGTGCAAGTAGATCTAATAGCATTTTTGCCAGAGATGAACTTTTTGATTGTGTTAGGCCTGCTGTATAGCACTACTACCATTAGCCCCTTCTGATCATAAGAATAGGGCCAACTAGCTGCTGCCAGTGAAATGCTTAGGCTAATGACACACTGGGCTGGGGATGTGCTTTTTTCATTCAAAACACAGGTGGAGAATAACCAATCTTCTTTCCTTTGTCTTCACTGACAAAGATTGAGGAGGCAGTGTAGGAAAGTGGACTGCCTTTTGTCTGCTTGCACTACAGAACGAAGGATCACCCAACGAGGGTGGAGGTATAGGTATTAAAAAATAAAAACAAATGCATGATTCATGAATGCTTTCCTAAATTCTTATTTTTATGACAGATAAACATAGGTACAATAATCAATCATAAGCCCTATTTGTTCATGATTAATGTAGGTATATAGTGTACTCATTAAGGGGGTTATTGGTAGTGCTTCTTTGCTTAGTTTATACAAAGATTGGCTTAATTGGTTGGACACACTCCCAGAACTATCATGCGGTTCCTGCTTTGATAACAAGATCATGTCTTATGCACCTTTCTTTAAGTCTTATGTGAAGTGGGAAGCTGCTATTTGTTGCAGGTTGAAAATAGGTTACAAGTGACCAGCAGTAGTAGTTTCCAACCCAGGTATCCTCCACAGACTGAACAGGTAACTGCAGACTGGCTACCCAATGTCCAAAAAGATGAATTCCTAAAAAATTTAAATGCCACTTTAATTTGAAATAAAACAAAACTTGTGATATTACACAGAGATGTTGTTTTACAACCTGCTGTGTTCATCAGCAGTAGAATAGTAGTAAAATTAATAGCTGTACACATTCTCTGACTACCCTCATCCTACATCTATCCCAGAAATATATCCCTTAGGTAATTATTATTGGTCTCTGCACAATCAATGAAGATATAAAATGTACCCACAGGAATAAACTTTACATCTTGTGGTTGTGTGTGTTTTTAACAGGTAAAATGAGCAGCTTGTCAAGATTTAGTGGGAGTGGAAACAATTTCCCCAAAGACATTTTTATGAGCCCTATTATGGATATGTACCCTGGAAGATTTGTTAAAGTTGTGTGCAGCTCAGTTGGATAATATATATATATAAATATATAAATAAGAATGCAATCTCATTGTGGGTTTATGTGAGAAGAACAGTTAATCCTTTCTGCAAAAACAGACAATGTCAAATCTTCCCAAGGGAGTGAGCAAGAGACAATGATATCAAGTAAAGGACAGCATGCTATCATTTTATGGTACCGCACACACACACATATATATATATATATTTTGTTTTGCAGCAAAAGAACAATAGAACTGGTACGCTTAGTTAATGAATCTATCCACAGTACAGTATTTCCAGCAAAGAGGGCCTGTGTCTCAAAATACAATATATTTTAACTAATCTATGATAAATCATGTAACACAATATTAATTAAAAATGAGTTATTTTCAGGGACAGAGATGGAAACTCACACACCAAGGGGCTGATTTACTAAGACACGAATTCCGACCGAATTGGAAAAATTCCGATTGGAAAACGAACATTTTGCAACTTTTTAGGTGCCTTTACGACTTTTCGGAAATTATCGCGACTTTTTCGTTACCAATACGATTTGCGCGAAAAAACGCGAGTTTTTCGTAGCCATTCCGAAAGTTGCGATTTTTTCGTAGCGTTAAAACTTGCGCGAAAAGTTGCGCTTTTTTCGTAGCGGTAAAACTTAAAAGGTGCGACGTTTTGCGCAAGTTTTAACGCTACGAAAAAATCGCAACTTTCGGAATGGCTACGAAAAACTCGCGTTTTTCCGCAAAAATCGTATTGGTAACGAAAAAGTTGCGATAATTTTCCGAAAAAATCGCAAAATACCGATCATTACGAAAAAAACGCAATCGGACGCATTCGGCCCGTTCGTGAGTAAGTAAATGGGCCCCATTGTCTATAGATAGGTCTCCTTAAATGCTACAGTTTCCATTAAAATGAAAAATGTATTCATAAGTTGTCATTTCCTTCTGCTGAAATTAGAGGCACCACAAGAGCATTGAGGTGATGGGCTCTGTTCTTTGCTTAGTGCCAGGGGTGGGAAGAAAGGAGTAAAATGTCACCCAACAATCAAGGAGTGCATGTCTGGAAAGCAGTGAAATCTGACAAGCAAGAAAAGCTGAACAGTGCAGTAAACAGAAATTACATAGCACATTCATATTCTGTTTCCATCAGTTTCTGGAACACACTTGGTGTAATACAAACTCCAAATTGCAAACGAGTAGTGTTAAATGATTTTGAATTTGATATGGATGTTCTTGTAATGCTTTGTTGTCCATTTATAGTGAGCACATATCCTCACTTCTCCATTTTGCTTCAGTACAGGCACTAGTGGGGTGGCCCAGGTTGAGTGGGTTACTGGTATTAGGGCTCCTTGTCTCACTAAGAAATCAATTTTAGCATTTATATTTGGACAGAAAGTAGATGCTACCAGTCGTGGTTTAATTCATATTGGCAAGAATGATATTGATGAGCCTTTGTCAAGGCCTTTGTCTAATACACTGCTGAAGTCTTTGATAACATCTTGCAGAGTCTCCTGTAGCAATATTTACTCCAGTTAAGTGAATGACTAGGGGCTCAAACCACTCAATTCCTAATAAGCTTGCATGGTGCCCCTTATTATTGATGTGGTGTAGTTTTCCTCTGTCTTATCTGTTGTAGACATTAACAAAGCATGTGCCCACAACACCTATGGACTTTTTATTGTAATTAACAAGTCTAATTTCTCAGGGTAAAATAGGTGATTAGTTTGCCATAATACATGGAAAGTTTCCTCTGAAATCAACAAATAGTCACAGCCTGTCTCTACATCCATTCTACATTTATATTCTTGCATTATTACATCAGTGTATTTCTTTTGTACATTGGCTGGTTTTAAGCACTATTTATAATTTTAGAGACATAGATATATGTTTCTGCTTTTTTCTCAGTGGTATCACTTTAGATTTTCACTATATGGATTGCTTTGTTAGAAACTTTCTTTGCAGTGCTGCATCCCTGACCCCACACACAAGACTGTCCCTTAGCAAAGATTCCAAGCTGCTGCTAAAATGACACCAGTCTTCTACCAATCTGCAGCTCTGCTATATAAGCAACAATACTTTCCTCTGGCTGCTGCTTGTGTCTGTTAAAGAGGACACTCTTAACAGTTTCAGGTGCAGTGGGTGCAAAATAATTTTAAGCTGCTTAAAGGAACTGTCTCCAGTAATATTGTTCTCTATATTTGGATTTCTATGTAGCAAAGTGTACAGTAAATAAGAAGAAAGTGTTTTTTGCCAAGTTAAGCATATTAATTCATGAAAAAATAGCCGTATCTCACTCCTTTATCTTAAACCATCCTGTTTTCAGTCCCCTACAGCAAAGATACAAATGTACGATCGCCAGCAAGAAGTCATCAACATTAACATAGGATTAACCTCGCTCCGGACAAAGCCCTCCCACACAGTCATTCTGATCTACATTCCTCTGGAGGAGGAGTCTTATTTGCTTCTAGAGAGAAATGCAATATGTCTGCATAGTAGTCTCAGAAGGACGCCTTGGCAATGTCAAACTCCTCTATGTGGCCCATGGACGTCATTATGGATACAATGAAGTCTCTTGACTTGTAGATTTTGGGTCTCTGGGACTTGTAGATTTTTTATGCATTAAATTTCATATCCTCATTGCCAATATTAAATTCTGGACTTGGTATTAGTAAAGAGCCTCACACCAGCTGGTAGTGGAACAGGCTTTACTGAGAAAAGAACAAGGCTAACTGCCAACATGTTGGGAGGAAGGAAATGATAGACAGACAGTAACTAGAGAGAGCAATTGCCAGTAGAACTGGATAACACATAACCATTTTACATATAACAGCACCATCAAGTGATCTTGCATTAATAGCTAATACATACATAGATATTATCAACATTGACACCAAACCATAGTTAATATATAATTATTGCTGATTGCTATGTTACATAGTCTGCAATCAGACTATTATATTGTTTTTTATTTTTATTTACCAGTTTGGAAATAATTTATTATTATTCATTATTGAAAAAGTGTGCTGAACAATTATATTACAGCCCTATAAAGCACTGCGTAAATTGGTGGCACTGTATAAATAATAATAATAAAAAAGAAAAAATAGTCTTCTCGTAATCACAACAGTTTGTCAATTAGAATGATGGGATAAGCATTACCTTACAATAGATAACCTTTCTTGTCTGTGCCATCATCTGCTCTACACTGCTGCATGACAAGGGAAAGTATTACTTGGTCAGTAGTGACGTGGATAAACTGGTACACACTAACAATTGAAGTAACATTGATAAATAATAGGTAAATAAAGGGTTACTCCAAACTATTATTCCAATTGAATATTAAAGTTATTCCTGTGCCCCTAAGGCCAGTTGGTAAGAATTCATTTGGAAATCTTGTTGCTCTCCTCTAGGGAAGAGATTTTGTGAAGGCTTAACTTGATGAAATTGCACTTTTTAAATATATTAAGCTAATTAATTCCTTATGCGCACATATAATGTATTTCCTCTACAAATTTTAAAGAGTTAAAAGTAATATGCAGTACAGTTATATGTAATATATGGTAAAGTATATATTTACTGTACATGGTAATATAAGTCAACATGAAACAAAGAAGAAATGTTTTACTGAATTCCTAAATGGCTTTTTGGAGCATCAGGTGCAAGCTGCAAACCCCACTGCCAGGGGATTACATACGCTTAAAACTATCACGCAGCAGCACTACTAAAAGGTGCAAAAAAGTGTTTATTTGTGCCAAATATCATACCATAGCAATTCGAGAAAATTCTTTATTTAGAATGTGGCAGCTCCTGACCTTGAGATGGTTGATGTCCTTGATGTATAGACATTCAGGCCCGAGATATGCTCAAACATTGTTGTACGTTATTTTATAAGTAAAAAGAGATATTTCACAGATAATTATAAACGAAAAGATTTACACTATATCTGCTGCCCCAACATCACATGATTAACTTTTACATTATGGACTTCACTGAAATGAAACTGGACTTGTTTGCAATGGACATTTAATATGGGCTAACAAATAATCATGGGAGTTGTTTCACTATGGGAAGTGAATCCATTTTGGGTCCCCCTACCCTTTAATGCACCTATATAATAGAGTTTGTTACACAAGCTTGCTACTAGGGCCATTTTCATTATTCTCTTATTGTTAAAACTTTTATTTTATCTTCATAGCCCTCAACTTTGATTAAACCATGCATTTGTTTCTTTTTCAGAATATAAAATAGATTAGATTTAAATTTTTTATGCAAAGACTTCATTATTTAAAAGGATTAGCAACAACATAAAATAAAAAAATACAGTAATTGTAAATATTCAGTGAAAGCACATTTGAAAATCTGTATCATTTCTAGATACCAAAATATTTTAAACAGTCATTTCCATGTTGTTCAGTGGTCCAGTAAAAACAATAGACAGGGTGTGGTTTAAACATTAGATAAAAAAGATGATATTTGAGATCATTTTTACTCTGCCTAATGTTTACTTTATTTGTTTATTTGAAATCTAACAACAGCATATAAACAGTGTTTCTACTGAGTTCATTAAATCTGTCATTTATATTCTGCTGTTCCTGTACTGTTTTTCCTTATTTATTTGCTTGTTTTTTTCCTGTTCCTATCTCACAAAAATATATTTTACTTTATGTTTCCTTGTGTGAAAATACCAGGGGGACTATGGGAAGCTTGCTAGGCATGACAGCTTTGATTGATCTTGTTCCTGTCTTCAAAGTGTTTATACATGTGTAGTTACATAAAGAAGGATTTAGCAGTCTGCCTTGTATATTCAGTTATTGTAGCTCTGAAAAGTCACCACAAATGGTTGTCATGTGGTATATATAAGTATATTTTTGTTTATAGTATCAGATCAAACAGTAATGAACATTGTTCCAGTATATTTGTATGACTGGGTGACAAGTTTAAACATAAACTCAACCATGTACCATCATTTACTTCTCCATCATTTAGGACTGCGCTACACTGGAGGCTTATTTTTCAAAATGTATATTTCGGTCATTTTCATTTTTTTTCAACTTCGAATAACCTTGAAATTTTTTAAATGGGAATATTGCCTTATTTATTAAAAAATCTGAATAAAAAAGTCATCAAATAAAATCGGGAAAATAACTTTTTCAAATGCTGAAGTTTTACATTACAGTTTTTCATACTTTTTTCATTTAAATATTAAAAATGTGCAGTTTTTAGACTATAGATCAAAATAATGATGATTACACACACAGGGGCCGATTCACTAAAGGTCGTTAATGGTTATCACATAGTTTTTTGTGTTAAAAAGTGTTCGATAATTAAGTACCGATTCATCAAAGTCATTTCGCATGTGTTACTACTCATTTCACATGCGTAAAAAAACACATTATCGCAAAGCGGTATTTGCATCGCATTGAGGTAATTATCAAATAGAAATAATACTAACTCATAATTTACAGACATATTTGAAGCATTAAAAGCATAAAATGTGGCGATAATTACTGTGAAACTTAACGCCTCCCAGGAGTAGGCGTTACTAAACAACATTGCAGCTGGTGATTGCCTGTGGTGACAAGATGGAGTTTGCAGTCGGATTTTTTCAAGTATGTGATTGCCCTAGAGTGATGCATCCTCCAGTTTTCAGGGAAATGGTCATTTTCAGAACAGTAGTTTTCAGAAAGTAACTGCTACGGGCGTAATAGCGTGTGCTAATATTGCGTGCTACGAACTCACGCATAAATATATTGCATGCTTTAAAATAACCCTTAAAAATATGTCATCGCAACATAAATAACGACAATAACATCACTTCTTAATTCAGACAAGTGTCCTTTTAGTGAATCGATCGTTAACTCGCTAAATATAAGAAGTCATAATATTTTTAATGCATGCTATAAATATTACTCGTTTTTTCGGACTTTAGTGAATCGGCCCCACAGTTGTCAATTGCAAAGATCAACTTTTTCCAATAAATCACCTCTAGAGGCACTTGCTTCTTACTAAGTGCTGTAACTGTCAGCTGCACATGGATACTCAGGAATAGCATCCAGTTGATACCATTAGATTATTTTATATCATACCAAAACATTTTGTGCTGTTTTAAGTACTTGAATGACTACATTTTTTTTAAATTGATAATTACCCCTTCCCCCTTTCTAATGCTTTGGCAATGTCTTGGGCTAATTTTTTATCCCATACTATTCTTTGAGGGTCAGGCAACAGGGTTCTTAATGTTAACTGCACAAACCTATGACACAGTTTTTTTTCTTTTATTAGGGTTTAATATTGTTTGTGTGCTTTGTAATGTAATCTTTAATTGTTTATATAAGTCATAGGGTTTTCCAGTGCTTCAGGTTTATCAGTTCTGGCTCCAGTTGTTGGTCTCCATCCCCAGGGCAACTATAGAGTCCAGGCAGTTCTCATCTCCTGAGTTAAAGCACCAGCTTCTTATTAGAAAAACATCATTGTCCTGTCAATTTTTTGTGTCAATTTTTAGCTTTAGCATGTCTGAGTGCCACAACAGTGGCCATGTACACACCATTTATATTGCTACATGCCCAGAAACAAAATTGAAGGTGCAAACTGCATGTTGAACTACAGAAGAAATCTCCACTGATAAAACAAAACACTTTGCACACAGAAAACACAGTCATGTAGAATACAAACAAATGACACCAGGACACTGTCATGCTTACACGAAAATAAAAAGTGCATCTGCATCAAAGGGATGCTAATCAGCTTGCTGTCAGTTTCTGAGTAACAGAATATAATGAGCTACTGTTTGTTGTTCTCCACCCCCTTCCATTAATGAATAGCCCTTGTGTAAAACCCTAGTGGTGGAATGTTTAGAACATGTTCATGGCATTGAGTGATGACCACTCAATAACATTGTGTCCCCCACTGTTATGCTTTTAGAAGAAATAAGAACTGCATGAATGGTGAAAGTAGGGCATTAAGTCAGGATGGATAATGATTTGGGTTAAGTGTCATTATTAGAATAAAAATATATTTTTTTTTTATCTAAAAGCAAAGTATAAAGTTCATCATAATAGGATAGTTTTATAGAAACTGTAGCATAATAAATTGTTATGCTGTCACAGGGTCGTGTATTATCTAAATGTAATTTATTTTTGTATTTCCTTTACTGGCAAAAAACAGCAGACCTGCCATACTTTGTGACTGTGATTTTTTTTTTAACAATAGCATATCAAATCCCCAGTCACAAATACTCATATTGGAGATGTTTAGATCTTTTTCCTGCAAGTGAAATGCATAAAAATAAGGCAATTACTATAGTCCAAACTGTGCACTTATACTTAGGGGCAGATTTATCAAAGTGTCAAATTATAGTTCACCACAAAAAAACCTCACCCATATAAATCCTATAGGAATGAATATAAAGTGGGTGTAAATTGCAGTTGGGATTGCATTTCGGGGAGATTAGTTGCCCACAATAGCGTAGATTTATCGCAGGCAACTAATCTCTCCATGTGCCATTGCCCTCTTACTACAAATATTTGGCTGGTAAGGGGTGGGGTTATGTCACTGTTATCAAATGGAGGAGGCAAAGGAATAGAT
The DNA here is from genome assembly GCF_000004195.4 of Xenopus tropicalis. NCBI lineage: Eukaryota > Metazoa > Chordata > Amphibia > Anura > Pipidae > Xenopus > Xenopus tropicalis. Next base: position 80,903,917 of record NC_030679.2, read on the forward strand.
AAAGTGAGCCTGCATTAATGACTGTTTTTTTTCTGTGAATGTTTAGGAGCAAGCTGTCTTTTCTTCAGATGCCTAGAAGATTCAGAACCCATAGATGTAGCATAGTACTAACATCATGAAGAGTGAATATATATTTAGCACAAGATACGTTTTGTAAAATAGAAGGATAAGCAGCATAGCTACTGTTCATTTTATGCTTAGGAACATGTAGAAAGTGTTATTTATATCAATAACAGTCTGAAACAAGTCAAAAGTATTTGTATGAGAAAAGAAAAGCCCCTTTTAAGTATGGAATGTTCATGACTAGAAAAAAAACCTGCTGCAGAGATTTAATTTTGTTCTTCTTTTCCTGTAGACTTGAGGAATATTGGCCTACATAATATTTGTAATTGGATAGAGAACTGGCTGAAGGATAGATTACAAAGAGTCATGTGGTAATGGCAGATTCTGTTAATGCCTTTAAGAAGGGCCTGGATGAGTACTTGAAAAAGCATAGTTTCCAAGGCTATTGTGATACTAATATCTACAGTTAGTATTAGTGGTTGTATATATAGTTTATGTATGTGAGTGTATGGATAGGTCAGTATAGGTTTGTGTGCTGGGTTTACTTGGATGGGTTGAACTTGATGAACTCTCTTTTTTCAACCCTATGTAACTATGTAACTATAACAGTCTTTTTGGTCTTCACTCTACCTCTTCTGAAGTACTTTGCCTTTCTCTGTTGGAATTAGCGATGAGAACATTTTTCCACCAGACATGGATTCACTGCGAAATTCAGCACTACGCCATCAGCAAATTCTTTTGTGAAATTGCGTTAAAAATTTGCCGCTACAAAAAAAATGTATTTGGAGTGAGAAAAAAAGTTGTGCATGTAAAAAAAAATTAACGTGTAAGAAAAAACTTGTCACACATAAGAAAAAGCATAGCAAAAATTGTCACCTTTTCAGGTCCTTGTTCTAAAAAGACTACCAAAGCTCTATTTTCCTTTGTCTAAAAAGAAAGAGGTGAAGTCGGTGAGCTGGTAGAAGAAATCAAATCTATAATAATCTAGTCATATTCTCTATTTGAGAAACTAACATGTTTAGTTTAGAGTATCTAGGAGTACTTATAGCTCTACTGCCACCATAATTAACAGTGGATGAGAATTAAGTAGACTGTAGCAGATTAAAACCCTATTGTTTTTTTTGTTCATAATTTCAGATTCAACGTTATCCAGTTTTGTCACAAAATGTTTCATTAAAGTAGTTTAATGCTAATAACTTGCTATACTTAGGAGGGCCTTACTAACATTCAGAATTTTTTTGTTTTTATGATTCAGATTTTTTAGCTCCAAAGCTCGAAAAAAGTCACAGAAAAAGTTGCAATTTTTTAAAGATTTACTATGCGTCAAAATGGCTAAAAATTGGAATCTGACCTTTCTGAGATCATGTAGAAGTCAATTGCAGATGTGCCTTACCTCTGCAAAAAAAGGTAAGGCACATCTGCAATTGACTTCTGCATGATCTCAGAAAGGTTTTAGCTGGCGAATTGTCAGATTCCGATTTTTAGCCATTTTGACGTATAGTAAATCTTTAAAAAATTGCAACTGTTTCTGTGACTTTTTTCGATCTTTCTTTGCTTCCAAACTTAAGAGGTGTTCGGATTTTTGATGCTGGTTTTTTGTGTGACAATTCAAAAAAGTAGGTATTGGTGCAACAATTCACTAAAGTTTCAGTTTTGTAACTTTTTTATGACCCTTTCTCGCATAGACTTTTTAGTAAATTTCAGGTATTCATGGAAACAGGTTTATTAGAATTCTAAAGTAAAATAAATGGGATAAGTTAGAGTTTTAGTAAATCTGCCCCTCAGAGTTAGAGACTGTTCAAGCCTCCATTTTAGTCTGCAATTGTTGGTAAACTGACTGCTTTTTATCAACTCCATAAGTTTAACTGGGCAATCTTTACTTGGTTATTAGGTGAGTTTAAATTAAATTAACAAAAAATTAAAAAAAACAATAAAATATCATGTGCTTTGCAAATTAAAATAAAATATATATTGGAAATTAATTTTAAATATGTCACATTTTCATTTTTGTAGAAACAAATTTTTGTGTAGTACGCAACCACAGAGTGAGAGTTTTTGACAACCTGCAGTCAAAACGCAGTGGTATGATTTGCTTGAGTCAAAATGACTGTTTGTGAATGCACATTTTATTTTGTCTTTCTATAGCATCTGTCTGCATTTGATTGAGCTGGTTTAGTTTCTCGTTCCTTTGGGAACGAGTATAATATTCTTGTCCTTGCACTGCATCACATTTCTTTGCATGGTACATGGTCAGAACCTCCTAGCTTTCATTACTGCGGTTAGGTCAGCTTGAGCCTGTCTCCAATTATTTCCAAATGTTGTTCAGGGGTTTTTTTTTAACTGAGCATTTTTTTTCTGTAGAAAACTGAGGGATAGCTTTTAGATAAAATGATTTCAAGCTTTTCAGAGTTATGTAGAACATAGATATAAATATTTTACTGAGAGGGTAAAATATATGCTGTAAATATGAAATTCAAACATTTAAGATTTGGAAAAATTTGATTGTTTAATGATTTTATGTGTAACAGATCTTGCCAGACTACTTTAATTACCTTTTATGAGGAGGTGAGCAAGAAACTCAATTCTGGAATGGCAGTGGATGTCATCTATTTGGACTTTGCTAAAGCATTTGATTCAGTAACTCACAGAAAGATAATGATAAAATTGAGGAATATTGGCCTAGAACATATTATTTGTAATTGGATAGAAAACTGGCTGAAGAATAGATTACAAAGTGGTGCTAAATGGAACATTTTGTAATTGGGCCAGTGTTGTAAGTAGGGTAAAGTGTGACTGGCCTGAAACACCTGTGAGAAATAAGAATGTGATACTGTCAAAAGTTAAATGCTGAATATTTAGCCATGTGAAAATAAGAAAGGGCATTTGTACTAAGTACCAAGTATTTTTACAAGAGATGCACCTTTTACTAACTAAATGCATTTAACCCTAATCCCAGACATTAATGCTGTTTTAATAAATATTTACGTCTAATAACCCATATATGTACGTATATGATAAGTTCTCCTCCTCACTGGTTATGCCATGGAGGGCTGGCAAACTCCTTCAGTTGGCTGGATTACTGTTTGCATGTGTACAGCCTGTACAAAAATTTCACTGCCCCCAGCCCAGCAGGACCTTATGAAAGGACTTCTCTTCCTTTGTCACTGGTTAAAAAAGGGGTTAGTACTTTACTGTAATCTAAATTGTATACAGTGTCTTGCAAGAGCATTGAGATGCTTGAGTAGTTTTCTCATTGTACTGAATATCAAATCCTGCACTGCAATTTTGTCCTGTGTGATATTTTGGAATATTTTTATGTCAAAGCGCAGTAACTCAGAATTCGTTTTTTAAAAGTGACATTATTATGTTAGAAACAAATCTTATTTTACTTCACACCGAGGACCAGCACACACCCACCAGACACCAGGGAGCATTATTGCGCAATTGGTGAGAAATCTGAATTTAAGCACCCCACTTCTTTCATTGTTTCAGGACATTTTTTAGGTCAACCTTGCTTCTAGAGGCCTCTGGAAGTGCTCTGTCATGAAACGCGTAAAGGTGCCCATACGATGTCGCCAAGCCAGCAGATCTTCTCCCGATTTCCCCCACGACGGGTGTAGGAAAAGACGGTCCGGGGACCGCATCAGCGAGCCGATGCGGTCCCCGATGGGACTAGATTTTTTAGCCTGCCCGATCGAGATCTGGATGATTTCAGGCCAGATAACGGTTGGGTAGGCCCGTCCGTAGTGCCCATACATGGGCCGATTAGTTGCCGAATCAGTCTATAGGACTGAAAGTGGGCCATTAATGGAATGTGCCAGGCATATCAATGACAAGCTCCTAATTTAATTTTGGAATAGTGCTCATTTAAAAGTAAATCAGGTTTTATGAGATTTGTTGTCCCATATATAAGCTTTTCAAGGTTGACTGTGCACCTAAACTATTTTGAATAGACACTTTTACGTAGACAACTTACATGTCTAAAGGCTTCTATAAATATATCTGCTAGTCACTCCAATGCTTTTGCACAGCCAAAAGTCACCATACTTTGCAAAGTTAGAGTAAAACAGTAGAAATTAAAAGCAGTTGCTTAGGGTTTTGACTAGGACTGAAGTACAAATGGGCATCACACACAGCCCCCTTTGTTTTTTTATGGCTTATACAAAGAAAGATTTTTGAGGGGTGAATGCATTCCACTGCATTGGGTATAAAAATATAAAATGTTTTTGTATGAGATGTTATTTGTAGTAATAGTACTAGTTTCAATCCTTAGATAGTAATAGTGGTCAGAATCTGCTGAATCTTTCAATATCACCTGCTTCATTGCTTGGTGCATTCTAGATTTGCTGCCCGAGGCACAGAAGAGAGTGAATTGACAATCAAAGGGCACTGTACTCAAACCCTGTCCTCAATGTGAATTTAGTGACTCCTGTATTATATAAGGCGAATTTCAAACTATTACATTATCTAAAACTGCAAAAAAAAAAATCCAAATATTTTAATGGCATTTCTGAGGATTTGTTAATTATCTGCCTAAATTATGTTCTTATGTTGATGTTTTGAGACTTTCTGTTTGCTGCCAGCTCCCATTTCTGACACAAATGAAGACTAATGAATCAAGCACATAGAAAAAATGAGCTGCCTGTCCCCCAGTCTAAGTGACATGTCTTCCTTTTGTCTTGTGAAACTAATGACAAAATGGCTGTAGGTCACTTGCCTGACTTCTTCAAGTCATTATAGCAAAAAGATAAATTGGTACTAGAATTTTATGAGAACATTTCTGTTATATTTTATAGCAATATTTTTTGTGCTGTCCTATGAATTGTTACTTTTTAAAAATACATCAGGAAAACATTTTCAAAAATACGCAACTGACAGTGTATTTGTGAAAAAGTTGAGTTTGATGTGATGCTGTATGCTAACTAAACAGATCTTGTTGTGAGGAATAAAATTAGTACAGTATTTATCTAGGTGGTAGCTATTAGCGCAGAATTACAACAGGGAAGTGTAAAACATCTGTAAGAAAGTCATGTACTGTAAGTGTAAAAAGTTGCATAGAAGCCACTGTAATCATTATAATTAAGTTGAACTATCTTATTCAGTTTTTCTAGAGCAAGTTTTTATACTTTGTTTTGTTCTTAGTCACTTATATGGGCTTTCATTGAGGTGTGATACTTTGCCTTAAAATCCAGAGTAAAATTATTGTTACATCTTTACGCATATTCCTCTTGGACTGTATTAAAGGAAAATTGTCATGGGAAACCATGTTTTTTTTCAATTGTCAGTTATAAGGATATGACCATGACTATAAGTTCTATGACAAAAATGACTATAACAATGAAAAGAGTGAAGAGTGAGTTATATAGGGTCAGGGATATCACTCCTGAATAATAATGGATAATTTTCATAACACCATGCTACTCTTAATTACAATATAAGGATATTAGTCACTGAGGAGTTCTATGACCATTTAAAATCACAAACTGCATACACTCTGAGGATTACTAGTGTTATAAGTGATAATATAACTAATACTATAGTTTATAAGGATTTTTAGAAGTCTGTAACAAGTCCTTCAAATAATTACATAGTGCATTCCAATTAAGCTTGAAAAAGCCATTCTACATGTCAGCTATGCATGGGTTAGCTCTGCCCATTTAACCCAAGACAGCACAGACTCACCCTATCAAAAACTTTGAAGCCTTTCCACTTCCTTACACAGGTTTCTGCATACCAAGCTGCCAGGTTTCTTTATGATAAAAATAACTGTCTGACATAGGAGGTTGGCCAGGAAAATAAAATCACAGTTTGATAAGTAAACGTTCCATTTTACCCTGTCCATCTCCATGTCAGCTACACATAGGTTGAACCAAATTTTGCTGATAGGGAGGGTAATATAAGGTCCACAACAATAAGTGAATGCTATTGAATGGATCTCTGTAAAAATCAGACAACTCACAGAACATTTTAATCAGTCTGGAACATTTCAGAAGAATCCTCAAAGACTGCTCACTTTGCAAACAAGTCAATATTTCCAAAATCACACCCAGTTTCGACAGTTTTTTTCTATTGATTTTTAGAAACCCATGTAAAGCCAACTTGACTGTACTTTCTTGTTGTGTTTGAAAAATGATTTACAATGCATTTTGTATTTTTTAAAACTAAACTAGGAAAAGAGAAAATAAAATAGGAACAAATGTAAAGATTAAGGAGAATCAATTGATTTATTTCTGCATTACTCTTTGTAATTTTACTTTTCGCGTTTTGCTTGCATTAACATACCACCCTCCAACTACTCCACTACTTCACTACTTCAGTTCTATGGCAAATAGGCAAGCAGTTTGCAAAGAAAGCTGTTAGTAGGAGTCCATCTCTGATTTAATTTAGGCCCTGGGCATTATAGGTTCATTGAGGCCCAATGAGCTCCTAGAGGCTGAGAAGAATCTCTATGGCAGTTTACAGCAGCCTTCTAGCAACAGCCAAAAAATACACATTGCCAGCCCAGGCCTGAGCAGGACCAAAGGGGTTTCACCCTATATAAGGTTAAAGTGCAAGCATTCATAAAGTCTTCTATGTGATTATATTTACCCTACATACAAAAACAGAAAAATGTTAAAAAAAAACCTGCATACAGAGACCAAGCTGGCCATTTGAGCAGATATCAAAAATGTGTCCCCCAGCATTTTGTATTTACCACATACTGTTTTACAGTAGCATGCTATGGCTGGTACACAGTTACACTTCCATCGGACACGAGGGCACCCACTCCATTTAGAAGAAGGGAGTTCCCATGTACTGTAAGTATTCGGAAAGGAACTTTTACTGTGAGTACTGTGGAAGTTGTGGAATTCCCTCCCCAAATCAGTCATGCTGGCTGATACATTATATAGCTTAAACAAGGGGCTGGATGGATTCTTAGCAAGTGAGGGAATACAGGGTTATGGGAGATAGCTCTCAGTACAAGTGAGGGAATACAGGGTTATGGAAGATAGCTCTCAGTACAAGTGAGGGAATACAGGGTTATGGGAGATAGCTCTTAGTACAAGTTGATCCAGGGACTGGTCCGATTGCCATCTTGGAATCAGGAAGGAATTTTTTCCCCCGGCAAATTAAAGAGGCTTCAGATGGGGTTTTTTGCCTTCCTCTGGATCAACTAGCAGTTAGGCAGGTTATATACAGGCATTATGGTTGAACATGATGGATGGATGTCTTTTTTCAACCTAACTTACTATGGTACTATGGTACTATGTTACACACAAAAGCAATACCTATATGTATACAAAGAAACAATACTAGATAGGTGGGTCTATGGCTACTGTCAGAGTTTAGGTAGCTGGAACCAGCTTCCTCAGTTGAAAAGCAGCCCATGGCATAATCATAACACACACAAAATTGAGTAACTTTGAGGCAGTTTATTTGATTTTTTAAAAAAACAGCACAAAATAAAGTCCTTGCCCCTTAATCATTGTTTAACGAACATGTTAGTCTTCCTGACTAACATCAGGCCTACTGTCTGTCTCCAAAACATAACATATAAAACAAAAGGGGAGATGAAATAAAAGTTGTAAACAAAAATAAAAATTTGCATTTGTCAATCTAATATTCTTCATTAGACTGTTATTGCATTGCACATTTTTAAGGCATGCTTGAAGGTGGTGCAATCTTTTGGAGTAATATAACAACTTTTTTTTAGGTTTATTACATTCTCCCCAAAAGATTCCAACCTTTTTATTCCCCCCCCCCCCCCCCCCCGAGGTATCTCAAGCAGACATAAGTGAGATTCCTGCCAAGTCTGTCCGCAGGGGAGTGCCAGTCTGTATATACACTCTGTACGTGTTGCCTGCACCACTGGCCTCTGAAGCTGTATTGTGAGTAAACCCTGTGGATGTTCAAGAAACACTTATTACTTTGTTGTTTGCAAGAACCTCTGGTGCCCACTGTTTTCATTTTTCTGCATAGCAGCAAGAGAGGTGTAGTAGCACAACACCCTCACCTTCCTCTTCCACTTAGTGAAGGCCCATTCTGGGTAAGAGAGTACAGTGTAACCCATGTTCTACTGGTACTAGTCCGGGAAGGCAGCTTTTGAGCTGAAATAGAGGTTACATATTGTTATTAGCTGCAGTATATACACACTAACTCACATTATACTGCTGGCTTTGGGGGTAGAACTATTTGGGCAGGCTGTTAGTCATGTGCTGTATATTAACTGTTTTAGAGCAGTTAATTTCACTGTAGTCACTCAGGCAGAATGGAAATCAGCCTGGCCCAAAAAGTATCCTCTGTATTATATTATATAGAAAGCCAGGCTGTGACACTGAGATGCTGCTAACTGCAACTTATTACAGTATACAGAGAACTGTAATTAGAGTATACAGAGAGAGAGCTGTGGGACTCAGGAAAAGATGCAAAGTCTGAACACAGTAACTGTCCTGGGCTTTGCTTTATTAAGTCTGCCTATTGCACGTTTTTTCCATAGATAGATATTGTTAGTTGATTCAGCAGCCTGTTGTCAGATTCTGACCTCAAATTTTACCGAGTTTATTACGTCTCTAAATTAATCTCTGTATACATGATTGTGTCCATGCAGAGCTTCTAGGCTAGCTATATATGTATTAGGACAACATTCCAGCTCTCCCCTGTTACAGTATATCCTATATAGAGACTACAGACTCATTTTCATTTGTTCGGTGTGCCTAGGGCAGAAGTAGTTTTACTGTATTTATATATTGGTTTATAGAGGAATTAGAGCCTGCACACAGTAGCTTCAACTTCAATAGCGTTTGACTTGGCTCATAACTCTGGGGCAGAATTAGCTTTTCTTTAATTTTTCCTTTAATTTATCCAGGTGTTCAGGGGACAATCTGCTGCCACTGTGGATGGAACCTACATACAGTAAAATCCTCTGTTAGTATATCTAGTAGGATTTATGGTACCGGTAGGTAAAGGAAAGCCCTGGAGATTAGTGATGAGCGAATCTGTTCCGTTTCGCTTCGCAGAAAAATTCGTGAATCTTTGAAAAGATCCGCGAAACGGCGAAAAATTCGCGAAACGGCGAAAATGTATTTTGTCGCGCGGCTATTGTTTCGTCTTCGGCGGCTATTGTTTTGTCGCGCGGCTATTATTTCGTCGCCCGCGGCTCTTGTTTCGTCGTGCGGCTCTTGTTTCGTCGCCCGCGGCTATTGTTTTGTCGCGCGGCTATTGTTTCGTCGCCCGCGGCTCTTGTTTCGTCGCCCGCGGCTCTTGTTTCGTCGCCCGCGGCTCTTGTTTTGTCGCGCGGCTATTATTTCGTCGCGCGCGGCTCTTGTTTCGTCGCCCGCAGCTATTATTTTGTCGCCCGCGACTATTTTTTTGACGCCGGCGACAATTTTTGGACGTGCGGCGAATCCATGCCTGGCGAAACTTTTCGCCCATCACTACTGGAGATATAAGCGTAGGGGCTGCATGACAAGGGATCCGAATAACCAGCAGCCAGATTACACTGGTTTATGTTTAGAGATTGGCAGAACCAGGTGCAACTGTGATTAGGTGAGAAGGAAAGAGTTAAGGTAGGAGAAGGCTGGCCTGGGGAGGGGCGGAGAAAGAGAGGGATGTGATGTCAGAAAAGCACTCACTTCCTTATCTTCTGAGCAGGTAGAAACATCCCACCCACCCTCCCTCTTTTTGCATATTTTGAGAAATGTCAGGAGTTTCTCTTCTTTTGGTTTTCATATTATCTATTAATAACTGAATGTGGAATTTTACCTGAATGCATTTTATATTGTGCTTTCTGTATCTTTATATGGTATAAACTTGAGAGTCAGCTTTGTGTTTAATTCATGTTAACAACTATTTCTTGATCCAGGGAATGTTTCCGATCGCCCAGGGGGTCAGGAAGGAATTTTTTCCCTCTTGAGGCATAATTGGCACTAGCTTCAGGTTGGGTTTTTTGCCTTCCTTTGGATCAAAATAGTGGATATATGATAATATATTTTAAGTTTTATTTGTCACAGCAGCGGTAGGACCTTGCCAGAGTACTGCACAGGTCATTTTAGCAGAGGGAGAAAGGAGGTTCTCTCCTGTGACTGCACGGTGGATTGATAGATACAGACGCTACTACTGCTTGTGCTAGGTGACAGCCTGCTTGGATTTCCTATCATCGAGACACTGCAGATCCAGGACCGGCAGCAGGGCTGCTGAACTTCTCTCATGGTTGGTAATGCAGCTCCTGCTGGTAGCAGAGTTTGGGGCCATCCTCTCTGTAGGTAGAGGCAGTCTAATACTCATTCAAGTCTTCAGCGAGGAACGGCAGAGCATAGTAGCGACCTCTTATGGAATTATGGCTTTAGAATACTGCCCTGGGTTAGGCTGGCAAGGTCCTATTTATTTGATAAAATGTGAATAAATGCTGTGGCCATTTTCTCCACCTCTGTCTCCTGGTGTTTCATTGAGATATGTAAGAAGGGGGTTCAGTGGGGTGCCTCAAGGCGAAGGGTCAATTGAGGAGTCCCCTTGTCATGTAAATTAGCAGCCCCCTTTCAATCATATCATATAGCGCAGGTTCACTATGCTTCTACCTTCTGTGTGTGCCTGGGGAAGATACAGTTTTCTTTTGATTTTATTTTTGTTTTAAAATACTTAAGCACATAGAGGCTGACTTTAGATTTCTGCAAGCTTTATTTGGGACTTTTTGTTTTAATGGACATCACACAACCATTACTGAAATAATTCTGTTACAGATGCAGCCTGTTTCAGCGGTTATTTCTCTAGTGCTTTATTTAGCCTGTTTGCCTGAACTGGCATTATTGCTTTCCTCTAGCTGATGAAAATTGCTTTTATTGCTGCTTGTCTGCCTTACATTTTCTGAATTCACTCACTGGGTGCAATGCCCCACATGAAAAGTGACTTATCATGTTTACGTTAGAAATCGGGCCTGTGTGAACATGAATCTGTTTCCATTTCTTTGGCAATCATATTGCTGTAGGTTAAATTGCTGTTGAATGGCTCCAGTATTAACAAACATAGCAGGTGTTATTTATCGATTACTGAAATGTTAACCTATTACCAAAAAATCAACATTGCTGGAAAAGTTAACAGAATGGCTTGCTACAAACCCTTACGAGCATAATCACTGCTATTAGTTTTTCATGTGTACTCTATGTAACTTTATTATAAGCTATGGAGGTAGTAGGGAATTGGCCAAATGTTAGACCTTAAAAGTGAACCCCAAGAGGTAAAAATATGCAGGTTAAACACAATAATATATAACTGATGCAGAAAGTTATTTGATTGCAATTTTGGAATGTCTATATAATTGCCCCATCAAAATTAAAAGATAGAGCATCTGTTGGGGATGTTTGGTAACCACTCTGGACAGGGTTTCACAATGTTTGGATACATTGGGTTACGTATATAACAATTATGAGAAATAGCAAAACTTCTATTAAATGTCTGTTTTTCATATGTATGTTGATCCTTATACTAATTAAGCATGTGTATATATGCATCTGCTATGTATTTTTTAATTCAGACCCTTAGGATGCAAATGAAGCATTCATGAGCAGGTTCTGTCTGGCAAGACCACTGCTTACAAATCAGCACATTTCTCATTTAAAGAAGAAGTCATATCTCATCTTGCATTTTGTTACTAAAACCCCTTTGTGGGTCTGTTCAAATGTCAGCACAGTTCCAAACCATGTATATTTATTTTCAGTGTTATCCATGTAATGTTTTGCACAACATAAATGTAATTTTGAGTTTGTATATTGCTCATCAAGATGAGAGATGATCATGTTAATTAAAGGTGTTTTTCACCTTTGCATTAAGTTTTGGACTATTTGCAAATGGTCTTTATTTTTGTGTACTTTGTGGTTTTTGAACAATTGCAAGCTACTGTCATTCCTGGAAATGCAATTACCTCAATATGATATACATAAAATAAATGTATAATTTCCAGTTTACATTAAATGGCTTCATTTTTCATGTTTTACTTACAGTTTTGCATTATTTCATTATATGCAAACATAATGGGAGAAATGGATTATGGAAACAATAGCCTTATTGAAGCTGCAGTTTCAGAATACATACAGTACATGCTGTAGGGTGATCAAACCTCCCCCTGAATATACAGTGGTATAATCTGAAAATCTGGTCACTTACCTATTTGGCCTCAAATGTTTTATTTTATTTTTGTTTAAAATATATAACTGCATATTCTCACTTGGATATCTGGTGTCCGAATGCCAGATGTTGTAAGAACTGCAACTCCTATTGTTTTTGACCGGTACCTGACCTTTACCTGGTGATACTAGACCAGCCAAGCCTAGCTGAAGCTGAATAACAGATTGGGGCCCCACTGGGCATTGCTTATTAAGAGTCTAACCAGCTATTTCTAATAACTAGTTAGTCCATGTTTTAACAAAATCTATTTGAGATTGATTAAAAAAATAAAGCCTTATTGTGAACAATTCAAACTGAACAGTGTTCTCCAGGGAAAAATAATATGATATTTTTTCACACAGCATGAGCATACTCCATATGGAGACAAATGAATAGGAATATAAATAGCACAATTATTTTGTTAGTAGATAGAAAAACAGTAGATCTGTGCTGTCTTTGTTCAAACAAGCTTGCATTCCCTATAAATTTAATGATGCTGTTTTATTCGGTTCAACAACAGGGTCTTGTGATCAAAGCTTTATTTCCTAATATACGGAGAGATCATTGCTGCTACATTTCGCATGTTGAGGTTTTAATGATTTCCTGGTTATTTTCTTCTGCAGATTAACACAAATTATTACTAGACAATAAAGTCATTTGCCATTTTAACTCTCTAAGGTGCACTAGTAACAAAGCATAATATTTATAAGTTCTCTTGTATGGCAATAAATGTAATAATATATACAATTCATTTAAATTCTCTGTCAGTGTTTTGTAGCATCTTTTGTCATATGACCAGTGTACTCGTTATATAAACTGACCCCCAACTGATGATTACTATCAGTGTAGTGCAGAGATCTGTAATGAATATCCCTATCATAGAGCTAATTTACAGTATTTATATGCATCATGTAACAAGAGAACTATATTTTCTTTTTATGTGCCTGTAAAACTGTCATATTTAAAAATATTTCTCTATCTTGGACTCTGTAAAGTCATTCTGTGTAGAAAGTGGTTTGATTTTTTCCCACCCTTTTCAATCCCATGCATCATTTTGTTATTTATTATGAATGCATTAATGTATTGCATGTAACGTATAAATATTCAGTATGCAATGAAATACAAAAAGCAAATTGCATATTGACTGTAAAAAGGGAGGCTTACTTTAATGTCCGTTGTGGTTTTTGGGGTCACTCACCCTGGTAACTGCATAGCATTTCAAATTATTAGTTAGTTATGAGTTGTACATTAAGTAATTTCACTTATTATAAGTCTTTCCAGCTATTAAGTATTCTGATGCAGAGAGAAAAAGACTGTTTTGCAAAGTATTTCTCTCTGCTCCTCTTTTAAAATAAGTAGAGCAGCCAGCAGCTATAGATATTTTGTTATGTACTAATTTAACTGTGTAGAGGTATGAACAATGAGGAAAAGGTAGAAAGTCCTTATTCAAATTCTACTTACAGTGATGGGGGCAAGATGGAGAAGTGGTTGTCATTGGGAAGGAAGATGTAAGCAATAGTGTAAAAAGACAGTGAAGACCAGAGAGCAAGCCCGAAAATTGCCGCCTTCTGAGTGGACCAGTATTGAGAAGGTCAAATATACAGTATTGCCCCTTGGCCTTATTTATTACCAGCCCTCTTCTCGTTACAGGGTTAGGAAAATACCTATCTCTTTAACATGGTAAGAAAGGCCTCATTCACCTTAGTATTTTCTATTATTCTTTACTCAAAAAATATAAGTTGAATGAAAGGGAAAATATAACCCACTTTGTGATATGAGCTAATTTAGTTGAGACATATACCCAACTTTGTGACATGAGCTCATTCAGTTTCATTATCTAGAAAAAAGTTGCATAAATAGAAATTAATATAGATGCATTATTGTGCAAACACAATTAATAAACTCATCAAATACATGAAGGTATTTGCCAAATGGGGATTGAGTATTGTAAAAATAGACCACTGCTAAATCAGGAGGAAAAATATTCAGAGCATTATATTTATATTGGCTTCATGAAATAACAGTACTGCATGTTTCACACACGCAGCTGATTACTCAACCATCTGTTATACTGACAACACAGATATGGAAAAATCATTAGAATGCTTTAAGCTGAAATTATTGTTATGCTCTGCTTCAAGGCTGCTTACTAAATATAGATGTGACCCATAAATCTAAAAGTGATTTTCAATATAAAAATGTATATTATTCTTTATTGATTTGACTAGGTGCTTGTTATAGTGCTTTGCAGAGATCGGGTCTTTGTAATAGAAGCATAGCACAAACTCAGAGGGAACATTGTAAGCAACATCTTTTGAATAAGTCATGCACTGCACTACGTTTCAGTAAGCAGCAAATATAGTTATTCTAATGATAGGTTTAATTGGGTTCAAATATGTAAATATAATGACAATATATGCCCCCAATTTACATTTGTGTAAAGTAATTGTAATAACAAAATAATATTACTTTAAAAAGGTTCTTGGAATAATACATTATAACTATCATATTAATGGTAGTTAAAAAAATTGTATTTTTACTACAAATAGATCCAGTGTTGTTACTTGTCTTGGGTCTATTTATCATTATTTTACTGTTAAAATAAATGTGTATTTATTTAATTAATTTTTTTGTACATTGTACATTATCTATCTATCTATCTGTGATTAGTGATGGGTGAATTTCGCGTTCCGCCATTGGCGGATTGTTTCGCGAAACGAATGAAAAAATTTGCCACGCATTCAAAAATTGTCAACAAAAGAATAGCCGCATGACAAAAAGAAATAGCCGTGGGTGACAAATTTTTTTCACGGACAACATTGCCGTTTCGTGAATCTTTTGAAAGATTCGCAAATTTTCCGGCGAAGCGAAACGGGACAGATTCGCTCATCACTATCTGTGATTGTAGAATGTTTTCTAAGTGGGCATATTCTTCGGAAGCCTATAAGATATCTACTCGGAGGACTCACCACTAAAATAATGTCTATGCACAAGCCCTTCTGACAGTTCTTGAGACATAGGACATATTTTGGTGGATGTCCATGATCAATCCTATATGGCAGACTTTAGTAGCACTCTTGTAGTGTAGCATAATCTGTAGCTTTGAATTGTCAGTGAGATTACAATTTTATGATATGTTAATTCTGGACAGACTACTCTATGCTGTTTAGTTAAAGGGAGATCTCAAACCCTTTTCTCCTGCCTTGGATTGTGGTCATGAGTGCTATTTAAGTAACTTCTACATGCCACTGAAACTAGTGATCCTTTGGAGTCAACAATATTTTTCTCCCTGCAAGGCTAAATTGGTAACTAGTCATTGGGGGGCATATCAACATAGAGTTTTTAAAGGGCTTGACCAACCACAGAGGAGGCTGCACAGTGCACCCTGTACCCCTTGTTACTTACCTACAGTAATGGGCATTAGTAACTAAATACCTGACTGTTAGTGGATGAAACTTAATTTTTCTTACTATATATTCTATCTGGTTCCATTTACAGTACTGATAATATATATGTTTATCTTTTTTTTGTTACCAACAGTTTAACTATTTTTGGGATAATAATTTTTGTGAGATGTCACTGGGATACTTTGCATTCCAATGAAAGATATGAGAGATATGGAAAATATGACAGCTAAACTCATAAGGACATCATAAGGATAGGATTTGGTCTAAAAAGGATCTTTATCTTTTTGTGACTAAGAAGGGAAATATAGCACCTTAAATAATAAACAAGCTAATAATATGAAAAAATTACCAGTCACCTCATGACGTTATGCAATAAGCTAAATTCTCTCACTTTCTTCTTTCACTCTCTGTCCCCCCATTCTTCTCCTTTTCTTTACTACATGATATTAATTGTATGAACTACCTTTTTCCAATTACTGTTAATTTTTCTACCTTTAGTGCATTGACAAGATAATAACTAATTCAATATCTACGGAGACATCTGGCTATATCCTAATAATAATCTTATGCTCTTAAAGAAGAAGGAAAGGTAAAAAACCTAAGTAAGCTTTATTAGAAAGGTCTATGTAAATACAGCCATAAGCACTCACGGAAAATCAGCACTTGTGTTTTCTATCAAAAGAAATACAGGATTTTTTGTCTCCTTTTTTGTAAACATGTTCTTCCATTTCAGACTTCCTCTCTTTTAGAAAAATTCCCGGGCCGAGTCTGTGCAGCTCTCTCCCTTCTCCTGCTCCCCCCTCCCATAAGAATTCAGAAGAATTCACCCCCCCTCCCATCAGAATGTGTGATCTATGCTACCAGCCTCTAGAGCTGCAGCAGGAAGCTATGTGAGACCAAGCTAAAATGGCAGCTGCTAACTGAAACAAATGGAGGGAGCTTCTAGGGCTGTTTGTTTAGGTATGATAAAGCTTTCTGTAGATTAAATATAGCATTCTAGGAGGCACAAATGTGGCTAAGCTATTGCCATTAAAATGCCAAAATTACTTTCCTTCTCCTTTAAGGTGGCCATACACAGGCAGCCAAGTTGGCCCATTCCGTCAAAGCCAGTCATTTATCTGCCTGTATATGGGATCCTCCAATGGCTTGCATGACCGATATATGTATAAATATATATATATATGTACAAAATACATCTTGTAGCCTGACTGTAAGGTATGCATTTTGGTGTGTGTGGGTGGGTAGAAACTGTCTCTCCTGAGGTCAGAGAAGCAGTTAGTCAATGGTGCCATGTGACCAAAGAAATAACATTTTTTTCTTTTTCTGTACTGTAGCTAACATGACAATTTTCTTTTAACTGAAATAATCTGAGACTATTGGGAAATGAAATTTTTCTTTTTTTGTAGATTAAATATATGTCACTCGTATAGAGTATTCATAGATGGAGCACTAAGTACTGCCAATAAAGGAACCCTTTATTGGATTACTATAATCTGTGATCTCCATTAATTCATCTAAGTGTAAAGCTCTTCTTTTGATACATCATTCACATCTTGATTAGAGTGCAAAATTGCTTGGAAAACCTCATGTTCCATCCATGTATAAATAGACCATGCAATAAACTCTCTGAAAGCCAGTTGTATTCATTAATGTATTTTTCCAGAGAACACAAGATCATTTATTGAGATTGGTATTGGAAGATTGTATCTGTTTCTACAGTTAGACCAGTAAATTCTCTTCCCGTAAAAGTTGTACTTGAAGATAAATTAGGTTGTTAAACGGAGATGATTGTTGTATTGCTGAACTAGATGGTCTAAAGATACTAGCATTCAGTACATATTGTAAAACTGATCTAAGATAATTTCCATTCTTGAGATTTTTTAACCCCATTTAATCAGAAAAAAACATTTGTTGTTAGTTGTTTGTTATAATTTGTGCTAATTGTAGGATAACAGCCAAATAGAAATAGATTATACTATCTCACCTCTGCAAGTTCTGCTGAAACCCAACATCATATCACATACTAAAAAATATTTATAAACTCTATAAATGAACAAATCTCGAAAGTTACTTAATCACCATTCTAGAAAGCCCCGCGTACAGGAGAGTTTTAAAAAAAAAAAAAACTCAAAAAGCCAAGTTTTAATAATCACAGAATAACTATAAAAAAAAGTCTTACACATTAATAAAAGTTGAAAATCTCAATGTATGCCATGTTGCACTATAACAGTAAACAAACCCAATAATTTATAAGCCTGCTATGTTTCATGCCAGACTTGTATGAAACGCAGTAGGCTAATATATTGTACTATTGGGGGCTTACTAATAATGGTAAGTCATAGGCTCAAGATCTGTAAAGAGACTACTGATTTGTTTAAGGGCTGTGGCACATGGGGAGACTAGTCGCCTGCGACAAATCTCCGTTGTCGCGGGCGTCAAATCCCCCTGAAATACCATCCCACCGGCAAGTATGTTAATTGCCGGTGGGATGGCATACGCGGTGCCGCGATTTCTGGGAAATTGCGGCGCCATGTATGCCATCCCACCCTAAAGGATAAACCTCAGACAGAGCTGTCAAACCCCCTATCTCTTCAGGAGTTTGATTTTGAAGGCTCCCCCCATTCTCCTGTCCCCCAGCAGCATTCTACTGTTTTTTCTGATATCCTGCGGTGAATTTCGGAAGGGAAATGTAGTAAGCATTCGGTGACATCATTTGAGCACGTGCAGGTAGAATTTTTAGTCTTCAGCATCGATTTTGTGCATGCATGTGAGGTCACTTCCAGAAATGTTCATGACGTCCGGGAAGTTACTTACAGTGATCGGGGAAAATTTCTGGTGGCGCGCATCAGCATTTCCCTCAGGTAAAAAAGCTGTCAGGTTGACAGCTCTGCTCACCCACCATAGAATCATAATGTATTACTTTTATTGATGCGTCTTACTAAAAAAAAAATTAGAAATAATGAACTTTCTTCTACCCATCAGTTTAAAATGCAAGTAAATGGTGCACATTTAATTACTGTCATCCAATCACCCTTTTAGCCCAGGCCTTCCTATTTTGCTTTTTACTGTTTATTTCCGTTGCATAGAAAATGCATACAGTAACACTGCCCTATCTGTTAATATGCTTCATTGTTCAAATGTACTGTATTATTTGGTTTTCATTATTATTTTTTTTTTTTACTATTGAAACCTGTTAAATATGTGTATTTTACCTTCTTTGAAAAAGGTATAAAATGTGAAATGCAGCCGCTTGATCCTTTATGTATAAAAACAAATCATTCTGATATGTGAACTGTTCAATTTCATTTAATAACAAAATATATAATAAAGCATGATGATCATAGTCTGAAACTTATAAATTAAAATAGGCTTTATTCTTTGCCTGACTTGAGCAAAATATTTCTATTTTAATCAAGTAATTTTAAGACGTTTGCATTAAATGAGCGGTGGAACATGTTTTAATAATGCAAGAATTAAAAAAGAATGCCCTTCAAATGAAAAAGGATTTTAATTTTCATTTAAAAATATGCATGTGTAATATGTAATATTATCAAGTGATCATTCTGGGATATAACTGTATGTAATGGTTTATAAAATAAGTGAATTAGACTGTCCTACTGTGAAATTAAATGTAACACAAAAAAAAATATACAAATTCACACTGCAATGCTGTCCATGTGAATACTATACAATATGTAATACATATACAGTTGTGCCTACTACAGAAGAATAGGTATACAATACAATAGGGCTGCGGATGGTGATAAGAAAGCTAAAACTGCTATAAATGTCAATTTCACTATAAATATGCAATTTCCTTTACAGTTAAACCAGTAGAGCACTTCTATTCACGTTTTTGTGAGTGGTGAACATTACAACTGCTGGTGGTATAGGATCTGTTATCTGGAAACTCACTATCCAGAAAGCATGATAGCCATCTCCAATAGAGTCCATTTTAAGCCAATGATTCTAATTTTTAAAAGTGAACTCCTTTTACTCTGTAAAAATAATGTTTTAATGTTTTAAAAAATGTTTTAATGATTTTGCACAGACTTAAGATATGGAGATCAAAATTAAGGAAAGAATCCACTAGCCATAGCATTCTGGTTAATAGATCTTATACCTGTATCAGAATTTTGCCATGCATGTTGTTTCATCATGAAAAAATGCAGATTTTTTTTTGTCCCAGAAAAAATGGCAACAGCATTATTAGAATGTCTACTTGCATTTTCTTCTCTGGGAAAAAATGGTCAATGACTCCAATGTATTTGACACAAGACAAAACAGCAAAAAAATGCCCACTGACTGCAATGCATTTCCTAAAATGTCTGCAAAATTTCACCTTTTGTGAGTTTTTATCTTGGACAATGCAACATGATTAAAGTAAATAATATCGTAATGTACAGGAGATTATATACAGGTATGGGACCTATAATTTAGAATGATTGGGCCTGGAGTTTTCCTGATAAGAGATCTTTTCAAAATTTAAATCTCTATACAATAAGGGCTCTGGCACACGAGGAGATTAGTCGCCCGCGGCAAAACTCCCTGTTCGCGGGCGACTAATCTCCCCGAGTTGCCTACCCCTGCCATCCCACCGGCGAACATGTAAGTCGCCGGTGGGATGGCAGACGCGGCGGGGCGATTTGCGCGAAATCGCGCCGCCCGCGTCTGCAATCTCCCCGTGTGCCAGAGCCCTAAGTCTACTAAAAATAACAAAACATTATTTAAACCGAGTAGAATTGTTTTGCCTCCAGAAAAGATGAATTATACCTTAGTTAGAATCAAGTACAGCTATTGGACCCGTTATCCAGAATGCTTGGGACCAATGGTATTCTGGATAAGGGGTCTTTCCGTAATTTGGATCTCCATACCTAAAGTCTACTAAAAAATCAATAAAACATTAATTAAACCCACTAGAATTGTTTTGCACCCAATAAGGATTATTTATATCTTAGTTGGGATCAGTTACATGG
The DNA here is from genome assembly GCF_000004195.4 of Xenopus tropicalis. NCBI lineage: Eukaryota > Metazoa > Chordata > Amphibia > Anura > Pipidae > Xenopus > Xenopus tropicalis. The sequence goes on from NC_030679.2 coordinate 80,924,498, forward strand.
TACTGTTTTATTACTACAGAGAAAAAGGAAATCAGTTTTAAAATTCTGAATTATTTGATCAAAATGGAGTCTATGGGAGACGGGCTTTCTGTAATTCAGAGCTTTCTGGATAACGGGTTTCCGGATAAGGGATTCCATACCTGTACTGTTTTATTAGTACAGAGAAAAAGGACATCTTTCTTAAAAATGTGAATTATTTGATAATAATGGAGCCTATGGGAGATGGTCTTCCTGTAATTCGGAACTTTTTGGATTATGGGTTTCTAGACAATGGATCCTATACCTGTATAATTCTGCTGAAGGACGCATGCTGCAAAAGCTGGATTTTAAGAAGTGCATGGCAGATATGTAGTAAATTAATTACCTACTCTATTACCTTACACTGAGAACTGTAATGTAAAACAATGTAAACCATGGCCAGTGCACAACACCTTTAATTGCAGACAGTAATTGGCACCCACTCAAACACTTATGCCTCAGGTGCTGTCTGTTGACAAATTGAATGCCTGTTTGCAGTATGTACAACTACAGTTCTGTGAAATAATAATGCATTGTGAGTAAATAGCAGAAACTGTGCTTATTTTTTCCACTTTATAATAAATAAGCCAGGGGTTATGTTTAAATTGGGTGGGTAAACATTGTCCTTTTATAAACAGACCCTAACTAAATATCTAAAACCATTTTTAGTTTGCTGACCTGATCCACAGCTATCATTGCATCAGTTTATCGTAACAGTCAAGTGAAGTCTGGGCAAGAAAATGAAATCGTACCTAACAATAACAACCTAAAAGTTCAAGAAAATAACTGGTATTTATATTTTAAGATCAAACTAAAGGCAAAAGCAAACAGTTTTACATTTCTGGTTCAAGATCTAGAAATTGCAAGTAATCTGTTTCACATTTTAGTAATTGCTTATTTAGGAAGTTAAACAAGAGCCTCAGCAGCTCTCATAATATTTCATTTTTGTCCTGTGTCTCAAAACCTTCACCAAATGACCTGTCTTTGAAGTGGAGCTATCCGTAAATGTTTATTTTTCTCTCAGTCATAGGAAGCATCAAAGAAGACTTCCCTGAAAATGATATAAAAACCTTGTTTGTGTATTTTATTAACAATTCCTAGTCAAACACAGCCCTGCTTTTCTGGTTTCCGTGTGTGTTGAAGAGTAGTGAACATACATGGTACACGGTGTGATATAGTTTAAAAAAAATCAATTTTTATAAAACCTTGTTGTCCTTACAAGTGTATTAAGGTGCATGCCTTGGGCACAATGACGGGAGGCAGGCCCAAAAACAGTGACTATTTAGTTGGCTGGTGGGGGACTGTTTGGGCCTATTTGAAATCTTAGTCCAGGCCTGGTAGGAGAGGCTTTTGTCTGCCTACCCCTGGTCCATGGCCTCACAATTCCATTTCACTCACTTGTCTCTCCACCCCCGTCTTTATCACACCTGCACATGCATGCACAATCTGGGAGGGGGAGGAGGCAGGAGTGGAGCAAGGTGTTCATGTTGAATGCTGGAAATGACACCGACAGGAGTTTATAATTGATTTGCATCAGGCACAACTCCCCCTGGTCGCTGCAACAGTGTTGGGGAAAAAGACACTGCATTATAGGAAAAAAAACACCAGTTGCACTTGAAATTGTACTTTGCTCAATTTACTCAATGTAAATGAGCCCTATTGTTTTCTTCAAATCTTAAATATATGTTGTGCCATCCAGCTGTCTCTCCAGTTCAGTGACCCACATCCATTTGGTGCCCCCAACTCTACAATAATAATTTCACTCCAAAAACGGTGCTCTGCTACAATCTAAAACAGGGGAATAATCACCTCTAACAGGGCTAACTAATTTAATCTTGGTTTTAAATCATTTTCTTGTTTCTGGGGATCTCTCACATATATCCAGCAGCTGCTTTTATTGTATAAGGAGCTAGTTAAGCTGGCCATAAACGCACCGATACTATCGTACAAACCTCGTTTCGTACGATATTCGGTGCGTGTATGGCATGTCGGCGAGTCGACTGATATCGCAGGAAGCTGCTGATATCGGCCGACTCGCCGATCGGCCAGGTTAGAAAATTTTGATCGGGCGCCATAGAAGGCGCCTGACCAAAATCTGCCGTCAGGGCTGAATCGGCAGAAGGAGGTAGAAATCCTATTGTTTCTACCTCCTTATCTGCTGTTTCAGCCCTGACTGTGTGTGGCGGATCTGACTATGTTTCGTGCAACTGATGGTCGAATGAAACATCGTCAGATCGCCACGTGTATGGCCAGCTTAAGACAACTGGATTGCAGTTTGAAATATATTTCAAATTTTTAAAGATCAGAAAAATTGAGGTTAGGTCTAAGCCCAACATAAATTTCTCTCAGTCTTCTGCATAGAAACATTAATTTACCCCATGCCCATACTGGATTTATTCATACTTATTTAGCGCATCATCTATCATTGTCACACCTTTGTCTTGTCATCATAATTCATATCTGAAACAAAGATTCATTCATTCCTGTTTATAAATGAGTCCTCAGTAAAATGCTTGAGCATGATTTTAAATTTTTAAAATATTTAAGGAGGTTTAAGCACTATTAATATTAATATTAACATTTAATTAGTGGGAAAGTTATCATTTTAGATATATATATAATAATAATTATTAAAGGTATTATTAAAACATCAGCTCCTTCCCAAAACTACTGATTTGGCCGAGCCTGTTGCATGGTACAATGCAGAAGAAATGCTTATACCCCCACAATGAAACACAAAGATGATCATATTTATTTTTCTTTTTTATGCTAGATATGGTAGTAATTATGGATATAACTGATCACAATACAGTCTTATAGCTTTAATTTTGAGGGAATTCTACATAATCATTTAGCTAAATGTAAAAGTATCATATGCATTTCTTGTGCAGTCATGGGCAAACTTTAGGCCATATTTCAATTTAGGGTCTTTTTATTTATTTTTTTTTACTTGAAATTTTATTGATTTTTTAGGCATACAAAAACAAGATGAGAGAAAGGAAAGAGAACAGAGAAGAGAAGGCGGGAGAGGTAAGTGTTGGAGAAGTTATGGTGGGGGGGGTAGGGGAAATTTGTTTGTGGTTGTTGGCTGCAGATCCTGGGTGGTTTTATTCTGTTGTTTTCTTTTGATGGTAGAGCTGGGTGTTTGTTGGTTTATGGGTGTGACTGCTGTTAGTGTTTGAGGAATTCAATTCTTGCCATTTTTGGTGAGTGGTTCTCTCTTTGGGTGATAGTGGAGTGTTGGTGTTGCGTGTTTTTTTCGTAGGTAAGGTTGGAGTCTGTGAGGTTAATCAGCTCCTTAGTTGGTATTGTATTGGTTTTCCACTGTCACAGTATTAGTAGCCTGGCTGAGGTGATAATGTGGAAGGTTAGTTTTCGTAAGTCTGGAGGTATGTTTTGTAGTCAATAGTTGAGTAATTCTAGGGGAGCAGTTAGTGGGATTGGTATATCTGTTGTTTCCAGTTTTGTAGTCCATGGTTGAGTAATTCCATTGTTGTTTCCAGTTTTGTAGTCCATGGTTGAGTAATTCCATTGTTGTTTCCAGTTTTGTAGTCCATGGTTGAGTAATTCTAGGGAAGAAGTTAGTGGGATTGGTATGTTTGTTTCTGTCCAGAAGGGGGCAAGTGCTGGGCAGTCCCTACTGATGTGGTAGTATGGACAGGCAGCAGACTGAAGTAAAGATATACAGACCAAGGGTCAATGGAGGTGTCAAGCAGAGGTAGAATCCTGAATACAGACCAAGGGTCAGGCCAAACAAAGGCAAAGTATTGTAAACAGGCCAGAGGATAGAACCAGGAAATCCAAAGCAAAAGACCCACACCACCACACAGTCCAGTGCCACCTTTTTTACATGGGGGGTGGGTCACTAGTTGTTTATATTTTCTGAATAAGGGCAAGATTAACCCTTTTAACCCAGATAAATACTTAGTGATGAAAAACTGTAGGTCAGCAGATAAACTCATGAACAATTTTATTTATGGTAACTATCACAGACTCAAACCAGTTCTAAGCTATGATGGATTTTAATCATGCCCTGTTGCTTTTATGTAGTTGCAGTATGCTTTCTAGATTCCAATGGGCTAATGGGGCAAGGATGAAAAAACAAGAGGAAACCGCCATATTATTGCTCAATTTGTTCTATATCTAAAGTGAGGAAAAATGTAAATGTAGCCGCTGTAGGCTCACTAGACATCAAGTTGCTCAAAGTACATAGATCAAAACACATGTTTTTATTCTCTTTCTTGTGCTAGGCTTAGTGCAGATAGGCAGAGGTCTTTATGCTCCAGAATGGAACATCTGGCCAAGATCAAGAGAGGCCTTCTCACACAAGCTAATCTACAACTCCCATAATGCATAATACAGTAGTAATTTAATTATTTTCTTCAAGACAACTTTGGTAATTGTAAAAAAAAAACCTTGCCTTGTTTCATATTGATATAAAGTTAAAAGAAATAAAACATTACAGAAGATTCTCTTTCTCAGCAAATATTCTGTTGGATGCATGTTCATTATGAAAAAAACTGATTTTCTTTCTCTTTTTAAAGCTCTTAACACTGTTCACATCCATCTTAAGTCTATTACTTTGTAAGAAAAAAATATTGCCTAGCTGTAGACATGCATGGGTAGCATGTTGAATAGAAATACTGGTTCATTTAAAGATAAAAAGACCATTATGTTACACGCTATTCATGATAAGAATACACTCTTGACATGAATAGCAATGTTTGCTGCTGGATAAATGACTTCAAGCAAAAGCATTAATATAGATTGCCAAGGAAAACACAGACAATGGTAATAGAAAGATTGTACAGATACTTCAAGCTATTGGGTCAAACCATTTCTTTAGATGCTCTTTTTTACTAGTACAAGTTGAAGAGCTAATAATGTCCCATTGCCAAATGCACCTACCTCACATATTGCGAATGATTCAGAAGGCCCTGATAACAGAGCTTTTATAGATACTTCCTTAACTTTCCAACTAAGGTACTGAGGGCATCTTTTGAGCTGGCCCAACTCTTACTATATACTTACTGTTTAGACTACATACATACAATGTGAATAAAATTGTTTACTAGGATTTAAATATAGGTCTCTCCTGTAGCACATAAAGCCTTAAATAAAAATGAATGTGCAGTCACTCTAGGGGGCACATTTACTAATCCACGAACATCCGAAAAGCATCCGAATGCGTTTTTTTCGTAATGATCGGTATTTTGAAAAATCGCAACAATTCGCGAAAGTCATAATGGCTATGCAAAAGTCGCGACAATTCACGAAAGTCATAATGGCTATGAAAAAGTCGCGACAATTCACGTAAGTCGTAACGGCTACGAAAAAGTCACGACGGTGACGAAAAAATCGCAAAAAATAAGAAAAAGTCGCAAAATGTTCATTTCCAATCCGATTTTTTTCCATTCGGGATTCGGATTCGTGAATTAGTAAATCAGCCCCTAGGTGAAGGATAACTAGCCTTTCTTATTTTGTATAGCATCTAGATGAAATTATTATCTGACATTGTTATATTTTAACATTGGTAAATTTAGTTACAGTAACTGCTAAAAATATTCATAATTCCCTTGACTGTAGAAAATTACATCTGTATATATAATATGATTGACATGCATGTGTATCAGTGCTTTGAATGTTTGGTGAAAATTTTTAAATTGGTATTTTATCTTTGAAACATTTTTTTTTAGTTTAATTGTCACACCCATATGGCATATTGACACCCTTGGATACAATTTTACAACAACCCCCAGCATTAAATTACATAGCAATTCGATCTGTTCTCCACCAAAAGTATTAAGTGTCATAGTGACCTTCAGCAGAAAATGATATAAGGACTCACAGACTAAACAGACAGAACTGATACAGTAGGTTTTGTTTATGTTTGGCCCATGCAGCCTCCTGTTAGGATGACTTTTCCTTTGGACTAATGAAGAAGAGTAGACTAGAAAAAACTAAAAGGGAACCCTATACAAGTAGCAAGGGCATTAAAGGGGTGGTTAACCTTCAAGTTAACTTTTACTATGTTCAGAATGGCCTATTCTAAGCAACTTTTCAGTTCATTTTTTATTTTTATTATTTTTGAATTTTTTTTCTGACTCTTTCCAGCTTTAAATGGGGGTCAGTGACCCCTACAGCCAAAAGCTATTGCTCTGCTAGGTTACATTCAATGTCATTGCTACTTTTTATTACTTATCTTTCTATTAAGGCCCTCCTCTCTTCATATTCCTGCCTCTCTTTTAAATCACTACCAGATTGCTAGGTTAAATTGAACCATAGCAACGAGATAGCCGCTGAAATTCCACACTGGAAGACCAATTGCAAATTTTCTCCAAACATCACTCTGTACATTATACTAAAAGTTAATTTGAAGGAGAACTACTCCTTTACTCCTTCTGTAAACAGAGGCTGTGGAAGTAGCAAATGCAAGGACAAGGTTAGTGAACTACAATATGTTCTAGAGAGATCAGCTATAGAGTGAATTTCTCAAAGACCTGTTTTAGACCAATGTTTTTGGTGATAAGGTATTCATGAACCACAGTAAAAGGTAAGAGGGTTGATTCACTAAAGTGCGATAAAACAAGCGATATTTATAGCATGCGTTAAAAATTTTATTGAGTCTTATTTTTTGCGTCTTAACGCACGATTCACTAAAAGGATATTTGCATTTGCAAAAGGATATTTGCACGCCATATTAGCCATACACTCCATTACGTTTGTAAAACTACTTTTTTTGAAAATGACCATTTCCCTGCAAACTGGAGGCTACATCACTCTAGGGCCAACACAGACTTGAATAAATCCCACTGCAAAGTCCATATTGTGTTGCTCATGAACTGTACTTTTCTATAATTACCGCCTGCCCCAAGTAGGTGTTAATTTTTGCATAGACTAATGCAATATTTAGCGCGTCTAAGTGTTTGTGAATCATGCGTTAGTGTTATTTCTGCACAAGAATTAACACAATGCGGTAAAATTAATGCATTCGGTTGCGCGCTATTTAATGCACGCGATATGCGACTTAACACATGCGATAATACTTTAGCGAATCACACGTTTTTTTCTGCATCAATTTTAACGCAAAAAAGCATGCGATAAGCGTTATCGCACTTTAGTGAATCAACCCTGGAAATATTGTTTTTTTTTGGTTTTGTTTTTTTTTTTTTTTAAATATACAGAATTCTGCATATAATAATATTAAGGAATCTTAAGACACTGAACAGTAGAACACTAACCTTGATTGAAGATTACTATAACTATGTTCATTAAGAAACCCATTGTCAAATGTGTTGCTTGGCATACTTCCAACAGGCTTAACAGATAATAAACAGTCAGATACAAGCAAGACTTAAAAGATACATGTAATTGAACTGAATCAGTTAAGCAACACTTCCTTGAATGAAAGCAATGTGATTTTTAAAGCATATTACTAATTGAAGAGTGAAGGTCCTTTTGCATTTGTTAGCATGTGATTTAGTAGGTGTTTAGTATGTTACTGCACACAGTGGAATTTTCTTCATGTCCAGGAGTAAGACCACCATTACTCCATGTATTTTGTATACTGATAAAAATAAATAGAAAACCTGAATTCCTTACATATAGGCTCTCCGTTAATCAGAGAAGGTATATTAACAGATACGTGGAGCCTAATATCAAAACAAAAAACTTCTTGGGCATCAGAGGTTTTTATTCTTAAAGAATAATTAGAAAGCAATAATTTGATAAAACAATAAAGGCATAGCAAATTGACTAGTTCTTAACATTTTATAGGGATCCACCCTTTTACTCTTCTCTCAGAAACTGCAGGAGGAATTTTCACATTCTTCTCTTACAGTATATGCTTTCTCTTAATAGTCTGTTTACTAGTACGTATCATAGTGAATTGACCCCACCTTCAAAACCCTTGATAGAGCTTTGGTTGCTCATGTTACAAATCCTTCATTTTCATGTGTTGCTTTATCACCTAAACACATAACACTACCACCTGTTCTTTTGGTTAGACCTCATTCACTTGGGATCATTAACAACATACTAAGACTTGGAAGATTTGTGCCCGAGTATCCGTATTAACTAATCAAGGATTAACTTTGTTCAGACAGCTGCAAGGCAGATTTGTGCCTGAGAACCCATATTACCTTATCAAGGATTAACTTTGTTCAGACAGCTGCAGGAAGAACAATTTGTCTAATGCCATGGGTTATTGCACTAGGACATATTTGGGCAGTAATTAGTGATGGGCGAAAAGTTTCGCCAGGCATGGATTCGCGGCGAATTTCCGCGTTTCGCCATTGGCGGATTGTTTCGCGAAACGGATGAAAAATTTCGCCGCGGAAAAATTCGCCGCACGTCCAAAAATAGTCGCGGGCGACGAAACAAGAGCCGCGTGACGAAACAAGAGCCGCGCGACGAAACAAGAGCCGCGGGCGACGAAACAAGAGCCGCGCGACGAAACAAGAGCCGCGGGCGACGAAACAAGAGCCGCGGGCGACGAAACAAGAGCCGCGGGCGACGAAACAAGAGCCGCGGGCGACGAAACAAGAGCCGCGCGACGAAACAAGAGCCGCGGGCGACGAAACAAGAGCCGCGCGACGAAACAAGAGCCGTGCGACAAAACAAGAGCCGTGCGCGACAAAATAATAGCCGCGGGCGACAATTTTTTTTGTCGCACGACATTTTCGCCGCTTCGCGAATTTTTCGCCGTTTCGCGGATCTTTTCAAAGATTCGCGAATTTTTCGGCGAAGCGAAACGGAACAGATTCGCTCATCACTACCAGTAATAGTAAATTAGTCCATTAACCTAGATATATTTTCACTGGTATCCTCAACCCAGGCTCTGGATCATATCCTGAGGTGAAAAGCTGTTCAAGACTTTCCCCGTGAAATTGGCTTCTATATTGTATATATATGTTTCATCTAAGAAAATAGGCTGCTATGTACAACATCCAGTTGCAAGCTTGAAAAGGCATTTCTTTCCATAGCAGCAGCTCCATTAAAGTTAATACTGTACTTTCATTTATTTATCATTTCCTAACGGTAGTAATGAGCACAATTTTTTGCCAGACATGGATGTGCTGCAAATTACTGTGTTTTGCATTTGGCGGATTTTTTTTTGTGAAATGCACACAAAAATGTTGCCACTGATAAAATTTGCTGCGCAACATAAAAATAGCCACAAACATTTAAAAAATTACACACGTCAAAAGAAAATCATTGCACACATCAAAAAAATGACAGGAGTCAAAAAGTTGTAGCACATGTCACTTTTTTGACTTGCGTGACAATTTTTTTGGCTTGTGTCACTTTCTGTCTTTAACAAATTTTTCCCCATTTCGAGATTTTATTCACAGTTTTGCAAATTTTTCACAAAATGGGACAGATTCGCTCATCACTACCTAACAGTTAAAGTCACATGTATGTATTACTTTATTTATAAGGCAATACTATGGGGCCTATTCATTAAACCACAATTTATTTATTTTTTTTGAGAAAAAAAATCGTATTTTTTCTAAGTTATAGAACTTTTTGCAATGTCCACAATAATTTTGTTAAAATTCCACAACTTTTTTGTGGTTTTCGTTAACTTCCATGAAAAATTTGTATTTTTCACAAAGACTGCGACCATTTCGGAATTCATTCAAGATTTGGTATTATTGGACTTGTAGAGTGCCATTGAGTCCTATGGAAGGCTTCCAAAATCATACATTGAAGGTTTCAAAGCCAGAAAGGTTTTCGTGTGGTTTACGAATGTTAAGATACGAAAATTTTGTGACTTTGGGAACGTTCACAGCTTCAATGATAAATGACTCAACCAAAGAGATCATTCAGATTGTGCTGCTTATTCAAGATAACTATACAAGTACCCATTAATTGCATGGCACAGGATACAGTTAAACATTATGTCACTTTACATTTATTTCACTGAAGAACTGCATTTGAGCGCACAAGGTTAACTTCTGAATGTTACTGGGCTGGAGGTTACAACATTTTTTTATCCTAAAACACATTTTTTGTTGCTATAAATCTTAAAGTTTTAAATTTAGATAAATCCATAGTTTTAAACTAACATGCCACCACTCAATGATAAATAGTCCTTTTATTATAGACTGATATATAAATAATTGATATTCGTGACTTGGGCAAAACGATCCATGCTGCCTAATGCAAAAGAACGTTTATTTAAAAGTATTTTGCATTCTAGAAATTCTATTTAGGATTCAGAAAGAAAGACTTAAAAAATGTATTTGCCAAAAGGCAATATTTCGGTTGTGTATATGCAATAGTGAAGACATCAGCTGAAGACTTAGCTGAAGAACCATAGTTCAGCTATAGCCAGACCATTACTTCTAATGTTATCCTCTTGTCTTTTATTAATAAGACTGACATTTAACAGCAAGAGTTCAGCACGATTTTGTGCATTCTTGCAAGGATCTCCTATACTCCAAAGCATATTATTGTAAAAGAAGTCCAAGAAAAGTCTGCTATGCTAATAGCATAAGGAGGACTGTCCATGTGTTTTATAGTTTATACAATAAACTCTTTGGTGTATTATCAGCTGGTAGATCTTTCTAGAGGACATGACATGAGTAACGTTGGAACTTGACCCGCCCTTCTCCCAACCAACAACCCCCTTTTACCTCTTTACTTACCATCCCCAATAAACACACAGACACCAATTCTTGGGATAAAAATGGCCGCAGAAAATTTATTAACAACAAGTGAAGTTTTAATTTAAAACATTACATAAATAACAAATGTGAAACAACATCTCAAACATAACACAAATGTTTGTATAACAAACAAATCAACTTTTAAATAGCCAAACACTGTAACAATCCAATAACTGAGCAGCGCAACTGGCGCTGCCAGCTGCCCTTCTGGCCCGGAACCAACTACCCAACAAAACTCACCTCCTAATCCACTTTCTTACCCCTGAGGTTCCAAGCATGCCAGCCCCACTTAACTATAAAACTCCCCTCCTAACCCAACCATTGCTTTCCCCCAACTTAATCACCCCGCCAATGACACTCCGCTACCTCCACCTCTATAGGGAGGGAGGGTGGGCGTTTTACTCTGCTGACTAAAATGGAGTGAGAAGCGGGAACAGTTACCCGCATTTTATACCCCTTACGAACTAACCAATCACCTGCAACTGGGAGTGGCTAAGTCTGTCCAACGCGTCTGTCATGCCCCTGCTTCCCTACGTTTTACTACGGGTCATTGGGCTACTGGAAGTCGTTGCATTGTGATCCCAAAAAGAAAAACACTCTACTGAGAGTGGCAGTACAAAATGGGATCCCTTATCCGGAAACCCATTATCCAGAAGGTTCCGAATTACAGAAAGGCCATCTCCCATAGACTCCATTTTAATCAAATAATACAAAATTTTAAATATGATTTCCTGTTTGTCTGTAATAATAAAACAGTACCTTGTACTTGATCCCAACTAAGATATAATTAATCCTTGTTGTAGGCAAAACAATCCTATTGGGTTTATTCAATTTTTAATTGACTTAAGTTATGGAGATCCAAATTATGGAAAGATCCCTTATCCAGAAAACCCCAGGTCCTGAGCATTCTGGAAAACAGGTCCCATACCTGTACAAAGTTTGACACTATTTTCTGGTAAAATATTCCACATTCCCATCTCTCTAACTGTGCTGCAAACAGGTGCACACATTTCTTAACTTAAATGTGGATGATCTTTTATATGTAAGTATTTTTTTCTTTTGTGTTGTTGATATTAGCATTATGCATGGATGGTAATAGTGGATAGTGATGTAGCGAACATCGCCGAAAATGTTCGCGAACCCGTTCGCGGACTTTCGCCAAAACTCACGAATATTCACGAACTTTGCGAACCCCATAGACTTCAATGGGAAGGCGAACTTTAAAACCTAGAAAAGCCATTTCTGGCCAGAAAACTGATTTTAAAGCTGTTTAAAGGGTGCCACGACCTGGACAATGGCATGCAGGAGGGGGATCAAGGGCAAAAACTTCTCTGAAAAATACTTGTAAAAAAAACGCCAAAAAATAACGCCAAAAAAAAAACGCAAGCTATTCCTATGTATATGCATAGACGATAAAACGAAGCGAAAAAACGCGGCGGAAAAACCAAGGCAAAAAAACACGGCACCAAAAAAAACCGCGGCGAACCCAAAGTGGCGAACATCGGCAAAAGTCCACGAATTTGCGCAAACGCGAACACCCGATGTTCGCACAAATTAGTTCGCCGGCGAACAGTTCGCTACATCTCTAATAGTGGACGAAAACTTATTTATACACAATTTCATTCTTTTCAAGGGGCTATAAAATATGGATTTTCTGCCATATGACACAATAGTGGTTAAGGTCAACTTAATGCAACTTGGAACTAAAATATTACTTTTTCATTCAAAGAGCCTGCACATAATGCTTAAAACTGTTCTGACAAGGTCAGACTCAACAAGCCACAATGTTTACTGCCAGATCAATTGGAATCTGTTTAAAAAGAGAGGGGAAAAGCAGTTTACAGAAAATTATAGCAAATGCAGGGTAACAAATCGCACTGTGAAAGATCTGAGGAATAGAAATGTCAAAGGGGGGAAACAGCAAATATCATAGGCATAAACAGTGATTTAAAGCAGCATTAATGCTGCATATTACACCATCTAAAGAGTAAAGACCAAGCTGCATTTAAATGATAGAAGTGATTACATAAAACAGAAACAATGAGAATATTTTAAAATTGAAGTGTAGGAAAGACAAACTTGTATTAGAATTGCAAACAATCTTATTTCTCTCTTTTTGCCACCCTTTTCTGTTTATCTGTACAGCAGATAATTGTTGTCCTGAATCAGTTCTAAAATGTTAGTCTTTTTCATTTTTTTCTTCAAATAACCGCAATATTTTTAGCATAATCTTAGCAAACGTAAAAGTGATATATTAATATTCGTTTAATATTAAGATCCAATCCAAGTCATGGTACTAGGCTTTGCTTTGGTTCTGTGGCTGCCTCTGTAATGTGCAGGCTTCATTTTGCAATGTCTTTGTAAGTAAAATAAAAAAGGAAGCGACATTAATCAACATCAATCACTAGTGTCTGGTTCTCACTTATCTTTTAGATTAATTTCATTTTGTTGTAATGATTTCATGGCTATTAATAAAGTCCACTATTACCAATGGAAACAAACCATCAGGAGCCAGATTCAAGTTAGTGATATGTGGGTAACATAACTGCATGTACAAGAAAAGCTACTGTTCCTCCATGATGCTGGAGAAAAATACTAGCAAATTTGGAATTTAATCAGCATGAAATCAGCATGTTATAAATGTTTATTTGCATTCATCAAAATATCAAGATACAGGACAGGAGGTAATGTAACTGTGATCATAATTAGATAGCAGATATATATAAAATATATATCTGCATTATAGATGGCTGTGGCATTATAAATCAGTTTGTCCGTCATCCCTATAGTTTATCCTGATGAAAACAACTCAGCAGCATTCCAAATCACTGACTGGCACTGGGACTAGATGGTCAGATGAAGCAAATCACTAAATGACACGTTCCCTTAGACTAACTATTCTCACCTGGTACAACCAACTGCTTCTGCTGTGAGGCTCTATGTAACAGCAATTGCTGTGTGCAGAAAAATACATTCTGGGTTTATAAATAATACATTTAAGATTTATTAAATATTCACTACATTTTGATGGTTTGTTAATAGCAATGACAGTTTCCTTCAACTGCATATGGTGTCCAGGTAATTAATTCAAAAACTAGACACTTATGTATACTGCATGGCTGAATATAATTTGCTACGGCTGCATACTTACTATATATAGATGACAAAGGCATGCAAACTGCAGCAATAATACCAAGCTATACACTATTTGAATAATAAAACCGTAAACATTTATGTATTATGTAATTTATATTTATGCCGACTAAGGGGTGATCTGGCTGGCATTTTTTATTAGCTTAGTTATTTAAATATATGATCTGGCAAATGTAATTTACAACAAATGGCTAAAATCCTTACCCTTCAGTTTCACCCCTTTAAAACTAAACTCTAAAAAATAAATCGATGACTATAGCACTGGCATTTTATAGACTTATAAGCAGATAAGTGGGTACAACTGTGGTACTCATAAATTAACATATTTTGAGAGGCATTATCTCCCTTTTTCCTCAGCTTTATATTTTGCCACAATTTCTAAACTTACCTTATTTAGAACAGCTAAGATTTCACAGAGAATTTGTAGAGAGGTGACATTAAATAGCATAAATTCAGAGGCACAAATATTTGTTGTCATCATGTACATCATTGCTTTCCTTATGCTTTATGGACTTTTGTATAACAACACTTTAATAAACTTCAAATAAAAAGAACATCAATAAAACATTGCAGTTCCATGCATGTATGCTCACAGATTAATAAGAATGCAGTTTAGCAGATATTTTGCTCATGACCACCCTTTTCATTTCCAGAGAGTAGGGCTTATAAAGCAGATGATGGGCACTTATTATATCACATTAAATACAGTATGTGCAAGGGGAATTTGAATCTTGTGACCATGCAATCAAGCACTAACTACACTACAAAAAATACATATTGCAAAAGAGATTTGCTCGCTAAAGGGGGGTGGCTACACTTGCAGAAGTTCTATAGTTGCACATGTGAACTGAAAGTGAAATTTAATAATTTAATAAGATGAATGAACCATTTTTTATTCTAATGCACATATTTGTTCTTTAAAGAAAGCATGACAATTAGGGGGTTTGGCCCTAGGTGTACATGGAACAGCAGCTGGTATAAGGGTTATTTTTAATTGTTCTTGCCAGCACTTGGGTTAACTTGGGGCACACTCAGGTGTTTGGGATTAATATTTTAGGCTGGTAGGCAATTATTCTTCAGGTGGGAGAACTAGTAGGCTACTAGGTGATAGGCTGATGGAAGTTAGGTAGGTCAGGTGGCACACAGAAGAGGGGTATAAAAAGGATAGCAGGGTCAGGATACTTGCCTTTCTGCAAAGGAACTGGCTCAAGGCATTCCTCCCACCTACCCACCCTATAAATTAAAAAATATATATATATATGGAGAAAAATAATTAGTTGTGTTGCAGCGCGGTCTTTTGTTAAGGAAAAGAATGTGATAAAAAATATTAAGTGATATGCACTGTAACTGAATTCACTAAGATAGGCGGCTTGTGAAGGATAACAAGCTGGCTAGGTTGTTGGTTGTTTTGCATATGAAATACTTAATAAAAAGCTGCAGCCTTTCTCCACTCCATCAAAGTGTCGTGCTGTTCTTTGATAGGTTAATAAAAAATCCAGCTTGCAAATCTAGGCAAGCATTGATTGATAGCAGGAGTCACAAGTTTTAGACCAAGCACAACTAAACTGGAACTTGGTGCCAAATGCATTAGCCAAAGACATGCAAAGTTATACATAAGAGAGAATCAAATCCTCGGGAAAACAAGAAGCTGAATCAAAAACCAGGAACAATTGTTAGTAAGCATAAGGTATGTAAGATGAGAGGAACTGAGAGGAACAGATTTTGGCCACAACGCCAGACCAGATTCAAGTACCATTGCTATATAGTGTAGTACGTTAATACATGAATATTTGAAATGTGTTGGACTAAATTCAAGGTCTGAATTGAACCCATCTATTTGTAGCCAATATTTATTGTTAAAATCTAGGGCTAGACATTTTCTAGAGAGAGACAAGACCCATGTAGTCAGTATGACAGTGAACCAGGCTATGCTGGTTAATGAACAAAACGGTGAGTTGCTGTTACTTTGTTATGCACTGTTACAATTCCTTTCTCTCTGGAAAAGCTCAGTTGTAAATAAAACAGATTAACGGATTGCTGTTAAAGGTACCCTGGATGTTGCTGTCTTACACTTTAAGAAGTTATTGCCAAGACTACTATTTGAGTGAATTTTTCACATGATTGATTAACATACTACATTTATATATTTGGACAGCTTAGGAGTATATTACAAGGTTTTACAATTATATTCAGCCAAGTAGTTGCCAATTTCCAACCTAGATTTTATCGAAAATTTACATAAATCATAAATGTATACATACTGATTTATACAACCACCTCAAACATTAAAAATTACTACCTATAATATAAATATAATCATCAACACATTTTAAAGGTTTCAGTAGGGTTACATGATCTGATCTTATATTTTATATATATATATATATATATATTATATATATATATATATACTCCAAGCTGATAATGAGCTTGACCTCAGTGAGATGATTGTGCCCTAAGGGAACAAACACCCTGAAGTTGTGGAGCAGGGACCCCATGAATAAGGTTTAGGGAGTGACACTTATGGCTCTTGTCATAGTACCGCCCAGGGGTGTAAGGCTTAGCTTAGCAACAGTAGCATTTGGCTTTTGAAGAATGGTAGAAATGGAGAAAGCTCTCCTACTCAACTGATTACAATTATATACAAAATAAAACATTACATGCATGATAACATGACTTTTTCATGACTTTTCCAGTACATGTATAGCATCTATTATCCAGAATAATTAGGACCTCCATTTCTTTGGATCACCATACCTTAAGTCTGCTAATTGTCAATTCATACATTGAATAAACCGATTTGCATGCCACCGATGTGGATTCATGCAGCTTACTTACCATTAACTACAAAGCATTGTTTTATTTTTACAGAGAAAAAGGAAATAAAAAAATGTCATTTGTATTTGCTTAAAATAGACTCTATGAAAGATAACATTTAGGTAATTGGTGCTTTCTAGATAACGGATTTCTAGATAAGAGATCCTGTATAAAGACTTGTATTTCATTTTTTTAAAAACACTGTTTATTTTCCAGTGTAGTTCTAACATCAATAAAATTAAGCCTCATTCAAGGTTATGTAAATGTAAATGTAAACTACCCTAAATTTACATTTTTAATAAACAGCATTTACATATTAAATATGTCTTGAAGCACATCTGCCATACAGAGTTGGCAAACAGAGTTAGTACACAGGAACACTCAATGTGCCTTGTGGAAATGATCCAAAATTAAATAAATTAAAAGCATCCTGCGTAATATCAGGGGAAACAGTTTAAAAATTACTGTCGTGTCCACCTGCATTTGACAGTTCTCTGGGGTGCTGTGAGTACACATGCTACAGAAAACCTTGGGTTGCCTTAACTTATGTGTAAAAGCTACTGTTACGGGGCACCGGCAAGAGGTAGGAGCCATAATGCTGATTTATACATATATATATATATATAAAATGCAGAAGAAGCCGGCACTCACGTGTAAAACAGATAAATGTGCCTGGGTGCAGTCCCAACGGGATGTATAAGAATACTTTGAGAAAGGTACCGCTCACACAGGTCTTAAAGTTCAATTTTGAAGTTTTATTGTAGAGGCAAGAGAACTGACGTTTTCGGCTGTCCTTTGACAAAGGCTGGTGTGACAGCCGAAACGTCAGTTCTCTTGCCTCTACAATAAAACTTCAAAATTGAACTTTAAGACCTACGTGAGCGGTACCTTTCTCCAAGTATTCTTATATATATATATATATATATATATATACAGGAACAAAGTTTGTCCCTGAGGAAGAGCACAGTTTGGTGCTCGAAACATCGGATCTCTTTCAATAAACCTTTTTTGTTTTTTCATAAAGTCCCTACGTGTGCGGTACTCTGCTTGCTTATATATATATATATATATATTTGCCGCAAATCCATGCCTGATGAATTATTTTGCCCATTACTAAAAATTAGTAAAGTAGTACTGGCTGTGGCTTACACCAGGTTACTCCAAAGGGTAAGGGTAAAAGCAAAACCATATTAACAAGCGGAAAAAAAAAAACAATCACTTTCATATTCAAGCAGCAGAACAGAAGCAGCTTTGCAGTCATAACACTTAGAACTATACTGGCAGTGGATTCTTAATCAGCAGCTGTCTAATATGCCCTTTCTTATACAACTACTCTAAACTTTTAAGACATCCATAGCATTTAAAGGCATTCTTCTCTTTACATTTGAACAAAGCATTTAAATTCAAGGAGCCTGACCATGCTGTTCCTATAACAAAGGTAAATGCATAATTTTTAAAATACTATACCTTGATAAAACAAACAGAGACATAGGGGCCGATTCACGAAAGGCCGAAAAAAACGAGTGATATTTATAGCATGCGTTAAAAATATTAACACTTCTTATATCTGGAGAATTAACAATCTTTTCACAAAAAGGACACTTGTCTGAATTAAGAAGTGATTTTATTGTCGTTATTTATCTGGCGATGACATATTTTTAAGCGATATTTTAAAGCATGCAATATATTTATGCGTTATTTCGTAGCATGCGATATTAACGCACGCTATTATGCATGTAAATGTTATGCGACATATACCACATAAATTCCCCCATTTTGCCCATTTCCGCTGTGAGTCGCAAGATGCAGGACACAGAAAACCCTTGGCAAGGCAAACAATAGAGAGGAGGGGCAACAGCGATATTTCACACAGTAGTGGCGGTAATAAACAACAGAATAAAATGAAGGATCACCAAGGTAGGCTGGGGCATGATAAAGGTGACAGTAGATGGCATGAGTGCTCACAGATGCCAAAAAGGAAAGAACAGAGCACAAAACCCCAGCAGGGGTCACAATCCACAAAACAAAACAAAACAAAACAAAAAGGAAGAAACCAACTTCTATATCAGAGATTTAGCCCAAACTAACAAACATGCAAGTGTTAGTAAATGTGAATTGAAAATTGAAATACCTATTCATTTTAATGACAGAAGTGACAGTTCAGGTGTTAGTAAATATGACAGAACACAAACTCAACACAAAAAAAATAACATGTACAAACATTCAAACTTGTGCAACTTCACATTTGTGCAACAGTGAGGAAGAGAGGCCTGGCTACATTACCAGCCCAGAATTCTCTGATCTTGAACTTACAGACAAAGATTATTATCCTCAGGAAGCAAGTGAAGTAGAAAGTGAGGAACTTGACACACCCTCCTCACCAAAGAACAACAAAGCAAGAAAAAAGAGCACGAGAATACACTGAGAAATCAGAAATTTACGGAATTTGAAAACGAAGCTCTTATTGAGAAATAAGTGCCATTATTTGCCAGAATAATTGGTAAATATTCTGCTAAAACTGCTACTGCCGCCAAGTACTGGAGGGACATAGCTGACCATGTCCACAGTGTTGGTGTCTGTGCAGCATTGCAAGAAAAGATAACAACATAAACAAGGGTCCTGAAGAATCAACTTTCTGATGAATCCAAATATAGGTACACATCATACATAGATATTTCTATTTAACACTTGCTGATCTGCTTTTCTCATCAATCTGCTTTTACTTTTGGCTTACTGCCTTTCCTTCCTTTTTTTTCTTCTTGACTGTTTTCTTTACTTCTATGTTATGTATGTTATGTATGAACGTATCTTTATCTGCGCTATTTATGTACCCAAGGCTGTTGAGTACAACAACAAATTTATACAGTCAATAGGGGGGTCATTACAATAATATTCTCAAAAATTGTAAATAGATACGTACGCCTATCTTTATCTGCTCTATTTATGTACCCAAGGCTGTTGAGTACAACAACAAATTTATACAGCCAATAGGGGGGTCATTCCAATAATATTCCCAAAAATTGTTAATGCCCTGTACTCTCCTTTATGAAGGAGGATCATTCTGGAAGCATAATAATAGTTTAATACAGAATATAAGGGATAGCAATGGGAGTTAGTGAGGCCAGTTAGTAGCAGTTGCAGTAGTTTAGTAGGGTTAGTGTCAGAGCATACCTTAGTATTCTACTTCTTACACTGGAAAGAAAGTGATTCATTTGGGCAACAATGAGTCACAAAAAGCGACTACGTTGTGATGGGATTGCTTATTCTAGCCAACACAATAAAAGCATTCATATATTTTGTTTAGGTCTGGAACTGGAGATAGTCCTTCCAAAAAGGTTTTCTTCACCTCGTATGAGGCAATCTTCATGCCTGTTATACATGGAGACTGCGTGACTGGTGTAGCTGGTGTTTTTTTTTCTGACAGAAATGTCACCAAAGTTGGTCTAATGACATTAATACAAGTGTATTTTCCCTTGTAAAGAAGCTCATTATTAATGGAATACAATTTTTTTTAGATTCATTATTAACAGCTGTCAGAAGCAAAGGCAGATAATTGGCACTTCCTAGTATTGCAGGTAATATTGTTTACTAAGTTTGGAGGACACATGGTCAGGCTTCTGCAATGGCATGAGAGTGAATTGTGTCTGTGTATAATGCAGGTTTTAAATCAGAGAAGTGCAGTGTATTGGTAATTAACATGAACTTTGTAATGTCCAAAAATAACAGAATTGCAATATTTTTTCATCATTGAAAAGATTGAAAAAAATATATCCTTTTTTTAGATCAACGTCCAAGAGGTCACTGGGTTGGAAAGTCAGCAAGACAGCTCCGCAGAGAACCCCAACAATCTCCTGAAATGGAAAAGAGGTTTATTGTTGATGATAATGCAAGACAGTGTCCTAAAAATGTTAGTGATTAGGCTGTATTTTCTGATGATGCCAATGAGTCTGTAATGATAATAATGCCCACGTCAACCACTTGTTAAATGTAAGGTCAAATCCCTAAATACTACTGTTACCCCAAAAATACTTGAACCCGAAAAAAAAATCGTTTCCATAACTCTCTAATTAATTATCCCAAATCTCTCATGAAAAAAATGCATGTTGTTTATCTTGATCTGTGTATCGCCACAACATGTTACAACAACAGTCAGGGACGACAAACCTCATACGAGGCAGCTATGTTAAAGATGCATGAGCAAGACATAAAGGTCAAGGAACAACATATTTCTTTGTTGGAGAAACAAAATGCCATTAATTAGATAACACAAGAAATTGTCAACAGGACTTAAACAAAAACTTGCTAAGTGTTCTAGATAGCAGTCGAGTAGCACCAACACACTCTTGTTGGAAAGATCTTCAAGTACAAGTTGCCAACTTTGCTCAAAAAAAGAATTTGCCATGTCTTGTGTATATGCTAATGGAAACATTTGTTTAAAGTGTTTAATTAGAGTTCCTCCTGTAAATTTGGAAGAAAATTGTTATTTTTACATTTTTTACAAAATTTTGTTTTTCTATCTTTCATGGCAAAATTTGGAATTAAACAATAATGTTAGCAAACATTAGTCCTATGTGATTCTAGTGCTATGTAATTAAACATTTCTCTTTTTACTATTTGTTGTGGGGGGACTCACCCGCTCAAAGGGAGATGAGCCTTAAATACTTATTAAATCATAGTTACAGTGACACCAGAAATGTTGCATATTGCCACTCACTACTGCTGAGCTCATTTTTTTTAAAGTGTGCAACAAGTGCCTCTATACTAAAACTCAGCAGTGTGCATATTGAACTATAACATAAAATACACCATAAGATAATACATTGCTGATACAGACCTGCATTTCATTCTCTGTTTACCTGCGCTGGAATGCATGAAAGACTCACTGCAGGTGTACGTGGGCTAAAACATCCATGTGTAAGAGGCCTTTTAGAGCGGTGAAGTGGCATCAGTTAACTGGACACCCCCTCATACAAAAATGCAAGGGGAAGTCACTTATAGCTGGAAACAGCTAGAGTTTAATGACCCCTGGTGGTAAATAAACTAGACCAATAATATAATGCCCATAACTCATTAAACGAACATAGTAGAGATTTGATATTATATTCATATATATTTACCACTGGTTCAATGCATATCCTGCCCAGATATTCATATCTTATAACTACTTGGGTAAGGGAGTCATATTTGAACCCATTTGGTAGCTGATACTGTGCTATACCTGTAACCAGTTTGTTATAATGCTGGTATGGATTCTGAATTGATAAATATATTTTTGGTTATAATTCAGTGGTAATTGTAGACTTGTGCTTCATCAAATGGTATGACTTGTTATCAATCTTCTGTCTGCCAGGACTCGACCAGGTATCAAAGAATGTGACACATTTACAAAAGGCTGGCTGTCTCCAGACTCTAATTAAAAGATTCCTGTTACATGTGTAGATTTCCTGTCCTCCTTTTACCAGCAATAACTTTTGAATACCTTGAGCTGTTTACAAACTCGAATAAAACTCGAATAAAAACTCAAACTAATGCCATAAATATGGCGTGACTTAGGACAACTCCCATAGACTTCTACATAAATTCTGAAGTTTTACATTCGAACAATCAATCTCAAACATTGATAAATCACCCCCTAATGGTTAATAGTTACACTGCAAGTTTATTAAATAATATATCCTTTCATTTACATAATGTATTTGAATTTGTAGTAATCTCATTATTTTTACTGTGCAGGAATGTGCTTAGCTATATTGAGTATTATGGCTTAAAGAGTATATTTTTAATTATAGAGTGCAATTATGGAGGCAGAAGGCATTGGAAGCCTTACAATAACAGTTCATAAATAAATACTTAAAAAGTGTTTATTAAAAAGTGAGCAAAAGAAGGTTCACACTATAGATATAGTCCGTATATAAGAAGGGAAGGAAGGATTTAAATGAAGAATTCAAGATTAAAATCGGAATTATTTAAACGAAAAAAGATGTTTTGTCAAAAAGACAGCAGTGCACCATCAGAAAAGGATAACCTGCAGAGAACAAAACAAGTAAAATCATAATAAACATAGACACCCAGCAGTTGAAAATTGTAGAATAACATACTTTATTCAAAAAGGAACATGATTTTCTTTGAAGAAAAAACCAAGGGCTCCTTGAAAATAGTTATTTCTGTGTTGATAGTGTAAGAGTTACTGACTGATAGGGAGAAGAAGAATTGTACGCTTACAAGTGCCTTTTCAACAGGGCAAATTTATTAAGGACATGTCAACCCCCCCAAAAATGTATTTTATTAGGTAGAAACATATTTTTTGGGTTGACATGTCATTTAAAATTCAAGATAATATTTTTCCTTGTTTTGAGGAAAAATGCAGCAATAAAATTGTTTGTGAATATACTAGAGCAGTGCTGTCTAACTTCTGTGGTACCAATGGCCAGAATTTTTCTGGCCTACATGGTGGAGGGCCGATAATGGAATCCAGTTTTGACCACTCCCTTTTTTCAAACTACACCCACTTTAAACCACACCCATGTTATCACAAGACCTTTTAAGACCATACTCTTAAACCCAAATGGTTGGTGCTCACTGTAGGGATATCACCCTTCATTCATATGTGAAAGAATTATATTGTCATATTAAGACATACCCTTAAATCTATATGCCTCCCCTGTGGATAGCACAGCAACCCCCAGCACATAATTACACACCATAGAGACCATATAATGACTATTTTCCAAAAGTCCATAATGAACAGCACCAGTCAGGAGAATTTCTTTCATAATAAAAGGCTTTTATTTCATCTTGGCCAAGTACTGGACGGTAAGAAGGTATTGGTGTGTAAGAAGTGTGCTGTTTCATTTTTTAAGTATTTCCAAATGCTAATAGACTCCCTGAGTATGACACACAGACAGCTTTGGGCAGGCAGAGTATGGCACACACAGGCAGCATAGGCAGGCAGAGTATGGCACACACAGGCAGTGTAGGGCAGGCAGATTATGGCACAGACAGGCAGGGTAGGGAAGGCAGAATATGGCACACACAGAGAGAATAGAGCAGGTATAGTATGGCACACACAGGCAGCATAGGGCAGGCATAGTATGGCACACACAGGCATACTCTGCCTGTGTGTGCCCTACTCTGCCTGCCCTAGACTGCCTGTGTGCCATACTCTGCCTGCTCTGTGTTGTCTGTGTTTGCCATACTCTGCCTGCCCTATGCTGCCTGTGTGTGCCATATGCACAAGCAACATACTGTAGGTCAGGCAGTACATACAGTGACACAATGTTGGCACTGCTCCTATAGTCTAAGGTGTGAACAGGTGAACAATGTGGGGGTTTACTGTCTAAGCCTGAGGTGTGAACAATGCAAGGATTAAAAGGTGTGAACAGTACAGGGGATTACATGTTTAAACAATACAGGGGTTACAGCCTGAATCTGAGTTGAAAACAATGCAGAGGGACAGTTAATATCAGTACTGATAACATTTAAAGTTTACACAAAGGTAAGCAGTCACAGCAGTCAGAAAGATGGGGGGCCACCAGTTAGACAGCACTGTTCTAGATCATTGAGATGTAAAAGTATAATTTTTTATTGTGCCATATATATGTGTCCTCTACATGCTTAGTAACTCTCTATTTGTATTGCATATATTGGCAATGTGTCCTCTTTAAGTGTTTAACAAATTTTGGAGTGTGCTGAAATCCACTCCGTGTTTCTGTACCCAGTACCTGCCAGTGCAGAGACATGAGCAAGAGGGCGAAGGCCAAGAAACAGCTATGTGTGGTACTAACCGGAGAGGCATATGCAAAAGGGCTCCAAATGCACCGGACACAGCGGCTTGCTTAAAACTCGATTTTTATTACTCCATTTAAAAACAATACGCCTGACGCGTTTCGTGTAAATATACACTTAATCATAGGCATGATTAAGGCACATGATTAAGGCACTAACCGGAGAGGGACATACATCTCAGGCTGGGAGAAACAAAAACCTGCTTTATTTGGAGGAGACATTCATATAATTCCTCACACAGTAGTGGTTCTAGGAGCTCCAGAAGTGGTGCAGGCAGGGTGATTTTTCTGGGTTTGGAGAGATTAATTAAAGTTATATACTCAATTGTTTGTTTTATATTGAAATGGCGCAAAAATGAATCCAATCACATACAATTAGTGACAAGCAAATTTTAACGACAGGCATGAATTTGTACTCCACATTTTGCCATTAGTAAATTGGTTTGCAAAACTTCAATAACATTTCAGTGCGTCAGCGTCGAAAAAAGGTTGCACCAAAAAGGTTTGGTGCGTAAAAAAAATCACACATTACCTGCATTTTGGAAAAGATACAGTGCCAATTCTGATTATTGTACCTTGGAACACACAGGAGAATATATACAGTGCAAGTGCAAGTCCTGGCAGTATGCATGGCTGCACTCAGTCAGGGACTCATGCTCAGGTAGGCACAAAGACAGATTCAGACTTACTGAGGTAGACACATATAGGCTTATGAAGGCACTCTCCCAAATTCAGACTTTACAGACACACTTAGGCTGATGTCAAATGAGCAGATCCTTCAGTGCATGGCAAGCTTTAGGCTTACATTTCTCTAAAAAATCTCTCCCTACCCTAGACCACAGCACAGAAAGAAACAGTATATCAAATTTGAGCAGTATATTCATTCATTGATTAAAAAAAACACCAAGAAAACAAATGTGTTGATAGAACAATGTTTTGTTGTATTGTTCCACAAAATATGTATGTATGTGCATATGTGTTTTACAAAATCTCTACAAAGAGTTTTAGATTTGGTTTTTGGTTGATGTTATTTTTTTTTTTTCTGATTCATTCATTGCATTATTTGTAAAAGCTTTCTCTCTCCTAAAGCACTTCTAGTCAAAGGAATACACAAGCCATTCATAAAGGCTACCATTATTAATATGAGAACAGTCCCTCCACTATTTCTTTTCTTAAATGGAATAATGCTGCAGTATAAAAAGCATATGCAGCATATGTTTTAATAAGATGGGTTTTCAACATAATGGTCAACTAGAATAAATGCAACCCAAGCTTAACAAAATAAAGAAATAAGTGGTATGTTCTGACTGAGAAGCCTTAGGCTACAAGTTCTTAGTGCATTCATTTAACAACCCCCTTCAATATCCCCACCTTAAATTAATGGGAAAGTGTAGATCTTTTGCCTTCCCCTGTATGTGGTAGGTCATGGATGCTGTAAGATTACAAAAGAAACACTTCCATGTGTCATCGCTCTTGACAGCAGTATCCTGAACTGCTTGGCATGCACACTCATTGGAAGCAATGAAAGATCCTTTATAACACTAGCCAACATTTCAAGAGCTTCACAGCTTGAAAATCCTGCATCAGCCAAATAGGAAAACTGTAAAGCAAAATCATATTTAAATGACCAGAAGACATTTTAAACATAAAATCACCTCATTTAGGAAGGGAAAAAAACTTGACACTTATTGAAATAATAAAAAAAGGTAAATACAGTAGCTCAGGATATGTTACATCAAATACTCTATTGCACACTGGGAAGAATACTGAAAGCTATTAATGTTGAACTGTATTTATTTATTTTAGTTATGTGTATGTTCCTAAATTAATTCTCCATACAGCAAATGATCCAGGTATTAAAATACTGTCACATACATGCAAGTAAATCATTGCTAATATAGAGCAAATTGCTCCACCAGATGTTCATCTTAGGAAACATTTTGTGCAATGCTATTGAGTGGTGTTGAGTGGATACTGTACAAGTGAACATTATTGTGTGTCTTCTGGGAAATGTTAGGGATTACTTTTGTTCCTGTATAATAAATGTATTGCACAGTGTACAGAAATAGCATGACTTAACCCAGCATAACTTGTGAGCCACAAAAGGGGATGCCTAATAATAACTGTGATTGGCTGTTTGGTAGCGCCATTTGGACTGCTAGGCTGCAGGAGACTCTGCTTGGAACAAAACCATGTCTCTGTGCTTCTAAAACTTGCCTCCAAACCAGAAATGTAAAAATGAGCACCTACTTTGAGAACCACTGCAACATCAAAGGGCGTGGTGATCAACAGCTTGCTCATGAACCACTGGTTGGGGATCCCTGACTTAGCCATATGAATTAAATTACAACACAAAATACATAGCTGCAGCAGAAACTATAACACAACAACGCCAGGAATGTTTGCAGTAAATGTATATAGATTGACAAACTGCCATAATACTTGTGATCATTTACCAGACTTAAAGCAATATGTGAATTGCAACCACCAATGAGTAAATCCGTCCTGTTTAGCTTCGGCGAAAAATTTGAGAAATGGGACCACCCTGTGACTTTTTTGATGCACACAACTTTTTCCACACTCTCTGATTTTTGTTGCAGGGAATTTTTGCAGCAATTTTGCCAAAAAATTCACCAGTGCCGAAATGCGGGATTTCGCTGCGAATCCATGCCTGCCAAAAAAAATCGCTCATTACTAAGTTCAACCTTAGAGTGGTTTGTAAACTACATAATGTAATTTTATACACATTAAAGGGTTTATTTTTACCAAGGAATATATGAGAAATTGCTAATTTTGAGACAGTTTATAATATTTAGATATATCCTTTTGGTGGCAGTTTTGGTGTTCATTTGTAATTAATGCTCATTACTTGCATAACCATTAATAAAAGTGAAGAGAAAATGATTTATTCTTTTCTAATACGAATTCCAAGTTAACAAGATATATCTCTGTTGAGTTTCCACATCATCAACAAACACCTATAGGCAATTTTATTAGCTCTCATGAATACTGCAGATTTCAATGATGTCTATACATCCAAATACTACACATCTGAGCTAATTACAATGCTCTACAGCATGTGGATGTTTAATTTTAAAATTGCAGCTTGCCTATAAGGGATTTCTATATTCTTCTTATGTCTACACAAGAAATGTCTCTAGGTAAAATTGAATCTAGCATGTGTGATAGGAATTTTATGTTGTAGATATTATATCTAATTAGATGTATCTGATTAGAATGATGGCTGGTGTGAATGATTTAATATTATCTCCAAAACAATGTGAAATATGCCCTTGCCATATAAAAAGAAAATAAATAATTCAGTGCAAAACCATCCCTTTTAAAAAATGACGCCGCAAGATAATGACATAAAGAGATATACAGCTAGAAGCAAAAAAAAAAAAGTTTGCGTTTGTGTGTGTAAAAACATGGCAAAATTGCACTGCAGATTGCAGAAGTTCAGCTGGGGATATAAAAGCCAAGTGTCCATTATTGTGATGGGCACAATTTTATCCACAAAAAACACCTATAGACTCTAATGTATTGTAAAAAAAAAAAAAATTGTGCGGCTTTTAAAAAAGTCGCTGGGAAAAAATGTGCATTGACTTGAATGTGTGTCACAGATTTTTGCAGTTTCACAAATTTTTCAGCAAAAAAAGAAAAGATTTGCCCATCACCAGTCCAGCATAAGTATCTGATGGACAGTTGCATAGAAAATACATGTTATAGATATCAATGACTTGAATTCGTGTCTGCAACATCAACTGTTTACCTATCACCAGATAAGGCAATATTATTTAGTTAATAGATAACTGGATATAAGAAAATAAGTCTCCTAGTCAGAAGCCTGTGTCACAAATAGCTTCCCTAGTCTATATCAACCCCCCTAGTCTATATCAACAAAACACAAAAAGTAACATATCTGATGGAGATGGAATGAAAACTTTCTTTTATTATATAAAAGCTAAAAACATTGACTAATGGGTTAAATGGGAAAGCTATTGATATATATGCTTCACACCATTGGATCAGCTCTGTAACATAAGTGCCATCACTCCAGAGAGCCAAGGACCAGCTCAGGCTTGCATTCAACACCAGGAATGCCTGCTGGAAGCTAAGGTAGGAGGGCCCTTCTGGGCCCCTAATCCTGGCAGTACAAACTGGCCATGGATCCTACTAAAGGAATTTAATTTGAGCTGGTGAGTCATCTGCAGTATCTGGTGGCATGCATATAGCCATACAAAGCAGAGTAAAACCTCTCAAGAAGTTGCTACCAAAGTATCCAGTATACACATTCCTTGCAGTTATGGGAGGGCCTACTGCCCAATCCAATACCAACTCCCCTGCTGCCTGTCCCAGCAGCCTACTTCTGACCCAGTGACAGCTTCCCAGCAGCCTTCTGCTCTCCCAATGCCTGCTTCCCAGCCATGCTCTCCTGAACAAGTGGCAACTTGCCAGCACCCTTCTCCTGACCCAGTGTTGGCTTCCCAGTGCCGGCTATCAGCATCGTACTCTTAACACAGTACCAGCCTCCAGAAGCCTGACCTAGTTACAAAATTGTTAGTGTGAATTTGGCAAAGCCTTTCTGGGACAGTACAACAGATAGTTTGAAATTCAGGTATTCAAGATGGGTTTGGTTTCCTACCAGATCCATTTGCATATGCTTTTGACTCTAAATTGTTTTAGAGACATATGCTTAGTATTCACCTGTATATATTATTTTCTATTCTGTTTCTCTATTCTAAGAAAGTATGGGGTGAAAGATTGACTGAAGAAGGGCCACTTGGAGCTTTGTCTGATTGGGTACTGCAGCCCAACAGATTCAGGCAATAAGCAAGAATTTGGAAGCAGAGCAGAACAAGACTCTACATGCTAGAAAGAAACGGGGTCAGCAAACAGCACAAGTACCTATCTGTTCAAAGCAGATAGCTGTGCATCATAATTACATTATGCCTTATGCAGAATTGTCATTTTTAATTTTAAAAATGTAAATATATTACATACATCAGTTAGGAAAATCTAACCCATAGGTATAGACAGCATGCTTTATAGATTTTACTGCTTTCTGTACTCAAGCTGTATTCTAAGAACATTTATGTTATAGATGTCAGAAAAAAATACTATGGGAAATCTGGCACAGATAATAAAGGGGGATAAAACTTACAGGCCAGAATATCACCATCCAGCTTGGATGTTTTGTGATAGAGACTTCAGCATTATTCTTCAGAATTATTCTTCTTTTGGTCTGTTCAATGCTCAGTGACCAGATGGCTAGGAGGCTAGGAGGTCTTCTTAATATTTAATCTACTAATTGCTTCCCTTCTAATATTACCACAACCTCTTTGTGCTTGGATGTTTCCATAAAGTTAAAAAAATCAATCTGAAATGAGCTTAGTCTGATACTATGAATGTAAATAAATAATTGTAAAGATATTTTAAAAATATATTCACTTGGAACTGGTGCTGGATATTTTCCCCCAAGTAATAGTGATATTTTTTTCAAATGTGTACTTTTCTACACTGTCAATTTTAAGACAGTTTTATTTAAGTTTTTCTTAAATATGCCCCAATACTCATAAAATGGGTCTTAAGGCTGAATGCTCTGTGAATATCAAAGCATCCTTCATATGTTTTATTTTGACATATATTGATTTGTTCCGATTTTCAATGTCAATAGTGTAACATTTACATTAATCTGAGCATGATAAAAGTGATTACATTATATTGATTAACAATTAAAACTGATTTTTGGGGCATGATTTACTGACCTTTGCACTTGCACTTTCTGCAACATTTTTTTCTATTTATGAGTCACGAGTTTGTGTCAAATTATTTTATTGCTTATTTTTACATGTGTGAGTTTTTGTGTAATTAACTAAAGCAGCCGTTAATGTTCCCTTAGGAACAAGACATCACTATGACTTTTTTGACGCAACCACAATTTTTTGGACAGCGCTGAACTAAATAAGGAGAGTGCTGAGGGACTGTGGAGGCAACCAGGGACAATTTCCCTCCAGAGCACAAAGGGTCAATGGATCAGGTTACCGGGCGGGAAAGAGCACTGCCCAACACCCCCTCCCCTTTGCCTGTCAGCTCACCTTGCAGCTCCTCACTCCTGTGCAGCACGGAGCGTCATCCCCCTCCCACCCCTCCCTGTGCAAGCGCGTCTAGCTAGAAAACTATTAGGCCAACAAGTTTCGCTTAACTAACATGTCTATGTTCTTCTTTCAGGTTCTGATTCTTTAAAAAAAAAAAAAAAAAAGAGAAAATATATCTGAGATATGCTTATAAATCGTGTTATGTCACAGCATTGAGGCGGGGAGAGTCCTTGGCCATTTAATTACGGTTTATTTGGTGGTTTCCACATGCCCACTGCGTTCGCAGTGGCCGGCATCCGTTATATAACATAAAAGTTTGTTGTGAAGTTGGGAAAGTTGGTATACATGGCAAGGACTAGTTTTCGGAAGTCGTATTCTTTAATAAAGCTGTGGCCGAACCCCACCCAAAAAGATATTGGTATTCAGCGTGTTTCTTGTGTCTTGTGTTTATATGGGGGGGAGATGGTTGGAAGGGAGGGAACAAGTCTCCGCAGTCTTGCTGTGACCACAACTTTTTTGATGCAACTATGACTTTTTTGATGTGATCCTTTTCTCATTCATTCTCAGGTCTAATTAACTATTCTGTATGAGTAGGGTTGCCACCTTGCCAGCATTTTACCGGCCTGCCGGTAAAAATGATGCTTGATGCTAATGTTATTAATAGAAAAAAAAACATAAAAATCTAGGAAGGCTGGTATTTTTTTCCAGAATACATACTGTGTAGCAAGAAAAAGCATCAGAATGAGACCAAAAGACTGAGCAAATTTAATCTGTCAAACATATTTATTAAATATTCAATGTAAACTGAGCGCATGTGATGGGTGTAACAGTTCCTCTTAGGGCAAGGGCACACGGTGCATATATCCGCTTCTCTCAGCCTTGCGGCTTTCAGTCAGGTTGAGAGAAGCAATTCCACTTGTCTATGCTGCACCACATGCCTGCACTAAAAACTACAGTAACTGCCAGAGTGCAACACACAGAACAGAGGGGAAAAGTCTCAGCAGGGCTGAGAGAAGCTGATATGCACACTGTGTGCCTTTGCCCTTAAAGAACATGTAAACCTCCCCCCACAAAAAAAATTATTCTGTGAACAGCCTTCTGTTAGATACCTGCCACTGGTCGTTCAAAGGTTAATAGTAAGGCTGCAACAACCCTTTTAATCACTTAGGATTCCTTCCCCTCTAACCCACTCAGCCACCTCCCCTAAGAATTTAATTTGGCTCTTGGCTACTGGGCATGCTCAGTTCTTCTCAACTCTCAAACGCGTCTTTCGATCTAGCAGCCGATTAAGTGATGGCATTGCTGGGTTCCAGAGAAAACTGTTCTAGCAGAGCACTTTGCCGAAGAAACATATTTTCAGCATCTGCTGTTTGCAGATGTAAATGTCACTGATGATGTCAGACGTAAAATGGCCTTGTTTGCTATTTGTTTTAGAAAAATGTGTTTCTTTCGCATGGAATGTCTGTAATCAGGCCCCCAGTGCTGTGTTCTACATAGGTTATCATTAATAACAAGTTCAGCATGCTACATGGGCTGTGCAACATAACTTGCAACTAGTGATGAGGGAACCTGTTGTCCTTCACTTCACAAAAAATTTGGCAAACTGTGAAAAAATTTGCGAAACGTTGAAAAACTGACAATTTTTTGTTGATGCGTGTCATTTTTTTTTACACAACTTTTTTTTGTCGCTTGGCAAATTTTTGCGCCCGTTTCATGAAAAAATCTGAAACTTTGCCACAAATCCATGCCTGCTGAAAAATTTTGCTCATCACTACTTGCAACACACTGAAAACAGCAAGGCTTTATCAACATTCCTTGCTTGGTGCTGGCCAACAGATGGGATATACAGTATGCAATAGAAATGGCTTGGTTTGGCTGGGGGAGATGTGCCAAACTTATATAGAACTTATATAAACACAAGACACAAAGCTATAAGGGCATGTTTCTGTCGCATGGGATATCTGTAATCAGGTCCCTAGTGCTGTGTTCTACATAGGTCATCATTTATAGGGTGCAACATGGGTTGTGATTGTCT
This sequence comes from Xenopus tropicalis, assembly GCF_000004195.4. NCBI lineage: Eukaryota > Metazoa > Chordata > Amphibia > Anura > Pipidae > Xenopus > Xenopus tropicalis. The sequence continues at coordinate 80,957,076 of NC_030679.2, forward strand.
CAGGGGCTGTTGCACCCATGTTATGTTTAACTAGGTGCAGTCACTTATAGAAACCAATACATGCTTCCTGCTATTTGGTTCCTAGAGGTGATTAGACCTGTTGCAAACTTTGCATTTTTTATTACATGTTTTTTAGGTCAAGGGGGCTCCTAAGATCTGGTATACCTTAGACCCGGTCAGATTGGGTTTAACTCTCGGCAACCCCCAGTAGGGCATATGTTACATAAAACTTTTTTCCTTCGGTGGGCTGTCTCTGTAAAGCCTCTGGCATGACTTATACTGATGTCCCATGTACAAAGAAGTGCTATGTGACATACAAATTACCAGTAGGGTTATCAACTCACCCCTTAAATACCGGCCACACGTTGAATCCATATCCCGCATGGCTAGTTAGCAATTTATTTAGATGAATGTTGCATGGCTGCTCATAAATCAGTTCAATGTGCAGAATACATATAAATGAATTGCTGATTAGCCATGCAGAATGTGGATTCAGTATGTGGCCAGTATCAAAGGGGTGAGCTAGCAGCCCTAGTTGACAGTTTTAAAGGGTTATAACTCCCAGACATGCAATTAATATGCCCTGCATTCTGAAATGTCTTAAAGGGATATGCACTTTTTTTTTTTTATACATTTGGTCAAGTTAGCAGCACTCCCAACAAAAGTGCATTTATCTGTATGCAAGTTTGCTAGGGTGTGCCAGTGAATACATTGATGAATGGTTTGTTTTGCAATATCTTTATCGCAATATATTTAGGCAAATTTAGCTATTCCAATAAAGCCATGCTCAGCGCATATTATGTTTCTTCATACAAGGCTCTAGAGTAAACAGTAATTATTATTATCATTGCTTTAAGTTATTTTAACAGTTTAGTGAAAATCTGTGATGCATATTCCCAAAGCTTAAACATATCTGTTTACATAATGTACAAAAAGAATATATACAGAATCACATAAAGTAACTCATCATGCTGCTTCATAAATAGTAAAACTGATTTTCCTTTCTGATGCTAGCAACAAAGCAGCTTTTTAATAGCATACATTTTTTCAGTGATCTCAGTTCTTAAAGGTTATAGCTTTACAGTCTTGATATCCCATGTTAAGGATTTTCTTTTCCTCAGTACCTGTTTCCATGGCTGCAGTTTTACACCTCAGACTGTAAAGATAGCTGCTGTATCCTGCCTAAAAGAGCAAAACTAGGAGGAACTGATACTGGGATCATTTAACAGTCTATTTGCTAGTCTGTAGTGAAATCTCTTATAGATACTAGATGTATAAAGTACAGTAACTGATATACAAAGGTGGGCTAAAGGTAAAAGGGATATTTAATTTGCCAGAAAAATCAAATGAGCAGTTTAGTTACTGGGAGCATTTTAATTTTCACATGCTTTCAAAAATGCCATTGATGCTGCAACATAATACGTACCATAAGAGCTGATGTACAATGCATGTAACATAAATGGGCTTATTTATCAATTTTCGAGTTTGTGAATTTGAGTTTGTTCTTCTAAATCGATTAAAATCACATATCAAATTGATTCAAATCACATATTGTATATCGAATCTTATTTATTAAATATGCAAACAAAAAAATTTGAATACCTCAAATTTCTGAGTTTCTAACCCAAATAAAGCTCAAAAACTCCAATATCTTGAATTGAAAATATAGCTTGACCTTGCCTATTGCAGCTCCCATTGACTTCTACAGAAACTCGCAAGCTTTTAGATGTCAAATTTTTACATACCATAACTCAAATTTGAGGTTCTTTTAGCGCAAAAAGATAAAAAATAAAACTTGACCATTAATAAATCTCCCCTGTACATCAGCCCTGTGACAATAAACAAACCCACCACTATGGGTTCCATTACATGGGAGATTTTGATCAGATTTTCTGGGCCAGATTTTATTTAACCCGCGAAATCTTGTAATGTAACAGCACAAGGTTTTGTGGGATCCTTCAAAATTTGATCCCCACAGATAAAGGATCAGATAAAGTCAGAAGGTTTGTTTTGTTGCTGCATGCACATCTAACAGTCCGACAGTCAATGTATTTCAATGAGAAAAAAAGTCAGATTTAATCTTGTTGGATGCAGGTGCAGCATGCAGTGTTCACATGACATGAGCAACGTTGGATCTTGCCCCACCCCTCTCCCAACCAAAACCTTTCCTCACCTCCTTTACTTACCATCCCCAATAAACACACGGACACCAATTCTTGGGATGAAAATGGCCGCAGAACATTTATTAATAACAACCAAAGTTTTAATTTAAAACATATCATAGAGAACAAATATCATACAAAAAACATCTCATAAACACAGTCTAACATAACACAAATGTTTGTATAACAAACAACCAACTCTTAAAGAACCATACACCATAACCAGCCAATTACTGCGCAGCACAACTGGCGCTGCCAGCTGCCCTTCTAGCCCGGAACCACCTACCCAACAAAACTCACCTCCTGATCCACTTTCTTACCCCTGAGGTTCCAGGCGTGCCAGCCCCAATTAACTGTTAAACTCCCTTCCTAACCTAACCATTGTTTTCCCCAAACTCAATCACCCCACCAACAACACTTTAGTGCCTCCACCTATGTAGGGAGGGAGGGTGGGCGTTTTACTATGCTGCCTAAAATGGATTGAGAAGCGGGAACGGTTTTTCACTACTTATACCCCTTGCTTACGTTATGCCCTGCAGCTACGAATCCACCAATCCCCTCTAACTGGGAGTGGCTACGTCAGCCCTACTGCTCTGTCATGCCCCTGCTTCCCTACGTTTCACTACGGGTCATTGGGCTACTTGAGACAGGTGTGTTGAGTTTAACGGCAAAGGTTTGTTTACATAATACTTTATTGTAAATGGTAATGCCATTATCCAGAGCATTTTGAAAAAGGGATTTCCAGAAAAAAAGGTCCCTTTACTGTTTGTATTTTGCACAGTATGTTTTGTGTGGTAATAATATAACAAAGCTTAGACAATTTTTAAAAAAGTCTGAATGTGCACCTAGATAGTTCAAGTATGGGCAGTACTGTAATCTCAAACTGAGGAATACAGTAATTCAAAATACTTCATAAACATTGAAGCATATCGTCAATTAAAGTGCCCACATAAAACAGAATGGAAACAAAATGAGTGTAAAAAAATTGCACTCATTTGCATATGCATAAACAGATTGCTTGGCACAGACTTTTTGCTAATAACTGTTTTTTTTTTCATGGCTATTTATGTCACTATACTTTTCATGTGCATTTCAAAATACTGTGCAGATTGGAATGTAACGTGCAAAGATGTGAAGGTAACTTTCTCAACTGATGCAAAGACTGGTAATTTGTACAATAACCCTTTCCTGATTGGCCAAGCAAGAAGGAATAAAGCTTCTGCAAAAATGCATCTCCTGCATAGCCCAAACTTCAGTCTATGGGCCTGATTCACTAAAGGGCGATAAAACGTGCGCTATTTTTATTGTGCGCTAAAATTTTTACCGCGGCTTAATTTTGGCGATTTTTCGCACGATTCACTATAAGCATACTCGCGCTTTTTTCGCTAAAGGCTATTTCAATGCGGTATTTGCCGGTACATGCGCTAATACGCGAATAATCGCCGCATATGAATGGTAGCATATAAATGGTATCATATAAATAGTAGATGCTTATAAATAGTAGCCACTAGTGATGAGCAAATGTGTTCTGGTTATCTTTAGTGAAAAATTAGCAAATCTTTCGAAAGATCCACGAAACGGCAAAAATGTTGTGCGGGCAAAAAAATTGTTGCTGTGACTATTATTTTTTGACACTTGTATCAATTTTTGGATGTGCGGTGAATTTTTGCGTGGCAAATTTTTTCATGCGTTTTGCCATTGGCAGATTGTTTTGAGAAACGCATGAAAAAATCCGCCGCAAAAAAAATTCAACGCACGTCCAAAAATTCGCTGCGAATCCATGCCTGGCGAAACATTTCATCACTTGTAGCCAAATATAAATAGTCGCGCAAATGAATGCACGCCATGTTAGCCATACACGCCAATACTTGCAGAAAATTACTGTATTAAAAATGAACATTTCGCTGCAAACTGGCGGCTGCGTCACTCTAGGGGAAACACAGACTTGAATAAATAACACTGTAAGTCCATATTTTATTGCAAAAAATCGTTTACTGTACTTTTGTATAATTTTTCGCCTGCCTGTAGTAGGTGTTAATTTTCGCATAGCCGAATGCGATATTTAGCGCGCAAAAGTTATAGTGAAGCATGCGATCATATTCTTTTCAGCGCAGAAATTAACGCAAAACGGTAAAACTAGTGCGAGAAATACCGCATGCGAAAATGTCGATTTTTCACACGCGATAATACTATGGTGAATCGCGCGCAAATTATTTTGCGTTTTTTAACGCGAAAAAGCATGCGATAATTTTTATCGCCCTTTAGAGAATCAGGCCCTATGTGTTTTATGAAGCAGAAACCTCTGTATTAAAAATATGACTGCACTTTGTTAGGAATCCAAGCAGATAAGTAAAAAAAGTATTGAAATGTAATTTTAAACAAATCTGAAAAACTGCTTATGTGTGACCATGGTAGCCTATGATTACGTAGATGTTATGGAGCAGAGGTGATTACCTGAATTTACTTTGAAAGTTGTAATGTAAATCAATTATATGAATACAGGTATCGGACCCCTTATCCGGAAACCCGTTATCCAGAAAGCTCCGAATTACGGAAAGCCTGTCTCCCATAGACTCCATTTTAATAAAATAATTCAGAATTTTTAAACTGATTTCCTTTTTCTCTGTAATAATAAAACAGTACCTTGTAATTGATCCCAACTAAGATATAAATAATCCTTATTGGATGCAAAACAATCCTATTGGGGTTAATAAATATTTTATTGATTTTTTAGCAGACTTAAGGAATGGAGATCCAAATTACAGAAAGATCCCTTATCCGGAATACCCTTGGTCCCGAGCATTCTGGATAGTGGGTCCTATACCTGTATATGAATAGCAAATAGGTATTAAAACCATTCTATTCAAAACATCATGATTGGTGACAAGTAAGTTCAAATATTACACACAGCCCACTACACATGTATAAGAAACTTGACTAATGCAGCGTCGAGCCTGTCGTGCCCCCTTTTTCTTCCCCTTGATACCGAAATAAAACAACGGACAACTTATTTTGGGGAGAGAAGGCCGCAGTTGTTTAATGTAGAATTTAATATAAATCAGTAAATATATATATGTAAACAACAATAACTTGTATTAAACTGTTTCAGTTTCCAAACATTAAAACAGCAGTCAACTTACTTATACCTCTAAGGAGGTCTGACCCTGAGCCCAGGCCGGAGCCTGTGTCCTGTCTATTATCCAGGTCCCATTCTAGGGTTATCCATCTCCCTGAGGACCCCAGGCCTACCCAGTTACCCACTCATTTTCCAACTGCAACTTTTTAATTTCCTCTGGGGCTCAAAGTCGACCCCACCCCGCAACTGCGACTACTGTAAGCTTGCCTAATAGGGAGGGAGGGAGGGATGCTGCTGATCCTGCTCCTTCTCCCGCCGGAATGATGTGAGTTCACATCCGGGGAGGGTCCTGGTTTTCTCTGCCCTGCCTGTCCATCTGAAACATTCTGTGGTGGGGGGGGGGTGAAAAGGGGGGTGGCTTACTTCCTCACATAGTCACGCCCTGCTTCCCTATCATTTTATTCGGGTCATTGGGCTCCCTGACTAATGCAGCGTCGAGCCTGTCGTGCCCCCTTTTTCTTCCCCTTGATACCGAAATAAAACAACGGACAACTTATTTTGGGGAGAGAAGGCCGCAGTTGTTTAATGTAGAATTTAATATAAATCAGTAAATATATATATGTAAACAACAATAACTTGTATTAAACTGTTTCAGTTTCCAAACATTAAAACAGCAGTCAACTTACTTATACCTCTAAGGAGGTCTGACCCTGAGCCCAGGCCGGAGCCTGTGTCCTGTCTATTATCCAGGTCCCATTCTAGGGTTATCCATCTCCCTGAGGACCCCAGGCCTACCCAGTTACCCACTCATTTTCCAACTGCAACTTTTTAATTTCCTCTGGGGCTCAAAGTCGACCCCACCCCGCCACCGAGCGGCTGCTTGACTCCTCAAGCATGGCGCGACCCCCCACCAGACAAAAACAAGGCCTTCTCAACCCCGTCCGTTATGGCTAAATTGAATAAATCCCAACCGACGTCGGATAAGTGGACCCCGTCCCGGCAGTAGAAGCCTGGCAGGCGCTCCTCCAAGCTCGTGTGCCTTACCACAACACCCCCCGCCTTTCGGACGAAACTGGCCAATAACTTATTTATCTTACCCCTGCTCCTATCCAACCTTGCCCAATCCCTCGCAAACCTCCACTCCAGCCGGGGTACCATTTCTGACCAGACCACCACTACGCCTGGGCATGCGCGCCATATCTTCTTTAAGTCCTGTTTCATTACCTCCACCAACTCTCTTTGTGGGATGACGCCCATGTCGTTCCCTCCAGCGTGGATCACCAGAATGTCCGGACGCCCACCGGATTTCATGTTCTGCATGAAGGTGAGGCCCACGCCTTTCCACCTCATGCCAGGTGTACCATAACAGTGAAACCGAACCGTGCCCTCCGGGAAGCCCAGCTGCAGACCATGTTTCCTAACTGCGGCTCGCCGTTTGGCCCAACACACGAAGGAATGGCCGATCACCCACACGGATCGTCCTCCTATAATCAAACAAACATAAACCAGAAACCATCCATGTGCAAGCAACATTTTTTTTTTTTTTTTTTTTTTTAACATGTCTAGGCCAGCAGTGCTGGCCGTACGTAACTCCGGAAACGCAGGGATTCCCACCTGCCGATTTTCTTTACTGCGTCATCGCCAAGCCCCATCCTCGCGGCCTCTGTTGCCGCTCCAATCCGGAAGGAGTGTGTGCCAAAATCTTCCGGTTTCACCCCAATGGCTTGTAGGCCTATACGCAGTACCTTTCCGAATTGGAACCGGGTCAGTGGACTGCCATCCTCATGAATCAACAGGGAAGTACCGAAGATTGGTCTCACCTCCATGTATCTTTGCATACATCCTATTGGGCAAGCCTGCCCCCCATCCAATCTGTATAGTGTGACCACGGCACCTTTTCCCCATATGTCCGTCTTAGACCTCCCCAGCCTGATGACAACTCTTTCCCCGTCAACTTGTGTGTCTGTGACTGCCAGGCCCCCCGGAACAGCTTTGCTTTTACTTGTTAGCTCTCCCACTCTAAAAGCTCCGAAAAAGGCTAGGGCAAATGCCGTCTGGAACAACCGCACCTCGAATTCGGACGAACAAACCTGAATAAGCATGGATTGCAACTTGCTCAGTAGCTCGAATGAAATGGGGCGCCTAGCATCCCTGGAAACCTTTCCTCTTTTGAAACCCTTTATTGCCTGCCTTATGAAGAACTCTTTTGTCAGATCTTCTACACCTGACAGTTTGAACAGGAACGCTAGTCCTGCCATGCGCTTCTCAACTACCGCCGCTGACTTTTTTTTGCTCCACTAGCCAAGCTACGTACCAGACCAACGCGTCCCGTCTGTCCTCCCTGTTCTTGAAACCCCCTGCCCACTTCTCCAGCTGCCACCACTCTTCCCACACCTTACCATATGCCACCCAGGTGGATTCCGCGACTGACGCTTTCACCAATTCCATTAGTCGCCGTCCCCCAGCCGCCACAGCTGACTTGGGAAAGGGGTCCTCTCCATTTCTGCTGTTGGTGCCACCTGCCGAAATCGCTCCCATTGAGAGCGAGAGAGGGCGTCAGCGATATCGTTCTTGCACCCCTCCACATGGCGAGCCCTGCAACTAATGTTCAGCTTAAGACAGCGCAAGACTAGGGCCCTCAATAGCCTGAGCACTGGTTGAGAGGATGCCGACCAATTGTTAATACCTTGTACAACCCCCATGTTATCCGAGTAGAAAACTATCCGCCTATTCCTTAGTTCCCTTTCCCAGACGAACATGGCCACTACTATGGGGAACAGTTCGAGGAATACCAGGTTGCGCACTAGCCCTGCCTCCACCCATTCCTGCGGCCATTGGGCTGCGCACCACCGGCCCGCCAAATAAGCCCCGAAGCCCTTACTTCCCGCTGCGTCAGTGTAGAGTTCAAGTTCCTGCGCCGTGGTTTCTGACGCCCGGAACAGAACTCTACCGTTGAAACCAGTTAGGAATGCTTCCCATACCCCCAAATCTGCCCTGACCTCCTTGTTTAGCCTCACATGGTGATGTGGGGCCCGTGTTCCCGCTGTAGCCTGAGCTAATCTTCTACTAAACACTCTACCCACTGGAATGACCCTGCAAGCGAAGTTCAGCTTGCCTAGCACAGATTGCAGCCTCTGGAGGGTAGCTTTCTTGTCCCTACGCAAGCTGCCCACTTCGCGCAAGAGGTCCTCAACCTTTTGGGTTGGGAGCCGGCACTCCCCCGCCACCGAGTCAATCTCCAAGCCCAAAAACCGCATCACTGTTGCTGGCCCTTCTGTCTTATCTGCCGCTAGTGGGACCCCGAAGCTAGCCGCGACTTCCTGAAGCGTTTCCAACAGATGAAAACAAGTATCTGCATTTGCCTGCCCGACGCAGAAAAAATCATCTAGGTAGTGGACCACTGAGCTACAGCCCGCCCTCACTTTCACGACCCATTCCAGAAAAGTGCTGAAGGCCTCAAAATGGGCGCAGGATATCGCACAGCCCATAGGCAGGCATAGGTCCACAAAATATTCCCCTTCGAACCAGCAGCCCAGCAGGTGATGGCACTCTGGATGTATCGGGAGCAATCGGAAGGCCGCCTCTATGTCGGCCTTCGCCATCAGGGCGCCATGCCCCGCCAGGCGCACCAGATCGGCCGCCTTGTCAAATGACGTATATGACACTGAACATAGTTCTTTGTCAATGTCGTCATTTACCGACTCACCCTTTGGGTGTGAGAGATGGTGAATCAGCCTAAATTTTCCGGGCTCTTTTTTAGGGACCACCCCCAAGGGGGAGACCCTCAGGTTGTCCAGGGGCGGGTTCCTGAAAGGGCCCGCCATCCTGCCCAACTCCACCTCCTTGTTAAGCTTATCCCTCACTATGTCCGGGTGCTGTGCTGCTGACTTCAGATTGCGTAATACCATTTGTCCCTCCCTCTCCCGGAATGGAATCCTGAAACCCTCCCTAAACCCCTCTCTCAGAAGTACCGCGGCCTCCCGTTTACCGTAGCGGTCGAGCCACGGTAGCATCGCGCCTAACCTCACCGGGGTCTTCCCCTTTTGCAGTTTCCCCTGGCTTGCCTGTCCCCTTTCCCCTCTTGAAGCAGCGGGCGTATGAATGGGAACCTCCGCAGTTGGAGCATTCGTGCTTGTACTTGCACGAAGTGCCCCACTTGCAGGTGCTCTCATTAAATTGCCAGCAATATCCAGGCTTGGTCGGGGCCGAGGTGGCTCCCTGTTGCAACCCCCCGGCCCCTTTTTGAAAGGGACCCGCTCTCTGTGCCATCATGAGTTTGAGCCAGAGGGTGATGTCCATCTGATCCCATCTCATGGTGGGATTGGCAGCTAGCCGTTGGCGGAACTGTTCGTCGTACCGCCACCAGGCTAGCCCGCCATATGTCCGGAATGCTTCCCAAATGCTATCAACATAGCAGAAGAGCGCTGAGCATTTTTCGGGGGTCTTCTCCCCGATAATACTGGCCAGAATGCAGAAGGCCCTCAGCCAGTTGCCAAAGGTTTTTGGCAACTTTCTGTAGCGCTTCTTCTTCTCCTCCTCCTCCTTTTTACTATCTTTTTTGTCTTCCTCCTTAAGTTCTAGCACTTCGTCCAGCGGGAGTAAGGAGAAGATTTCTACGAACTCCCCTTTCCAAATTTTGTCTTTTTGTTCTTGCTTGATGTGTACCCCGAGCGGTCCCGCAAAGGCCACATAGGCATTTTGGCGGGCCGTTTCTGCTATGCCTCTCGTGAGCTCCTCCCTTTCCTTTTCCCTTTCCGTTTTTTCAACCTCGGTTTCCCCGCCCTTAGCGGCCCCTACCTCGCTTGGCGGATCCTTGGCTGCCTCCCCCCCTACGTCTGTGGGTATCACTGGTGCTGTCGGGGTTGCCACCTGCTCTGCCACTGGCCCTGCCTTCCTGGCCCATACCTGTGAGAAGTTAGTGGCCCTTTCCCCTGCTTGCCGGCCCTCCCATCCCGCCAGGAAGTGTTTAAGCCCCTCCAGTAGTGCTATCGTGTTGCTCCCTTGCCCCCCTTCCATGTCTTCCCTTGTGTCCCGCTCACCTCCTGACCCACTGGCCGTCTGGGCACACTGGACCGTTGCTGAACTGCCACTTCTCGCTGTCCTGCCGTCGTCATCGGGTGTCGGCCTCCGTTCTGCTGGCCTCCTCTGGCTCCTGATGCTGGACCAGCTCCGGGTGTCCCTCTCCTGCCTCCTCCTTGACGTTGACCGGCTCCTGGAACCTCGCTGCCGCTCTCGCCTGGAGTTCCTGGCTCCAGGGCTCGCCTGCCCCGAGCCGTCTGAGCTGCTTCTGCGGGAAAAGAAAGAGCGAGAGCGCTCCCTCCTCCAGGACCTCCCCCGATCCCTGGACCTGCTCCTTTGACGTCCTCCCCCTGTGGACCCTCTGTAATGGCCTGCGTCTCTGATGCCGCGTGGCCTGCTGCCCGACCTCCCCCGGCGTCTCGCCTCCCTGGACCGGCTTCTGCCATCACCGTCCTGCCTGTCCCTGCCGCTGCGACTCCCATCCCGGCTCCTATCCCGCGTTGGCCTGTCTGTGGCCCTGGGTGTCCTGCCCCTCGCTGCAGGTGTCCTTTCCCGCCCCGGTCGCCCCGCCCTCGGGCTTGGCTCGTGTGTCCCGCTGTGGCCACCTGTCTGCTCCCTTGCTTCCCGTCCTCCGGGGTTCTCACTCACTGCCTGGGGTTCCTGGCCCCCAGCAGGTGCTGGGGCCGTGTCACGCTGCCCCCCCGACTGACCCTGGGGGCCAGCGGCCTGAAGTGCTCCTCTCCCTCTCCCCTTCCTCCCTGCTGCCGCGTTACTCACTGCTGTGGGGCCCCCTGCGCTTCCCCCTTCTGCTGGTGCCTGGGCCGTCCCCTCCTCTGATGCCTCCGGTGCGGCGGCGCTGTCCCCGGGTGATGACGTCACCCCCGCGCGCCGGGCCCTCTCCCTCGTAGTGCGTGCGCCCCTGCTGGGCGCCTGCGCACCTCTTACTGGGCCTCCCGACCTGTCCTGCTGCTCCCCTCCGGCCCCTGCGGGAGTGCTCACTTGCCTGCCATCCTGTGCTGCGGCCTCAGATTCCCTGCCGGCGGTGCCTCTGCGACGCTGCGCCAATCCGGTCCCTCCACGTGCGCTCCTCCCTCTGCGTGGTCCTGGGCTGCTGCTGCGCCTTCTGCCCCGTTTTGCCCCTTCTCCTTCCTCGGATGGGCTGAGGCGCTGGGGGGGCTTGGATCTCCTCGTCGCCCTCCGCGGCGGGTCCGGGGTTCCACTCAGAAGATCCTGCAGCTGGCTTCGGATCCATTCCGGTCCCTGCTGCTGTGCTGCCTCCCGGAAACTCTGCACCAGGCGATCCAGGTCGTGGCCGTCTCCCTCCATGCTGCTCCGTGGATGCTGCTGCTGCTGATCCTGCTCCTTCTCCCGCCGGAATGATGTGAGTTCACATCCGGGGAGGGTCCTGGTTTTCTATGCCCTGCCTGTCCATCTGAAACATTCTGTGGTGGGGGGGGGTGAAAAGGGGGGTGGCTTACTTCCTCACATAGTCATGCCCTGCTTCCCTATCATTTTATTCGGGTCATTGGGCTCCCTTCTAATACAAAATAGGACTGTTATTAAACAAACAGATGGTATATACAGTTTAAATGTAAACAATGTATTTTGATATTTTGTTAATACGGTATCTTAAATAAAGGAAATATTAATATTTTTGAACTTTAAAAAATAATGGCAACTTGGTTCAAGTATGCAACTGGAAGTATGTCTTCTCTAATGCCAGCTGAAAGACAAGGAACAACTACATCATAATTACTAATATACTATCCACCTAACATATTTTGGAACATAAAACAATTTTTATTTTTTTTTCAAAGTAGTAAGTGGCTAAACAAAGTCTCTTGTGTTTAATTTTAACATGCACTTCTATGTCATCCAGAAGCACTGCAAAATATGTTTTGACTACATAGTTTATGTTTCAGTTTTACAAAATGCAATCTACTGAGAATCTTATTACAGCAATATTAAAGGTCGAATACCCAGACAGACCCAACACTGTATGAATCAATTATTAAGTTCATTGTTATGTTAGAGAATTTTTTATCTCCAGTGTAAAATCTTCCCAACGGTAGGGAGACTGTTCCATGGCTACCTGGCCAACATTAGGGCCATGTAATGTTACTACTACATGTGTGAAGGGGAGCATGTAAAACAAGCCTTAAGTTTTATATGGGTCACAGTCGGTTCTTGGAGCCCAATTCTGTGACTACAGAACCTTGGGAAGGCAACTTCTCCCGCTCCTATGTTACAGTTAGTCCTGCTTTATATAGAATTGTTACAGTTTGAAGGGTGGTTTTCTCTAGTCTGATTTATTCTTTTCATGGTGAGCAGTTCAAAAAGTGTTCAAGTACCTGTTTTTTTCATAACACTAACCACCGCAGAAATCTGCATACTTTAGAATCCAAAGGCAAAGAACAACAGTTGATTTACACCAGAAAACCATATATTTTTGAAAAACTCACATTCGTTGAATCCAAAATTGGCAAATAAATCTTGTTACTCCTAAATACCAAACTTCAAAGCTTTTCTAAACTTAGTGTTTTTATAAAAATGTAAGAAAATTTTGAAAAACCACCCCAAAACATACATTTTGCAACTTCATATCTTCCACATATCATTAGGAACAAAAAAAATCTTAAATATGATTTCCGAGGGTCCAATAAAAAATTTGATGTTTATTGTGCGTAGGATCAACAACTATCTGGCATTAGGGACCCCAAAATTAACGCAATTTTATGAAGGGGTAAAGCCACAAAAAATCTGTTTAACGCAGGAAGCCGTATATTTTTGGAAAGTACACATTCAGTCGAATCCAAAATGGGTAACCATATGCCCCTCGTGTTGTAACTACCAACATGAAACATACTAACTATAGGGGCCGATTCATTAAAACACGAGTTTGAATCCCGAATGGGAAAATTTCGAATTGGATACGATAATTTCTGAAGATTGCAAATATTACGAAAATGCTTACGAAAAAAATCATTTTAGTCACGATAATATTCAAATTTTTCACGCAAGCGTATGAAAAAGTTACGCAAGCATACAAAAAAGTCGCGTGGGCATACGAAAAAGTCGCGCAAGCGTGAAAAAATCAGCAAAAATACGCTCCGAGGTTTCATGTCTTAATAAATCTCCCCCTAGGGGTCTACTGAACTGCTTGAAGCCAGGTATGCATATATTTACCAAACTATGTGACATGCAGGGACCCACAAATATAATTATGCATAGGAATTTTCATGGCTGAAACTCTGGCTGCTGCAAAATAACCATCCTCTATCCATATTATGTTATGCATCTCCCTAAAAGTGCACACAAATCAAAATATAGTACACAAAATTTACATGGGCAATAAATAACAAGTTATCAAGGGTAATGACGATGATACAGAATGCAATAAAATCAGAACAAAATTCAATAAAACCACTCAAAGCAATGCACTTTTTTATTTTCACCTAGTGTAATCGGTGGTCAGAATTGCAGTTTGAATTGTTTCACTTAACCAAAACCTTTGCAGAATGTGCAGAAAGTGTAACAGTTTCACAAAACAAACATACAAAAAACAAAATATTTCTTTCAGGGTATAGTATTAATGTCCATAATTGTCAAAAATGTCCTTTTAAATGTCATTAAAATTGTCCGTTATATTAAATGCTTGTTAACAAAATTCCTCCATAAAAACTTGAAAATGAAATGTCTTGCACAATTAGTGCAAATTTGCCCACTGTTTATAAATGAGCATGACTGCCTTTCAAATCCAGGGAAAAGTAAGCAGGTATAGGATTAAATATATTAGCAGCTCTGCTCTGCCACTTAATTACCTCGAGTTAAAACCCGAAAGTGTAAATGTTGCAAGACATGGAATAAATGGGGTGGCATAGCAGGGCTAAAAGAGTTTGCAATGAAAAGAAATAAAACCTTTGCGCTAGAAATGTAGAAAAAGAAAAATGTCATTAATCTACAAAACACACTATAATGGATGCTATGGAAATTCACTTAAATGGTAGAAGTGATAAAATCTTTCCCAAAGTAAATGACAACAACCCCCAAGAATTTGGTGCATAATTTACAGAAGATTTTTTTCACAAAGTAATTTATAACAGCACATAACATATGCATCAACCAAATCAAAGTTCAATCTCGGTGAACCAGAACAGATTGGTATACTTGCAGTCTCACATTTATTTCTCCTCAGATCTTCCTGCTTCCTCTGCTCATCCACACAGCCATGCCCCTATTAATTAATTATTAAGTTGAAGACTTGTAAATTCTAGCACCTGCACTGGTGTCCCCAGAACAATTAAATAAAACACAGCCCTTATTATTCTCCTTATCTGCTGTTTCTTATAGAACATTCGGGAAGAGATGTACCTTCCTTCTAGAGACTTTATAGCATATATGTCAAACACAAGGCCCGGGGGCCAAATCCGGCCCACCTGGCTGTTTTATGTGGCCCTTGGTGAGTGTGTCTGACCATCCAGCCTGATCAATTTCCATTTTCCTCACATAGTAACTAAGACTAAGGGGTATATTTATCATGCTGTGTAAAAAGTGGAGTGAAGCATTATCAGTAATGTTGCCCAAGGCATCCAATCAGTAATCAGATTTCAACAGTAGCAAAGCATCTATTGGCTGCTATGAGCAACACATTGTGATAAATATACCCCTTAGTATCTTACTAAGTATATTAATAAAAAAATGTGGCCCGCGGCTTAGCCTGTGTTTTAGATTTCGGCCCCCTTATGTGATTGAGTTTGACACCCCTGTTTTATAGTCACTGTGCCACAATACTTAAAGGACAGTAACACTAAAAGAACTGTCTCAAAAGAACAATAGGGCAACACAAACTTTACCAGACCCTAGCCTAGGATTTTCCAGTCCCTTGTGTTATTACTCAATGTGATTTATTGCTGTAAGTGCTGTGACCAGAGAAAGCAGCACCCAGGCAGCCAGAAATCCTGAAAGTCATCACTGCTCATTCCTTCCCCACTTGCAGCATTATTTGGTATTTTTGCATAAAGCAAATAATTCATATAATAAACATTGTACAGGGTACAGATATCGTTGGAGGTTGATTGAATTCACTTTTAACTTTGAGACGTACATAATTTAGTGTGCTTCCTCAATTACAATTACAATAATTACAATTCAATTAGTAATTGTTTCATGCTTACCTCTCCTAAAGGAAAAATTAAAGGTTTGTTCAAGTTGTAAAGCATACTTGCAAGTAAAAGCATGTGTTTGCTTGTAGTGCATTGTATGACAGTGTTAACCACCCAAGGACATTAAAGACATGGATATGTCAAACAAGTGTTCAGTGTATGGCCTGCTACAATCTGATCAGCACATAAAATATACATGACCAACATTGCACCTGGGTAAACTGAAAAAGATGATTTCAGAAATAAATTAATTGTGGTTAGAAAATTTATGTCAAAGTAAATACATTTAAATTTCTAGAACAAGGTATTAAATATTAATATTATAATTACTGACAGAAGGAAGGTTGATCTGTTTTGGTTAATATGGTGAATATATAATGTTCTTCTTCCTAAATCTTAGATAGCAGTGTGCAGTAAGTAGTCAAATAATTTATAGCGAATCTAAACTTAACTAATGTGAAGCTATTTAGAGTGATCCTTGGAGCACTTTTGCAACTTACATTAATTTTCAAAATGTTAGTGGCTTCTGTGATATTAGTACAATGTAGTTTTACACTACTAATGCCAGGATTTCATCTTAGTGACTCTCTTTGAAGCGCAGAGTGTCAGCGACCCTAATTGTCTATGCACTTTTATACAAATCATATATAGTTAGTTAGTTAGTTAGTTACTGAGTTGGTAAATTAACATCAATTTATGTCTTGGGTTTGGATCCAAAACCATGTGTTGTGTATATTGAGGTTGATGTGAACACAGCACCATCAAGTGCTCAATACATGTCTATAGGAATCACTTTCACCGGTCACATTGTGTGTCCAACTACTCACAGACCTGGATGCAGGACATGACAAATTAAGTCCACAGCAGTCACTCTTCTCTTTGTTAAAATAAAATATGTGGGACTCCCAGTATAAGATCCTTGCAGTTGACTCAGGGTCAATCATAAAGGAAAAGAAGCATATACTGTATAGTGCAATACATTTATTTAAAAACTTTTCTGTGTAATACAGTCTTCTTACAGTGTATGTGTAGATTCCAAGGGAGCTGCAAGCAAATGTGGCAGTAACGTCCTGAAAAAGACCAAGAACAGCACTGACCTCTTACACTTTCTCAAGTAGAAAGGTTGCTGAGTGGGGCAGATAGACTTAGAGATACTGACACCTGAAACATTGTCTTTGCATGCTATTTATGTATAATTTTGCCATAAAAGTATTTTCCTGATGCTTTTGTCTCAACTATTCAATCCCCCACGTTCCCCTATGAGGGGGCTTCCATATTTGTGCAGCTGAAGTCTGTTAGCATTAAAAGCTATAACTGACAGGTTTGAGAGGGGGCAGTCAGGGTGGCAAAACAGTCAACACATTTTGATGCAAGTAACTTTAATAAAATAGGTTTTAGCAGAATTTGCTGTAGGGAAAAGCACAAGTTGCCCACTGCACTTGTTTTCACAAACTCTCACCACAGTAAATGTAAAATTGAATTTGGATGCAGAATTGTCATAAGAAATAGTATAATTCTTGCTTAGCTTGCTTTGCCAAGCAGATCTATTTTTCTCAGCAAAAAATGTACCTGTATATTTTAGAGCTCATTATCGATCATAGCCCCATTATGAGAAATGGCAAAATAAAAATAATCATATTGTTCCTTTACTGGCATTCTGATCTTGTTTGTAAAATGCAAGTCTTAGAAAAGACCAGACAATAGCATCATGAGAAACAAAGGATCCTTATTAGTAAACAACATGAGTGTAATGCAGCTCTAACCAAAGAGAATATCATAGCATGAGGCAAAAGCTAATTGGATGTATGGTCATACCAATGCCCCAGTGACTCTGAGAATAAAAATGTAAATGCTAATTTCAAGGAAATGCCTATTTGCTCACTTGAAAGTCAGCTTTCAAGATTAATTAGGATGTGATTCGGGCTGAACACTTATTTGCCACCCTAGATATTCTTGTGTTTTTACAGATTGTAAAAATGTGACATTGTAAAGGTCCCCATACACGTTAAGATTTGCTTGCTTGGCAAGATCGCCAAGCGAGCGGATCTTCACCCGATATCCCCACCTAGGGGTGGGCGATATTGGGAAAGGTGTAGGCTAAATTTGATCGTTTTGCCCTGGGGCCAAACGATCGAATTATATTGGCACCAATGGGGCAGTCGGTTCGGGGACCGCATCAACGAGCCGATGCAGTCCCCGATCCAGGCCCCTTGTTTCTGCCCCTACACGGGCCGATAAGCTGCCGAATCGGTCCAAGGGACCGATATCGCAGCTACAGTTGGCCCGTGTATGGGCACCTTAAGGTATGAGTGGGCCCTGTCCAAATGTTGGACTGCAAAGAGGATAAGAACACACATTTTCCTAAAACCACTGGGTGAGATGCAAGTGCAGAAGCAATAAGAGAAGCAGAATTGCTTCCCTTAGTACACCATGCACAAACTACTTTTTACTAGCCTTTCCAGTAGTGTAATCTGTGATCTGTACTTTCCGACAGATAAATTATCTAATGCAAGGTGCAGATCTCAGCCCGGCCAGATATAAGGCTGATGCCACACCAGGCGTAGGGCTGATTTTTTCGGCAAGCAGAAAAACGCTTGCCGAAAATTCAGCCCTACGCCTGCTACTTGTGCCTGCACCCGAATGAATGGGATACGCTCGGGTGCAGGCACATGTAGCCGATATACGCAAGAAAACGCGAGACTTTGCATTCTCACGCGTTTTCGTGCGTATATCGGCTACATGTGCCTGCACCCGAGCGTATTCCATTCATTCGGGTGCAGGCACAAGTAGCAGGCGTAGGGCTGAATTTTCGGCAAGCGTTTTTCCGCTTGCCGAAAAAATCAGCCCTACGCCTGGTGTGGCATCAGCCTAAGGTAACTCTGTACTTAAGTGAATCTCAACCCAAAAACATTTGCAAGATAATGCATGATTTAATGCAGCCCATGAGGTAGAAACTGGAGAGCAAGGACTGATGATTTATCTTTTTTTATTAGTGCTCCTATGGTTTTTGCATTTAAGCTAATATAACACGTACATTTTCTATTAATCCTAGCCATTTGGTGCTCACCAAATAGTGTTTGTATCTCTGACTCAATTGTATGGATCAGATATGAACTCAATTACAATGCTGACTGGCTACAAAAATATATAAATGTCCCTGCTTTGCACTGAATTGAATAGTACCAGTTATATCACAGGCAATGTACTAATTCACTTCCTTGAATCCATGCTGTTATTATTTTTAGTAGTAAAAAAAAATCAACACAGGCACTGCAGAATGCTGAGGAATACTTTCACACTGTGATAAAAAAAAAATCCTGTCTGCACTTAGCAGCAGCTACTTAATTTCATTACATAATTGCATGCTGCAGCCATCACATAAATAATCATGTGCTCTGTGCAAAATGCCTGCTTATGCATGGGTTTCACTGAGCTTTGCGATGTATATCATGTTAGGTAAGATGCAGCTTTTATGTGTAAATCTAAACTGTACTCAGAATGATCAGCTTGCAGAATAGCACAATGTTCTTTCTCTTCCTTTGCATTATCCAGCTGGGACATGTGTGAAAAAGTAATATAGTCATGTGGTTGTTCTGAATAATTAAATAAGCAGGATCTGATCTTGCTAAGACACTGCTTCACATCTTTATACTGGGAGCTGTCTGAGTGATAGGTGACGTCAGAGTGGGTGTTACCAATGGCTGGTGTGGAAGGTGATGTTAGGATCTTGCTTGTTACTGTGTAGAGCAGCAGCTTAGCTGCTGGGAAGAGCATTGTTGGTGTTTGGGAGCTGTTAGGGAAATAATCATCTGTCCTGTATTGCACCATTCAAACTAAGTTGCTGTGAGAGCAGAAAGTGTGTCCTCTCATTAAGTCACAGCATGGGGGCAGGAGGCTACTCCAAGGACTAATTGTCCAGAAGCCTTGCCAGAAGCAAAGATTCATCAAACTTAGAAAGGGGCTATCTGAATGGCAAAATTCATCAGGGTAACAATCCACTTTTCACTCCTGCAATATACTTCTAATTAAAAGGAACTGGATCATCCTCAAAGAGAAAAAAAACATCTTAATGAAATGGTCAGTAGCAAAGAACAGATGATGGGAACTGTTCTAGGAAAAAAATATTAAGGCGAAACAAAAGTCTATATTCCTGGCACACTGAAGCTCTAGTTAACTGGTTTTTGAAATAAAAAGAAGAGGAAGAAAAGCATTCCAGGCATCCAAATGCTGAAAAGGACCTGCTGGATCAGAAACAATGAAAGTGTAAGGAAAGCCTGCTAAAAGGGGAATTCAAAGTCCTATGTGTTGTGTGTAGGCATTTGAACTTTAAAGTGCATCGGATGGTAGTTTGCTCAGCTCCTGGATGGCAGGGATTATGCTCTCTGTGGCATGTTTGTACTGTGCTACATCTACAAGGTAAGATCTGTGTTTTTAGTCTGATTACTTTATGTACAATGCGATATGAGGTTTACAGATTTACTCCGGTGTCTTCAGTGCATGCTCCCTGGGGGGGTATATCGTTATCTTAAAAAGGAAATCAAATCAGATATCAAGACCACACTCATAAATGTAATGAACGCTGCAGGGTTTTTAGAGGTAAAATCATTAAAGATCAATACTAACCCATTGAGCATGCTTGCCTGTCTTACTGGGGGAAAATCAATGTATGCATTTTTTTCTGACATAATAAAGTTTCATACATTGGTAATGAGATTATAACAGTATATTATTCTGAATCAAGTTATTTGGTATGTGACCAGTAGGATGGGAAATTTTTTAAACTATTCATGACTTTAGATCTAGCAAGATTTCTTAGCTACTGGTCTTATTGGTCAGGAATTTGCAACAGTTTGTAAATAATATTATACTCATTTTAACTCAGTGGAGCATAATATCAGTTCAAGTGATATATTGGCTACAGGTGTATTTCTGACTTGAAAATATTTTTTTTAAAAATAACAGTTTGAAAGTTAGAATTTTAGACACAGATACATATAATAAATTCATTACTTTTGTTCTGGTGTCCCTAAACCAACTATAAAGGAATATTCTGGGACTGCTCCTGCTCTTTTTTTTTTCCTTAACCTTGCAGACATCATGCTGAGCAGTGTCTGAGAGGCAGCAGAAAGCTGTCATAGGTATGTTCGTAAATGTAACCACAACTGAAAGAAACAAGGGCATATAATTCCTAGCAGGAGAGCAACGGTCTCTCACAAGGGAATTCACAAAGAGACCAAGTATGAAAATAACTGCATTCTGTGCACTGACAATCCCTGACAGGAGAACATGTGGCTACGATTAGAAATGTTCATTAGCTTCAGCTTTCTGTAAAGGCTAATTGCACTGATGTAAGAAGCGATGAGCCTAGTACAATGATGGTCTAATTTATTAAGTGATTTGGTTGCATTTTTGAGCCAGGGATGGTCATTTGCCACCATGAGAATTGTCTTCTATGCTAGCAGACAGAGTTTATTATATTATTGTAATAAGAATATAACATATTCAGTATATTCAGAGTAATTCTTTCTGCAATATGATGGTAAATGAATTAAGCCTTATGCCTTCTTGAGACTATTATACTGACAGCGTCAACCAACCCCCCCCCCACCCCCCCTCAAGATGTAAGAGTTTGCATAAAGTACATTGAGATTTTAAGCACAGCAATATCTGCTAAAGAAAATTCTAATATTGCTTGTAATAAATCATTTGTTGCTGAGCAGAATTATATGGAAATGACAGCTGGACATTGTCCCGTGGGTATGCCATATTTTGTCTGTTATTGCACATAGTAATAAATCAGCAGGGTAGTTAAATATTTGTATATTTTTCGTTTTTTTAACAGTAGTTTCATAGATACTATATTACACAAAAAATTATTAAAATGGATTGATTAATCCAATTAACATTAGTAGTAGTGTCTATGAAGATTCTCATTCATCCAGGTCATCCACTACTATTAGTAGTAATAATTTAAAGTAACTTGGAATATTCTACTGACCAATAATTAATTGTTTTTTAATTGCTTATTAAATAGAGTAAAACAAGTACTCCCATATCTCAGCAATAATGAGTTTAAGCATATTAAAAGGTTGAGCCAAACTAGCCTTCTACTCATTGTTCATCCTAAATTGTCCATTAGAAGTAGTGTTTATGTGTAAGAACGGAATGATTTTTAATTTTACCAAAGGAAAGTAAGCAATATGGTAACTCCCACTTCTGATGCAAAATACATATGTGTAAATAGATTATGCACTAGTTAAAGAATAACAAATGTTTGGAATGTAAGGACTACTTTCAGGCACAGTATAATTTCCCTTTAGGTAGAATGCTTTTCCATGAAGGAGTACCACTGAAAAACAGTCTAAAAATTGTGTAATTAGTTTGCACATCTAAGGCATTTCTGAACACAGGCTGAAACCACAGAGGTTCCTTATTTCAGGATATTAGATAGGTATTATAATAGGTAATGTGTTGTATTTAGGACAGCATTAACAAATGCTACCAAATTATAAACTTTAAGGTCATTTTTTAATCCACAGTATTCTGAAACAGTGGTTAAGTCTAAACTGATCCTTACTGTTGGACCAATATTAGTATGGCTCTGAATGAGAACGTCAAAACCAAAGAAACATTTTTTTACTAGCACAAACCCTTAACAAACAATCAGTAATTAGCCTTCATCAGTCAGGTTGCCTAGACTGTGTTTTCCCTTTTTATACATTTTCCCATCTCCAGTATAAATGTCAGGTCTAACAAACTGGGACAAATGAAATGAGTAGGAATCATGTATATGCCTAGGAGGTAACTTCTAACTGCATTACCATATATGAAGAAACAAGTGAAGAAAAACTCTGTATCATACTGTGTATAGAGCTATAATAACAGATGTGAAAACATTATATAATGTTTTTCATGCCTGTTGTTAGTTGCCATTGATGTACTGGTTTAAAACAGTTAATGTAGGTATAACCAGGCATCATAAAAAGCTGAAGTAGATGGGAACATTACTGAACATTCTGAGGAGCTACACTGACAAAGAAGAGATTTGTTCTAAGTTCTAGTAGTTCTACTTTCATTGTGGTGTAGCAATTGAAAATTCCAACCCTGAGATGTGTACAAAAAATGGCACTGCATGGCCAGGAACCATATACATTGATATTGTACAGTACAGAACAAGATATTATTAGTAGTAGTAGCAGTAGCAAAAATATTTTAAAAGTGCCTTAATTTACACTAATGTGGAAGGTCTCTTTTGCTATTAAACAAGACTTTGCAAATGTCAGGTGTCAAAGACTCCAGAGGCTTCACTGATTGCATAATAGATTTCTCATTTAATTTCTTTAGAATCACATTATATGATGCTATAAAAGCTAATAGTGCAATGTAATAAGCTTATTGGTTAATTTTACTACTGCCATAGGCGATTAAACATAAGCAAACACATCCTTGGCATTAGACAATCAGTGTATATAGCAATTACATCATTTACAGCTTCATGGACAATGGAATTACACAATATGGCACACATTTTTCCCACTGAATTGCAGAATAGTTTGTGGAGTAATAAAAATATAATAGTTGTGTTTCTCCTAAGTATTTCAGTTTGAAGTTTTTTTCATTTAAGTTGAGTGACTGCTTGCTGGGGGTAATATTTACTACTGCAATAGAAAACATTAATTAATTTTTTAAATTCCACAAAGATATGGCAATAATTATTCTCTTTATATGTTGAAAATTGAGTTTTCAATACAACTGTCTTAAGTTAGAGTGCTACTTGGTTTCAGAAAAATGTAAAAACACAAATCTCAATGGAATAAGTAACAATATTTGATTTATGTAGCACTTTGGTCTCAGGGGACAGAATGCACTTTGCAACGATTAAGGCAGCCTTTTTGGATGCATTAAGTATGCTGGGACAACAAGAAATAAAATAGCTTGTCTGAGGTGACAAGCATTTGACCCTGAGATATGAACCAGGGTATTTAGCCTTCACATCCACTTTCACAATGAAAGCACTTAATGTCTGGGGTGACTGCAGGATGCTATTACAGTGAACCAAGCAACAATATAGTCCTTTGTGAATTTATTTAGAAATCAGGTGTACAATAATATGAATTATTGTATGAAATAATAATAGAAAATTGAACACCTGGAAAGTACATGCTTTAATTTAAATGCACAACAACTATATTTACTACAGTAAGTACAGTAGTATTACAAATTGTATCACAGAAAAATGCCCAGCTGAGAAGATATAAAGTATTCATACTGCAACAGCAGAACTTCACAGGTCTCTCTCAGTGGATTTATGATACATACATCCATTCCTCTCTGTCTCATTGATGCCTGTGTGTAGACACAACTGGGAAAACCGCATGCAAGGAAAAGAAAAAAATAATGCAAGGCAGAGATGCACAACATGTCTTGCAGAATACGTGAGTTTTTACCATAAGGGAATGATAAAACTCATGCTTTGAATGATAAAACCTCTCGGTATCTATGCAGTCACGTAAGTATAGCCTGTACAGAATTTCCTTAGATTAAGATTCCAGTATTCCAAAATGAATATATTTACTGAGGTTATCATTTAAATGTGTTTTTGGTTGTGGTACACTATATGGTTGATTTAAATAGCATTCAAATCTTTTGTTTTGCCTGAGTTTGAGCAAAAATAGCTTTTTTTCACAACTGGCCTTTTGCCTATTTTACCTATTCAGGTTTGGCATGAAATATTTATTATTGCTGGTTTTTCTTATGCACCACTTTTCCTTCAATTTACAAGAGTGTTTTGTAGAATATTGTTTCTAAATGTATTCCGAAGAGGTGTAAACTAGATTGTAACAAGTTTTCCAGCATTTTGTTAAAATATTTATTTGGCTAGGTATTCTTTGCTAATTGGGAAGTCAGCAGTGTCACCTGCTTAACAGCACAAGCAATGAATAGGAGAATAGAAAAGAACACACTGTATGCCATTGTAGTAAAACTATTTCAATATAGGGCATTAGGGCAACCTCCTTGTGCCAAACATGTCAAATAAGTAAATCAAAGTGTTACATATTGACCTCTATGGTTTTTTTTAATGACATCTATTTTGCTTGTAAGATTCTACCAGAACCATGTGAATTGCAGTATATTTGCTATCAGCTAAACAGTTATAGTTCAACACCAATGCAAGAGTCTACCTTTGGAAGGGCAATAAAGCCTCATTGGCAGAGACCACTGAAACTTTGTGATCAATAATGACACCTTTGCACTTAAAAGGGCATTAAGCATAGACACTTGTGGTGGTGTTGAACTATAAAAATAATGTTTGAAAGCAATCAATTGCACTAGTAATCTAACTTAAAGGAACAGTTCAGTGTTAAAATGAAACTGGGTAAAATAGATAGACTGCGCAAAATAAAAAATATTTGCAATATAGTTAGTTAGGCAAAAATGTCATCTATAAAACTGGAGTGAGTCTAACATAATAGCCAGAACTCAGCTTCCTGTTTTCAGCCCTCTAACCTTTTAGTTAGTCAGCGACTTTAGGGGGGCCACATGGGACATAACTGTTCAGTTAGTTTGTGAGCACACAGGTCTGATTCAAATGCAAATAACTGAACAGTTATGTCCCATATGCTCCCCCCTCCTCAAGTCACTGATTGGTTACTGACTGCTAACAGCTTAGAGAGCTGTAAAGGAGGAAGCTGAGTTCTGGCTTATATGTTAGACATCTGCCCACTCCAGCCTTTATAGATGACATTTTTGCCTAATTAACTATATTAAAAACATTTTTTACCCATTTGCCCATTTTCATTTTTAGACTGAACTGTCCCTTTAAAGGGGAGCAACCAAAAACTGTTTTTTGCATAAAGAAATAAAATGTAATTTTAAGCAACTTTCCAGTAAAATAAACTTTGCTTTTGTAACAAATTTATGCTTGAAAGTTGCTTAGAATTACATTTTAAGTCATTTTGGTTGGAGGAGCCCTTTAAGGAATAACTGCTTAATAATAATAAAAACAAGTATGGGATCCCTTACCTGAAAACCCCTTATCCAGAAAGTTCCGAATTACGGAAAGGCCATGTCCCATAGACTCCGTTATAAGCAAATAATTCTAATTTTAAGAATTGATTTATTTTTTCTCTGTAATAATAAAACAGTACCTTGTACTTGATCCCAACTAAGATATAATTAATCCTTATTGGAGGCAAAACAAGCCTATTGGCTTTATTCAATATTTAAATGAATTTTAGCAGACTTAAGTTATGAAGATCGAAATTACGGAAAGATCCCTGATCCGGAAAACCTCGGGTCCTGAGCATTCTGGATAACAGGTCCCATACCTGTACAACAATCTGCAAACTTTGAATTCTTATACTACTTATAAACAGGGTCAGTTTTCTTTAGCACAGGCAGACTACAGCCAAGCCAAGATTTTGCCACATTTAGGATTGCAGTTTTTTGTCCATAAATGAAATCTCACCCATAAGTTTGTACATGCTAAACCATAAAATGTTATTTCCTAATAAAACTGGATCTGGTTCATGCCTCAAATACAAACAAAAATCCATACTGTCTAATCCAGACAGATACCCAACCAAATGCTGTTACCTAGTTAGGTTATATCCATATATGTAGCCTGTAATTGTCAGCTTAAGCCACTTTTTCTCATAACATTACTATTATATATTTGCTATTATATTCCATAACCTTCTCTTAGATCGTCTCCATGCACCTCAAATTAATTTATGTAGGTTGGTGATAAATGTTACAACTTTGCTACCAGAATGGAATCTATTAAGGAGCCTGTATCAGTTTTAATTAAGGCACAGTCTATAGCAATCAAGTTGACCTCTCAAAGGTGGTAGACATAATACATAAGATATGTAAATAAGGGATAGTATCGGAATTCATTAGTAACATGTGAAGGTACCAAGAAGTTCTGTGATGGCTCCCCAGACTGCTAAAAAAAACACAGATCCTTAATAAATAGGAAAATGTACACGATAGTATAAAAGCAGTTGCTTGATGGTTTCAATGAGTATTATGTTTTGGTGCCATAGGCAGTTTTTCATCTCAGCCCACTTGTTTGCAGTGATGTTCTTCTCTGTTGTTTCCTTTTAAGTGCATTTTCTGAATGCAGTGAATCCAGAGCAGTGGCATGAAATGAGATACACTATGTACTGTGTGTTGTACTGTATGTCTAAAAGAATATGATCCATCTACTTGGACAGTGTATTGACTGTTGAACACATTGAACTCAGGTCATCCAAAATTGGGATGGGAGGGAGGGAGTTCAAATCAACTTTGTTTTTGTAATTCTTACTTCTTTAGTTGTTGTTTGGTGTCTTTAACTTGTTGTGGAACTACAGATTCCAACCACCAAAAGCTGCAGCTGGCTGTACTGTAATCAACCGAATTAATCTGTTTGATTGATGGCAGCAGATGCGGATATATTTTATAGTAGATGATAGATGTATAATCCACTGGCACATACAAATCTTAAATAACAATTGTCCTGTGTCTATATATGCATCATAAGCCCAGCTTCTACCCATGTATCAGCTTTCTGTTGAAAACATGAATACTGCATTATCAAAAAAAGAAAATAAAGATTATTGACAGGAAAAATTACACATTGGTGTGGGACTTATTTGCCCAGCAATCTCATTTATTAAGTGCAGGGCAGGGTGCAAAGTGCAAACCACCATATTTTCTACAGTTTGCAACCTGCTCCAAAACAACAAGCAGAACTCCAAATTGTTTCAGCAGCACTGTATTATGAGGGTCAAGTGGGGGAGGGATGTGGGCTGTATGGACAGGGCTGCCTTGGGACCACCGATGTAGACCACACAAACGACTGAAAAAGCAAGGAGTGAATAAAGCTGTAACCAGCATGCTCTGGCCAACATGGTGCAGCAGATGATATTTTCAAATCATGCAGATCTCCAAAAAACTAATATACTAAGAATAGTCAGTCATAATCAGTAGGCCAGCATTCACACACAGATTATCATACAAAGCTCTGTATTGTATGGTATTCTCTGTGCATTTATGGTTACCTTAAAGAGATTCTGACACCTAAAATTCAACTGTTTTTAAATATATAATAACATTGTCTTTGCATGAGCTTTATCATTTTGCCAGAACAGTATTTCCTGATGATTTTACATGACCTCAGATCCCCCAAGTTACTCTATGATGAGGCTGCCATATTTGTGCAGCAGGAGTCTGTTAGCATTAGAAACTATAACTGACAGGTTGAGAAGGCACAGTCATCTTGGCAAAACAGTCAGGTTTAGGAACTACAAGTAAATACATAGGAGTATATTTATCATGCTGTGTAAAAAGTGGAGTAAAACATTACATGTAGTTCATAGCAGCCAATCAGATACTTTGCTTTGGTTTTCTAACTGTTGAAATCTAATTGCTGATTGGTTGCCCTGGGCAACATCACCAGTAATGCTTCACTCCACTTTTTACACAGCATGAAAAATATACCCCTTAGAAAAGTAGGCCTATTAGTGAAAAATTATGACTGTGACCTATAGGTAACTTTTTATGAATTAATATTTTGAAGAGTAGTTTTTTGTGTCAGTATCACTTCTGCACAAAGGTTGTGGGAAA